>NC_064614.1:514399108-515024108 GCF_023898315.1 Schistocerca nitens
GCCTTCCCAGTAGCACCGATAATTTTCACTCCTGTTACTGGCATAACTACGATGCCGGGTCTGTCTTTCAGTAACTCAAATATTTTCCCAGATACAGCACTCAATTCTGTACCGGTGTCAATCAACACGTTTAGTTGTAAGTCGTGCATATTAACAGACACTACTACCTGTCTACACTTGTCCTCGTCTGTTTCTTTATTTTCCCACAGTAAATCCTCGTCTATATCCAGGTCATTCCAGAAAAAACCATCCGGCTTTGAGCCTAAATCCGGCTTATCTGGCGGCTTTTTCAGCCTCTGTTCACATACAGTTTTAATTTCAACACGTTTGTCCTGAGGCTTAGTCTGTAGCTTCGCCTCCAATACCGAAACCTTTTCCTGTAACTCGTCATCTAGTGAATGTTGCTTTGCTATCAATTCACTAATTGTCACCTTCGTTGATTCCTCTTTGGCCAGATTGATCTCATCTGCCAATCAACCTGGAGGAATGTGCCCAGTAGCATCTGAAATTACTTCCTCTGGATCTGAGCAACCCACACTGCTACCGTCTGACCGCATGTCAGCTCTAACCTCATACACGCTGTAATCTACGTGATTTTCTACCAATCGTGTCCGGCTATCACTAAAATTCCCGTGATCTTTCTCCTCAATACTCTCGCAATGTTTAAACTGGAGGTTTGCGTCGGATGGGTCGGCTACTTCTACCACTACAACTTTCGGTAAGGTCTGCCGGTTAGGGCCAGAACTTTCCGTTACTACTTCAACATCCAACTCTTGCGGTCTGAAACACGACGAATCTTGCTCGTGCTCCCCATTAACATCAACTATTTCTGGTAAAGCCTGCCGGTTAGGGCCAGAACTTTCTATCATTTCACAAACACTATCTTCCTGCGAGACGAGACGCGGAAAATCCTGCCCGCGCTCCCCATAAACACTTCTCCCATACAGGCCCCTATAATCTCTTAGTTCGTCGTATAAGCGACCGAACTGCCTTAACCAGACCTCATCCCTCTCTGCATCCCCTCGCTCGATGACGGACGTTTTATCCGACATCTGATCTTCTCTCAACACTTGCGAATCATTCTTAAACTCAATCTCCAGTTCCGCTGTGGGTGTTACAGTTGCCACTTTATAATCGATTTCCGGAACACTGCTTAAATTGTTCTCACTGACAGTGAATGTATTTTCTGCTGCCGTGTCTACAGCTGATCTACTACTTGTGGGCGCACTCCTTTCTCCTAACACTGGCACACTCTCCCGCCGTTGATTATTCCATACGGAATTTTCATAACGACGACACCTCGGTTTTCTACTGTTATTGGGCCGCCAAAATTTCTCCACGCCCGGTCGGCCCCTCACCGGCGCGGCTAATGGTTTCCCTGTCTCGTCCCAGCAGATCTGCTCCCCGGATACTGCTGAGGCGGCTGGTCACACCCTCTGACATTATTACTATTCTGTGAAGCCCGTATCACGTTAGTATGATACTGGTTTCCGTCATTCCTGTTACTATTTGCATTGTACCGATTGTTATTACGCTCCGAACCATTATTGTTATTGCTGCCATGGTTGCGGTATGCATTATTTCCATGGTTATCGTTGTTTTGGTACCCGTTGTTGTTATCACGGCCTCTACCACTGTCGCGATTGTTGCGCAAATTGTCCTCGTCCTCAGCTCTTTCCAGGAAATCATTGATTGTCCTGTAATTGCTTCCTATGTAGCGTTTTGTATAATCTGGAAGCTTCCTGTAGAGTTCCCAGACTATTTCGGATTCCGTGCGGCGATCACGCAAATATTCCAACTTGCGGATCCAGCCCTCACAAAACTCCTTCATCGAGCCGCGCGAATTCGCATCGAAAGGCCTCGATACGACAAATTCGCGCCAGACTCTTTGTTGTTTTTGCTCTGACCAGTATGTAGCCAGAAACAAATTTTTAAATTCGTCGAAAGTCAGGTTCATAATGTCGAGGTTTAAGCCCCAACGCTTGGCATCACCAGCCAACACATCAATAACCGCATTAATTTTTCTCTCATTAGTCCATGATCTGGGTAAAACTCTTTCACAATTTTTAATGAAATCCGTCGCGTGTATACCGCCTTTTTTCAAGGGGTCGAACCGCTCCTCTTTCGTCAACAATTCCGAACTATGTGCACAGATTGGCACATAGCTCTGTTTTTCGTCAAGTTTCTTTTCTAATTCCGACACTCTCGTAATTACTTGGCAAGTGGTTGTCGCAAGCGTTTCTACTTCCCTTTTTTTTCGCAGGTATTAGCCTCCTTCGTCACTTTGGTATCTACTTCGGATACTAAAGCCTTCAAAGTTTCCACCTTCTTTTGATCCTCTTTTTTCACTAATTGAATTTGTTACGTCACCTTATTCTCGATGATCGGAGCAACTGCTTCTCCTACACTTTTCTCGATTCTGCTAATTTCGGAATAAAAACGAGTATTTATGCTCGCAATTTCCGCCTGAACGCCTATCATTTCCTGTTTAAGATTACCGATTTCAGTATTAATCACAACAATATCTTCTTTGATTTTATCAACTTTTGTTTTGTGTTAACAACTCCAACATTGTTGTTAACAACATTAATAGCTTTGTTCTGATCGTCTAGCTTCCGTTCAATTTTTTCATACTGAGCTTCGTGCTTGGCAGACTGAGCTTCTTGCTTGGCAGACTGAGCTTCTTGCTTGGCAGACAGAGCTTTAATTTCTGCCGATTGACTCTTGATTTCATTAATCAAAACATTCAATAAATCAGTTAAATTCCCGGAAACTACCGGTTTTACTTCCGTAGCTGGTTCCTCTATATATATGTTCCCCCATATTCTTCATCAAGGGGTACATATTTGATTTTCGCTTCCGATTCCGAAACATTTTCTAAAGTTTGGAATTCCATTTCTGCTCTTTGTTGCGTTTCGGCGGTCGCGTCTTTCATGCTAGCCGCCTGCCCCTGAACCATGGGTACCGCGGTGCGCGTTTCCCACTGTTCGACCGATTGTTCCGTATGCAAGTCTACCAAATTTTGGTAACTGTTGCCTTCACTCATTTTAATAATTTTCAATATAAATGCGAAATCTCAAATCTAATTAGGATTCCTCATACTAATATTCTCGCTGACGTATCGACCATTTCGTAAACAGTACTTTGTTACGGGATTTGCACAATGCAAAATGCGTGTCCAGAACAACCTCAAATCTGAAGATTGTCCTGTCACCAGGTCGCCACGTGTAACCTTCCCCTCACTTATCGACCTTAATGACAGTGAAAAATTAAACCGCATGTACCTAATGGAAATTTGGGAAAAGCAATCGTCACCGAAGTTAATTTGTCGGTAAAGAGGGAGGAAAGGGTTACATCTAAATGAAAGGAAAAATGAAAATTTTGAAAAGGGGTAAAGTTAATAAAGAAAGTAAATGTGCGGCCGTTACGTTAACAATTAACTAGCGGTAATTAGATATTTGAGATTTGGGGAAAATTACGGTCGCCAGTCCTAAGGACAATTACTATAGTAACTGAAAAAGAAAGGTTATTACACATATAATTAGCACTAGATGCGTGGCAACTGAAGGTTGACACGTGTAGTGTGAAAACTGGAAGTTTGTCAGAAGTAATAAATTTCGCTACACTCTGACTTAATTTAGCAAAAGAATTAATAAAACCGGAAAATCGAAAGTTAATTTAGTGACTGAAGTTAATAGTGAGCTTTCTTTCTGAAGCACATCGAAATTCAGTAAAATACGGTTCGTCTTGGACTACCTCAACAATCATTTCAAAAGCTACTTGAATCTACCCAATTTATAAGTAAGAGATTTAACTTTGAACTTGAATTAAATGATTCTGAACAATTAACAATAGTAAAATTTAGTACATACCAAGCTGAGCTGCAGTCACAGGTAAGCTAAAATACGGTAACAAAACTCGCACTCTTAATTTGTGCTTGTGTAATCTAAATATTGTAGCCAGCTATGAATACCTTAACTGAACTTTGAAATTAAAGCAGTGAAATCGAATGATGCTGGCGTTTTAATTTCAACGACGCTCGGGTTCATTCCGGATGAGGAAGGGACCCTGCTTGGTAATGCAATTGGGACAATGAGCAACAAAGGTTAATGCTACGTTGCTGTAATTTAGTTATAAAAATGGAACAGTTTGAAAAGCTGAGGTCTGCCATACAGTTCTAAAACTTTACGTGCTTCCAGTCTTCCTTGTTGGTTGATTGAAGGTTTGAAGCCGTCGATCGAGGAGGTGGCGACAGTCACTCATTGTCTGCCGTCGCTCTTGCAGAAGCTGGATGTTGGCGCGCCTTCTTCTCGACACGGTCTCCAGCCGAAACGGGCTCTTGATGTGCGCCAGCTAATGCTTCCCGTCCGCGACACCATGTCAGAAACTATCATCGCAAGTCGGGCTCAATTACATGCTGCCAAACCCCGAAAGCGCGGCAACTCGCAGGAGCTTCACACAACACACCTGCTCCAGACTCCCTCTGCTCTGCCCGCGCTCCACGCGGCAGAGTTAACGCTATCAAAGATCCTAAACACTTTCGTTCTCCACACGACCTATCGATGTATTCGTTCGATAGTATAGTTTTCCCTAGGCCAGACCCAGCGTATAAATACAAATAATATTCACAAAAGAAACCAATTATACTTCGACATAAATGCATATATATACAAATAGTAAAACAATTACAATATACAAAGACACAGAAATGTTATATCTTCAGGTAACAAAATAAGGAAAAAAATTTGCAGTGCAGTAGATGGAAATAGGCGGATATGCATTTCCGGCGTTACAAGTTCCTCTCTTGCGCCAACCTCTTTATCTCAGAGTAGCTATGGCTTCAATTATTGTTGGATGTGTTCTATCTCTGTTTGCCCTCATAGTTTTTATCCTTTACAGCTCACTTTTGTGCCATGGAAGCTACATCCTGATGCCTTACAAAATGTCCTATAGTCCTGACCCTTCTTCTTGTCAGCGTTTCCGACTTGTTCCTTTCTTCACCATGTCAGTCCATCTAATTTTCAACATCCTTCCATAACACTACATCTCAGACGCTTCGATTGTCTACTTTTCCGGTTTTTCCACAGTACATGATTCTTTACCATACAATGCTGTGCTCAAAAGGTGGATTCTCCAAAATTTCTTCCTCAAATGTTTGTTATTAGTTAACTTCTTTTGGCCTCTTTCCCAGTGCTAGTCTGCTTTCTATATCCTTTGCTCCGTCCGTCATCCATTATTTTGCTCCGAGGTGACAACAGTCTTCCATCTCGTCTACTTCGTGGTCCATAATATTGATGTTAAGTGTATCGCTAATGTCATTTCCGCTTCTCCTCACTATTCTCTTCTTTCTTCAGTTTACTCTCAATCCGTAGTGTGTACTCATTAGACTTTTCATTTCACTCAATAGGTTCCGCAATTCTTCCTCACTTTCACTGAGGATAGCAGTATCATCAGAGGATCTCATCACAAATATCCTTTCTCCTTGAATCTCAATTTTATTCTTGAACCTCTCTTGTATTTCCGTCACTGCTTCGTGTACAGACTGAACAATAGAGGCAAAAGTGTGCACCCCTGTCTTACTCTCTTTATAATCCGAGCACTTCGTTCTTTGTCTTTTATTGTTATTGTTCCCTCCCTGTTCTGGTACATATTACAATATTACCCGTCTTTCACTTCAGCTTATCTTCGTTTTCCTAAGAATTGCACCATTTTACGTTTTTGAACGCTACTTGATTTTTCTTTAGGATTGCTTCCTGTATCAAGCGCAACTTTAGGACTGCTCTATGGTGCCTGTATCTTTCCTAAAGCCTAACTAATAGTCATCTAATAGATTCTCATTTCTCTTCTCCATTCTTCTGTATATTAATTCTTGTCATCAACTTGGATGCATGAGCTCTTGAACTGATGGTGCGAGAGTTTTCGCACTTACCTTCCTTGCTATCTTCCAGACTGCGTCGATGATAATTTTCCTAAAATCTGATGGTATGTACCGAATCTCATAGTTTCTACTAACCAACTTGAATAGTTATTTGATTGCCACGTCGCCCAATGCTTTTAGAAATTCATAAGTAATGTTACCTATGCGTTCCTCCTTATCTGATTGCAAGTTTTCCATGGTTCTGTTAAACTCTGACTGGAATACTGGGTCCTTTGTGCCTTCCATATTCGCTCCAAACTTTTTTTTCCTATTACGTCATCAGACAACTATCGCTTCCCCCCCTCTCCCTCTCCCCACCCCTCGTAGTGGACTTCAGAATATTCTATTCAACTACGCTCGCTCTCTCCTCTGTTTTTAAGGGAGGTAGGATATAAAAAATTGGAAAAAATCGATTTTCCAAAAATATACCTATTTTGTAGCGCACATATTCCTGAATAGCTTGATGTATAAAACATAAATATTTGAGAGACTATAAGGCACCTTATTTGGTCTTAAGTGTACCAAGGTGCAGCTCTACACCCCTTTGCGCAGCATTCCTCTCGTACGTAAGTGTATTTCGCTCTGTACAAATCGAATGTTTGTATTTTATATTCAGGGACCTTGCAAATGAAAACTTATTGAAGGTTTGTCTTCATGGGGTACCCAAAACCCAATGTGTATGGGAAAGATTGCCAAAAACCATTTTTGTGGGAAGAAATGCACTTGCTATTTGTGTTTATGATGCAGTTTCATATTTTATGATGGTGTGAAAAGCCAGAAATATGTTTTAGAGAAAATGGGAATTAAGCCCGGAGTGAATTGCATCAAATCTTTATAAGCGATAGGCAGAGAGCGTGTAGTAAAAGCAGATAAATCATTTTTGGAGATGATAAAATCAAGAAGAGTGCATCATAGGAATGTGAAAAGGAAGAAAACTGATTTATAAAATGCAAAATAACCTGCTTACGGTGCTGGACAGCTTTAAAAGAATGTCAAATACAAGCAGAAACTTCAACATTTTTCGGAAAACGCAAATTTCTGTACTTAGGTGCATGTAACCTACAAAATAAATGTCCTATTTCTTTGAAACTTGGTATGCTTATTAAACACAAACTCCTTAATGCAAAACTCTAGAATTTTTCAAATATATTAAAAAGTGTGGTAAAAATTGAGATAATTAACTATAAAATTTGAGTTTTTTCTAAACGTTAAGTTTAAAATGTGTCAGCTCATTCCTTTTTCCATTAATTAAATAAATTCTAGAGTTTCACACACCTGTAAGTATGGTTTGTGTGCTGTGCAAAATTCATCGAGGAATCTGTCTTACTTACGAAAAAAAGTGTACCTATAGCAACAAATGTAACCAATAGTAAAAGTGTATCTATAGTAACAAATGCAGCCAATAGTAAGTGAAAAAAATAATGAAATTTCACATGTAAAAAAAATTTCTTTGTTATGCTTTTGAACTTCCACTGCTTTGAGTTTGAACACTGGATCCTTCCTGTTCATGCTAACAAAGTTTTATGAATTTATTTGTAAAAGTATAGACAGTGGAAATTAAAATGTCCTGTGGTGCCTCTCCTGCTCCCGTTTGACGTCCTACCCCCCTTAACGGGGGAATTCTCGTCGCACTCTTTGTTTTGATGCCCTTCTTGTCAATTTCACAGAAGTTTGTTTTAACTTTTCTATTTGCCGAATCAGTCCTTCCTATGAAAATTTCTAGTTCTGTTTCTTCACATTTTTACTGCAGCCATTTCACGTAGCTATCCCTGCACTTTTAAGAAGAAAAAACGAAAAAGTATGCCAAAATTAAACCGCACGCAAAATCTCCAAGTTTGGTGAACTTTTGCAGAAGCTCGAAAATTAGCACGGACTTCAATGCGAGATGCTTCTAATAGTTTCCACAACGAAACATTGACTCGAAACCTGGCAGAAAATACAAAGAGATTCTGGCCGTATGTAAAATATGCTAGCGGCAAGACACAATAAATGCCTTATCTGCACTATACCAAAGCAAATACGATCGATGACATTGCTGCTAAAGCAGAGTTAGTAAACAAAACCTTCCAAAATTTCTTCACCAGATAAAACGAAGTAAATATTCCAGCATTCGAATGAAGAACAGCTGCCAACATGAGTAACTTAACAGTAGATACTCTCTGAGCAGTGAAACAACTTAAATCACTTAATAAAAGCAACGTCTCCGGTCTAGATTGTAAACCAATTATGTTTCTTTCAGAATATGCTGCTGCAATAGCTCCATACTTAACAATCATATAAAAACACTCGCTCGACTAAAGATCCGTACCCCCACACTTGAAAGTTGCACAGGCCGCACCAATATTCAACAAAGGCAATAGGAGTAATCCACTAAATTACAGGCCCATATCATTAAAATCGATATGCAGCAGAATTGTGGAACGTATATTGCGTTCGAACATTATAAATTACCTCGAAGACACACAGTCAACACGGATTTAGAAAACAGTCCTTGTGATACACTGCTAGCTATTTACTCACACGAAGTGTTGAGTGCTCTTGACAACCAATTTCAAATTGATTCCGCATTTCTAGTTTTCGAAAAAGCTTTTCCCGCTGCACCTCACAAGCGGCTTATAGTCAAATTGTTTTCTTATGGAATACCGTTTCAGTTGTGTGACTGGATTCGTGATTTCCTGTGAGAGAGTTTATAGTTCGTAGTAATCGAGTAAAACAGAAGTGATTTCTGGCGTTCCCCAATGTAGAGTTATAGGCCCTCTATATAAACGATTTAGGAGATAATCTGATCAGCCGGCTCGGGTTGTTTGCAGACGACGCTGGCGTTTATCGTCTAGTAAAGTCATCAGAAGATCAAATCAAATTGTGAAACAATTTCTAAAATTGGCAATTGACTCTATGTAATTGAAAAGTGAGAGGTCATCCCCATGAGTGCTAAAAGGAATCCGTTAATCTTCGGTTACACGACAAGTCAATCAAATCTAAAGACCGTAAATTCAAGTAAATACCTGGGAATTACAATTACGACCAACTTAAATTGGAAAGAACGCATAGAAAATGTTGTGGGAAAGGCGAAGCAAAGACTGTGATTTATTGGTAGAACAATTAGAAGATGCAGCAGAAAAATGCACAACATCTACTAAAGAGACTGCCTACACTACCCTTGTCCGTCCTCTTTTGGACTACTGCTGCACCGTGTGGGAATCTTACGAGACAGGATTAACGGAGTACATCAAGAAAGTTCAAAGAAGAGCAGTAGGTTTTGTATTTTTAACAAATAGGTTAGAGTGGCACGGACATGATACAGGATTTGGGGCGGACATCTTTAAAACAAAGGCGCTTCTCGTTGCCAACCTCCCTTTCCGATTGCGAAAAGATTTTGTTGATGCCGACCTACATGGGGAGAAACGATCACCCTGATAAAATAAGGGAAATGAGAGCTCGTACGGAAAGATACAGGTGTTCGTTTTTCAGCGCGCTGTTGGATAGTGGAATAATAGGGAATTATTGTGAACGTGGGTCGATGAACCCTCTGCTTAAGTGTGGTTTGCAGAGTATCCATGTAGATGTAGATGTACTATTTTATTCCTAAGTGACATTTATTGCTGTAGTCCTGTCTTTTGCTGAATATTACTTCCTTCTTTCGTCGATCTACTCAAGTTTTTCATGTTATCCAAGATTTCTTCACAGCTATGTTTCTTTTCAGTATATTTTTAGAAATGTCTGTTCCTGTTCAACCGAACTGCCTACTGCGATAGCCATTATCACAGCGTCTACAGCCTTAGAGAACTTCAAATTCTCATCACCATTCCTTAATACTTCAGTATCTCACTTCTTTCCACAACGATTCTACACCTACATCTACACTCCGCAAGCGGAGGGTAATTTATGTATCAGTGTCACTTCCCTATTTCCTGTTCCAGTAGCGAATGGTTCGTGGGAAGGCTGATTATTGGTAAGCCTCTATGTGGGCTCGAATCCCTTTAATTTTCATATTCATGGTCTTTTCGTTAAATAAAAGTAGGAACTTTAACAGTAAACCACGGTGATGCAGAACACCACTCTTTCAGCGTCTGCCACTGGACTTTGCTGATGCTTTCGCTCTTGTTAAGTGAACCTGTAACGAAACGTGCCACTCTTCTTAGGATCGTCTTTATTTTCCCTATCCTGTAGGGATCCCAGACATCAAACTTCAGTCTACTTTTCATCATCTGTCTAAGACTATATCTGCTCCTGGGTACGCCTTCCAATTCAATTCCGATTTCAAAATCTCTGGCGAACCGTAACGTAATCCAGCTGCAATCTTCCCGTGTCTCAAGGTCTTTTCCAAATACACTTCCTTCTCTTGTGATTCCGTTTTTTAATAGTGTATTCGCTATTACTACGTTCAATTTATTGCACAGCTCAATTAGTCTATCTCCTCTCTCAGTCCTATTACGAAGCCCATATTATCCCATAACTCTCTCTCTTACATCTTCTTCTATAGCCGCGTTCCAATCCCCCACAATTATTGGATAATCCTCTCTCTTTACATACTGTATTACCCGTTCAATATGCTCACAAACTTTCTCTATCTCTTCACCTTCTGCTTGTGGCGTCAGCGTGTATATCTGAGGTATTTTTGTTGACGTTGGTTTGCTGTCGATTCTGATGACAACAATCCTGTAACTGAACTCACTCCCTGCCCTACCTTCCCACTCACAACGAATCCTACTCCCGTTATACCCTACATTCTTCTGACCACAAATGCTTATCGTCATCCCAATTCACTTCACTGACCTGCACTAAATGCACACTGATAAGTCAAAACATTATGACCACTGCCCATCGCAACGTTGGATGCCGCCTGGTGGCGCTGCGGGCACGTGACGCGCTCACAAAAGCGGAGCAGACACGGACGGAGGATCACCGTAGCGAAGATATGGGCTGCAAATGGGGAATTCCATTGAGATAAGAGACTTTGACAAAGGACAGATAAATATTATGCAGATCCTGTGAACGAGTACCTCGAAAATGGCCGAATATTCACTTGCTAATGTCGTGAACATCTATGGAAGGAGGTAGGAGGACAGTAAAAGTACCACTAGGCGGTAAATGGTTGGACGTTCACAACTGTTCAAAGAACCTGGGGTTCGAAGGCTTGTCTGCTCTGTAAAGTAGGACAGATGGTGATCTGTGGCATCCCTGCCGAAAGAGTACAATGCTGGTGCATGCACTAGTGTTTCGGAGCACACCGTTCACCGTACATTATTGAACATGGAGTTCCGCAGCAAACCAGCCCTGCGTGTTCACATGTTGACCCAACGACATCGTCAGTCACAATTGCAGTGGGCGCGGCGCCATCGGGATTCGACCGTCGATCAATGCAAACGTGCTGGTTCTTCGTGTGAGTCACAATTTTGCTACACTAGGTCGATGGTCGTCTGCACAAATGTAGTCATCGAGGTAACAGCGCTCGAAAGGTGCAGGGCTCT
The DNA here is from genome assembly GCF_023898315.1 of Schistocerca nitens. Classification (NCBI taxonomy): domain Eukaryota; kingdom Metazoa; phylum Arthropoda; class Insecta; order Orthoptera; family Acrididae; genus Schistocerca; species Schistocerca nitens. Next base: position 514,410,497 of record NC_064614.1, read on the forward strand.
ATAGCAGCAGTATTATGCTATGGGAGACATTCTCCTGTGTTTGAATGTGGCCTGGCCTATGGTAGTAAACGAAGACATGCTGACAGCTGCGAACCATCTGCATCCTTCGTGCTTGATGACTTCCCCGACAATGATGTCTACTTTCAGCCGTAAAACTGACCGCGTGTCGGAGCCAGAACCGTACTACAGTGGTTTGGGGAGTGTTATAGTGAACTCACGTTGATGTCTCGGCGACGAAATTCGCCTGGTGTAAATCCTGTGTAACCCATCTGTATCGCTACCCGGCGCCACCACCGCGTACACAAATCGGCGGCCCTTATTTGAACGAATTAGATGACCTGTGTGAAGACACATACTTCCACAAACCCACCATCAAACTGTCGGATCCCTGATACGCAGAATCAGTGATGTATTTTGTTCTAAAGAAGGACAAACAAGCTATTAAGCAGGTGGTCCTAATTTTTTGGCTCATCAGTGTAGATAGAGCCTTTGCACTTCTCTTTACAGAATTTCTGGATTCGCCTCCACGTTCAAACTCCTGACTTTGGATGCTCCGTCTAATAGACTCGTAGATTATAGAACGTTACCCAACTATACTATTTCAAAACGTTTCAAGCACAGACAAATTAAGTGAACAGTGATTTAAAACATTCACATCAGCAGCGTCAGCCCATAAATTTATCAATAATGTCCTTGCACTGAAAGGGTCTTTTTGGCATCAAACGCCAACTTATACTTTCTGCGAGTACACATTCAGCAGTAACGTTGCAAAGCGATATGAAATGGAACGAGCACATAAGGTCGCCTGTAGAGAAGACGAATGTTTGTCTTTGGTTTTATAGGAAATTCTAGCAAACTAGCTAATCTATAAATAAGAGCGCACACAGAACACCTGTACGATGCATGCTTGAGCACTGCTTTAATGCTTGGGATCCCCACCATGTCGGATTGAAGGAAGTCATGAAAGGAATTCAGAGGAGTAATACTAGATTTGGTACCGGCAGATACGATAAATGCACGAGTATTACAGAAATGCTCTGTGAACTCAAATACGAATCCCTGGAGGAGAATGCGTTCTTTCCGCGAAACATTGTTGAGAAATTATGTGAATGTGTGGTGTCTTTTCTTTCGGAAATGCAATATACATTCTATATATTCTGTACACTAGGGGTGTAGGGGGTGAAAGGAAAGGAAACGAAAGAAACTAATGATATAAACTGCATTGGGACTTTATGCAGAATCAAGGGTGACGAGTGAAAATGTGTGCTGGACCGGGACTCGAAGCCTGGATCTCCTGTTTACTTGCCAGTCGCGTTAAACACTGCGTCACATAGACACAGTGTTTGTCGCAAATGCGCGGACTATCTCGGCACGCTTCCCGACAGGCTCACATGTCCACCTGGCGCTACCTATCCACAGTCGCCGACCATGTCCTTCATACTCACTTATTTTATGTTCCCGCTGGAGGTCGAACGTGACTGTGCACTCGCACTGACGGTTGTGGATTCATTGACCAGTGAGACGAACCGATTATATGAATGTGTTGTGTCTGTTCTTTCGACCATGTCCAGGTGTACATGCAAATAGTACAGGAAAGGAAATAATTAACAAAGGTACAAGGTACCTCCGCCATGCACCGTATGGTGGCTTACGGAGTATGTACGTAAATGCAGATGTACTGGTTGTTCCTGGAGGAATCGCCAATATTCGGGGATACGCCAGGAAAGACCATTCGAAGCAAAAACGTCTAGTAAACATGGGCTCTAAAAGGCATACCTTAAAAAGAGCTTCGAGCACTTCTTCATCTTCGATACTGTGAAACAAATCTACTGCAATCTATTTGCTTTTCATACTTTGGGAAGAGGTAGTACGGAGCAAAACAAGACAAAAATATCCAGTAAACATGGGCTCCAAAACGCATACCTTAAGAGCTTTGAGCACTTGTTTAGTATCCCTGAATATCGACCATTTGTCCTGGGACACCCTGTATAATTAAATCAAGCATGCTCGGGAATTAGACTGTCAAATGAAACAGTGAAAGATGTAAATGAGTTTGTTATTTGGGCACCAAAAATCTGACGACGTCTGAAGATGAGAGAATACAAATCACAGGCTGGCAACTAAAAGAGCATTTCTGAAAAAGATAAATTTATTAACGTCGAATATAAATCTAGGTGTTCGCAAGTATTTTCCGGATATATTTAACTGTGGTGTGGCCTCGTACGGAAGTGTCTAACGTTCTCCGGACATCAAGAGACAGTGTGGTGCTGGGGTGCAAGACTCACACGTCTCTCAATTCAGTTAACTTACCCGTTATGTGTAGCATATCCGCTACGCCGATCTCCCGACAGCTTCTTCTCCGAAGATTTGTTGCTGGTTAAGGGAATTTACTAACTACTTTTCTATTCTTGAAATAATTTGTGTATTCGTAGAATACCCTTCAATTCAATCACAATATATTTTCAACGTTCATAAACGATAACTTCGGCAAGCTAAATCATTCTTCGAACATTAGAATCATTTACACTTCTTCAGAATAGCTTACATGTGTCTCGCTTCGATTATAACAGAGACATGAAAAAATTTATAAGTCTCTATTCTCATTCGAGTCCAACACATGAGTGTCCTTAGGAAACTACTTTCAACTGTCCACTTGTCTTTTTACAATGATTACAGACATTGAAGAACACAGAATACTACATAAACGTTTCTTGTTCTTCTTTGCCCGTACACGAAACTCTGTCGACCGTACAGGAAGTAATTGTCTGCAGCCGTTCGCCCCCCGTGTCCACCTTTTTCTTCGTGGCTGTTCTTTTCTGACCTGCACATACAAATTCACTATGCACAGTCGGCTGATTCGTTTCTCCTACTCATATCTAAAATATAGAGCGTTCGAAACGGTGGAAGCCGAGTGATTCTAGAATTTCCTCCGAAATTCTCGAAGCACTACAATTGAAACGTGGGCGATAAACACTCTAAGACAAGAAGCCAATAGGAGCTTTCGAAGTGTGATGCTACATAAGAATTCTTATGCTTACAATTAAATGGGTAGATGAAATGACTGTTGACGAAGTACTGAGTCACACTGTGAAGGAAAGAAATGTATGGCACAGCTTAAATAAAAGAACGGATCAGTTGATAGGAAACATCTTGCAGCTTCTAAGAATCGTCGACTTGATAGTAGAGGAAAATGGGAGGGGAGGATGAAAATTGTTGCAGTAGTTATGCTGAGATAAAACTGCTTGCACGGGGTTGAATAGTCTGGAGGGCTTCGGACTGGAGACCGCAACAATAACAAAAACTGTAATAAAAACTGTAAATATTTTAAGGGCTTATTCATCGTGTGTTGTATGTAACGGTTCATTTCTCATGATTGTTTTATTACGAGGGTTGCCCAGAAAGTAATGCACAGCATTTTTTCTTCTCAGCCGAAAACAATGCTACGAACGCGACACGTTGCGTATGTATTACACTACTGGCCATTAAAATTGCTACACCACGAAGATGACGTCCTACAGACACGAAATTTAACCCACAGGAAGAAGATGCTGTGATATGCAAATGATTAGCTTTTCAGAGCATTCACACAAGGATGGCGTCGGTGGCGACACCTACAACGTGCTGACATGAGGAAAGTTTCCAACCGATTTCTTATACACCAACAGCAGTTGACCGGCGTTGCGTGGTGAAACGTTGTTGTGATGCCTCGTGTAAGGAGGAGAAATGCGTTCCAAACGTTTCCGACTTTGATAAAGGTCGGATTGTAGCCTATCGCCAGTTTCGGTTTCTCGTATCGCGACATTGCTGCTCTCGTTGGTCGAGATCCAATGACTGTTAGCAGAATATGGAATCTGTGGGTTCAGGAGGGTAATACGGAACTCCATGCTGGATCCCAACGGCCTCGTTTCACTAGCAGTCGAGATGACAGGCATCTTATGCGTTTGCAAGATAACAACCATCTGCACGAACAGTTCGACGACGTTTGCAGCAGCATGGACTATCAGCTCGGACACAATGGCTGCAGTTACCCTTGACGCTGCATCACAGACAGGAGTGCCTGCGATGGTGTACTCAGTGACGATCCTGGGTGCACGAATGGCAAAACGTCATTTTTTCAGGTGAATCTATGTTCTGTTTACAGCATCATGATGGTCGCATCCGTGTTTGGTGACATCGCGGTGAACGCACATTGGATGCGTGTAGTCGTCATCGCCATACTGGCGTATCACCCGGTGTGATGGTATGGGGTGCCATTGGTTACACGTCTCGGTCACCTCTTGTTCGCACTGACGGCACTTTGAACAGTGGACGTTACATTTCAGATGTGTTGCGACCCGTGGCTCTACCCTTCATTCGATCTTTGCGAAACCCTACATTTCAGCATGTGGCAGGTCCTGTACGGACCTTTCTGGATACAGAAAATGTTCGACTGCTGCCCTAGCCAGCACATTCTCCTGATCTCTCACCAATTGAAAACGTCTGGTCAGTGGTGGTCGAGCAACTGGCTTGTCACAATGGGCCAGTCACTACTCTTGATTAAATGTGGTATCGTGTTGAAGTTGCATGGGCAGCTGTACCTGTACACGCCATCCAAGCTCTGTTTGACTCAATGCCCAGGCGTATCAAGGCCGTTATTACGGCCAGAGGTGGTTGTTCTGGGTACTGATTTCTCAGGATCTATGCACCCAAATTGCGTGAAAATGTAACACATGTCAGTTCTAGAATAATATATATGTCCAATGAATACCAGTTTATCATCTGCATTTCTTCTTGGTGTAGCAATTGCGCGCGCCAAGTTTCCGTCACTTCCATCAGAGAGCGTTGCTGCAGGACAGTTTCGAAATAGCGTCTGTAGGTGACGTACATTACAAGCAACGTGCCGTCCTTGAATTCCTCACTTCAGAGAAAGAAACTGTGGGCAACATTCACAAACGCTTGTGCAAAGTCTATGGAGCACCTGCTGTCGACAGAAGTACAGTTAGTCGCTGGGCGCGGAGGGTGAGGTCATCAGAGGGCGGTTCAGCGGAGCTCCACGATTTACAGTGGTCGGGGAGACCATCCACGGCATTCACACCTGACATGTCGCAGCGAGCTGATGTCGTTCGCGAGGACAGACTTACGACTCTGTAGTTGGCTCTGCATCTGTCAACCAGCAAAGGAAGTTCACACAGTGAAGCACCGGCTCCGCCACCAGCACAAGGACTGGTACCGACAGGGCATACATGCCCTTCTTTCGCACTGGAGGAAGGCCATAGAACGGGATGGAGATTACGTGGAAAAATAAGGTGTGCAGATAAAACACCATTCTTTCGTGTGTGATTGAACATAATGATGTTCAATAAAGAACTGTTTAAGAAAAAAATGCGGTGCATTACTTTTTGGGCAACCCTCGTACAAATGACAGCAATATCTGAGTCTCAATGCCTACTATTTCCCCAGTGACTGGATATGGAATGCTTATACATGCAGAAGTGTTTTGCACTCACTCACCGAGTTGGCGATGACGCGCGCGCGGCGCTGCATGGAGATGCCTGGGAGGGCGGGGTCCTTGGCCTGCGCCGTGGTGAGCACGGGCTGCGGCCTCCAGCACGCCGCCTGCCGCTCCTGCGCGCGCTGGAACCGCTGGAACGGGCTGTCGCCAAGCCGGCGGGCCCCGCCGCTCCTGCAGGGGCACAGGGTCACTTGTAGTCCAGTCGCAGACCTGCAGCCCGGCTAATTATCGCTTGTCAGTGACTTATATTCGACCAATACCTGGTCATACAACCGAGACTACTGCACTGAACGATGGTCAAACTTTGGAAGCTTAATTCTGTACTCTCTTCTGTTCTCTAGATCCTCCAGTTCCAACCAGATGGCGGAATTCTCAGTATTGACATCATGGGACCGTGTGATGGGGAGGGCGAGTGTTGTCACCTTGAATTTCATCAGCCTCGTCCTGTTACTGTTGACCATAATCATATTATCTCGGAAATTGGGAGTATTACCGCTCTGTGAGGAAGCCACACACGATAGTGTGCTCATTTTGTGGCGACATAATTTCTTTGTAAACTGAAAAGCAGTGGGTGTACATCAGTTAGAGCGGAGTTGAGCGGATATGAGAAGCGTTTAGTCGGCAGCTCGTGGTCGTGCGGTAGCGTTCTCGCTTCCCGCGCCCGGGTTCCCGGGTTCGATTCCCGGCGGGGTCAGGGATTTTCTCTGCCTCGTGATGACTGGGTGTTGTGTGATGTCCTTAGAGGTGGACCTCTCTGACGAGGCTTCCCCCAAATTAAGTCAAGTGATTTACTTCAGCAGAACAATACAGGAGTATAAATAGAATAGTAGAAGCTATCTTACGACATTAAAAATATTTCATCCAGATAGTTCAAACATATACACCAATTACTCACACTCCTAGTAGTAGGTAACATCTGTATAAGTACCGCTTCAAGAAGATGAAAGAGGATCTTAATGCGAAAGTGGGGAAAATAAAGAACGATTCTTCAATGGGTAACTTTCGATAAGATACCAGAAATGACAAAGGTCAAACTTCATCACAATTTGCCGAGAAAAATTCTTCCACAAAACAACAAATAGAAAATGGACTTGGTTAGAACCGATTAAATTAAACTTGATATTGACCATATTTTATCAAATAATAATGAAACTGCACAAAATATGACTGTCCTAAACCACTTTTCCCAGCTGCAATTGATTATAGCTTCGTAATATGTAGAATAAAAGCAGTAGTAAAGCCAGTAACACACAAACTCATCAGACAGGAGGTTAGAGATGGGCACTTTGCGTAAGAGGGAGGTATACCACATCAGATTCAGCAACGAGTTCAACATTAGAGGAAACTGTTTTAGACAACAATAAAGATACCTACAATACCCTAGACTTGTCTAAAACGAGGAAGGAGTATTCTCCTCTTATAAAAATAGTAGATACATTTTACAGGGAATTCCATTTCTTTGTCTTGCGAAGTACTAGCTGAATGAAGTATCTGAGGGGCAGAATACACGAACAGATGCTATAAACCACAAAAGTAGCAGCAGAAAATTTTAACGCAATGGCCTCGCGGGATAATCTGCGAGTAACGCACACATTTTCTTTCCCTCGGCAAATTTTGGTTGAAAAAATGCGGAATTTGTTGTAGGAAATCGTGGAACATTCCCGCTTCAGGCTATATAGTTTCATGAAGTTCCGATAGGTGGTGGCACTATACGTGGCTTTCAAAATGGCGTCTGTAACGGGGATGGGTTCCAAGCAGAGAGCTGTTATTGAGCTTCTTTTGGCGGGAAACTAGAACATCGCAGATATTCAGAGGCGCACGCGAAATGCTTACGGGGACCTGGCACAGAACAAAAGCACGATGAGTCGTTGAGCAAGCCGTCTGTCATCCTCGCAACAAGGCGTTGGCCCCGACGTCGACCAGTTAGAGTGGTAACATGCAGCGTTCAGGACCTCCCAGTAAGCTGGCGTAACGCCGTCGCATTGAACGGAGATTATGTTGGAAAACAGGGTTCAGTAGCCAAAAGAGTGGAGAATAATATGGAGTAATGGAATCCTTAATAAAATCACCCTGCTATCAGAAAAAATGTGTTGCGTTATTATTGAACGCCCTTCGTAGGTCTTACTTTAGCGTAGGGGGGAGCATGAGGACTCCGCTGGAACTGGAAGAGGACTCCAGTAAGTTCGCAGCGGGCGACTGGAGGTTGCGGCATGGCCTGTACACGGCTGGCACCTGTGCCTCCGCCACGGCGCGCCGTCCACTTGATGTCTTCTTGCCACGCCGGTTGCTGGAGTGTGTCTGCAACAAAATAAGATTTGGTGCCGCTTAAACAGGATCAGTACGTCAGAACTAGGGCTACACGACACCGATGTGGCGTCGTCGAGGGCCCTGAATGTGACTCCGGAGCAGCAGAGCAGACCGTGGAACCCATTGTCAGAAAGTGCTCCAGGAGAAGGTACTCTTGGAAATGCGGTGATGTGCTGCAAACTACAGCTGCAACTGTTATTTGGATATCAGATATTGAAATAGATCTGTAAAAGTGGCGCTGTGGCCGTGCGGTTCTAGGCGCTTCAGTCTGGAACCGCGCGACCGCTACAGTCCCAGGTTCGAATCCTGCCTCGGGCATGGATGTGTGTGATGTCCTTAGATTAGTTAGGTTTAAGTAGTTCTAAGTTCTAGGGGACTGATGATCTCAGATGTTAAGTCCCATAGTGCTCGGAGCCATTTGAACCCTTTTTTGTAAATAGGAAACTTGTACAAAGCTATTTTTTCGTGCAATTTGTGACATGTAATTTTACTTTTCTACACAAAATGGCTAAACAGAAATGACTAGAGAATAAATGCAAGGCTGCACAAAGAGGAAAGAGAGACACCACCTCTAGGAAAATTAAAGAGAACTTTGAATAATAGAGAAGCATGTGTAGAAATACCACGAGCTCAAATGGCAAGCCAGAATCAAGCAGAGAGTGGAAAGCTGAAAGGAAGAAATGAAGGACTCTAAAAGGAAAATTAAGTGAAAGAATGGAAAGAGGAAGTAGACGAAGGTGAGATGGCAAATTTGAGAATTCAACAAGAAACTGAAAGACCACCGAAAGATTTAAGTCGAAACAACGTCGCTGAAGTAGACGACATTCCCTCAGAATTATTGATATCCTTGAGACAGCCAGTCATAACGAAACTACTCCACCTGGTGTGCAATTTATTTGAGATATACAAAATATCTGAGAATGCAGGCTTTCTCAGCGAATCTCGATGATAAAATCTTCTCGGATTCACAGCCAAATCAATGCGTTGTTCTCCAGCAACGTTTCAGCAAGTTTCTTACTTGCCATATTCAGGCGAAATGTCGAGTTCACTCTCTCTCACCTTTTACTTTTCCTTCCTTGGGGAAGTGTATGGAGGTGTTTATAGCCTGTTGGCTTTTACTCCACAATGTATGTTGTATGTGTGTGATTTTCTTTGATTGTTTTGGCTGTCTGTGTATTGTGGTGGTGTTCTGGTGGTGTCTCGTACTTGCCTGAGATTGGCGAGATGTTGGGTATTTTAAGGATTAAGGATTGATATTAGGAATTGGAGATTTTGGGATTTTTCTCCTCGACTTAGTCGTCGTAGGGCGTTTGTGCTTATCACAGGACATGTCATACCGACCTAAGGAGTGGATGAGGCTATTTCCAGATCTGGAAAAGCTCTCGTATAAAGCTTTTGCCATATCTTGGAATCTTTCTTTGAGGAGCGGAATTTCGGCAGCAGCGTGCAGATCGTCAGTAAGGATTCCCAAGGGTAGACGCAGTGCCCTCCTGAGGGCGCGGTTCTGCAGCCTCTGGAGTTTGTCCAGATGCTGCTTCACCGCGTACCCCCAGACAGGGCACACGTACTTCATTATTGGCTGTAAAAGGCCTGATAGACCCTTTACTCCTACAGAGCAGGGAAGGAAGCTGGTTTTGTTGAGGACTGGGTATAGGATGGACATTCTGGCACAGACCTTCCTGTGGATCTCATCTATGTGGGATTTCCACGTTAGTGTCGAGTCCACGGTTACGCCGAGATACTTGGCGGACCTGCGCCAGGGGAGTCGGGATCCCATGTAGGTGCAGGTGAAGGCGGGGGCGTTGAGGGAGTCCACGTCTCCCGAGTCTCCGGGTGATCGGCATAGCTTGTGTCTTTTCAGGGTTCATGGTGATGTGCCAGCGACGGGCCCAGGTTTCTCTCTAAGGCTACGAATGACCAGGTCCTTATTCGCATTGCGAGTGTAAAAGGCTGTGTCGTCAGCATACTGTGCAGTGTGCACCAGGGGGCTGTGGGAGTGTCCGCAGTTTACAGACTGTACAAAATGGGCCCCAGCACCGATTCCTGTGGCACCCCGGCACTAATACACCTTTTGTTGGAGGTGGCTGTTTCTACCTTGACAGAGAAGATTCTATTCCTGATATAGCTTTGGATTAACCTGACTACGCTTCCCGGGAAACCCTTGTGTGTATAACTTGTATAAGAGCCCTTTATGCCATACCGAGTCGAAGGCTTTTGCTACATCAAGTAGCACTATTCCGCAGTAGCCTCTGCTTCCATCAGTCTCATTATCTGTTGTGGGGCGGAGTGCCTCTGTCGGAATCCCAATTGGAAATCCGACAGAAGTCGCTCTTTGATGATGTGGTCTCGCATTGGAATAAGCAGGAGGCGCTCATAGATCTTGCTGAGAGTTGGCAAGAGGCTAAGCGTCCTGTAGTGCTGCGGGAATAAAGGGTCTTCCCCTGGTTTGTGCATCGCGACCACTTCCGCGTGTTTCCAGTATGCTGGGAACTCGTGGGTACGAGTAGTCTCGTTGAAGACGTTCGCGAGGTGTTCGATAGCCGAGGGCGGGAGGTTTTTAACTAGCTGGTTGGTGACACTGTCGTGTCCTGGCGTCTTTTTTGTAGGGAGGGACCTAATTACTTTTGCCACGTCTTCTGGGGCAGAAAGTGGGTGTTTGTCCTCTGGGTCCTCCTCAGCATTGAGGAAGACAGCTTCGTGTTCGTTATCCTGGGGTTCCGACGCTTGAAACTGCTTCTCAAAGGTGTCAACGAGAGCGTTGGCCTTTTCAGCATGGCTATAGGCTAGACCCCGATCGCCGTGCAGTGGCGGCATCCTAACGCGTCTTTTGGTGAGTTTCTTGGTTGCTTGCCATAGTGTTGGATCGTCTGCTTTGAGGGCTGTGAGGCGGTTTTACCATTGCTGGTTTCTGTGCTCATTGAGCGCTACCTTCAGCTCTCTCAGTAGACGATTGAGCATCCTCCTGGTGGCCTGATTTCTGGTGATCTTCCACTGTTTTGTCACTCTGTTCTTGTATCGGATTTGAGCTAGCAAATGTTCCGGGAGCTGTACTTGTGGGATCGGGCCGTCCCTTTGTGGGGCAGTGGCAGCTTCCGCTGCCTGCAAGATAATACCAGTTAGGTCTTGTTGTGCTTGTTCTACTGTTTCGGGAGTAGGTGGCGGAGCGCGAGCGATATCAAAGGCGACAGTTTCTCGACATAGCTCCCAGTTTGTACGTTTGTAAGACGTTAAGACGTCTGGTACCGTGGGAGTGCTACCCATTCTCCCACATCGACCTCTAAAATCACTGGGTTGTGGTCGGAGGACATTCTGTCCGCGATACTCCTAGTGAGGGCTATGTCCAACAAGTCGGGCATACCTCCATGTTTTGGATAATGTGTGGGCTCGACCGGACCCCATATTTCGAAGTGGTGGTCGCGCGCTAGTCGTTGCAGTTTGGCGCCTGGTCTGGAGGTACCCTAGAGTTCCAGTCGGGGTGTTTGGCACTGGAATCGCCTCCTATTATGAGTTTGCCTTTAATTTTCCCTAGAGAAGCTATGTTTCCCTTGTCTGTCTCGTCTTGTGGGGGTCGGTAGATTGCAACAATTGTTAGGTGTCCGATGGCAGTGGTTACTTCCACGTCCACTGCTTCGATTTTATTGGTAGCTGGTAAGACTACTTGGTGGCGGGGGATCCCTCTTTTTGTGTATCTGGCCACTCCTCCACCTTGGGTTGGCCTGTCTTTACGGTAGCTAACGTAGTTGGGAACTGTCGCTTTTATTCCCAGTTTTAGGTGTGTTTCCCCCATCATGCATATGTCGATGGCGAACTCCTTCATGAGTTCTCTGAACTCGACCTCTTCATTAACAATGCCGTCTGCCTTAAAGACGAACATTGTCAGGCCTTGGATATTTGGTCGTCTATCCATGATAGGGTTTTGAAACTACTGAGAAAGTCGCAGAGGGGAGTAACTGCTGAACTGCTGCCTGAAGGGCAACAAGGATCTGAGTGTTTTGCTTCTGGGCCACCCTGAATTCCTTCATCATTTCCATGACGAGGTTCATGGTCTGGACCATAATGCCTAACAATAGATCCGAGGGGGTGGACTGAGCGTGGGGTTCCCTACAGCTTCCTCTGCCTTGGTGGACCTGGTCGTTGTTGTGATTTTCCTCGTGTTGTTCTTGCATGTGTGTCTGGTGTTGTGATGCCTGGGTTGCGTCGATTTCTCGACGTTTTCGTGGCTCTTTGGTGGAGAGACCACATCCGCATATGTTGCCCTTGGTGTGTCAGGCCCTGGTTTTACCCAAGTTTTGTCTGTGTGTGTTGTCCTGTTTGTCTCTCTGTGTGGTTTGATCGGTGGTGGTGTCTTGTTTTCGAGTGTGGGGGTCGGCCTTTGCCTTCTGTGTGTGTTTTTCGTGGACCCCGCAGCCTTGGTACCCTGCCATATGGTTTTCCCCATACAGCGAGCACCTCACCTTATCTAAAGGTCCATGTGTTTTATTGTGCAAGTCCTGGTGTCGTGGGGTTCGGCACATTTTCTGCAGCTCACGGGCATCTGGCAATGGACGGCTATGTGATCCAGTCCGTGACACCTGAAGCATTGCACCACCTTGTTCTTGTGGTGGAGCGGCTCCGTGGTGGCAGGGACTGCCAGAACAGCTTTGATCTCGAGCCTCTTCTGGGTTTATTTCTGGGAAAGTGACTTGAAATAATGGCCACTTACTCTCTGCCCCACTTTTGTCCATGTGCTCGACAGTTTTTATAACAAATCCCTGGGCAGTCAGGACTGTCTTGACTCCCTGGGCAGAGAGCCGTCTGGGGGGTCCCTAATGACGATGTTTTTGTTTCTTGTCTTCGTGGTGGGGAACATGTTGTGTGGTATATTTTTGTCTGTGAGGGCGTTTTTATGGTATTGTAGTCTTCTATGCTGTATAGTGTGATCTTTATTTTTCCCCCCACACCCACCCCACTGTTGGTTTTGCTGTAAAGTTTTCCCCCTGGAGTTGTGTTTTGAACATGTCATGGAGTTCCTCGTAGTTGCGGGGAAACTCCGCGACGATTGGCGCGAGGCAGTGTGATGTGTGATTCTCTGCTGTTGTATCGTGTGGTTCATCTGACGCATCGGCCACAGCCTGAAACCTGTTTGAGATGGGGTCCAGTCCTCGAGCAGGTGGAAGTTTCGGCTGACGAAAGGTTTTCCTCGACAGCACAAAAGCCCTCCAAATCCTCACCGGTTTCATGGTTCCCTTCCACAGCAGCGGTTTCCTTTCGAGCAACATCTCGGCGGCGGAACGCAGGGCGATACGCAGTCTCAGAGAAGATGAGGACATTGTCATTCTACCAGCAGACAAAGGGAACGCAACGGTCCTCTAAGAGCGGCTGACTACTGGGACAAGATTAATTTGCTGTTGCAACACCAGGCCTACAAACAAGTGGAGAAGGACTCTACTACAGCTGTGACTAGAGAGACCATCGGTCTTCTCAACAACTCGGGTCTGAACCAGGACCTGATAAAAAGGCGTTACCCCAGAGCTCCAGTTCCACCACAGTTATACAGCCTCCCCAAGATACACAAGAGGGAGGTACCACTACACCCAAAGAAGACACAATCAATTCTCCTACCTATTATGGTATAGCCAAACACCTGGCACAACTACTCAAGCCTCTCGTGGGTAAATGTCCGCACCACATCAAGAATTTCACGGAGTTTGTTAAGATACTCAAGGAGTGGCGTCTTGACAAATATGATATTATGGTCAGCTTTGACGTTACATCCCTCTTCACGAAGGTACCGTTAGAGGACTCCTTGAAACTACTGGAGAATCATTTTGATGAAGACACAGTGGAATTATTGCTCCATGAGCTCACGACCACGTATTTCCAGTGTGGGCGCAAGTTTTACCAACAGGTGGATGGAATCGCTATGGGATCCCCACTGGCACCATGTATCGGCAATCTGTACATGGAATACTTCTAGGATATCGCCTTGGAAACAGCATGCCTTAAACCCAAGGTCTTTTATCGGTACGTGGATGATACTTTCGCGGTCTGGTCCCACGGCGAGGACACTCTAACGGAATTTCTCAACCATCTGAAGTGCATACACGAGAACATGAAGTTCACAATTTTTTAATGACCTGTTGCATCTTCTAAGTGTTCTGCTCATTTTTTTTTCTTTTTTACGCTTGTACTACAAAAATGGAAGTTTGAGCGGGAGTCGAACGGTCGTCTCAAACACGTTCGTCCCACGAAGCTCCAATGCTAACCACTTTTTTTTTATTTAAGGCAATCAATTAAAAAGACAACAAGAGAAGTCATTTGGACAAAAACAAAAGGGTTAAATCAGAAAAACGTATATAAAGGAATATGGCATTAATTTTAACGTGCTCACGCCTTTTTCTCCTCCGTCACTTCTACATCATGTAACATTTAAATCCAAACAAGAGTGTACACAAAAAGGGGGGGGGGGGGTTCAATTCATCCAACTCTTTGTCGATGAAAAACAAGATGCAGCATATTAGAGAAAAACTCTCGATAACGTGGCATCCTGAGCCACATCCAATGAGCTGTGGCCTCATATAGGGAAAACGCACTCGGATCTGAGTCATATCCACTCACCATCACGTAGTGGACATAATGTCCAACAAGCCACATAATGGCATTATTCTTCGATCGGGGAAAGAAGGTTGAATCGGGACGCACGAGAATCTCCCCCGAGATAGCCGCCTCCGACGTCCTGAGAAGAAAAGCCAGTTGTCGGCGAACCATCTCCAATGGCCATGACCGCAGGAGATCAACCGATGATCTAATGTATCAGTTTCATGGTAACGATTGCAACGAACCGTAACACTGTGGCCAATAGGAAAAAGTCGCACGTTGGTAGATACAATATCATGAACAACTTGGTACCACGAGGACGCCACTTCCATCGGGAAAATCGGGAGGCTAACGTTAGACCAAACAATCTTCCAATTCGTTTCTGGCGACAGGGCTTCCACAGAGGGAATACTATGAGGAATTGGCCAGCGCCATAACAGCATTTTAGGGAGAGATTCGCTTGGGAAAGGATATTTACTCCTAAATAACTGAGTTCAAGGAAAAAATTCCTTAACGTTCCTTAGTTTATGATTAATCCTACCAATATCTACTGGAGGTGTTAAACTCGCCGGTCGGATACAGTCATGAAGGCGAGCTGTAAGTGATTGGGGAGCGCGTAGACATGTTAAAACGGTGCGACGGATGAATAAGGCAGAAGCCTTCACTCGAATGTCAGGGAGGACCAAACCTCCCAGCAGACGGGGGCGCGCCATGACCCCATAACGCACGCGAAATATAGATTTGCGGCAGATAAACCTGCCAGTTAAACTTTGCAACTTGCGGTACATCATCGCAGGAAGTGGAAAGATTTGTGCAATAAAATAAGGCTTACTTAACACATACGTTTCCATGGCCCGGACCTTACGAAGACCGAGCGAGGTGGCGCAGTGGTTAGCACACTGGACTCGCATTCGGGAGGACGGCGGTTCAATCCCGTCTCCGGCCATCCTGATTTAGGTTTTCCGTGATTTCCCTAAATCGCTTCAGGCAAATGCCGGGATGGTTCCTTTGAAAGGGCACGGCCGATTTCCTTCCCCATTCTTCCCTCACCCGAGCTTGCGCTCCGTCTCTAATGACCTCGTTGTCGACGGGACGTTAAACACTAATCTCCTCCTCCTCCTCCTTACGAAGAACTGAGAGAGAGCGACACTCGTGCTAAATGATTGCTCCCTGCATCTTATCCGTGACAGACTTCCAGTTTATCGTAGCCATCTTTAGCGGACAGCTGTCAATTATAACACCTAACAATTGATATCGGATGACCTTCAAAGCCCATGGAATTTCAACAGCGTCAAATCCTCGCAAACTGAGTTAGCGACATTTCTGGTCATTAGCCCGCGCTCCCGTGAGACAACAAAAAGCATCCAAACCTTCCTTCAGCAGTGGTATGTCACCATGGGTACGGAGAAGAACCATAACGTCATCAGCATATGCACGAACGATAAACCTTTCTCCCAACAGCGACCATCCACCCAAACGAGCAGTTATAGATCGCAATAAGGGTTCCAGAAACAGGACGTAGGCGACATATATAATGGACTCCCTTGAAGGACGCCATGACACACCGCGATGGGGGAAGCAAGACGGCCATGTACGTCAATGGACGCCTGAATACCAGTAATTAGAGAGCTAAACAGCCTTGGTGCAGCATCGTTAAAACCAACATTCGTCAATACTTGCATAAGAAATCCATGATTAACGCGGTCAAAAGCTTGGTGAAAGTCAATGAAAAGCAAAGCGCTTGGCAGGGGAATGGTGGAATCAATCGAAATGAGATCATAACATTCAGCAACGGGAGTCAGGAGAGTACGACCCGGAAGACAACTTTGATGGCTCGCGATGATGGTAACCAACAATACCGATAGTCTGCTATTTACCACTCCCGCCACTATTTTATAATCATAGTTGAAGAGGGTACGGGTACCTACCCTTCCTCGAAATCCTATAAAGAAGAAAAGGGACGGCACAATGAGACACTCGGTCTACCGAAGGAAAACACATACAGACCTGTAACTCAACGCCAACAGCTGCCATCACCCAGCACAACGGAAATCCGTGCTCACTACCCTTGTTGGCAGAGCTCCTGACATGTGAGAAGGACAGTTTACCTACTGAGATTCAGCACCTGAAGGAAACCTTCCAGGAGAATGGATACACCGAATCGCAGATTGATGCGCTCTCAAGATGAGCAAGAAGAAGAAGGAGGAGGAGGACCTTCAGGAAGAAGAGAACAACAGAGGTCTAGCGTTCCTCCCGTACGCAGGGCCGCCCACGGCCGAGATTGCCAGGATACTGGAGAAGAACAAGATATAAACCATATTCCATCGTCCAGCAAAAATCAGAAATGTGCTGGGCTCAGTGAAGGATAACTTGGGTCTAAAATGGTTCAAATGGCTCTAAGCACCATGGGACTTATCATCTGAGGTCGTCAGTCCCCTAGACTTAGAACTACTTAAACCTAACTAAACTAAGAACATCACACACATCCATGCCCGAGACAGCATTCGAACCTGCGACCGTAGCAGCAGCGTGCTTCCAGACTGAAGCGCGTAGAACCGCTCGGCCACAGCGGCCGGCAACTTGGGTCTAAGAACACCGGGTGTCTATAGCATTTCCTGCGAATGTGGAAAACAATATTTGGACAGACGCAGCGTTGCGTAACACAATGCGTCTCTGAACATGTGAGAAACTTCGCCTCGGTCAAAAAGAAAAATCCGCGGTAGCGGAGCACAGCCTCAGTGTAGCGAACACGTTTCAATTTGAAGAAACCAAGAGACTGCGTAGAGCGAAAGGTTTCTGGGATTCTGTTATTGAAGAGGCAGTGGAGATACGGGTCAGTGATAACCTGGTCAATCGGGATAGTGGCTTCCAACTCAGCACCACGTAGAACACAAGACTATCAAGAATAAGACGAGAGCGCACCGATGGAGGCAGGTCGGTGGCGGCGGGTGGAACAAACAGGCCGCACCGAGACGAGACGCCAGCGGCTCCCCTCACACCACGCGCCGCCGCACCGATTCCGCTCGCGCCTGATTGGCCCGACCGGCGCCGAGGATGCAGAGAAGCCCGTGGTCCAGTGGCTATAAAGATCCGAACGAGACGTGAACCCGACGCTTCGCCTGAAGATGGCAAGTAAGAAAATTGCTGAAACGTTGCTGGAGAACAATCCATTGACTCGGCTGTCAACCCGAGAAGATTTCATCATCAGGCAAAATATCGTTACACTTCAAGAAAAGTGTGATAATTCCAATCACAATGAAACCAGGTGCTGACAGATGTGAATATTATAGGACTCTAATAAATTGAGTAGCAGTCAAGCGTGGAGCATCTGTTCCGCTAACTCGCTCACGTCAGCCATAGACCCCCGCTTGCACGGGTGTACAACCAGGAGTGTTTTCCGGCTTTGTTTATATCAAAACATTGACGGGCACTTGCACCGAGGTCTCGCAGCATTGCAAAACGGCACTTGGGAAGTTTTGCATGGCGTCGCCCGACAGCAGAATTGCCGTGTCCTCTCGTCGAGATGGTATGTCGGGCTTGGGTGGTACCTTCGGGTCGCGGCGGTCTCTTTCCGCTGACGACACGAGGCGCGTTCTCTTGCTGCCGCGGGCCGCGCCGCCTGCCGTTTCGAGCACTTCGGCTGCCGCAGAGCTAGGCTCTGCCCCCCCCCCCCCCCCCCAGGAATAGGGAAAAAGTAGGCCAGGACCTAGAAGCAAGCCGTGGAACCAAAGAAAGGTTTACCGCCGCCTCCGTCCAGAACTCCGCGTCTCCCATCGTTCTGTTAGCGCCAGCAATGCAACCGGGAAACCCAACGGTGGCAACAAAAGTTGTAACTGGAAATCCCTTGGCAGCAACCCCCCTTTCCGCTCCCGACATGGCGACGTGCACACAGAAAGAAAACACACATAAAACACAGACCAACAACTACATTGTCACTATTTGCGATCCTCTCCATTCCTCCCCTCTCCTGAGCCCAATCCTGCTTGCCAATGCCCAAAATCGTCTCGCTGAAAACATCCTCGACCTAAATGGCAAGCAGAAGCCCCGTCAACCCATCAAAATCCTTCCCAAACCCACAACTGCTACCCAACCCCCTACCCGATCTCAGTTTCTCAAATCCGCCCCCCCTCCCCCCACTCAAGAACACGTCCACGAAGCAGCGGTGTGCAAAGAAGGGTAGGAAAGACAAACATAAAAAGTGCAGGAATCCCACCCCCCAAACGCAAATCGCCCCCCCCCCCCCCCCCCCGCTATCCCTAAGGAGCCCACGGTTCCTGAGACACCGACAGCACCTGTTGTCGCCCTGGAAGGGAACCAGGAAACCGCTGCCCTGGAAGGGAACCATGAAACAGGGAAGATTCGGAGGGCTTTAGGCTGGCTAGAAAAACCTTTCGCCAGCCGAGACGTCCACCTGCTCGGGGAATGGAACCCACCCCAAACAGGTTTCAGGCTGTGGCAGATGCGTCAGACGAAACACACGAAACAACAGCACGGAATTAAACATCACACCGCCTCCCACCGATCGTCGCGCAGTTTCCCCGCAACTGTGAGGAACTCCACAACATGATCAAAACACAAGTCAAAGGGGACAACTTGACAGCAAAACCAACAAGGGGGGGGGGGGGGGGGGCAAAATAAAGATCACTTTACACAACATAGAAGACTACAACACCATTAAAAAAAACCTCACAGACAAAAATATACCGCATTACACGTTTCCCACCACCAAGACAAGGAACAAAAACATCGTCATTAGGAACCTCTCCAGACGGCTCTCGGCCCAGGCAGTCAAGAAAGACCTGACTGCCCAGGGACTTGTTGTCAAAACCGCCGAGCATATGGGCAAAAATGGGGCAGACAGTATGTGCCCATTATTTCAAGTCACTCTGCCATACATACCGCAGAACAGGCGCGAGATAAAACCTGTTCTGGCATACCCTGTCACCACGGAGCAGCTCCGCCGCAAGAACAAGGTGGTGCAATGCTTCAGGTGTCAGGGACAGAATCACACTGCCACCCACTGCCAGATGCCCGTGAGCTGTAGAAAATGCGCCGAACCCCACGACGCCAAGACTTGCACAAAAAAACACATGGACCCTCAGATAAGGTGTGCACTGTGTTGGAAAAACCACACAGTACGATACCAAGGCAGCGAGGTAAACAAATAACACACACAGAAGGCAAAGGGTGCGAAGGCCGCCCCCCACACTCGAAAACAAGACACTGCCACCCCATCAAACCACACAGAGACAAAACAGGACAACACAAACAGACAAAACTTGGATAAAACCAAGGCCTGCACACCAAGGGCAACATATGCAGAAGTGTGGTCTCTCCAACAAAGAGCCACGAAAACGACGAGAAATTGACGCAAGCCCAGACACTACAACACCAGACACACACACACACAATAACAACACCAGGAAAAACATATCAATGACCAGGTCCACCAAGACAGAGGAAGCTCTAGGTAACCCCCCACTCACTCCACCCCCTCAGATCAGTTCTTAGGCATTATAGTCCAGACCATGAACCTCGACATGGAAATAATGAAGGAATTCAGGGAGGCCCAGAAGCAGAACACTCAGATCGCTGTTGCCCTTCAGGCAACAGTCTAGCAGTCGCTCCTCTCCGTGACTTCCTCAGTAGTTACAAAACCCTATCATGGATAGACGACCAAATATCCAAGGTCTGACAACATGCGTCTTTAATGCAGACGGCATTGTTAATCAAGAGGTCGAGTTCAGAGAACTCATGAAGCAGTTCGCTATAGAGATATACACGATGGGGGAAACCTTCCTAAAACCGGGAATAAAAACGATATTCCTAACTACGTTAGTTACTGTAAAGACAGGCCAACCCAAGGTGGAGGAGTGGCCATATACATAAAAAGAGGGATCCCCCACCACCAGGTACTCTTACCAGCTACCAATAAAATCCAAACAGTGGCAGAGGAAGTAACTACTGCCACCGCACACCTAACAATTCTTGCAAGCTACCGACACCCACAAGACGAGATAGACGAGGGAGACGTAGCTGCTCCAGGGAAAATTGGAGGCAAACTCATAATAAGGGGCGACTTCAATGTCAAACACCACTATTGGAACCCCTATTGGAACTCCAGAGTAACCTCCAGAGCAGGCGCCAAACTGCAACGACTAGCGCGCGACCACCACTTCGAAACAAGGGGTCTGGTCGAGCCCACACATTATCCAAAAACTGGAGCTAGGACCAACGTGTTAGACATGGACTAGGAGGATTGCGAGGTTTGTGGCCGCAAGGACAATCAACAGAATGTCCTCCGATCAAACCTAGTGATTCTAGAGGTCGATGTGGAAGAATGGGTAGCACTCTCACGGTACCAGACGTCCTACAAATGTACAGACTGGGAGCGATACCGAGAAACTGTCGCCTCTGATATCGCTCCCGCTCCGCCACCTACTGAGGAAACAGTAGAACAAGCGCAACAAGAACCAACAGGAAACATCTTGCAGGCAGCGGAAGATGTCACTCTCCCACAAAGAGATGGCCCAACCCCACAAGTACAACCACCGGATCACCTACTAGCCCAAATCCGTCACAAGAACAGAGTGGCAAAAGAGTGGAAGACCACCAGAAATCAGGCTACCAGGAGGCTGCTCAATCGTCTACAGAGAGAGCTGAAAGTAACGCTCAGTGAGCACAGAAACCAGCAATGACAAAACTGCCTCACTGCCCTCAAAGTAGACGATCACACACTGTGGCAGGCAACCAAACAATCTACCAAGAGACGCGCTAGGCTGCTGCCACTGCACGGTGAGAGGGGTCTGGCCTACAGCCACGCTGAAAAGACCAACGCCCTCGCCGACACCTTCGAAAAGCAGTTTCAAGCGGGAGGATGACGAACATGAAGAGGTAGCCCGTCCTCAATTGGCTGTCTTCCTCAATGCTGAGGAGGACCCAGAGGACGAACCCCCACTTTCTGCCCCCGAAGATGTGGCAAAAGTAGTTAGGTCCCTCCCTACAAAAAAGGCGCCAGGACACGACAGTGTCACCAACCAGCTAGTTAAAAACCTCCCGCCCTCGGCTATCGAACACCTCGCGAACGTCTTCAACGAGACTACTCGTACCCACGAGTTCCCAGCATACTGGAAACACGCGGAAGTGGTCGCGATGCACAAACCAGCGAAAGACCCTTTATTCCCGCAGCACTACAGGACGCTTAGCCTCTTGCCAACTCTCAGCAAGATCTATGAGCACATCCTGCTTATTCCCATACGAGACCACATCACCAACGAGCGACTTTTGCCGGATTTACAATTCGGATTCCGACAGAAGCACTCCACCCTACAACATATCACGAGACTAGTGGAAGCAGCCACAGAGCGCTTCAACCACAGACGCTACTGTAGGATAGTGCTCCTTGATGTAGCCAAAGCCTTCGACTCAATATGGCATAAAGGGCTACTATACAAGTTATACTCACAAGGGTCCCCCGGGAGCATAGTCAGGTTAATCCAAAGCTATATCACGAATAGAATCTTCTCTGTCAAGGTAGAAACAGTCACCTCCACCAAAAGGCGTATTCGTGCTGGGATGCCACAGGGATCGGTCCTGGGGCCCGTACCGAGCGAGGTGGCGCAGTGGTTAGCACACTGGACTCGCATTCGGGAGGACGACGGTTCAATCCCGTCTCCGGCCATCCTGATCTAGGTTTTCCGTGATTTCCCTAAATCGCTTCAGGCAAATGCCGGGATGGTTCCTTTGAAAGGGCACGGCCGATTTCCTTCCCCATCCTTCCCTCACCCGAGCTTGCACTCCGTCTCTAATAACCTCGTTGTCGACGGGACGTTAAACACTAATCTCCTCCTCCTCCTCCTGGGGCCAGTTTTGTACAGTCTGTACACTGCGGTCACTACAACGGCCCCCCTGGTGCACAACGCACAGTACGCTACGCTGAAGATACCACCTCTTATACTCATAATGTGAATAAGGACCTGGTCATTCGTAGGCTACAAAGGGTTTTAGATAACACAGAAACCTGGGCCCGTCGCTGGCGCATCACCATCAATGTCGGAAATTCTGAAGGTAACGAGGATAAAATACATGGAGCGAAACCAGACTGCATTTATAAAGTAGAAGAATATGAATCGGAAAAAATTGGGAATGAGACGGGGCTGTAGCCTATCGACAATGTTATTCAATATGTACACTGCGCAAGCTGTGAAGGGAACCAATGAGATATTTATAAATGGAATTAAATTTCAGGGAGAAGAAATAAAAACTTTAACGTTATCCAGTGACATTGTAATTCTATCAAAGACGGCAAAGAACTTGAAAGAATAGCGGAACGAAATGGATAGTTTCTTGAAAATAGGTTATAAAACGAGCATCAATAAAGCTAAAACAAAAGTACTGGAACGTAGTCGAGTTAAATCAGGCGATATTGAGGAAGAGAGTAGAAGTAGTAGGTCAGTTTTTCTATTTGGGCATAGAAATAACTTCTTATGGTCGAAGTAGAGAGGATATAAAATACAGACTGGCTGTAGCAAGGAAAGCATTTCTGAAAAAGAGGAATTTGTTAAAAATGAACTTCCTTAGAGTCCATTTACAGTGACAATTTTTCTCGATTTTTGCAAAGAATGCTCTGTCACATAAATCATGTTCACTTTCAGGTACAGTATAAAATTCGCAGTATTTTAGCACGTTGCCTTCATCCAGTGAGCACTGGCTGATGTGCACTGTCTCACAAAACCAAAGTAACTTTGAAAACATACAGTGACGTCCACTGGCAAACACTCCACACACAACACTCTAGTCATAAAACACAGTTTAAATACCCTCCACAGAACGCCAACAGCATCGTATCATGGAAAGTTGACAACTGCTAACTGTAGCGTACAAATTTCTCTAATTCAGAACACCTCTGCGGGCCGGAGTGGCCGAGCGTTTCTAGGCGCTACAGTCTGGAATTGCGTAACCACCACGGTCGCACGTTCGAATCCTGCCTCGGGCATGGATGTGTGTGATGTCCTTAGGTTAGTTAGGTTTAAGTAGTTCTAATTTCTAGGGGACTGATGACCTCAGAAGTTCAGTCCCATAGCGCTCAGAGCCATTTGAACCATTCAGAACACCTCTAATGATAGGTGTGTGAGAGAAGTGTATTGCAGGCGACTGTAAATTAATTGTAGAGAGTTGTCAGGTGACGTGTGATACCGGTTGACTGATCCAATTACCAGAATTCAGATGGGGGATTATCAATTCAGTGATCTTAACAACTAGCTTCACAGTGACGGTTATGCTTCCGATACATTTAAGCTGTCACGAAACTCTAAGGTGGAAATCACCCGAGGATCCATGCCTTCGATCACAATAAAAGCTTTCTAGAGGTCGACTATTCTATCAGACCATCTATGGACAGACAGCAATGAAAGCGAAATCCACTCTCTATAGTTGTTCTTGTTCGTTTGAAGAAGAACAACCCTCAGGATAATCGCGGTACTCCTCCAATCAGTATCTTATCCCCACAATCCTATTAATAACCCTAACGAGTACTTACCCCACTGAACATATCCGATCTCACAACTTCACCCGTTTAGAAAATAATCAGTCTGTTGCCGCTGATCTCTACTAGGACTGGTGATATTTTTAAAAATACAGGGAATCTGATATATCGATATTTAAAAAGCTATCTTTAAATGATGCCGTCATATCGAAAAAGTATCGATATATCGACGGATAAAGCATCAACGTACCTGACTACAAAAATATCGGCTGCACATTGTAAATATATTGGCGGTTTTAGAGCTGTGTTTTTAAGTATTGATTTACCATCAGATATTCTGTACGTCAACAAGCTAACAGCCTGTCTATCCCCCTTAGAACAACATTTGAAGTGGAAAGGAAAACGATGCACGTTCACGCTTGGCGATAACCACTTTTCTAACAATGGTAACTACACGTAAGTGGCACAATAAAAGGTGTCCGGTGGGTCCCTCATTCGGTTTCGTCACATATCGGATTTGTCGAGAACACTTCATGTCAACTTCCTGTTTTTTTCATTTCTGCCAACGCCAGCGATCTAGCATTCGTAATGTCAAAATTGCGTGGTTGAGCTAAACGTTGCGGTTTCTGTTGGTGGCGCTCGTCAGCATTTCCCCTCAAACGTCTCCGTCCACCGTAAAGACCAATCTTGTCATTCAGATTTTTGTTCGTCATTTTCAGCAAGTTTTTTTTGAAGAATGCCGATGCGAAGTAATAGCACGCAAGTTCCCTGGCGTGCTGTGTCTTCATATAGGAAATCTTTTTATTCCATTCACATCGTCATCCCCCAGTGCAATAGGACTTCTTCTTTTGTGCCACATATACTTACTTCACACAGTTAAAGAGGAAGATTGGACCTGATGAAAGCTCAAAAAGTAGTAACACTCCTTCACACTGTGAAAGTACAATTATATTCTACTACAATTTCAAAAGAACAACTTCAAATATTTAAAGAAAATTATCAAAAAAAAGGTGATATAAAATAAAAATATCGGTACTCGATCCTGTCATGTTGATATCGGTGTATCGGGGGAAATTATGGCCGAAATGTATAAATATTTTGGCCGGCCGAAGTGGCCGTGCGGTTAAAGGCGCTGCAGTCTGGAACAGCAAGACCGCTACGGTCGCAGGTTCGAATCCTGCCTCGGGCATGGATGTTTGTGATGTCCTTAGGTTAGTTAGGTTTACCTAGTTCTAAGTTCTAGGGGACTAATGACCTCAGCAGTTGAGTCCCATAGTGCTCAGAGCCATTATAAATATTTTTTGAAAGAGCTGTCGATATATCGATGTTTTATCAACAGCCATAATCTCATCATACCACCAGTTGCTTCCACAACGTATTATCATTGGTGTGGGTTACTACTGCCTCGATAGCCCAGCCACTAAGACAGTAAAACCACACGGGGCGTAATCCTTGCTTACCTTAACCTCACTGGGAGTACCACTACAAAAGTCCTGATTTAGACCAGTACTTTCTGTCTTTCCACGCTACGATACGCTTGCGCTAAGGCCCTCAATAAATCCTGCAAATTTTCAGAAGACTAATCACACACCTCATGGACGTGCAGATCAGAAAGTATCCCTGCCCCTCCAGCTTACTTCTTTCAATGCCCTATCTGGGAACTCATATCCATCCATACTACAAATTGTCTAACCCAATCTTTGCCCACGATCTCTCCTCCCCGTCCTCCGTCTCCGTGTACAGTAGACCCCTGTTGTTTCTAAATCGAAAAAACCGAAAACTCGGTTAAACCTACTAACTGTTCAGTCCCTGCCGAAATACATCGAAAATTCTATCGCTTAATCCAAATTTCGGATAATTCGTACTTCAAACTGGAATTTGGTCCCCACATTATACAGGGTGGTCCATTGATAGTGACCGGGCCAAATATCTCACGAAATAAGCATCAAACGAAAAAACTACCAAGAACGAAACTCGTCCAGCTTGAAGGGGGAAACCAGATGGCGCTATGGTTGGCCCGCTAGATGGCGCTGCCATAGGTCAAACGGATATCAACTGCGTTTTTTTAAAATAGGAACCCACCATTAATAATTACATATCCGTGTAGTACATAAAGAAAAATGAATGTTTTAGTTGGACCACTTTTTTCGCTTTGTGATAGATGCCGCTTTAATAGTCACAAACGTATAAGTACGTGGTATCACGTAACATTCCGCCGGTGCGGACAGTATTTGCTTCGTAATACATTACTCGTGTTAAAGTGTACCGTTTACCAATTGCGGAAAAGGTCGATATCGTGTTGATGTATGGCTATTGTGATCAAAATGCCCAACGGGCGTATGCTATGTATGGTGCTCGGTATCCTGGACGACACCAACCAAGTGTCCGGACCGTTCGCCGGATAGTTACGTTATTTAAGGAAACAGGAAGTGTTCAGCCACATGTGAAACGTCAACCACGACTTGCTGCAAATGATGATGCCAAAGTAGGTGTTTTAGCTGCTGTCGCGGCTAATCCGCACATCAGTAGCAGACAAATTGCGCGAGAATCGGGAACCTCAAAAACGTCGGTGTTGAGAATGCTACATCAACATCGACTGCACCCGTACCATATTTCTATGCACCAGGAATTGCAGGGCGACGACTTTGAACGTCGTGTACAGTTCTGCCACTGGGCACAAGAGAAATGACGGGACGATGACAGATTTTTTGCGACGCATTCTATTTAGCGACGAAGCGTCATTGATCAACAGCGGTAACGTAAACCGGCATAATATGCACTATTGGGCAACGGAAAACCCACGATGGCTGCGACAAGTGGAACATCAGCGACCTTGCCGGGTTAATGTATGGTGCTGCGTTATGGGAGGAAGGATAATTGGCCCCCATTTTATCGATGGCAATCTAAATGGTGCAATGTATGCTGATTTCCTGCGTAATGTTCTACCAATGATACTACAAGATGTTTCACTGCATGACAAAATGGCGATGTACTTCCAGCATGATGGATGTCCGGCACATAGCTCGCGTGCGGTTGATGCGGTATTGAATAGCATATTTCGTGACAGGTAGATTGGTCGTCGAAGCACCATACTATTGTCCGCACGTTCACCGGATCTGATGTCCCCGGATTTCTTTCTGTGGGAAAAATTGAAGGATATTTGCTATCGTGATCCACCGACACCGCCTGACAACATGTGTCAGCGCATTGTCAGTGCATGTGCGAACATTACGGAAGGCGAACTACTCACTGTTGAGATTAATGTCGTTACATGTATTGCCAAATGCCTTGAGGTTGACGGACATCATTTTCTAGCATTTATTGCATTAATGTGGTATTTACAGGTAATAACGCTGTAACAGCATGCGTTCTCAGAAATTATAAGTTCATAAAGGCACATGTATCACATTGGAACAATCGAAATAAAATGTTCAAACGTACTTAATTTAAAAAACCTACCTGTTGCCAACTGTTCGTCGAAAATTGTGAGCCATATGTTTGTGACTATTACAGCGCCTTCTATCACAAAGCGAAAAAAGTGGTCCAACTAAAACATTCATATTTATTTACGTACTACACGGATATGTAATTATTAATGGGGGTTCTTATTTAAAAAACGCAGTTGATATCCGTTTGACCTATGGCAGCGCCATCTAGCGGGCCAACCATAGCGCCATCTGGTTTCCCCCTTCAAGCTAGACAAGTTTCGTTCTTTGTAGTTTTATCGTTTGACGCTTATTTCGTGAGATATTTGGCCCGGTCACGATCAATGGACTACCCTGTGTATGCCATAGCCTGTTTTTCGTCTAAATCAAGTAAGTATGTACCTACATAGTGCTGTGTACTACGGTATTTTCCGTTATGCATTTCACATGATGTTTTTCAGTAATGTATTGTACTGTAATTTCGCAGCAATGGCCAGATCGCTTGCTTGACGCTCACGTGTTCCTCCCACAGCGTACGGCGCAACGGCGGCGAAAGACCAGACACAGTGCGCGACACACAAGAATACATAAAGCCTTCTGTCTCTATTTCTTTGTGAATATGTTTTTCTTGCTGTCGCTCTGTATGCTGCTGAAACAGAAACGAGCTCATAATGCTCTGACGCTAAAACAAAAGCTCCATATCTTACATATGGACGACAGTGGAGAGAAGACTGAAACACAGGTTTCAGGGCACTTTCAAATCCCAAAGTCTGCTCTCTCATCGATAATGAGTTTAAGACAGAAAATACATGCAAGCTATTCATTTAGTGGCAAGCATAAGACATCAAACAAACATGAAGAAGTGAAGGATTCTTTGTATAAATGGTTTCAACTCACGCTCTCACAGCGAATTCCGTTGTCCGACACCATAAAAAGGCTTTTAAATCACCAAGAAAAGGGAATATGTGGGTTTGTGTGTTCTGAAGACTGGCTATGGTGTTTCCAGAATAGGCATAAAATCAGTGCTGTCAGTATCTACGGAGAATCACATATAGTAAACGGAGAAGATGCCAATGAGTGGGCGCGGGAATTCCAACACAAGCGCTTTCATTTGTATTACGGAAGCAGGCCGGCACACCGGATTATTTTTAGGGGACGGGGACGGGGGGGGGGGGGGGGGGGGTCAATCGGAAAGATAATTTTATCTAGTGTGTCTTTTATATTATAATATAAATATATGTTAGGTTAATACAATGATGGGAATTTACCAAGAGTGGAGTCAACAATGTTCCTGGGTCTACTTGATAGCAATCTAAACTGGTTCTTACACATTCCTTACCTATATAAAAAAACTAATCTCAGCAATTTACGCTATTCGTGCGATTGCTTCCTTCAGTGACTTAAATACTTTGAAAGTTGCCTGTTTTGGTTATTTTCATGCCCTGATGGCCTATGGAATTACATTCTGGGGAAACCAGCCAAAGGCAAACAAAATCCTCATAGCCCAGAAAAGAGACATTAGGATTCTATGTGGTGTCAATTGCAGACATTCCTGCAGGAAACTCTTCCAAGAGCTGAGAATACTGACAACAGTATCTCAGTACATTTTCTCTCTCATGTGTTTCTTGTGTAAAAACCATTCTCTTTTTGAAATGAACAGCATGTATCATAACTATGACACTAGGGTAAAAAATGATCTACATCTTGAACAAAAGAATCTAAGTATGGTACAAAAAGGAGTACACTACTCTTGCATAAAAATATTTAATGCTCTTCCTCAGGCAATAAAAATGTCAGTTACTGATTCACCTACTTTTAAAGATCAACTTAAACAATATCTTCTAAGTAAAACCATTTACTCACTGGACGAATTTATGTAAGAGAATATGTGAATTGATTTTGATCTATTGTAAGTCTGTTAAATGTAATTAGTAACTTTTTACAAAAAACAATTATTGTAAACATTTTTTCTATGTAATATATTACTCATTGTACAACCTATTATTATAAACAAATGTCTCAAATTTATGTAAATGACACGTTCTACGCGCAAGCGATTTATCGCTAATGGATCTACAGAACACGAATGAAATAAATAAATAAACGTTTCAATACATCGGATAAGTCGACAAGAATTTATTTTCTGTTTTCATTCGCCTAAAATGATCCACAAACGTGTTATTGGATCTAATCTCCACAAAACTGCTAGATAAATATTTATTTAATATACAGCTATGTTATTGAAGTATCAATCTCACATAGTAGGCAGTACAAGAGCAAACACCTCGAAAAATTCAAAGATAAAAATGGTTCAAATGGTTCTGAGCACTATGGGACTCAACTGCTGAGGTCATTAGTCCCCTAGAACTTAGAACTAGTTAAACCTAACTAACCTAATGACATCACAAACAGCCATGCCCGAGGCAGGATTCGAACCTGCGACCGTAGCGGTCTCGCGGTTCCAGGCTGCAGCGCCTTTAACCGCACGGCCACTTCGGCCGGCAATTCAAAGAAACTAACAGAAGGTTACGAAGTAAAGTCAAAAATCATTCGGTATTTTCTTTGTGCGTGAAGGCATCTATTTACACAAGTTCTCGAACAAAGATAATAACCTTGAATCTATTCTGTTTTGAACGAAGTAGCTTAGACCCACCCATGTACCACCTACATTTTTCCTTGCGTAAGTACGGCACTGTGACTGGAGACAAAGGAAGCTATTTAGCTCAAACCTGTCCTTGGGTGATCAATTATAGACTAGACGGGAATCTTTACGCAAATACAGATGTAGTAACGTTATGAAACTGTTCACCACCTACTCTGATGTACAAGAGTTGAAGCCTCATATAGTTCCGTGAATCTTCCTCTGTTGTTTTTCATCAACCTCTTTACACCTGAAACTCCTTTCACTTGACTTTCAGTCATAATCATGAACGAATAATATTAAGAAAGCATTTTGATACTAGAAAATTTTCATTGTATTTAGTATAAGACCAAACATATCGGGGGAGGGCGCACGCGCCCGCATGACCCCCCCCCCCCTCCACCGCCGCCCCCTGCGTGCGGTCCTGTACCCAAGAGATATGTTTAACATGGAAGAAGCCGACGTTTTCTATAGCTTGATTCCTGAAAAAACTATATATCAAGGGCAAAAATGGTCGTGGAGGAAAATGCTGCAAGGAGAGACTAGATGTCTCTGAGAAGCTCAAACCATCAGTAAATGGAAACCATAAAAATCCAAGTTGTTTAAAAAATGTCAACTAATTCAATCTGCCATGCCACTAAGAGAATAACAATGATGAAGTCTGTTCTGTAGCTGGCTCTTGAAGTTTCAACAACAAATAGCTGCGAGGAAGAGAAATATTTCTCTAACTTTTTACCACTGCTCCGCACACCAGTTTGATTACTAGAAACTTCCGAACATCGAAGCTGTCTTCATACCAGTTTACACCACGAGACGTTTGCATCCACTGGATCAAGGAATAATCGTCTCAGAAGCAGCCGTCTTGTTAACGCTGCCACCAGCGCATTCAAACTACAAGAAACAGTTCCACGTTGCAATGTACTGCGAGCTATCCGCAACATATCTGCTGCTTGGGATGAAGTTACAACACACACCTAACTAACTGCTTTAAGAAGGCCTGCACAGCAACGGATAACGTCCCCGAAACTGATGAGCCAGTATCTGATCTTACTCATAACGCGGATACAACTTTGGATTCTGATGCTACTCTTCAACAGACTTACTTCCGGGTGGTGCCCTCTTCTATCGTCAGTGTGGTACAATGGTGGCAGGCAGCGACATCTGTGCCTCTTAAGTCCCAGTCACCATTTCTACTGAGGTTACAGAAGAGAATGATGTGTTACTCTCTCAGGAGGAAGATATGACACCGACACCCCGCGCTTAAGTTGCAGCTGCAGTTGCTGTTCTCGATAGATTTGCTGCCACTTCCGACGTCTCCATGGCGTTTCAGGCTGCTCTGGATGTGTTATCTTCAGACAGTGCCATGACGTTACGACCAGTAGAAGGAAAACAACAGTTACAGACTTTTTCTCAAATTAACGCATGGAAGTGAAATGCGTAATGCGTAAGAATTGTTGTAAACTAAAACGTGTCTTCTGATTTAGTGTGTTAAAGAGCACTACATTAAAGTGTTTCATAAGACTATCGTTCGTTGTATTACATGGTGCACTACTGAACGGGGACAATATCGTTGCACAATAAGATTGTAATTGTATTTTTTGAAAAAACAATGATGACAAGCATTTGACGATATGTAATATACTTTCTTAATTAAACGAATGCCAGAAATACTATTGTACATATGCAGTGCAGTAGTTATTTTTTCTTAGAGGTCTTGAAAGAAGGGCACCATCAGTCTTGATATCCATGACAAGAGCAAAAGTGAAACTCAACAGTCGTATATTTTTACAAAAATCCTCGTTAATTCGAACTTGGTTAAACCGAATTGGCTATTTTTCGGTCCCTTGTAATTCTGTTAAACGAGGGTCTACTTTAGCCCGTCAGACTACGTCGCTTCTTTCTGCAGATCGGTTATCGGAACACCAAGCGCAAATTCAAAGACCGGAATGAAAAGAAAGACAGGTTACTTCGGGGGGGGGGGGGGGGGGCAGGGGGGGGGGGCAGGGCAGGTATGGTGAGAGGTGAGAGAAAAGGCGTTACACGTACACTAGTCTGAATATCAGATCTCCAACACACCACTTCAGATACTACATCTTTCACCGTCCCACAGGGAATAACTGCTTCTCTCTTACTCGCTCCACTGCAACCAATCGTTGCCAGACAACCAAAGCAAAGGTAGTAACTTTCTGTCCTACCTCTTCAACGGCTCCATCCCTTCAGGGACCATCTTCGAATACCCTGCGCAGTCTATAAACACAAAGCGCATCTGTTCAACTCCTTGCTTCAAGCTTTCATATCTTGTATAACATACTACTAACTGAATCTTGTCGGATCTCTCTCTATACCACTAGCGCAGCCTTCCACATAATTCAGTTAGCATTACTCACCTTCAATTATTTTCATTCTCACTTCAGTGATGTATTTTCTTACTTATCTAAAACGAATCCTCTCATTTAAGCTACGAGGGTAATCCCAAAAGTAAGGTCTCCTATTTTGTTATAAGTACCGGTACATAGACCAGTTTATTTCTACAATGGTTTACATCAGTTTACAGCTTGAACATTTAGCTATTTTCCTACATAATCACCATTTCTGTCGATGCATTTTTGTAGACGCTGTGGCAGTTTTTGTTTGCCTGTGTCATACCAGCTCGCCACCATGCTGTTCAGAAAGTTATGAACCTCTTCTTTCACCTCGTCGTCGGAGATGAATCGCTTTCCGGCCACATGTTCTTGTATCCTAGGGAACAGGTGATAGCCACTGGGCGCCAAGTCAGGAATATAGGGTGGGTGGGTGATTATGTCCCACTGAAACTGTTGTGGGAGGGCAAC
Source organism: Schistocerca nitens (assembly GCF_023898315.1). Taxonomy (NCBI): domain Eukaryota; kingdom Metazoa; phylum Arthropoda; class Insecta; order Orthoptera; family Acrididae; genus Schistocerca; species Schistocerca nitens. Next base: position 514,443,252 of record NC_064614.1, read on the forward strand.
GGTTTGCCGAGCGATGTGTGGGCGAGCGTTGTCATGGAGAATGTGTACGCCCTTGCTCAACATTCCTCTTCTCCGGTTCTGAATTGCTCGTTTGAGTTTTTCAGAGTCTCACACTACCTGTCAGCGTTAACTGCAGTCCCAGCGATTCAGCTCCGACGACGAGGTGAAAGAAGAGATTCATAACTTTCTAAACAGCGTGGCGGCGAGCTGGTATGACATGGGCATACAAAAACTGCCACAGCGTCTACAAAAATGCATCGACAGAAATGGTGATTATGTCGAAAAATAGCTAAATGTTCAAGCTGTAAACTGATGTAAACCACTGTAGAAATAAACAGGTCTATGCACTTATAAAAAAATAGGAGACCTTACTTTTGGGATTATCCTCGTACAAGCCAAAAATGCATAATTGCTTTTAATTCGGCGCGTGCGCTCTCGTATTTATGCCAACATCTTAAAACTTTAGCGTCTACCTTAAATTGATGAAGACTGCTACAATGTAGTTCCATCATGTTGTTCCAGAGTGTCGGAAAGAGGGTGACGTCAGAACAGTAAATGCAAAAATTATGAGTATGACATTTGCAGTGAGGGACAGATATCTCGCTGTTTAATCCAAGGAGATCTGACACCACGTGACGTATGATCTCTTCCACGGCACAGGACGGCGTGTCAGCTTTGAAACTCTCTGAAGGTTGCACACTTAACGTAGCATGAAGGTTACAGGAAATGGAGCTGTATTCGCTATTGTGGCAGCGCACAGAAGTGAGTGGTTGCTCTTGGCTGAATGACTAAATTTTATGAGCAATGACCGGTGATGGGAAGTTAAACGTTTACTTACTCGCATCCCGTGTTAAACACTGCTTGTGCACTAGTCATTCAACAGGCATGCGCCTAAATTATAACTGGACATAAAGGCACTAATTACAGTACGAATGCCATTCATTTCTGGTGATTCGTTCACAATATTGTGTTTTCAATATATCAACTTTTACAGACACTTTCGCAACGCCTTAGTGCTCTCAACGACTACGTTATCGATAGTACAAAAAATGGCTCTGAGCACTATGGGACTCAACATCTTAGGTCATAAGTCCCCTAGAACTTAGAACTACTTAAACCTAACTAACCTAAGGACATCACACACACCCATGCCCGAGGCGGGATTCGAACCCGCGACCGTAGCAGTCCCGCGGCTCCGGACTGCAGCGCCAGAACCGCTAGACCACCGCGGCCGGCTATCGATAGTACGTTAAACATAAAAAATAAAATAAAAATTATTCCTTTATCTCGTCTTCTGCTAGTTTTTAAAGGCAAATCCGGAAGGCTCCCTTGCACGTCTCAAATGCATCATTAAATTATCATCTTAGTTTAGAGTCTACCCTTTTCTTTTCCTTTCTCCCTATTTCCTATTTGTACTTAGCTCGCACTCGCTACAGCCCCATCACACAACTATACTACACTATATATATTTAGTTCTCAAATAGCTGTCTTACCTTCATGTCAATATCTTAACTTACATTACAATTACTCGTTTTATTCCATTGCTTAAAATTTCTTTCTTGATTTAAAAACCGTAATTACAATTTTCTTTTCGCTACATCCTTATTCTCTGTTCTTACTATCTAAGTCGAAACTTCTATTTTCGGAAATAACAACAAAAAACGGAACTGAACTCCACTAAACGTCTAGTTGTACCATAAAAGTCTATTGTGCAAACAGTTCAGTTCTGCGACTAACGTAAGAAAAATTTCCAGATTGGTATGACGGTTGTGAGATTTTCTAAAATCTTTACTGGAGATGTTTAACGTTTTCACACTAATCCTTTGATTTGCTTTGGCACCACTTGAGCAAATATTTAGTTATAATAGCCACTGGAACAGTTTATTAACCGATTATTAACGTGTTCAAATTACTGACAAACGATCTTCAAATAAACTTTCATACAAACAGTAACCCTGCATGTTCAAAAACATGATTGAAAAACGGGTAAACAGCATTCCACACGTTACTGCTGCTGTAATTGGAAACAGTATAGGAGTTCGTATGTTATAGCTACGTGTTACAGACAATAAGGCCAACAGTGATACGTTTCTTATGCATCATTTGAGTACTTACCATGTCACTCTCTACTTATTCAAATATCTTGCTAAACTACACGAGTTACTCCTGGAATACGTTACACAGTATTGTCTTGCGGCAGGAGTGTCACTGTAGCGTTTCTGCCGCTTCGTGGACGTTGCCATGGTTTCGGAAAAGCGTTTGCTCATCGGACAAGAAATCAATCAGACGCGCAGTCGTATTCAACCCAAAAGCACAGACCAACGAATTTTATGCGCGTTACACATTTCATTCAGCGTCTAACTAAGAAGAAAAGAAAATTATTAATAAAGAAAGTTTCTTATTAATAAGCAACGTAAGGTTGAATAAAATTCTGCCATCAAGAATAAACATTTACTAATAAAAGACGACAGATAGTATCAGTGCAAGGAGCAGATAAGGTGAAATGAAGTTAAAACACGAGAAGCCACAGGAATTCGCAATAGGGCGTCTGTTGCTCTTAATTTCTTAATTTTCATTTATGATATGGACTCCTATGGACACACCTCGCAGTTGACAGATAATACAACTTTGTTCTCAAAAAGGGAAAATGTTGTTCAGGCTGTTCAACAAGCGGAAGTCCTATTCCCTGAGGCTAAGACCTGGTTTATCGTGAACAAGATGAAAATTAATGAAGACAAAACACAGAACATGATATGCGGTCTCATTGATACTGGATCACTGGGTGACACAGCTACTGTTCAGCTTCTGACCTTCTTAATTGATACCAAGTAAACCTTGCAGCACCACGCTAAACATGTAGCCTATGTGCCAAGCTCTCACGGGTTCTGTACCTCTTGAGGAAACTAGGTGTAATGTCAGAACAGTACCTACTAACAGTATACTATGCAATGTTCCACAGCCACATCAGCTATGGCCTGTTACTGTGCTGCCATTCTGCAGGCTGCAAGAATATGCTGTTATTGCATAAGAAAACAATGAGGACCATTACCTGAAGCAAAAGCTGATCATGTAAAACATTTTTTTCATATTCGAAGTTCTGACTGTTTTCAGCCAATATACTTTCAAGTGCCTTGGTTCACACAAAGACAAATAATGAGACGCACAGAAAAAGAAAGAAGTTCATCAACACAGTACAGACTGTACAGACAGGCCAAGATGTCGATTAAGTAAGACACAGAACAGCTTCCCAATGGTTGCCCTAAAATTATTTAATGTTCTGCCTAAGGATATTCAGCTGTAAAGGTTCGAAAAATTTAGAACTAAAATTTTGTGTATATTGAAAGAATAACCTTTATAAAGTATTGAAAAATACTTCTCTGGTGATCGAAGAGTGTCTACCTGAGCTGCGACTCAGTGCCAATGCTATTTTACTACAGTATATTCTAATGTTGATTGTCTTCTTATTGTAAAGTATATTGTAATCTAGTTCTTACCTTCATTATTTACAGTACACGCATCCATTTTAGTATCATAGCTTAAATTACAATATTGTATTCATGCTGTTGTAGTAATATTATTTAGTAAACTTGACGCTGTCTGTCCAGCCATGGCTGGTGAATGAAATAGAATTGTTAATAAAGGGAATGATTGAAATCTCTGTTGTATGAAGTATTTTTATTTTTTTACAACGAGTAACAGTACTGATTCCTGTTCCTTCTAAAAATTTATTTCTGTTTCTCATTTACTAATCTTCATTGAGTCTGTAAAACCTGTTGTTGAAGTATTACGTCAGATAAACTTCCTTCAGCATATTGAGCTTGATTCCTGCAAAAAAAATCTACCACTATACTAGGTGTCATAAATTAGTCAATCACGAAAAGGTTGTGACCTTGCTCATTTGTTTTTGTTCAGTAACAGTTTTAAGGTTAGTTTTGTAGAATAGAGCTCGTTTCAATTGTTGTTTGTCTTCTCTGAATTTTCTTTCACTGTCTGCACGAAGTACGAAAGGTGATATTTCAAATGTATCATGCAACTCTAAAGACGTGGCTAGACAAAAATGCAGGAAATGTGACAGTTACGTGAATTTAGATTTTACGTGTATTCTCTTGCAAATGAAGACAAGAATTTTTCATTTTTTTCATGGTCCAAGCTACTGAAAGAATCGCTTCTAATAAAATGAAACCACGTTTGGCGTTAAATCACTGTAGTTTAGTAAACAAAAGAACGAGAATACTTTTCCACAAGTTAAAAGAAATGACAGAGCAAAACTTTCATTAAACAAGCTGCGATTATCACGAAACCTTTTCTTGCATCGAACAAAGTTGCATACCGTGTGCCAAAGAGCAAGAAAATTGTGTAGGCGTCGTAAAGAGGCTCCTCGCGCTATTTGGACGTGCTGGCTTTTTTTTTTTTTTTCACCAAAAGCGATAGACGCCAAAAAGTTTAGCCCCATCCATCAACAATGATCGAAGCGCTAAACTTCTTCAAAAATCGAGATTCTTTTAACAAATCTGCTTGATATGCACGCTGAGCACAGTTGCATAATTTACTACAAATACTCTCACTGGCTTTCACATGGGACTGTATTGAAAAGTGTGCATGAACTCAGGAATGAACTTAACTCTTACCTACCTTGTTCAAGAGAAACACTCCACTTCACCGAAGTTTGTAGACAGTAACTTCGTTCTGAAGCTTGGGTGTCTTAGGGGCATCTTTATAAATCTCAGCTCATTACAGGTATTCCTTCAGAGGAATGAGACCAACGTTCTGCAACTATAAGACGAAATCTCAAGATTCAGATTGGCGAAGAAAAAGGTGAATGAATAGACTATATCCATTACGTTTCCCCTACTCCTGAGATAGACAATGATTTTCAGCTTATGAAGAATAGAGGGCTATGTTTGTGGACCATTGTACTGAAAGTAGTTGTTACTTTCTGAAATAGTTTCCAGAATAAGTTGATCAAGACAATTGCGTCAAAGATGCTTTGAGTATCGTATAGAACTTCTATCAACACTACCATTAAAGAACAACAGCAATTTATTGATGTTTCACATTGAAATCTAAGTTCATTTCCTCATCACTGCTTGAGTTTTGGAATTTGGTGTATCAGGAGTATTCTTAAGTAGGTAATAATGCTCTACGAATTTTAATACCTTATGCAACATTCTACGCGTGTGAGGTAGCTTTTCCGGCACTGATACTCTTCAACATGAAATACAGATTGCGAATGTCCGTGCCAAGATTTGAAAAACTGGTAATGAAGAAGAAAGCTCATCCTTCCCATTGATTCCGTTGCCAGAATGAGATGTAATAACATTAGAAGTTGATGAAAATGCGGTTCATGAACGGTAAGTTGATAACTATTATTAATAATTTTTTTCAAAACGAAAGTCTGTTTACCTCATATTTCGAGTCGGATATCATGTGTGAAAGAAGCCGCAGGCGGTTTTGCCCAGATTAAGGGAGCTGTTGAGCCAAAAAAGTTTGAAAAGCACTGGTGTAAACTTTGTTCTGTATGTTATCATATTTCAACTGTTTTTGTATCTCATTTTCTGAGGCGAAAGTCGGTGACCAGCCCAGCATTTCCAGAAAAGTGCATGGAAAACTGCCTAAAAACCACACTCCGTCCAGCCGGTGTATTAACCCACCGCGCTAAATTATGGCATCAGGTCCCGATTCATTGATGAAGTCCAGAAGGGATCACACTATCACACATGGATTGATGTCATGTTTTTTAATTTCCAGAAGACAGTCTATACAATTCCGTGCTGCCGCGTAGTCAACAACATCCAAACTTAACAGAACATCGGACCAGCTTTGTGATTAAACTGGATACGTCCTAGTAAGTAGAACTCAGCAAGCTGTTCTTAATAGATATAAATTGGCACATATGTAAGTAGTATCGAGCATACCCCGAAGAAGTGTTAAATATAACTGACTGGATGGACAATGTCGGAAACACTATGAGGCAGTTCGCGAATGATGTTGTAGCATGTAGGAAAGTAGAAACTCCAGCATATTACCGCGAGATTCAGATAATAATAATAATAATAATAATAATAATTTTATTGTCTTTAAGCCATTACAGCAATAGACAAAGTCATACATATAATACAATACAGTACAGTACATGCTATAGGACAGAATTGTTAAGAACTTTACAGTTTAATATCACAGGTCATGAAATCCTTTACATTGTAGAATGGGTTTACAACTAACCAGTCATAAAGTGTTTGTTTGTATTGTTGCTCTGGTAAATTTTGTATACCTTGTGGAAGTTTGTTAAATAATTTGTGGCCCATAAGTTCATAACTGTTAACTGATTTTGACAGTCTGTGGTAGGGCGTATAGATAGAGCTGTTTGTCCTAGTGCTGTAACAATATATATTTGCCCTGCGTTGTACTTTAGGTAAGTTCTTTTTTGTGTAGATTAAAACATAATAAATATATAGGTTTATTACTGTCATGATTTTTTGTTGAGTAAACAAAGGTTTACAATGAGCCTTGTATGGTGAGCCTGTAATTATCCTAATAGCTTTCTTTTGCAGCAATAGTATATCATGCACACAAGTGGAGTTTCCCCAAAAAATAATGCCATAGGATATGATGCTTTGAAAAAATGAGTAGTAAGATACTCTAACATAATTTTTAGGTACACAGTGCATTAATCGCTTTAACAGATAGATTACCCTAGACAATTTACTGCTAATATACTTAATATGTGGATTCCAAGAAAGTTTATCATGCAAATATACCCCCAAAAATTTAACACAACTAGGATCATCTGATGGAAACTTGTCTTTTAAACTAAATACCATCTGCTGGGTTTTGCTTTCATTACGCAAGAACCCATTTGCTTTACACCAGAGTGAAGCTTGCTCAATTGTCTCTGTAACACATGTTTTAAGGCTATTAAGATCATTACTGCTGTTCAGAAACGTTGTATCATCAGCATAGAGTACTGTTCTGGATTTGATAAATGATGGAAGGTCATTTATCATTATTAGGAAAAGGAAAGGGCCCAGCATGGATCCCTGTGGAACACCTACCTCAACTTGTTCTATACTGGATATTTCTTTCCCAACACAGACGGCTTGCTTACGGTTTTGTAAATATGATCTTAATAGCTTAAGGCTGTTACCTTTAACACCATAAAAGTCCATTTTTTCGAGTAGTAGTGTATGTTCCACACAGTCAAAGGCTTTGCTTAGGTCACAAAAAGTCACTTGTGCAAAGCATTTATCTTCAAATACTTGATGGATGTATTTAACAACATTGTCTAAGGCATCAATGGTTGACAGGTTTTTCCTAAAGCCATACTGTGATCCACTTATTAATCCTATCTTATCAAAGTAAACAGATAATTGTTGGTAAATTATGCATTCTAGAACTTTTGAGAAAACTGGGACTATGGATATTGGCCTGTAACTTGAGACAGAATTTTTATCTCCTTTTTTATGTACTGGAACTACCCTAAACATTTTAAGCTCATCGGGGAAAAAACCCTCCAGTATACACTTGTTTATACAATATGTTAGGGGGTACACTATACAGTCTATTACTTTCTTAAGCATGTTACAAGACAGGTCATATATGTCTACACTGTCTGATGATTTTAACTACTTCACTATTCTTAACACAAAACCAGGTGAGACTGCAGAAAAATTGAAGGTACTTGTGTTTGTTGATGACCTAGCAATATGTTTTGACAGTAACTGTGATGAGCTGATTTCAGGTTTAATTATAGCACTTCCTACTTCCTCAACTGATTTAATAAAAAAGTCATTAAATTCCTGGGGAAAGATACTAATTTTGTCACTTCTTCTATCTTTGGCGACACTATTTATTAGAGTCCATGCTGCTTTGCACTTATTGGTGGATTTCTCAATACTTCTGAGATTGTGTGCTTGTTCGGCTTCCACAATTGCTTTTTTGTACTCATTCCTAGATCTAACATAGGCTAGTTTAGCATGGTTGGTTTTCAGATTTTTATAAATATTGTACAACAACATAACCTGATTTTTCATAGTAGACAGCTGTTTTGTATACCATGTATTTTATCTATTTGGAACTTTTGCTTTTAGGACTCTGTCAGTTACTTTGCATTTCTTTATTGGTATGCAGTCATTAAAGTGTCCCAAAAATGCTTTGAGAAACCTATCAAATAGTACCTTTGCTGGCAGATAATTGCTTAGAGTATAATGTGTCTCATCATAACACAGGCCAAACCAATCTCTGTTAGAAAGGGACGTACGAAACCTGTCAATTTTCTCATCTGTGACTGGTCTAGTGACCACAACTTCTGGGACAAGCTTATTTACATAACTCTTATCAAGAGGGAACCTACTTGTATAATTTAAAGGTACTGAATCATGATCAGAATATGGAAATACTGTCAAAAAAACATGATTCTTCTGTTGTTTTAAAATTTACAAAAATATTGTCAAGACATGCATGTTCTCTTGTAGGTTTGTTATTGACTGAATGTAAGTTGCACTGTCTTAGTAGGCTTTGGAGTTCAGTGACAGTACGTTTTTGTGTTGTAACATTGAATTCAGCATTCACATCTCCACCTATCACAATATCATAATGTATCCATCTGGTATCTTTAAGTACATGTAACAGCAGGTCCAGTTTTTCTAAAAATGCATTGGTTATACACTTAGGTGACCTGTACAGGGAAATTACAACTAACTTAAAACTGTCTATTACTATACCAGCAAGTTCTGTTCATCACACAGAAAATATAGATCTAATCTATTGAATGTACCGCTAAGTGACTTGTTAACATATATTGCCACACCACCTCTTAAATGCAATTGTCTGCAGTAGCTACTGGCTAGAATATAATTATCAAATTTAATAAATGTAAGTTCACTCTCAGTAGCCCAGTGTTCACTTAAACAAAAGATATCAAACTTATTTTCTAATCCAAAGTCATTGACAATAAATTCTTTATCCCTTACTCCTTCAATGTTAAGATAACAGATTATAAAATCAAACCTGTCTTTCTTTACAGATGCACTATTTTGCTGAGAGGCTATTAAATCTCTGGCACTATTTATCTTATGGGCTTCTTCCCCTTGCTGCCTTCTACTAAAAAATCATTTAGACGTAATGGAGGTACAGTTTTCCGTTTGCCCACTACACTTGATACTGCTTCTACTCTTGGAGGTCTCTTCGCGTCTTCTTGTTCATGGCATGATCTAAGTGGCTGGGTTCCCACTGTAGGTAGTTCAAATGTTGCTGCAGAATGGACAGCTGGATCACCTGTTGGTACATTTGTTGCTGAATATGCTGCCACTTTTGCTGTTTCTGTTATCTTAGTTCCTGAATGAGGTGTTCTACCTGTTGTAACTGTAGTTACAACTTCCTCTCTCCCAGCACATTCTTTTGTAATCAGTGATACCTGATGTTGTGTTACTGCTGCAACTGGAATACATGGTAGGGAAGATACTTTGCAGGCGTCCTTTACCAGCGGTAGTGGAATAGGATCACTTTTCTTACATCTAGGAGAAACAATATCCACTACCATTTTGATCTTTTGACTGAGCAGCGATTTGCCCCATTTATTTAAATGCATACCATGTGTTGTGAAGTGCTGTCTTTCAAGATCGTCAATACTGAGGAAAAAAGCGTTTGAAGTGGTCTTGCAGATCTTTTCATACATCCTGTTTGCTTTTTGGATTTCTCTGTTCACACAAGAAGATTCAGTAAGGTCATGTCTGTGTGGAATGCCTACAACAATAACTTTTTGATCCTCTGTTGTACGTAGCGCATCTCTTAGCGCTCTTTTTGCTACTATTAGTTCATTCTTATATACATCGTTTTCACCGCCCAATATTACAATGCATTCACTTTGTGTCACGTGATTTTTGTTTTTATAGTTTTTCAAAACTTCTTTTAGGCCTGCTCCAGGTTTCACAACACTTGTCACATTGAGATCCTGCTGGAAACGAAGAATTCCTGCAATTCCTCTTCCGTGGCTGTCAGCAAGCAAAACTGTAGGCCAACTAAAGTTTTTAGGAGTCACTTTGTTTGCAACATCGAGACATTTACGTTTTACTGACTTATTGCGCTTTGTAAATTTCCTGTCCGCCGATTCCGATTCATAGTCTTGGCGTGAGTTGCTTGTTTCAACATTTTTAAGTTCACAGTCCGTAATAAGATGTTGAAATCGATTTCTTAACGGAACTTTTAACGCACTGGAAACAAATTTAGGTTTTGCACATTTCTTTGCTTCACTGTACTCTTGAAGTTGACCGAGTTCTTTATGTGATGGGTCAGATAGACTTTTAATAATGTTTTCCAACAACAGAGCATGTTCTCTTGTGGCTTTCAGTTCTTTCTGCAGTGATTCGAGTACTATGATTTCACGATTTGCCCGTCACATTTCACTCGCTGCCAGACGTCCGTTACACTTTGTTCCACACGTACACGAGATGTTTTCTTGATTTATTTTCGCGAAGCACTGCGAATGATACCAAATATGCAACACTGAACAAATTCTAATGCCACTTGATACGATTTTGTCGCATAACTTGCACCTTATTGACGCTAAATACTCGCAATTTCTGGACCGATTTACTACCACATCTACATGCGTCGCCATCTTAACGTATAAAAAATACAGTTTTAAACAACAAAATCCAAGTAAAATTACAAAATGTTTTCATAGTTTTGAAATATTGAATGTTTTTCTTTAGTTTTATGGACTACTTGATGCTTAAGTAATTTTCAGATTATTTACTATATTTAACGGCAATATAAAAATTTCTAAAATTACAAATTTGTCATTATAAATCAAACACTTATGTTATGAACAAATAACATTTTCACAAATTAATTTTTTTCTATGTCTGTTTCCATATCTGACAAGTTTTATGCAACATATGTTGCATCAATATATTCCACTAATACATTTCATGATATATGAATGAAACAAATCCTTCAGTTTTAAACAATGACATATTCATTATTCTCACACCAGTGTTTGATTTTGACTTCACATTTCATTTAATTTTAACTAAAAGAGTTCTTACTGTCAGTCAGTTTTCATATTTACTACATGTGTGCAAAAACAATATGCTACATGTACATGATTACTCTGTAATCTGGCAGAGGGTTCATCAAACCACCTTCAAGATAGTTCTCTACTGTTCCACTTGTAATGATCTTATATTTTCAAACATTACTTAACTTAATTTAACTTAACTTGGCCTGAGGTTTACTGATGATTGATGAGGACATCATGAAAGGTTCAAGCTTCACAAAATTATTTATTGACTTTATTTGACAACCAAACTGCACAGACTCCTGGATTGGGGCTTGGTACAAGGAACAGGCAGTTCACTCTTATCATGAACAAGTTAAATGTATGGAACCCACTATTGTTCGCTTACATGATTTGCCGCCGATAATCGGAAAAAAGTTGCAACCACAATATTTTACAGTGCGCACCACAATTTTACTTCCAAAATGAATATTCTATAGTAATAAACCAATGGTCGTAAATTATGAGAAGGGAGTCTGAGACACTTTTCTATAAATTACTTACCTATTATAAATAAAAACAACTGTCTGCCGCATCGATATTAGTGACACCACATTGAGAACAATACACAATTGCTTGTGATGTGTCCATTGTGTAGTTAACCAATGTCTACAGTTCATGACGTTGTCAAAGATGGAACATATTAGCTACAGAAATCTGCAGCAAGCATCTAATGTATGGTTCAGTACGGAGTAGTATTTAGAAACCAAAACGATAGTACAGACAAAAGTTTCTCAACAGTCGCCATTCTAATTGGAAGAAATTTATACCTGCGCTTGTGATGCATGCTTCGAACACTAGAACGTAGAGTACCTATTGCGCACGTGTCGTAAAGAATGTGTGAAAGCAATGGAGACAAATGATTTTGATCTGTCAAAGGATTATCTAGTGCAGTATTGAAGTGCTAAACTTCCCGTAGTTTGTGTTGTTCGTAGCCGGCCGCTGTGACCAAGCGGTTCTAGGCTAAGAAAACAGATTCGAATCCTGCCTCGAGCATGGGTGTGTGTGATGTCCTTAGGTTAGTTAGGTTGAAGTAGTTCTAAGTCTAGGGGACTGATGACCTCAGATGTTAAGTCCTATGGTGCTTAGAGCCATTTGAACCATTTTGTGTTGTTTGTGGATGACACATCTTTTAACCACAGCAGTGTTAACTGCAGCGATGAACATCAATTCGCCATGCTCGTTTTACAGCAGTAGCGATTTTCTATCAACTTGTGGGCTCAGATGGTGCAAGAGCAACTAACAGAACCTTATTTTCTCATACGGGTTCGAACTGTTCACTTTACGTTTTGTTCATTTCAGATATGTCCCAGAAGTGCTGGCGATATACCTCTTGTTGCTCACTACATGTTTTGTTTATTTCATTAATTATTCATTGAAATATCTAACCTGAATCTTGAAGTCCAAATCCTAGCTTTATCCTTTATATAATTTTTACTTAGAATCTATTGTAATTCTTATGAAACACTAAATAGCTTGCAAGGCATCTTTTCCAAATTTTCATACTACAGGAGCGAATTTAATGCTATAAGAGTGGTCTCACTGACAGGACCTGAGTTGGAGTCCCCACCACAAAAAGTCATTAACATTACAGATTTGTCTAGTGGGAAGTGCATGAAGACAAAGCCAAGAATGAGCATTATCATGCAGTCAGTGTCAGTCACACACATATGTTAGCTAGATGCTCCTGTTCATTCTTTGTATTGTTAAGTGCATTTGTACTCGTTCTTGTTATGATTGTCTTTATTGTAATAAATGATGTCTGATGTACCATCAAAAATATTTAATAAGAAGAGTGAAAAGAACAGAAGCTTCCAAGAAAAATGGAAAGAGGAATTGCGTTTTACATATCCTCAGTGTAGTGAAGCATTTAAGAAAGGTGAGGGTTCCAGTCCAGATAGTATACCAGTCATCCATACTTTGCAATCATGTACAACTGCTCGCTCCTCATATAAAGATCCGTATCCAAAGATTGGAAAGTTGCACAAGTGACACCAATACCCAAGAAAAGAAATAGGAGTAATCCACTGAATTACAGATCCATATCACTAACATTGATTTGCAGTAGGATTCTGGACCATATACTGTGCTTGAACATTATTAATCACCTCGAAGAAAATTATTTCATGGCAAATAGACAATAAATATTCAGAAAATATCATTCTTGTGATACACAACTAGCTCTTTATTCTCACAAAGTAATGAGTGCTTTTGGCAAGGGACATCAAATTGGTTCCATGCTTTTAGATCTCTTTAAGACTTTAGACACCATTACTCACAAGCAACTTCTAGTTAAACTGTGTGACTGGTTTTGTGATTTCCTGTCAAAAGGGTCACAGTTCGTAATCATTGATGGAAACTCATCAACTAAAACAGAAATAATAACTGGCATTCCCCAGGGAAGTGTTATAGGCCATCTGTTGATTCAACATAAATGATTTAAGAGACAATCTGAGCAGCCCTCTTAGATTGTTTGCAGATGATGCCGTCATTCATTGTGACGTAAAGTCATCAGATGATCAAAATTAATAACAAAGTGATTTATACAGGCTATCTGTGTGGAGCAAAAAGTGGCAGTTGATCTAAATCATGAAAAGTGTGAATCCACTAAATTTCAGTTACACAATAAATCATGCAAATCTACAAGCTGTAAACTCAACTAAATACTTAGGGGTTACAATTATGAATAAAAAGCTCATTTTCTGACAGTCTTTTCAAAGTGCCCATCTGCGACGCAGCATCTCCACTATATGGTGAGTAGGAATTATCCTTTTCATTATATTGTTACATTCCGTCCTGGATTTCCCATCATTAAAACAAAGGTGCTTTTCACTGCAGGAGGACCTTCGCATGAAATTTCAATCACCAACTTTCTCCTCAAAGTGTGAAAATATTTTGTTGGCACCCATCTACATAGGGAGAAATGATGATCATAATAAAACATAATAAAATAAGAGAAATTGGAGCTCACATGGAAAGATTTAAGCATTCATTTTTTCTGGGCAATGTTTGGGAGTGGAACGGTAGAGAAACAGCTTAAAGGAGGTTTGACGAACCCTCTGCCTGGTGCTTAATTGTGAACTGCAGAGCAATCGTGTAGATGTAGACACAAAGAAGGTGCTGTTATTTGCTTAGTATGCCAGGAAATGGTTGTGGGAATGAAGAGATAAATCTATTTTCCCACACACAAGCAAACATAGTTCATGTCCAATGGCATTTCCTCAATATTTAAAACAAAGAAAGAACAAAATTCTCATCTAAAGTCAACAATTCATCATCAACAAAACTTTTTGTCAGTAGCAGTTGGGCAAAATGAAGCTGTCACAAAAGCATCATATGAAGTATGTAATATTCTTGCAGGAAATATGAATCCTTTCACTGATGCTGAATTAGTGGAACAATATATGATAGGCCGAACTGTTTCTCAAATTTGGTTTCAACACATCTCAAACAGCAAATAAAATAAATAAGCTGTGCTTTTGGAATCTACCTGTCACCACCACACTGAAGATGTTTCAAAATATATGTTTGAGGGAGTAATTAATAAATTAAAGACATGCAGATACTTGCACATGATTGCTGTACAGATATAGCTTTGATGGCTAAATTTCCATTTTACTTATGAGCAATTTAATATCGATATATACAGATGGCTGTCCAACAATGATGAGCGTAAACATTAGTTCGATAGCTTTGACTAAAATGGAATGGAATTTATTAAATTTACATTCCATTCACTGCTTGCTGTACCAAGAAAGTTTAGCATGTCAAATTTCAAATGAAAATGGATGTTATGAAAACCGTCATAAGCATTATAAATTTCATTTGTGCATGTGAACTTAAATCATAAATTTTTAAAGAATTACTGGAGGAATTGCAAGCTTGTTAAGGTGATGTTGTCCTAGATACTGCTGTCAGATGGTTAAGCAAAGCAAAAGTGCTGGAATGGTTTGTCAATTTGAAATCAGACATTATGTTATTTTTACAACAGATTGGTAAAAATTATGGTGAATGTGATAGTGGAAAATGGTGGGTACTTGGTTTTTTGTCCAATATTAGACAAAAATTTTACAGACTTAATTTGGATTTGCAAGAACCCAACGAGGAAATTGGGCTAATGACTTATAAAATATTTGCATTCAAAGCCAAACTACAAACTATATTACCCAAAAGAACTCAAAGGAAAAGATTTGTCTATTTTCACAACTGTTGCTGTGCTTCGATCAGACTTAATGATTGCCTTAAGTATTTACCATATCGTTACATCCTATGTAAGAGAATATTTGTAAGAAATAAAAAACAGATTTTCAGAAGTTAGTAATATTTGTGTATGCAGTCCAGATGATACAAATATAGCTGAGATAGCAAGGGTATCAGAAATAAAGGGGCCCCTGATGTTGAAATTTTATGATTTGTGGCACTAAAATAAAGTTTATGTAGCCAATTAATAATGTAACATGACTTTTTGATAATAAAACTGTCTCATCTTGCGTTAAAGTATTTTGAAAATAGCTACAGGGACAAAATACACTGGTCCCATACTGTGCTTTGATAATGTCTCCAGATGATCCAATCACAATTAAGGGGCTCCGGAACGCCCTATACTTGTAATTTATAAGCGTTATTTTAACATTGCATCTTTCCTCACAAAGTATTTGAGGTAGGAAGTTGAACTTTTTATAGATTATTTATTGGAATATGGGCTACAACGTAACACAGGGATTTTACAAAATTTTAGTTCAGTTATTAAACATGATTTTTTTTCAATTGTAATGAAAATTCACAACATTTTTTTGCAATTTTTTATTTATATATTCAAAAATATACAGTTTTTTGGAAAAAGGCTGTGTTAAATTATGCAGAAGGTACTGTGTAACATTTACTGAAAGTTTGAAACAAGTATGTTTGGAAGATCCTTAGAAAACATGTAATTAGTATGAGAAAATAAAAGTTTTGGGAATCGAGCGACAAAGATTCGATTAACTTTTTAGTACATTCCAGGTCCATAGGATGGATTATCTTCATCCTCTTGTAACGTCTAGTAAGAAACAAAAACAACACATTATGTAGTAATTAGAAAATTAGGTGTATCATATTGTGTCATTGTATAAAATTATGTTTTTTTTTTATTATTTATTTTTTGAGAACGTCTGCGTCGGCGAGTAATAAAACCGACACAGAAGATAAATGTTAAACAGAGATTAAAAAAGGAACTAGTATATAATACGTGTTGAATATGAATGTCTTTGTCTTCTTAATCTGGAAGTTGTGCGAGTAAGATCTCCTGTGTTGTCGTAGAGAACGCTAATGTAGCATTCTTTTGTCGAGACTGAGAAATGTACGCCATTACGTGTGAATTCGCAAAGGTCTGTAATCACTGAGATATTTAAATGTTTTAATAGAGTTGTTTAAATGAAAACTTGTATTATTAATTGTTAAAGCTTGCTTGCCTATTATCCCATCCTGTTGAGACATTTTTCAGTTATATAAATATTATCTGTGGTGCTGAGCTGCGTGGAGAACGAAGAGCCGCTGCCGCGGCGTATTTAAACGACTTACAATATAGTCGAGCATACCGCAAGGAAGCGGTAAAATTATAGTAAAATAATATTATTTCTTTTAGCTCCCAGGCTGGCAGTGCAGATCAGCAGATTTTATGATGTGTTGCAGGTTGACGCGGGCTGCTGATAGGATATAGTACCAAGTACAAATAAGTTAATGTACCTTCAGAATCTGATAGGAATCTTGCTGTGCTCCGTTCTGGTCTGGCAAACTTTATAGTGACAACGTATTTTTTTTTAATGAGAGTCTCATGTTCTTGGGCTAGTCGTGGTATGAAATAGTATTTTACCGAGAAATAAAATCCACTGCAAACTTGTGTTTTTGAACGATCATACGAACTGTAACATCAGTGTTCATAACAAAGTAATTTCAATTTTCAATAACTATGAAGTAGGGAAGATATATTGATTCTTAGCATGAGTTACAGTTACAAAAAAACGTTCCTTTAATTATAGGCCAGATACAGAACAATAAGGCTTCAATATATATATATATATATATTTTATTTTGCTAAAAGGTAATGATGATAAAGAAATTCAAAGCACAGCAACGCAAAAAGTATTTCACGTAACTCTTTTCATATATGCGTTGGTACGCTAATAATAATAATAATAAAAATAAATAAACAAAAAAGCAACAATTTACAATTCACGAGTTACGTGAAACTGTCGCCCAAAAACGCGGGGCCCGAATTTGCAGTGGCCACAAACATAAAATTTTATGTATTTTTCTTTCAGTGTCTATTGTTATGTATGTATATATATATATATATATATATGTATTTAGTGATAATTGTATGTATATATATCATGATCAATGCCCTGTATTAATGAATGTGTAAACACTCTTTCATGACAAAACGTACTACTGCAAGCGAGTAAGAGAAGACGATCCTGATAGTACTGAGAAACTGTAACGACTACGTAATCCGGGGGCAGCCGAACCCCGAGATCAGATAAACTAAAGGTAAGACTACAGTGTAGTTGTCCTGTTTGTAGAAGTTGAGCTCCAGTGAAGTGATCTCATATCGCTAGTGGTATGCATATTGTGCGTAGTTTGATGTTAGTGTTTGTGACAGGACAAAGTTGATGGTAGATAGTAATTTTTAGTGTGCAGTGTAGTGTAGCTAAATTAACGTGTTTTGTGTGCAAGGGGCAAAACTGTCAGATTTTGTGTTTTAGTAAGCAATTTAGGAATATGGTTAAGTTGCGTAGTCAGCGTCCGAGCAATATGGATACTGAGGAACAACAATTAGTTAGTGCAGGAAATGTAGAACCGGGTACTTTCAGCAGTTCAAGTACTCTCTTTGAGTGGGGCAGGAGGTGGTGCCACCGCCCACTAGTGCTCAAGGAGATGTCGATAAAGAAATTGTACCACCACCAGAAAAGCAGGAACCAGAGAGTGGTAATCTGCCTGGTGGGTATTCACTTCAGGCTATCTTAGAGCGTGTGTTAGATTACCAGGCAAAATTTGCGCAACAACAAGCTGAAAAGGACGAAAAAATTGAAATCTTTATTGCCCAGCAAGCCGAGCGAGATCGCCAGCAAGCGGAGCGTGACCAGCAACTTGTGCAGTCGTTAGAAAATATAAAAAAGGAGATTGCAGATATGAAACAGAATTATGAGTCGATACCTAAGGCCGTGCAGGAGCTGACTGAACAGGTCAACAACCTGCAAGTAGCAAACACTAACATGGTAGATGAAATAGGTGTCTTAGCCAACCGAGTAGAAAAGCTAGAAATAGATTCCACACGGCTTGTAGAGCAGAAGTGGAATGAACAAGCAACTAAAATTGAAACAGAATTCAACTCATGGCTAGAAGTGAAGGAGAGTGAGATTGACAAAAATATTAATTCTAAAGTACAAGCAGCCATAGCAAATAGAGATTCCGAATCGTTCAGTACCGCAGTAAATAGTCAGGTACAGAACGACGTGCAAACCATCAAACAAATACTCAGTGAGGATATTCCGCAGTGGCAAGTGAATATGAACAAACGGATATCCGACCTGGAGAAGGGTTTAGCACAAAGCAGAAAGCATTTGGACCAGGAACCTATGTCGCCAACAGCCCATGGTTTTGGCAACGCACAAATTTATACGCGATACAACAATGGGGAATCTGTAGTCGATAATGCGAAGAGCTGTAGCTTCGGTTCGGAGCACACAGCGTATGTCCCAGGAGCAAACCCATGTAGTTCAAAAATATTAGTTGAAGAAAGTTTAATCAAAAATAGGCAATTTCAAACATTTACTACTGAACGGAAATCAGTACACCCAGTAGTATTCATAAAAAGCTTTAAAAATATCTTGCCCAGTGTCTGGAATGAAACACAGAAAATTCAATACGTAATGTCATACATTCAAGGTGACGCAGCGTTGTGGGCTACAGAAGTAGCAGACAGCTGCAGGACATACGAACAGTTCGAAAGGGCATTTCTGTCGAAATATTGGTCGCCTTGTATACAAGAGCGTCTAAGAAAAGAAGTATATAATCCCGAACCGTACTCACCCCGTCTTGGGAATTTGAGGCGGTATTTTGAAAAGTATATAAACAAAACACGCTACTGGGACGAGCCTATATCACCAAGAGACATAATAAGACTACTAAAATCACATTTACCCATTCATATCAAAGAGAAATTAATACATGTACCAGAAAGCGACATGGAAAACTTCCTGTCTGTTCTAGATTCAATAGACTTGATCCAGGAAGACGCAAAATCAGCGTGCGATCACTCGCGGAATAATGGGTCAGGATGTAAACACGACAGAAATAGTAGTGCACAAAACCACAACCATGGAAATGGTGGGGGTGGTAACAAGCGGCAAGAACATTCGCAAAATGGTAGTAATGGTAGAGGCCAGAACGGGTATGGACAACCAACTTATAACAAAAAGCGTCGATTTGACGACCGGTACGAATCCGGAATGTCAGGGACCAACCGCTGGAAAAATGCGCGAGGTCAGTGGCAGAGCAATTATAGTGATGGTAATCGAAATTGGCAGCAGAATCAGCGGAGAAGCCCAGAGCGACAGGATAATGACCGGTATGACAATAGACCACCACCGCAAAACGCGCCTATTGCGCAGCCGTGGCGGCCTACAAATCAGAGTGTACATATAGTGGAGGTCGCGGACAATAGCCGTCCAAGTACCTCACAAGTAAACAATCCAACAAACTAGAATCGGCCTCGATATGCTCTCCATCGATGGCCGAGGGATGGAGTGAGAGCAACACGAGTGATAATAATATACCTGGGATACGTATGCTGCGATACAACGACGGTGTCAGTATGGATAAAGATCTACTGAACGAACCGCACGAATGTAAGAAAGATAATAGCGAAAATGTGCAAGCTATTATCGAAGCGAAAATCAATGATGTTGCAGTGAATGTAATCATCGACACAGGTGCCTCAGTAAGTGTAATGAGTATGGAGTTATTTAAAGCACTGGGAAAAGGACATAGCATTCCGACTTTCCCGGTTAATAATTGTAAGGTGTCTGGAGCCATTGGTGCACAGAGCCAATTAGTTAAGTACCAGGTGCAGGTGGAGATTTGTAAGGAGGGCGAAGCCATAGTGAGCTCGTTCCTCGTTGTTAAAGGATTAAAGGTGGCCTGCATTCTGGGAGTAGATTTTCTCCGTGAGAGGGACGCATTGATCGACCTCTCCGTGGGGAAATTAAGCATAGTTAATAGGGGTAGGAGGATTGAGTTATCTATGATGAAATCGAAGGAGGTACTTGTGCCGTGTTGTAATCGAATCAATATCAAAGGTAGGAACCCTTGGGTACTACACCTCGATGATTTTTCACATGCAGCAGACCTCTATTACCCGAATTTAGAGGATCGAAATTTTGAAACAAATGTTGAGGCATTTCAAACCAAAGTGCAGGAATCTGAAGGTTTAAGCAATACACAAAAGCAACAGTTGACGCAGCTGCTATCGGAATATACTATGGTATTTACCGACCGACCAGGAATAGTCAAAGGGTACCAATATCACATAGAGGTGATGCCCCATAAAACATACTGTCGCGCAACTTACTCCATCCCTTGGTCGAGGAGGGAATTAGTAGCTAAAGAGATTCGAAAGATGTTAGAGTGGGATATCATTGAGCCCTCCTTCTCTCCATACAGTAGTCCTCTTGTAGCAGTGGCGAAAGCCAATGGAAAAATCAGGCTAGTGTTAGATGCGAGGGACATTAACAAAATTATTATACCTGTCCGGACTCGTCCAGAGAATTTAGATGAGCAGATACAAAAATTTCATGGAATGCAGTACTTGACCTCGGTCGATCTTAAAAGTTCATATTGGCAAATCCCACTTACACCGGAATCCAGGAAGTATACAGCTTTCATATTCGGAGGGCGAAGTTACCAATTCAAGGTACTTCCCTTCGGATTGAATGTGAGTGCTGGAGTGTTTATTACTGCACTAGACACGGTACTGGGTCCAGACTTATTAGAAAAAATCACTGTATATGTTGATGATCTGGTAATCGCTACTGCTACTTGGGACGAACATATGGAATTGTTGCATAGAGTACTAGAGAGATTTAGGCAAGCAGGTGTGACAGCAAACCTTGAAAAGTCAAAATTTGGACGAAATAAAATTAAATTTTTAGGCCATCTTATTACACCACTTGGTATCAGCCCAGACAACAAAAAACTAGAGGCGATCCGCGAATTTCCAAGCCCCCGCACTAAGAGACAATTGAAAGCGTTCCTTGGGCTTACGTCTTTTTTCAGAAGGTTCGTGCCCAATCAGTTGTTAAATGACGCGTCACTACTAAATCTACTACGAAAAAATGTGCAGTGGGTTTGGACTGACAAATGTCAACAAGCTTTCGAAGCGATTAAAACCGCCCTACTGAATGCAAATATTTTGCAGCACCCAGATCTGTCAAAAGATTTTTGTCTTGCGACGGATTCATGTTCCTATGGCTTGGGAGCGTGCCTGTTTCAGTGGGAGGAAGGAAACGACCCGACAACAATAAAGATTATCGGCTTCGCCAGTAGGACTTTAACTAGCTGCGAGAGAGCCTACTCGGCAACCGAACTGGAAGCACTTGCAGTAGTCTGGGCTGTAAAAAAGTTTAATTATTATCTACAATGGAAGGAGATTAGAGTGTATAGTGACCACCAGGCGTTAAGTTTTTTGATGTCATGCACACTATTCCATACTAGACTGAGGAGATGGATGCTTGTCTTACAAGAATACCGGATAAAGATTATGTACATAAAAGGCCAAGATAACGTAATAGCGGATGCTCTGTCGCGACTGCCGGTAGGATTACCGGAGTTAGCAGAAATGTTAGAGCAATCCGTGGAGTATAAAGTGCTGTTAGTGCGTGACAATACTTACATGAAGGATTTTTTATACATATGTAAAAACATGTTCGAATTACAGAGATCAGATCCGATGTGGAAAAAAATCATTAATAATATTGAAGAGGGTGTTAACAATAGAGATGAGCGAGGTTTTAAAATAGTGAACCATATTTTGTATCATAAACTTAGCACGAAAGAAGACTGCTGGGCAGTATGTATACCTAACCAGTCGGTAAAAGTTATGATATGGCACACGCACTTGGCATGGGGCCATGCAGGGATTGGAAAGTGTGCAGAAATCATGGCGAGATACTGCTACTTTCCCCGTATGAAACACCAGATTCAGGCAACAGTTAGAACTTTCGTGATATGTCAGAAAGCAAAACACTATAATAGATCCACTAAGTTTGAACTACATCCCATAGTTCCACTCAGGCCGCTTCAGTTAGTATCTGTGGATGTAGCAGGTCCCTATCCCATGGCCAGAGGAGGTATGAAATATATACTGGCCATGTACGATATTTTTTCTAAATACTTGGCAATTTATTGCATAAAATCAGCTACTGCCAAAACCATGGTCAGGCGGATCAATCAAGAATACTTGCCTCAAGTGGGAAAACCCGAAGCCATAACGACTGATAATGCCTCTTATTTCACGGGTCGAACTTGGAAAAATTACCTACGGGAACAAAATATACAGCATATTTTGGTATCCCGGTTCCATCCAGAAGCAAGTCTAGTTGAAAGAATATTCAGAGAATTGAATAAGTTCCTTAGAATCTACCTAGGGAACCGACATACAAAATGGCCAGGGTTAGTACCTAAATTTGTAGAAATACACAATTTAACACCCCATTCAAGTACAGGCTACCCACCGGTAGAGATATTGAATGGAGTTAATGAGACACCGAATGAATGGCTCACACCTTTACCGAGATTACCAGCCAAGGCAGAAACAAGGGAGGAAAAGATGAAAAAGATATGGAACAGACTAACTAGCTGTGCGGTAAAGAGGAAAAGGAAGTACGACCGAGGTGTAACTAACGAACAGAAATATAATGTAGGAGACCTAGTACTTATTCGTAACCACCCTAAATCTTCAGCCACCTTAAAACAGAATAGTAAGTGGCAATTGCTATATTCAGGGCCCTTTGAGGTAATAAGCGTGCCCCACGAATGTAGCTATTTGTTAGCACATCCTCATACGGGGAAGATCAAAGGATTGTATCCACGTAAAGATGTGAAGTTATTTATTCAGTGACATCTCACATATAAAGAGTAATAGTTGTAAGAAGATTTTAATTGTGTTTTAGAATATAAGTATGTTAGTATTAAGAAAGAAATTTGTGTGTAATGAAACTTGGAGGAAGTGGAATCAGAAAGTGAACAATAGCTTACACAGGAAAGATTTTGTTTACAGACAATCAGAGTCATTAAAATATTATATGCTCATTAAGCAACGAACAATCTTCTTGTTGATGAAGTGAGGATTAATTTCTTGAATCATTTTACAAAGGATTAATTTCTTGAATCATTTTCTATGTGTAGTACGTAAGTGCAATTAATGATGCAATCTTATATAGTAAGGTAACTGTTGTAATTGGATTAGAATAAGGAACCCTGAGAGAGAGAGTCTCTACTAGCCAAACATTGACTTTGTAATATGCAACAATTATGTGATGTGATGTTTGCTGCCAGTAGTGATTTGAGAACGACACTGGAGCAGAAGCTAATTAAAAACAAGCCCGTTCCGTGGAAACTCCGCTTTGTATGTAGCAATGCTTCAATTGAAGCCTGTGTACTTGGTACACGCCCTTGAATATTCATTACGCGATACGCGAATTAAGTCAACCAATGCAGAACCTACACTGTAGTCATGTAGGAAAAATCATTAAAAATAATGCTAGTGATAAATGAAGTATTTATTGAGCAATATGCCCAAGTCAAGCTGTCATGCACATGGTAAAATCTGTTTGATAGATGGGTGATAACCAGGCAAGCTACACTGAAAGGAGGAAAGGAAAACTATGTACAAAAAATTCACACACCTTTAAAAAAATTTACAAAAGGGCCATATACGCCTAGTAACAATATGAAAAGTGTGTTGTGATAAAGTAAAAACAAATAGACGCCAGGTAGATGAGAGTGATTATGCAAAGAACAGTTAAAAGGTATTAAAAAAATAAACTGTGTGCATAAACAATTGAGGAAAGGACGGAATATTGTGTGTAGTAGGGACAGAAAATGACTGTTGTATCTGCACCAATATATACGTCGATAAGTCTAGTGTTGAGTGACAGACTGTCCTAGTGCAGTGCTCAACGAACAATAGACAGTGTATAAAAACAGTAGTGATTGATCCGTTCGGAGTCGATTCAAACAAACATCGCTCGACGGAGACATTTAGTAAGTGTGTAACGAAACATTTTCGCGTGTTGAAAGACGCTCTGGCAGTGTATCAACCGTGGAAGTGAGTGAAAATGTGTAGTACAATGTGCGGGTGACGAACCCTGAATACCAGTGTCACAATGCCACAAGAAACCTGTTATCACGCCAAAACATCCTGTGCATACCAGTGAAGCGACGGCTTACTGGACAATAAACGCTTTTAACAAGTTGCATTTTCTTCCACAGCTAGTAATCTGTGTTCTTAAAGACAGTACACCGTTGTGGAATGTTTGTTTCATGCGCTACGACGGGGAGCCATGCAGAGACGAGTGCCGTGCCGCCAGCCAGCCGGTCGCGGTAAACCACTGCAACTCGCCGACATCGGCGAATGGTTCAGCGCGGTTCGCGACTGCTTGGGCGCCACGTCAGCACGACGTCGCTGTTACTGAGAGCCGGTCGTCGAACCCAGCGGCCGTCGGCACGCGGCGTTCCAGACGACGCTACTCAACAATTGCTTCGCGCCGCCAGCTCCGTACAACAGTGTTGTCATTCAAATGAACTATCAACTATGTGTTAAATGCACTAAAATGAATAGGGTTTATTGGACACGAAATGACGTGACAAACATTTGTTTTTTTTCTTGAGTTATTCAATACAGACTCAAAGTATTCATTGGTTCAGTGATGTATAGATATAATATGTTTTCGTCATGTTAATGAAGTATACTCGCACGAATGCTAGACATTTTAAACCAATTGTCGTGAGTAAGTGCAAGGACGATTCATTATACTACTATAAAAATGGGTAATAAGTGACTTTCATTACAATCCAGAACACAAATATTATATTGGTAACAAAGAGACTAAAGGTTTAACATACTCTCACAAATAGCCTTTGTTATATATGTGAACATTGGATACAGTCTGAACTTTTTGTGATCAAACTGGGTATTAAAGCAAACCAGGCGAGATGACCATGGCTCCGGTGCAGTTTTCCCAGGTTTTCTGATCGCACGTAGCCCGAATGGGGGAGCCAAATAAATGTAATGACCCTGGGACTAGGTTGACGGTCACCTCGCAAAGTGTAAGAACAGTATAAAAAGTGTAATTAAACCTATAGTGTAAAAGAACTCAGAAGTGTAAAGTGAATGTTCCAACCAAGGTAACAGACAATAACCAAACAGACGTTAGTGGCAGCATATTGCCGAACATTTTCAACGTTAGTCAATTGCTGCCAGGGGGCATTGTAACGTCTAGTAAGAAACAAAAACAACACATTATGTAGTAATTAGAAAATTAGGTGTATCATATTGTGTCATTGTATAAAATTATGTATTTTTTTTTATTATTTATTTTTTGAGAACGTCTGCGTCGGCGAGTAATAAAACCGACACAGAAGATAAATGTTAAACAGAGATTAAAAAAGGAACTAGTATATAATACGTGTTGAATATGAATGTCTTTGTCTTCTTAATCTGGAAGTTGTGCGAGTAAGATCTCCTGTGTTGTCGTAGAGAACGCTAATGTAGCATTCTTTTGTCGAGACTGAGAAATGTACGCCATTACGTGTGAATTCGCAAAGGTCTGTAATCACTGAGATATTTAAATGTTTTAATAGAGTTGTTTAAATGAAAACTTGTATTATTAATTGTTAAAGCTTGCTTGCCTATTATCCCATCCTGTTGAGACATTTTTCAGTTATATAAATATTATCTGTGGTGCTGAGCTGCGTGGAGAACGAAGAGCCGCTGCCGCGGCGTATTTAAACGACTTACAATATAGTCGAGCATACCGCAAGGAAGCGGTAAAATTATAGTAAAATAATATTATTTCTTTTAGCTCCCAGGCTGGCAGTGCAGATCAGCAGATTTTATGATGTGTTGCAGGTTGACGCGGGCTGCTGATAGGATATAGTACCAAGTACAAATAAGTTAATGTACCTTCAGAATCTGATAGGAATCTTGCTGTGCTCCGTTCTGGTCTGGCAAACTTTATAGTGACAACGTATTTTTTTTTAATGAGAGTCTCATGTTCTTGGGCTAGTCGTGGTATGAAATAGTATTTTACCGAGAAATAAAATCCACTGCAAACTTGTGTTTTTGAACGATCATACGAACTGTAACATCAGTGTTCATAACAAAGTAATTTCAATTTTCAATAACTATGAAGTAGGGAAGATATATTGATTCTTAGCATGAGTTACAGTTACAAAAAAACGTTCCTTTAATTATAGGCCAGATACAGAACAATAAGGCTTCAATATATATATATATATATTTTATTTTGCTAAAAGGTAATGATGATAAAGAAATTCAAAGCACAGCAACGCAAAAAGTATTTCACGTAACTCTTTTCATATATGCGTTGGTACGCTAATAATAATAATAATAAAAATAAATAAACAAAAAAGCAACAATTTACAATTCACGAGTTACGTGAAACTCAGCAAACTCCTCCTCCAGCTTCCTCTTGTTCCTCCTCCTGTTTACTCTTGTTCCTCCTCCTGTTTACTCTTGCATGTATTTCTAGACTCTTTACAGCCCTGTCTGCAGCCCGAAGGCGTTCCTTGTCTAAAGCAAGCATCGCTCGTACCATGTTAGAATCTATCTTCATTCCCATATTTCTAAATACCTTTGGCTTTCCAACATTTCTCCTTTTCTTAGAAGCATTCAGAGGATTTCTAATAACTTTACTTTTACTCATTATTATACTTCAACAAAACAGAGACTCAAGAAACAGAATTAATTACGAATATTTTCGAGATAACGACAGAGTAAATAAACATGAAACAATCGACAATCACACCAGCGATATATATTGAACCATCACAGGTTAGCCACAACACATACTTTATCTCACATCACTAAAATGTACCTGATGAACACGGACGTTAATAATAACACCATTTGACAGCAGTTTAACAGCGCCACAGTGGGTCACGCCCATGTAGAACACATTTCAAAAAAAATTTAAAAATAGTTGTAGTCTTTGGAATTGAATAAATTATATATCTATTAAAAGGTAATAGTCTGCAGATTCAGAAAACGCAAAAAAGTAAAAATTGAACTTTTCATGATTTTGAGCCTTTCCGGAGCCCCTTAAGTCCTAGCCTTTCCAGCACCCTTCATATACACTGGTCAAGCAACTTGAAGATAATAAGACTATGCACAATAGGCGAATTTTTTACAGGAATGAGATGGACTGGACTCAATTAGAGGGGCACAGTGTATTTCTGCTTTCAGCTTATTGAAAATAATTATTTTCTACGCTAACTGATATGCTGGCAGTCATGCTGTGAAATTCTGTCAGTGGTGAACCTCATCTCTGGATCATGCTACCATGATGATTATTCCAGTCAGCCCCAACACTTGACTCCCATAAATACATTACTAAAATCTAATCGTTGTCGAAATGGTGCAAGTCAATACTCAGCTCCCATGAATACATACCCCAGAATTGTTCTCAAACCAGTATGTGGCAGTTTAATATTCTTATTTTCATATTGCAGAATTTTA
This sequence comes from Schistocerca nitens, assembly GCF_023898315.1. NCBI lineage: Eukaryota > Metazoa > Arthropoda > Insecta > Orthoptera > Acrididae > Schistocerca > Schistocerca nitens. Next base: position 514,471,106 of record NC_064614.1, read on the forward strand.
ATATCGTAAACATGTCTGATCATTGCCAAGTAACTGCACAATAATTTTATTCCCTGAAGGAGTTAGTCACAGCCAATGATTGTTACTGGTAAGTATTGATTATTTACTGTTCTTGAATATACATTTCCATTTTTAACAGTTGTTACCTTTTAATAGCTCCTGAAGAAGGATAGTTTACATATACCTGAAACTTGTAAAGAATGAATACTTACCATTTGCAGCTGTTGTTTGTACCTGGCCTCTTTGTAGAGTCAAGAATATACTACAGGGACAGATATGTCTATTTATTGTTGGACAATGAGGGGATATGATAGAGGGCATGTTTTCTTGTTTGTCTTCTAGTGTTGACAACTCATGGGCATGTGCGCCTTGACTGATCAGCTGGTATGGTACAAATTTCAAACAAAATTTCATGAATTCATGAACGTGCATTATAGACATGATAATTTTCAAATGTGGTACTTACCGATATTTGTAGCTAAGAATGTGAAATTAAATTAAGGCTGTTGTAAGACAACACATTGAGTAAAAGAAAAATGACATTCAAAATATTTAGTGCCATATACATTTGAGATCAAGTGTCATATTGCGTAATACATTTAAATATAAGTACAGTTATGGTTATTGATCATCCACTCACACAAACAACACAATAACGCTTTTTCATGTAATTGCAGTGTCTCAACTTTGGAGTCATTAAAGTTGCAAGCAATCTGAAACAGACAACAGCCTACACAAAGTGTTCTGAATGGCACCCACTTTTCACAATCTGTACCTCGGTGCTGCTGGCCACGGCCTTGCTGTAGCAAATCTATTACAGGCTCATGAAATACTAATTTAGGTAGTTTACCAATTACTAACAGAACAGTACACATGGACCCTTAGGTGCTACCTATAATGTTAGTGTTGGCTCCTTACCAAAAAAGTTTCATGATCACTACTCAAGAGGATACCAGCACCAACATCATGAAACCATATACTAGAGCTGCATACTCTCAGCTTTGATTTCACCCATTCACAGTAACAGCACAACAAGACCGTGTTGGCTAATGTCACAATCCAGACTGTTGCTGCTACAACTACCTAAAAGACTGCTCCCCCTATTGAGAAACCACAGATTGTTCTCTTCTGTTCATAATGGTTGCATCTGTTGTATGATTAACTCAATTGTTGAAGCATGCAAGCCACTTCACCTCAGCAAGGTTGTTGGTTCATTGGCAGGGTTATCTGCTTATACATGTTTATTGAAATGTTTATGTTAAGGCTCTCATGGAACAATGATCTGCTTATATGTGTTCATCATTCCATGACTACTTTAAGATGTACAATTCACAGGCAAGAGATTTTGAAGAAAGTTACCTTACTATATGTAATTACTCAATGTGGAGAATTAGAATTGAGTATACAAATGGCTATGAATTAGTTACAGGTTATTGCAGAATAAATGTGAAACACAATGGTATGCCAGTCTATAACAATAAAACATTTAAATTATGACATAGTAGTTGTAAGATGGATGTAATAGAATCTAATTTTGAAGCTGCAGCAGTACTGCTGTCAAGACTTGAAATTACAGCAGTGTCTGATATCCCTCCTAATCGATTCGGACTTGTTTGTAGAAAGTCATCAGAAACTGATACTCTTCCTTCTAAAGAATTAAAGTCACATAGTTATAATATTTGGTGATATAAATACAGAAATTATGTTTCGAAGTAGAAATGTGAGCTATTTACTTAACACATTACAATCACTAAACTTTTATTGTATAAATGACAAGCCCACCAAACTGATGGGATGTTTGGACAACATTATCTGTAATTTACAGTTGAGCTGTTGTCAGTTTAATAGTATTAAACTACATATTTCTCACCATGAAAGTCTGTAGTTTAAAATTCCTCTGGATCATAAAACAAGGTGCTTCTCAGGGAAGATGTAATCAAGTCCACAAATGAAAAAAAAACTAAACAAACTAAAAATCTAGATTAACCATAATATCCTGGAATGAACTACTTACACATGATGTGAAAGCTAATGAGTCACCCAAAAGTATTTTAGAAGTGTTACCTGCAATCTTTGAAAAAGTATATCCCAAATGTAATGAGAAATGTTGCAAGTGTAACCCCATTTCTCAACCACAAAGTTTAAAACATTGGTACACACCACAACTAAGTAATACAAGAATCTTGTTCTCTTGTATTCTGATAGGTTCCACACAGTAAAGCAGATAAGGATAAACACACAATCATAAAAAACCACTGCTATCTGCAATCAAGGCAAGTCAATGATGGATGCATTCTTAAATCTTTAAACAAATGTAAAGCAGCTTGGAAAGTCATCAAAACTGAAACAGATTATCAAAGCAAAGATTATAGAATTCCATGACGTGAACAAGGCAGCAGCACTTCTACCACCATTACATAATAAAGCACTGAAATGTTTTTGATGGAGTCATGTAACTTGCTGCCAAGCCATTGAACCAATAGCCAAACTTAGTAATTCCCAAACAGAAGATCACTATGACTTTTTTAATTTCATTATTAAACACAGGAGAAAAGAGATAACAATGGCCTTAACAAAAATAATAGACAAAATAATGATGGAGAGAATCTACTGAAACTGTGTAAAATATCTACAAGCAACCCTGCCCACAAGAAGGACAACACAGCATCATCTGATAAAGACTGGCCGATTTCAGCTGTTCCAGTAATTTCGAAAATAACAGAGTACTCTATCCAACAGCAGATAAACCAGTATTTTGAATGTAATAACCTAATATGTCCTGCACAGTACAGCTTTGATTCTACCTCTACTGTGAAAGCAGTGACAATATTATGACAAATGAATGACTGTTTTGAAAATACATCAGTAAGCCATGTGACACTGCTGGGTTTAAGGACAGCCCCCATAAGATAAGGGATTTAAGGGAAGTCCTGTCCACAGTATCCTAAAAATAAAGCTGCAGTATGGAACAAGTGAAGAATGCCATCCTACTTGCAGTCATATACAAGCAAGAGGAAACACTTACTGTGTATAAATAACCAAAAATTAGAGAGCCTTTACTTTTTTCAAACGGAATCTCACAGGACTCTGTTCTTGGAATCTTTCTGTGTATAACATCTATCTTTCACATTGTTCTATAATGCTGTACTGTATGCAGATGACACCACATGAACTGCTCAGAATACCACCTTTGATGAGTTACAACTGAATGTAATGTCAGCAATATATATACATGTACCTCCTAGTTTCAGGCTAATGCAATACACATAAATAGTAGCAAAACAGAAATCACTGTATTTAATTTAAATGCCCCAAAATAGAAAAATAAATCAGTGAAACTTCGTTGATTTCATACTGATCAATGTTGTAGGTGAGATGCACACCCAGATAAATTATGCTCCAGGCTCAACATGTGATATATGCATAAGCTGAAAGGTGATGTTAGTGAAACTCTCCTAATACATGCACACTTTGCTTTCTTCAATTCCCATTTGACCTAAGGAACTTTGCTCTGGGGAAACTCAAATGGCAAAAAAGGCTATCACCTGCATTGTGAGACACACACAACAAGAATCAGTAGACACTACACTGCTTAAAGGAACTGGATATCATGATAAGCCCTAGTTTATTAGCTAGTATACACAAAAGAAAACCTAATAACTTTGACCTTAGGATGTCAATACACCATCATAACACAAGAAATAGACATGCAGTTAACAAGCCATATGCCAGGTTAGCAGAGGTCCACAACAGCCAAACATGTCTCGATCTCACATTTTACCAAACTGTCCAGAAATGCCCACTCAGTGACCCTCAATAACTATGAAAATGTAACAGCACAATGGTTAGAAAGTAAAGCTATTTATACTGTGATGGAATTTGAAGTTTTGATATGGGAGTATACAAAATTATAAACTTTATAAAATATTAAAGTTACCAGTGTGATATGTTGATTCATTGTGGCATTTTGTGTTAGGCTGTACAGAGATAAAGTTTATGCTGACACAACAGTATTAATGTGATAAGCTGATTCATATTGGCACACTGTGTTGGATTTGCAAACAATGGTCAGTTTGCATAAAAATGTGCTTTCCTAAATTAGTAACTTTCTTAAAGGCCTTCTTGTAACATAAGTAGGCATCCATGTAATAATACCATAATATAGTAATTGTATATGTATATAAACTTTAGATGGTGACATTGGCTGCATGTAAAGATGTTTAAAAGTGAATACATATCTTATACTATTTTACTGTTCATGATATGAAAGAATTACACACTAACTGTAATAGCTGCTGAGCGTCTCAACTTATTTTTACATTTCAAAGAATTGCATATAGCTAATGGCGGTGGCAGTGGTAATGATAAAGAAAACATAGTCTTCCACAAAATATTTTATTGTGATGGTTTTCGTACAAATATAAACAGCTTCTGACAGTGCATAAAAGTTAAACAGCAGCTCAACAACAATATTCTACACAATGAAAAATCATTCATAAAATGTATTTGTTTGTCATGTACATAAAACCTTCAATAAAGTGGCTTCTGATTGCATTCAAAATGTCCATCTGTGTAGGTAGGAGAGTGACATTAATTGTTAATGCAAATATTTCACATAAGAGGAAGTATTTCACAGAGAACCTATATATACAACAGTTTTGTGACAAGAGCAAGGGGCAGTCCTGGAAAGGCACAACATCCTAAAGAAATGATTAGCTTTTACTTTCAGTAACAGCAATGTACACTTATGTGAATGCAGCAATGTATAAAAGTAACATCAGTGTTTAGACTACAGTAATTTACAAACTGAGGGACTGAAACTTACCAGAATTAAAGTTCTTACATTATGATGTAATTCTGAGATAGACTGCTCCTTTACTATTGTAAATTTATATCTAAATAATGAAAATGTTGGCTTATTTTGATTTAACACTTGTGCTAGACATTCACTACAAGTATCAGCATCAGTATTATGCAACATGTTTACTTCTCTGGTGACTTGTGGTCAAGTTAGTCTATGTCTCATTTCTGAATACTTGCCTGGGATTGTGTCAAGTGTCATCAGGTATATGGGACACCTATGAAAGTCAGTGTTTTATGAAATTATGTGTTTCTATCCTCTCCTTCGTAGTTCCTCCTTTGGTCAAAGACCATTTATGATTGGTGTAATTTCTTCTCTGGCCCCACATTTATAACTCTATAGCTCAACAGTCTTTCAATTCACACACTGCAGAATCTATGTATTAGATATAGTTCCATGTTGGCATTTCCACTGAAATAATTTTATGTTTATGTATTCCCCTTGTGTCATGATATACACAGGGTTAGTTATGTGATGTGGAGCTAAGTGCAGAGGCTTTCTTAAAACTCTGAAACATAAAAATCTTTGCTTATACAATAAACTTACCTACATGGAAGTGTCAATAAGTGATCACATCAACAAACTCACTATGGACTTTGGTAAACAGAAAAGTCAGCAGTAGGAAAGTGACTCTTGAAGGAAAGAAAATCATTTCATTTAAAGAAAATATTACACTCCAAACCACAGTCATCAAAAATTCATGCTTGTATCACAAATAAATAGAGGTATATAAATTTAATTATAACTTCTTTATATATCGGAGCTGCAAAAAAATTTAATACCTGGATTAATATTTTCATTTTCGTTGTGACATAGCACAAATAGAAAATCAGAAATGAACTTATAAATTCAGCCTTTGGCAAGGAGATAAAACACGTATAAGATGGGACAAACTTGCACCACAGTGACACACTTCTATTGACCAGTGGGAAAACACCACTTTTGGTTAAGATGTTTGACACAGTTACATGTGAATTATCAGAGAATAAACAGAAACCTGATGGACTGCTGTATATTTTAGTATGAGTTTTGTAAAGAACTGAGGAATGCGTTATAAAGTTCAGTGTGGTGTATAAACTAAAACAATTCTAATATAATATGAAACATGATGAGTAAAATAAAACAAACTTTAAAAATAGTTTATTGTCATAAGAAAACTAACACCCACAATTTTTTTTTCAAGAAAAGCTAACCTAGTTTGTTGAATAACTCTTCTAGTGTCATATAAAAATATAAACAATAAATAAAAGAAACTGTCTGTTTCAAAATAAAGTGAATATTATACTTCTCTATCTCTACTGGATGAATCAGAATTAATTTATTTTAGGATTTATTGCTGTAAGTATTACTAGGGTGCCAATCATCATAAAACAAATTTTTAAGTGGTAACTTAACACACAATTGGAATTCAAGCCTCTAAATTCACTTCATTTCAACTCAGTACTGTTGTTTCTTTAATTGTGGTTTTATTTTTAAGCTATTAGTGATCTGCCATTTTTGCAACTATACATTTGTCTCTTAATTATTAAAGCAAATAAAATATAAAAGGATTTTCAACAGAAGAGAACAGCTGGGTTATGGGTAAGCTAGTTAAGTGCTGTACAACATGCCTTTTATTAATAAGAAACACAGAATAATATCAATGATAATGGTTAGTGCAGTATACATAACATATTTAAAGTAACTGTTTTTTTTTCACTCATCTCTGAAGATTCTCTGTCATGATATTTGTAGAATATAATGACTGACGTAATGGGCAGAATCATGTTCTTCAAGAAACAACAAATATTTGAACCTGCAATGATATGATACAAACCAATTAAAGGAGCATAAAAAATTTAAAGTTAAAGGAGCCTGATCTGCAACTCATTGCCATGAAAACAGCAGCAACTCTGCTATTTAACTTAAAATACATTCTAGTATCAATTTTATAGTTGTTTTATGATTGTAAAATATATTGGAATCTAGTTTTTAATTTTAATACCTTTTATAGTGTTGATTTTAGTATCACAGTTTGAATAGCAATATTGTGTTCATTTTACTGTAAACTTGGTGCAGTGGTGATGAACAACACAGAACTAGTAATAAAACTAGTACACCAGTGCTAAACAGTGGAACAATTTTTTGATTCACATGTACCTGTCGATAAATCTGTTGATGTACAGTTGTGTACAATCCAAGCAAATTTGATGCAAGTCACAATGTGTTGATGACTATGGCATTTATTTGGCATATTAATAACATTTTTGGGTAGTTTAAATTTCCGATAATTTGCAATATCATAAAACAGTTGTATTAAAGTGGCTTGGTGCAAGTAAAATCGAATCATTTACATTCACATTTGGCCCCTTGCTCTAGTCAAAAACACTACAAAAATATACACCCATTCATCTAAAAAATATATTGTTTGTTTAAATACAACAGTCATTTTAACATTAGCCTACAATTACCACCAGCCACTTACTGTATAGTCCTAATTTTGAAGTACACTATTTTCCAAGAAGTGCACATGATCTTGTCACAGTCATACATTATCATTTGACATCACATTTAATATATATGTCACGAACAAGTTAACACTTTGAGTGCCGTGTCCACAGTATTACATTGCCTTCAATGTGGGGAAGAATCGCACACCCACAATATTTCAGGCACAACATCTTATTCAGGACAGCCACACCTGTAATATTATGGGTGTTGCACTCACTAAGTTGCTGTGCCTGAAGTATTACAGACATGGTATTCTTTCCAACATTGAACGAGGCAGTATTATGGGCATGGAACTGAAAGTGTTAAAAATAAGCAAAATACACAATAATTTATGTGAAGTGCAGTTATTGTAGTGCATTCTTTTCTATAATTTAATTCTAATAATTTTGAATGCTGCACAGTTACAGACTTGAATGCACTTGAGATCAATTATACTACTATCTCACTAACAAATCTAAGTATTAAGACATGAATTCCATTACAAATAATTATGATGAATTAAAGATTAAAGATGACAATTTCATTTATGAAAGCCTTACTTTTAGGCACTATTATGATAGAAAACTGCCTCAAAGCATAAGTGCAGTATGGCAATAATATCTATTCATCCCCGGGACTAAAAATAGTAACAACAACAATTATAATAATAACAAGATTAATAAACGCTGTGAATATAACTGAAACTTTTGAGTTATGACTATGATTCAAATAATTTCTAGCATGCTTTTACTGCTAAAAGCTGATATATGTAAAAAATAAGCAGTATATCACGTAGCTCCATGGAACAGTTGAGAGAGAAGGATAATAACACAATGTTCAGACAATATTGTAGAATAGAAACTTGGACCAAGGAAAGAAGGTGGTGCAGTTATGCCGATGGCTCCAATTATTAACAATCATACGCCCAAAAATTATCATACTGAATTACAATGTTCACTGTGATTGCTAGTACACTATTTTTCGTCTGTATAAAAATTGTACCTGTAATGCCACAACTTAACATGAAATTTCAGTCCACAGTATATTGTAAGTCATATAAGTTAGTAATACACTAATGAAAAGAATCACAAGTTATATTAAGATATTTTTCCTGGGAGAATGGTAACACAATTAAAATTGTAACTGCAGTTATGAAGTTTCACAGGGAAAGTTTACTGTTTACAAGTGCACAATATTTATCATCCCCATTAGTTAAGTTGAGAGCACTGTCATCCAAGGCTGCTTGTAGCCAATAATAGCTATGCTCATTGTAGACAAGTTCATCAGTACAAAGAGTGATTTCGTCTTCAATGAAAAGTGGTAAACAGCCATGTTCCTAGAAATGCTTTGTTTTTGTATAGCTAAAATGATGACAATGGGAAAGAGGCCAAAAATAATTGATTCCTCATGTTTGGATACTAGTGATGACTCTGTTGCTGATCCAGATTTTGTTGTCACAACAGCTGATGGCCTATCGAGCATCATTGATGAGAAGGAGCAAAAGAGCACACTGTTGAAAAGGAAATGAATGAAAGGCATGGGTGAAAAATTGTTTATAAATTGTATGACAGTGAAAATAATCAGTTTTGACAATATAATGTAATTGGATATATAAAAGATCTACTCACCAAGCAGTGGCAGGAGAACACACATATAAGAAAAGGTTTTATGTATGCAAGTTTTTGGAGCCAATGGCTGCTTCTTCTGGGAGAGGAGTTGAAGGGAAGGAAGAGGGATGAAGGAAAAGGAGAGATTTAGGAAATTGGTTACAGTTCAGGAAAGTCATCCACAACTCTGGGTGATGGGAGACTTAACTGGATGGTAATTCTCCCCTGACTTGGGATTCTGGGTGTCTTTTCCTAAACATCTCCAGTCCTTTTCCTTCACCCCTCTTCCTTCACCTTCAGCTCATCTGCTGGAAGAAGCAGCCACTGGCTCCAAAAGCTCGCATACATAAAACCCTTTTTTAATGTGTGTTTATAAATTTTGCAATATAGCATATTAATTCAATTATTTTGCTAATTATGATTATATTATTATTATTATCATCATCATTATTTAATTCTTCATATTATTGTTGTTGTGGAGAGTATTGCCCTAAATAATTATTAAGTGAATGATCGGATATATCAAAGTAAAGTGTGCTTGTGTTCCTCTTGTGTCTTAGGACCATTAAAATTAATATGTTACTCAGTGGATAAAAGTGGAGAAAGTGGATAAGTGGATAAAAGAGAATTCTCTGCATTAAAGAAGCAATTAATAGGTTTTTGCAGCACACATATTTCGGGAAGAAGTATAATTTAATCATTTCATTTTAACACTAGGTATTTTTATTGCAAAAGAGAACTCCTTACAAACCAATGGGCAACCATTAACTATTTCTTCATCCATCTCCACAGTTAAAAATAATGCGACATGTTCCTCACCAGGCACTGCTGGAAAATGGTGACACTCACATGATGAAAGGAAGGTGTGTAACAGAAGTAGAATTCTGTCCTCATGGACAGTAAATAGAGCAAAGAAATCCCTCAACAGAGGTTTCACACACAAAGCACAAAGTAGTCCTGAAATCCATGTTAGATTAATGAAGGCCAGATTTGATCCCAACTTATACTGACTCAAATGTCATAATACGTTAATGGAAGAAAAGAGGCAGGATATTTTTGAACAGTTTTGATAGACAGGAGATCACAGCAAAAGAATTCATCTGCCGATATGTGAAAAATGTTAGCATTAACAGATCTGAAATGTGACTAAATCAATCTCTAATAGTTGATGAGAACAATATTAAAGCACACCAGAAAAAATATTTTTGCATACATTCTCTATTACAGAGATGTGTATGAGCACTGCCATGAAAAACTGGGAGCAGATGCAATTTTGTTGCCTGATATGAGAGGAAAATATTCCAAAAGAGAAAATACATTACAACCTGAAATAAAGAAGCCATTGTGAGAACATATAAAAAGCTTTCTTTACATTGAGTCACATTACACAAGGAAAGAATCAAGCAAAAATACCTTCATGCCAAACTGAGCATTGCAAAATGCACCGAACATACCAGGTATGGGTCAAAAAGACTAAATATGTCCCCTTGAATCCTGCCACATTAAGGTGATACATGGATACATTCAACACTAAGAATATAATCTGTCATTCTTTCAGCCTAAAAATGATGAGTGTGTACTACATGAACTTAAAAAAGGAGGGGCAGTGCTATGTTTGGCATAAGGCCATTGCACATCATGGTTCGAATGAAACAACCAGCTGTCTTTTAACATTTATTATAGATACAAGCTAGTAAAGATGGCAAAATATTCAAATTGTACTTGGATATCTGAGGAGGGCAAAACAGGAACAGATTCCTATTGTATTCATTTATCATCTATTAAGTTTGGAATATTAATCATACAACACTTTCTAGAAAATGGGCACTCCCAGAATGAACTGATCAAAATAACAACCAAGTTGTGTACATTCCGGATTAGTGGATCACCTTAGTTAGAATGAGAAAGGTCGCCAACAAGCTATACACAGTTAATGAAATGAGTCAGGACTGAATATACAACTTCCAGAAAGTACTGTAGAAGCAACAATTGATATATACCACGAATAAAAATAAGGCGATGTGGAGTAAAGTATGTGAAATTGCTGTCTTACAAGGAGGACCATACGAATTGTATCTCAAGTATGCTTACCAGGAAGAAGAAAAGTATACCTTTCTCTAGAAGCAATCAAAGAAAGGCACCTAACATCCTGCAACACCCTTGAATAGGCAAATCATGGGTTCCTACCAGACAGTGAATAAGAAGTTAAAGGACCTTTTGTTGTTACATGGCAGCAAGTGCATCCTAACTGTTTATCATTAGTTTTATCAAAGCCTGGTTTCAAAGCAACCAATACACAAGAACATACTGCTGGTAATGTATAAAGTACTGATAAATGAGGATCTCTTGTGAAAATAATAACACCTTATTTTGTCAATTTTTGTTTTCACAAAGCTGTTGTAGCACACTTACGATACAAATATGCTGCATGTTTTTCCAGAAAAAAAGATTGTAAGTCCACAAAGTCCAATTTTGAAAACAGATGGTGCAAATTAGTGTAGGCTGTTTAAATTCCTTCATTTGTAACTGTTTATCTGTGAAGTTTCAATAAAATTTGACAATTTGGAGTTACAATATTAATACTTGGAGCCATCGATATGACAGCTACTTTTCAAGATGTACCTGCATTTCAAACAGTATGGAGAATCTGAGGAAAGGAAATGTTGGTAAACAATAGCAAAACAATAAGAGCCACTAATGGTCTGGAAGAACAAAAAGTAATAGAGTATACACAAATGGAGCAAAATCATGATAACATGAACAAAACAAAGTAGTATGTAAAGGAAGATAATTGGCACACATGCAAAGATGAGAAGAACTGCAGAAGAAGGCGAATGGAATACTAAATGTATATGCTGAACTGATGGATTGTAGGGTATATTGCAGAATGAACTGATTTCAGAACTTGTATGCATAATGAGAAGCTCCAATTTTTTTCACTTGATACACAGTTCAATATGTGGCTTACAATAGTTCAACACTTTTCTGTTACCCTCCAAATCCCCTTTCCTTTCACCCTTGTTTCTGATTCCTCCCCATTCATTTGAAAGTTCATTTCATTGTTTTATTTGTTTACTTTGTGATTTTCTTTCAATTGACACTTTTGTTGCTACCTTATCTGCTACCTGTGTTTGAAATGAAATGCCCTATGTTTCTTAACTTCATCTATATTACAGGCTTATGAATACTTCATGTCATGCATTTCATGTCTTGTAATTTCCTGTTGAAAATTTGATTTCATGTTCTGTTGGTAATGTTTCTTCTTGCAGCTGACAACTGGGGCTTCATTTGCAGTACACAACTGAAAAGTCTTCTTCCACTCCTTGTAATTTCCTGTTGAAATTTTGATTTTGTGTTCTGTTGGTAATGTTCCTTCTTGCAGCTGGCAACTGGGACTTCTTTTGTAGTACACAATTGAATAGTCTTCTTCCACTCAACACCAAATTTACACCTCATTAAGCTTATAAAAACATTTCTGAGTGCTATACATCTGTTTACATCAAGATAAAAACTAAATTATAAGTGCATAATTATTTATACTTCAGCACTCAACATCATAAATAATTTGAAAAATTACTAATCAATAGTGATACTCCATCTAGTGGAAAACTTTACAAAAATAAGCATGACTACTGCATATACAAAGCAGACCCTCTAAAAGAAAAATACTTCCATTTTCTTATTTTTTGACACAAACAAATGAGTATTTCACAATGCTATTTTTCAGTTTGTTGTGTGTGCAACAAAAACTGCTTCCAGATGTGCCTTTAGTCTGAAGATCACCATTAGCTGGTCAAAACTGCTAACATGCTCATGTGTTTGTGCCAAAAAATAATAATAAAATAACTTGAATGAATCACTGTATCTCCAAGAGATGTCATTTCTTCCAAATGAAAAATTATTAGATTCAATGTCAAGTGCATGGTTTTGCAAATGTAATGGTCAGAGTAATGGATTTTGTAAAGCATTAAATCATAAATTATGTTGGAAAAGTATTTTTCATAGGTTAGTGATAATAAAAAAAAAAAAATATTTCATGGAGAAGGACAAATGTGTCATAAAAACATAAAGGAACTTACTTCGCTTAGAAATGGAATCTGCGTTTAGCATAAGAGTGCTGAAAGCTAATACACGGGGACTAATGACCTCAGCAGTTGAGTCCCATAGTGCTCAGAGCCATTTGAACCATTTGAGCTAATACACAAAATGTTTCAGTAAATGCTTATAGTCACAGAATTCAGCTTAAATAATGAACAATAAAGAACTTGGCAAACTGCTAAACTTGTAGAAGCTAATCACAAAATCTTAAGATAAAAGTTTCCAAAATAAAATCTATGAAATGTTGAATTGAAACATCTCAATGACATTTATTCTTAACTTTAATGACCCTTTGCATACTGGAACTTACAGGATTTTGTCCAAAATTTTTGCCTCCAGACACCATGTATATGCCCCACTCTGATGAAACATTCATTTGTGATGAGACATTTTAAGCCAACTCCAAAAAGTTACATGTTTACAGCAGTTCAGTTTTCTTCAGACAAAAATCAATATTTCCAAAATATAAATCAGTAATAATATCTCCTTACACTCTTATGCATATTTTAATTGAATTTTCTGATGATGTATATGGATTTCATTGCATATTTTTAGTAATTCTGAAAATTTACTAAGAATATCCAAATGAAACTCCCATACATCTTAAAAAACATACAAATAAAATCACACCCCCACTCTCTGATATACTTTTGAAAACTGACGTAAAAATTCCATGTCCATCCCAGACAATTGTAACTTCGATAATTCATCTTTTCCCCAAAATATTTATAATTTCCTGCATCACAGCAAGTTGGTTATTTAAAAACTTTTTCATTTATCTATTGATACAATAATTTTAACAAGTTCATCACAGAAGTAGTATGCATAGGTTGTGTCATAACACTTGTTTAAAATAAAAAATTACTACTAATAGTCACTAATTCTTTGAAAGACTGGCAGTAATAAAAACAAAAAAGTCATCTATCTTTAAAGAATGTTAGTTTCTTTTAATTCACCCTGTTCTTTCAATCTAGCAAAAATCACGACATAAGATCCTATCATATATGGTGGTGTAAACAAATGCTTTTTGCAGTTCATAAAGATAAAACTAATTTGTAGTACTGCCATTACATATGAAACTTCTCTGCATACATGTGTCACAAACATAACAAATGAAAATGAAGCTTATGACTGTTTCTTCACAGTTCTCAGATTACATGACACTAGAGTATTCAGAAAAATGTCATGGGACTAATTAGGCTTATATTGTCCAAACGTAATCCCAGATAAAGTAAGGAACAAAATTTATAGGAAGTCCACAACAGTGGTACTTGTCTTCACTCAGAGCTGTACCTACAAAATTTGAGGAAATAGTAGTTTTGTTGCCTGATGCTTTAGTGGATGTTACCTGAAAGAAAATGGAACCCAATTTAAGATACTGTTTCACTATTCATATCTGTGTGTGATGACATATGAGCAAAAGTATTAAAAAATAGCTGACATACTTCCTCAGAATTTGCATATGCTCCCTGAAGTATTAGATTTAGATTAACCAGAATTATATGTGACTTTTCTATGCTGCAACAGAGCACAGAATAGATTTTAAAAAACAGATTACATTACTACAACAGATAAAATATTCTGATTATTCAAGATTTGTACAACATATAATATATTATGAATATTCAGTTACTACTTATATGGCAGCCAGGTTATTCAGGAGTACAACTGATGTTATGGCACTGACTTAGGTCTGATATTTATCTCGCTCATACAGTAATTTTCATGAAAGGTAGGGAAACTAGTTACAAGAGCTTCATATGTATGCTCCACATAAAACCACAACTGACAAATTGTAAAAATAACTGTAATGTGAGTAAAGACCACTGACAGTGTGCAGTGGGACAAGTGATAAATGTCTTAAAGAGGAAGGCAAGACTGAATGCAAATCTGTACTAGAATTATAAGGCAAGGATATGAAAAGGAAATGAGACCTCAGAACTCAGCAACATTGGGAGAGGTGTCAGACAGGACTTTGTCACTCGCCAACCCTATTTAACATTTGTTTGAAGCAAATAGTGAAAAATTGTATGGAAGGGAAAAGATGCATCAAGATAACTGGATGGAAAATAGAATGCATACGATCCACTGATGAGATGGTGGTTTCACAGAAAATGAAGAGACACTGATTCAAGTGCTGAATTACCTGAATGAAGTATGTGTAGCATATGGTATGAAAGACACAAAAAGAAAATAAAAGGCACGATGACAGACCTTAAGAAAAGAAGAGCAGCATATAAGTTACAGCTAGAAATCATAGAACAGGTGATAGCATTCAATTATTTGGTAAGTTAAGATAAGGGAAGACATGCACTGTGAACAGGACATAAATGTCAGACTGATGCTGGTGAAAGAGGCATTTCAAAATCTTAAAAATACTCTCAGCTAGTGGTTGGAATATAGAATTATGGAAGCCACTGGTGAAATGCCAGATATGGAGTGTGGCCTTGTATGGAGAAGAAACATTGACACTGGGAAGCAGGATGAGAGGAGAATTTGAAGTTTGTAAAATGTAGATGTAGCACAGAATGGAGAACGTCAGCTGGACTGATGAAGTCGAGATTGATGAGATACTGAGAAGAGTTGGAGAAGATAGGAGGATGTTGCTGACAGTGAAGAATAGAAAGCTGAAGTGGCTAGGACTTAATCTGGGGTGAGACTGCCTTCTAGTTGAGGCAATTGAAGATTTTATTCTGGGAAGAGAATGAAAGTCAGAAGAAGATACTAGATGCTGGCTGATGTCAGCAGATCACAAGGATGGTACAAAAGAATGAAGAGAAAAGCAGAGGACAGAGATGCATGGAGTGCTATGAAGTCTAACCCTGCCACAAGGCAGATAAGCAACTGATGATGTATTATTTAGTTGCAACTCCTTGTACAATTTAATAAAAATTTTTTCGATAGGGTACCTGTGAATAACATGTGAACAGAAACACATTGTCCACCATAATTCATTTATTTTCAACAAAGATAAGTGTCACACACTGATCACAGATGGAATCACAATGTTTCAGCTATATTTCAATGTCACTCTGAATTTCATTATTATAATTATTTTCATGAGGAATAAGAGCATTCAAAACTTACTTTGTTTTAGATACATATTTACTGGATGAATTAACCATTACTGGTGCTCTTTATCTTTTTCAGTCATAAATGAAAACGGAAATTGAAACTAATGAGTAATAGAAGGAAGTGGGTAGTGTAGTTTACTTTCATTTGATGGGATAGTCAGAACTAGTAAAGTGCAATCTGTAACAAATCTTTTCATGTATATTTGTAGTTTACTTAATAATTAATCATCAATATAAGCATCTTCTTTCTGATACATGAAAGTAGAACCAGTTTGGACACAACAGCTACATAATAAATTTGGATTCCAACTCTAACCCTGTGAAAGTAAGCATCACAAGCACGTAAGCATCACAAGCAAGTAAACCTTAAGTGAGACAAAAATGATGCTTATGTAAATTAAAAGAAATGCAACCACTGATGTATACCAGATTGTGCAGAAATATGTAACAGAAAACAGTAACGAGTGTGGTTTGAAAAGTTCTTGAAACGGAATAGAAAAGAAGTACTGAATCACTGAAACTTTTTTTTATTTTTCAATGTAGTCTCCTTGCAGATTAATGCACTTGGTCCAATGATGTTCCAGTACCTTGATCCCATCTCAAAAATGAGTTTCCTCCAGGCCTGCAAAATAGTTGTCAACTCTGGCTATCAGTTCTATGTTTGAAGTGAATATTCATCCACCAAGAAAAATTTTTGGTTTTGGAAAGAGATGGAAATCTGACGGAGCCATGTCAGGTGAATAAGGCCGATGTGGCAACAATTCATACCTTAGTTCGTGTAATTTTGCACTGGCGATGGCACGTGTGTGGGCACGCATTGTCCTGTCGCAGCCACCATCATGCAGATACTTTTTTCATTTCTAATTCTTTGGTTATATTGTGATATACCATTTCAAATGACATCTAGCAAGCATGAGCAATTTCACACACTTTCAATTGGCAATCCTCCATGACCAATTTATGTACTTTTGCAATGATTTCTAGAGTAGTGACACATCTTGGCCAACCACTGCGTAGATCATCATCTAAGCTCTCCCGACCAAATTTAAATTCATTTTTCCACTTGGCAACAGTTGCATATGAAGGAGCAGAGTCCCCCAGTGTATTCTGGAAATCGGCATGAAAGTTCAAAATGGCTCTGAGCACTATGGGACTTAACTTCTGAGGTCATCAGTCCCCTAGAACTTAGAACTACTTAAACCTAACTAACCTAAGGACATCACACACATCCATGCTCAAGGCAGGATTCGAACCTGCGACCGTAGCGGTCGCGCGGTTCCAGACTGTAGCGCCTAGAACCGCTCGGCTCCTCTGGCCAGCACCGACATGAAAGTCCTCTGCTTTCATATCATTCTTTACAAAGTATTTAATCACTGCTCAAATCTTGATTTTTTCCATCTTTACAAATCACTATGCAGGAACAACAACAAACACCGCCACAGCTTTCTTCCAAGAGCACCGACGTGGCACGTCTTTACAGGCAAAATTCCAATGAATATCATGTGAACAACTCATTGCGAAAGTGCTGACCTCTCATGGTGATTCAGAGAACTTTTCAAACCATCCTTGTACACTTCTGCAGTCACAACACAATTGGTTATTGATTATTGACTATTTACAACAGTTGTCTAGTTGCCTGAGTAGATTTGGGTGGTCAGAATAGTGTGAGGCAGGTCTTTTGACAGACAACTCAGTAGTTACACAAAAAGATGAAAGGAGTTCAGAGGGTATAGTGTATAAAAGGTAGAAACAAGGTGGATATGAAGAGGGATACAGGGAGGGGAGAGAGAAAGGGAGAGAGTGGAAAAGGAAGGGGAGCATGGAGGGGGGGAGAGGGGGGAGGAAGGGAGGGAGGGAGGGAGAGAGAGAGAGAGAGAGAGAGAGAGAGAGAGAGAGAGAGAGAGAGACTGACTTAATGGAGAGGTGGAGGAAGAGTGTCGGGAGAAGGCAGTACATGATCTGGACAGGGAAGGAGTGGTTTGGACAGAAAAGAGAAGGTAAAAGATAATGTGAGTCAGTGTGCAACAGATAAACAGAAGTTTAGGCCAGGAGGATTGTAAGAAAACAGGATATGCTAGAGGCTAGAGAGACAATTCCCAGCTGCCTAGTTCAGAGAATATTTTGCTGGAAGGCACTACCCAAATGATGCATACAGTGAAATTTGAAGTAATTTTGCTGTGGTGCACAGCCTGTTAAGCAACAGGATGGTCAAGTTATTGGTTTCCCACAGTTTGGAAGTGGGCACTCGTGTGAGTAGACAGTTGGATACTTGTCATGTCCACATAGAAAGCTTTGCAGTAATTTCAGCATAGCTAGTATGTATATAACATGGCTGCTTTAATATGTGGCCCTGGCTTATGTTGGGTAGGAGATGCCTGTGACTGCACTGCAATAAGAGGTGGTGCGTGAGATGTATAGGGCACATTTTGCACCTGAGTAAACCACAAGAGAATGACCAATATGCCGCATGATTGGGGGCAGGGTTGAGAGCAGGGTTGTACTAGGGATGTACAAGGATGTTCTGTGGGTTGGTGGGCAGTGGAACTCTACTTTGAGTGATGTGGGTACAATTTAGGGTAGGATATCCATCTACTCAGGGTACAACATGAGATAGTCAAAGCCCTGGTGAAGGATGTGTTTGAGCTTTACAAGGCCAGGGTGACACTGTGTGATCAGAGGAGTGTTGGTCAGTGGCTGGTTAACAGGTTTACTGGCGTCATAGGAGGAGATAGCACAAGATATCTGTTTACAGATGAACTGGGTAGGATGTTTCCTTTCCATAAAGGCTCTGGTAGGATTATCAGTATGCTTTGACAACTCATGCTTTCCATGCACATGCAGTGTCAACAGGTGGCGAGGCTGTAAAGGTAGGAACTGCTTGACATGCAACAGGGGACAGCAATCAAAGTGTAGGTACTGTTGGTGGTTGGTGAGCTTGATATGAACAGACATATCTATGTAGCTGTCTTAGCTGTCTGAGAAATGGAGATCAAGATCTGGGAATGTGGCTCATTGGGTTAAGGAGCAGGTAAAATGGATTTGTGAGTAGGCGTTGAGATTATGGAGGAAAGAGCAAAGGTTGTTCCTGCCATGAGTCTATACCATGAAAATGTCACCAGTGAATCTGAAACAGACAAGAAATTTTAGATGCTGACTCAATGAGAAGTTTCCTCCAGCTGGCCCATAAATAAGTTGGCATTGAATATGCCATGCAAGTATCTATGGAAATACCATGAATTTGTTTACGGCGTTGGTCATTGGAACTGAAAAAAATTGTGAGCCAGGATGTCTTTGGCTATGGGAAAGATGTGGTTGGTTTGGTATCAGTACATTGGGAAAGGTAGTTTTGCATAGTAAGGCCATGGGCATGGGGGATGTTAGTGTACAAGGACATCACATCCACAGTGACAAACAAGGAGTCTGGTGGTAATGGCACATGAACAGGGGAAAGTTGGTGGGCCGGCCGGTGTGGCCGTGCGGTTCTGGGCGCTTCAGTCTGGAACCGCGTGACCGCTATGGTCGCAGGTTCGAATCCTGCCTCGGGCATGGGTGTGCGTGATGTCCTTAGGTTAGTTAGGTTTAAGTAGTTCTAAGTTCTAGGGGACTGATGACCACAGAAGTTATGTCCCATAGTCCTCAGAGCCATTTTTGAAAGTTGGTGAAAGGTGGTGAAGAAAGTGAGCAGTGTCTTGAATGTAAGATGGGAGATTACGGATAATAGTTTGGAGGTGTTGGTCAACAAAGAAAGAACATTACATCCAGCCACAGTGGGACAAACTGTAGAGAGATTTGTGTGGTTGGGATTGTATAGTTGGGAGGACTAGGCCACAGGTAGGAATCTGGCGGTTGCTGTTGTGATTCTTACATGCACAGACATTAACAGTATAACGCCAAGGATAGTTGAACTCACCACATAGCAGAGATACTGAGTCACAATTAGGCACAACAAAAAGCCTGTCACACAATAAGCTTTTTGGCCTTTGCCAAAAATAAATAACACACACACAAATGCAACTCACACACACATGGCCACAGTCTCTGGCAGCTGAAGCCAGACTTTGGACAGCACAAATGATGGAAGAGGCAACCAGATGGGGGTAAGGAAGAGACTGGGGCAAGGAGGGAGACGGATAGCTGGGTAATGGTGGGGGAAGTAAAGTGCTGCTGGAGGAACATTCAGGGATGAGGTGGAGAGTGTGTAGGGCACCTAGTTGCAGTTGAGAGAATAGACCCAGGGCATAGGAGAGGGGGGGGGGGGGGGGTTACTGGAAAAGAAGTAAGAAGACAGGGTGTGTTGGTGGAATAGAGGAGGGCTGCATAGTACTGAAATGGGAACAGGGAAGGGGCCAGATGGGTACGGGCAATGAATAATGAAGATTGAGGCCAGAGGGGTTACAGGAATGTAGGATATGTTGCTGGGAGAGTTCCCAGCAGTGCAATTCAGAAAAGCTGGTGTTGGCGGGAAGGATCCAGATGGCACAGGCTGTGAAACAGTCATTGAATTGAAAGATGTAATGTTGGGTAGCATGCTTAGCAACTGGGTGGTCCAGTTGTTTCTGGCCACAGTTTGTCTGTGGTCATTCATGTGGACAGACAGCTTGTTTGTTGTCATACCCAAGTAGAATGCAGCAGAGTGGTTGCAGCTTAGCTTGTAGATCACATGACTGGTTTCAAAGGTAGGCCTGCCTGGGATGGGATGCTGATGTTTGTGACCGGACTGGAGTAGGTGGAGGTGGGAGCATGTATGAGACAGGTCTTGCATCTAGGTCTTTTGTAGGGATATGGGCCATGAGGCAATGGGTTGTGAGCAGGGGTTGTGTAGGAATGGACAAGGATATTGTGTAGGTTTGGTGGGATAATGGGTAGGACATATCTCATTTCAGGACACGATAAGAGGTAGCTGAAACCCTGGTGGAGAATGCAATTTAGTTGCTCCAGTCCTGGGTGGTACTAAGTCACAAGGAGAATGCTCCTCTGTGGCTGGATGGTGGGACCTTGGGAGGTGGTGGGCAACTGGAAAGATAAGGCACAGGAGATATGTTTTTTATAGAAGTTTGGGGGGTAATTACAGTTGTGAAGGCCTCAGTGAGACCCTGGGTGTATTTTGAGTGGGACCACTCATCACTGCAGACGTGACAGCCATGGGTGGCTAGGCTGCATGGAAGGGACTTCTTGGTATGGAACAGGTGGCAGCCGTGGAAGTGGAGGTATTGCTGGTGGTTGGTAGCTTTGGTATGTACAGAGGTACTGATGTAGCCATCTTTGAGGTGGAGGTCAACATTGAGGAATGTGGCTTGTTGTGTGGAGTAGGACCAGGTGAAGCAAATGGAGGAGAAAGTGTTAAGGTTCTCGAGAAATGTGGATAGGGTGTCCTCACCCCAGATCAGCCATTGTTCTTACCCATCTAGCCCCTTCCCTATTCCCATTCCAGTACTACATAGCCCCCTATTCCACCAGCACACCTTGTCTTTTTACTTCTCTCCTTTTCCCTGCTATCCCTCCTCCTCCCCACTCCAGCCTTTTCCTTACCCCCACCCGGTTGCCTCTCCCAATGTGCTGTTGTTTGTAGTCTGCCTTCAGCTGCCAGAGACTGTGGTCATGTGTGTGTGTGTGTGTGTGTGTGTGTGTGTGTGTGTGTGTGTGTGTGTGTGTGTGTGTGTGTGTATGTGTGTGTGTTTAGTCTGTTTTTGACAAAAGCGTTGTTGGCCAAAAGCTTATTGTGTGACAGTCTTTTTGTTTTGCCTATCTGCAACTCAGTATCTCTGCTATATGGTGTGTAGCAACTATCCTCTTCATAACATTGTTGCATTCCATCTTGGATTTTACACTGTTTGAATATGCACAGACATTACATAGTTATAAAGGGTATATATGTAAGGTTCTATCAAGACAATTTTAATTTTAAATTTACCTGTAATGAACATCAAGTATTCTATTTGATGACAGATCCAAGCATAAGAAACCACTGTGTCCTTCAGGTGGAGTTGGTTTTAGAGAAGCTAAGTGCACTTCTAAGTTTCTTGCGTACTCTAGGTGATGTCCATTTGCTGGCGACACCTAACAATGGCCTTAGCTCATTTGGTGAAACACCTTCATCTACGTCATCTGCTTCAGTTTTAATTTCCATTTTCTGGAAAAAAATGACAGCAATAGGTCATAACTGCAATGGTAGGCTCTTTTTTCTTATATCTTTTATACAGTCATTCTCATTTCCATTGTGTTCTCAATGAGATACGGATGACATATTCTGACCTTATACTGAAGCAAACTGATTCTGTTACTTATGTCTTCTGTTAGGAGCATTCTGCTTAATTCTCTAATAATATCACCCACTGATTCATTGACTACCTTCATCTCATGCTTAAAACAGTAATTCTGCTATGTTGCTGTTACGTACCACATTTTAAATGCAGGTTATATGTAACTACAAATTGTGGCTCTGTTACTATGCTCTCACATCAATAATGTAAATATTCATGCTAATGCATAGGTATATATTACAAGTACATACCTGCACAATTAATCTCAGCAGAAGATGTTGTGTTTCAAGTGCTGCTGCTATTTCTTTCAGTCTCTTTTTTTGTTTATTTAATTCCTCTGTCATATAATCTTCACTGTTTTCCAACACCATTTCAACTCCTGTGGAAGGAAATTATGAAGGAAAGTTAATTCAACTAAAATATAGCAGTGTTGTTTGATATATTTAGAAAACAATCAGCAAGAGATGTGCAGATGATAACTCAACATCTGAGCAAAAGAACAATTAATGTATTTCTGAGATATATAAGTTTCTGCAGAGAAAACACATATATATTAAATAAGATTATGACAAATGATAGAATGGTGACATGTAAATTAACATAACATATCTATGATAAGTATCCAAATGCTATTTTTTGTCACTTAGCTTTTGTTACATTATTTTGTCTTAATGTCATGGTGATCAACTAATATTAGTGAAAAACACATCAGGAAAATCTGGAATCCAGGAAAACAGTTGTAGCCAGCATTCTACAAAGAGAACAATGTTATGTGAAGGATAGGTTGATACTCACCATACAGTGGAGATATTCACTCACAGATAGGCACAACCAAAAAATGCGCAAAAAAGTAAGCCAGAAAGTCCTTCATTTGAATTAGACGCATAGACCATATAACGGAGATGCTGAGTCACAGAAAGGCGCTACAGAAAACTCTCACAATTAATGCTTTTGGACACTAAGGCCTTTGTCAACAATAGACGTAGACAAAGCAAAACGCTAACTGCAGTCTCAGGCAACTGAAACCACACTGCGAGCAGCAGCACCACAAAATGATAGGAGTGATGACTGGGTGGGTAAGGAGGAGGCTGGGGCAGGGAGGGGGCAGGAGAGTGTGGTAGGGGTGGCAGACAGTGGATTGCTGCAGTTTAGTCAGAGGGCAGGGGAGAGGTGAGGAGTATGTGGGGCGGACAGGGGTGGAGTTGCAGAAAAGGAGAGAAGTAAAAAGACTGGGTGTGAAGGTGGAATGATGGCTGTGTAGTGCTGGAATGGGAATAGTGAAGAGGCTACATGGGTGAGGACAGTGACTAACAAAGGTTGAGGCCAGGAGGGTTACAGGAACATAGGATGTATTGCAGGGAAAGTTCCCAGCTGTGCAATTCAGAAAAGCTGCTGTTGGTGGGAAGGATCCGTATGGCACAGGCTGTGAAGCAGTCATTGAAATGAAGGATGTCATGTTTGGCAGCGTGCTCAGCAACAGGGTGTCCACTAGTTTCTTGGCCACAATTCGTCGGTGGCCACTCATGTGGACAGACAGCTTGTTGGTTGTCATGTCCACATAGAATGCAGGACAGTGGCTGCAGCTTAGCTTGTAGATCGTATGATTGGTTTCACAGGTAGCCCTGCCCTTGATTGGATAGGTGACCAGACTGGAGTAGGGGTGGTGTGAGGATGTATGGCACAGGTCTTGCATCTAAGTCTATTACAGGAGTAAGAGCTGTGAGGTAAGGGGTTGGGAGCAGGGGTTGTGTAAGGATGGATGAGTATATTCTGTAGATTCCGTGAACAGCAGAATACCGCTGTGGAGGGTGGGGGAGGTGGGAATGATAGTAGGCGGGATATTTCTCATTTCAGAACATGACCAGAGGTAGTTGAAACACCAGTGGAGAATCAAATTCAGTTGCTCCAGTCCCGGTTGGTACTGAGTTCCAAGTGGAATGCTCCTCTGTGGTCGGATGGTGGGAATTTGGGAGGTGGTGGGAGACTGGAAAGATAAGGCATGGTATATTTGTTTTTGTAAAAAATTGTGAGGATAATTACAGTTTGTGAAAGCTTTAGTGGAACCCTCGGTATATTTCAAGAGGAACTGCTTGTCTCTACAGCTGGAACCGAAACTGCAACTGGTAGCAGCTGTCGAACTAGAGGTACTGCTAGTGGTTATTTAGTTTGATATGGACAGAGGTACAGACGTAGCCATCTCTGAGGTGGAAGTCAACATCTAGAAGGTGGCCTGTTGGGATGTGTAGGACCAGGTGAAGCCAATGGGGGAGAAGTTGTTGAGGATCTGGAGGAATGTGGAGAGGGTGTTCTCACCCTCGATCCAGATAGCAAAGATGTTAGCAATGAAAGGTGTTTAGGATTTTGGGTTTTTAGGAAGGATTCCTCTAGATGGCCTGTGAATAGGTTGGCATAGATGGTGCCATGGGGGTGCCAATAGCTGTACCCTGGATTTGTTTGTAGGTAATGCCTTCAAAGGGGAAGTAATTGTAGGTGAGGATATAGTCGGTCATGGCAACTAGGAAGGAGGTTGTTGGTTTGGAATCCGTTGGGCATTGGGAAAGGTAGTATTCAATAGCGGTAAGGCTGTGGGCATTAGGAATGTTAGTGTAAAGGGAAGCAGCATCAACCGTGATGAGCAGGGCATCGTGTGGTATAGGGACAGGAACTGTGGAGAGTTGCTGGAGGAAATGTTTGGTATCTTTCATATAGGAGAGTAGGTTCCGGGTAATAGGTTAAAGGTGTTGGGCTACGAGAGCAGAGATTCTCTCAGTGGGGTACAGTAACCCGCCATAATGGGGTGTCCTGCGTGGTTAGGTTTATGGACTTTAGGAAGCATGTAGACGGCAGGAGTGCGGGGAGTGGTAGGAGTGAGTAGAGAGATGGAGTCAGGGGAGAGGTTGTGGGATGGGCCTAAGGATTTGAGAAGTGACTGGAGATCCTGCTGGATTTCTGGAATGGGGTCAATGTGGCAAGGTTTGTAGGTAGAGGTATGTGACAGAGTCCTTCGGTCAGGTAATCCTTGTGGTTCAATACAAAGTGGTGGAGCCTTTGTCCGCAGGTAGGATTATAAGGTAGGGATCAGTTTTTAGATGGTGGACTGCAGTTCTTTCTGCAGACATAAGGTTAGTTTTCATGTTGGGGAAATTGGGGAATGATGGCGAGGCAAGGTTCGAGGATAAGAAATTCTGGAAAGTTAACAGGAGGTGATTCGGGGGCAGTGAGGGTGGATCACAGTTAGATGGAGGAGTGAACTAAGTTAGGCAGGGATCAGTATTGGTCTTTGGTTGAGTCTGATTGGTAGGGTTGGTGGAAAAATAGTGTTTCCATTGTAGGAACTGGGAGAAGGAGAGAAGGTCTTTAACAAGTTCTGGATGACTGAATTTGAGAGTGGGGCAAAAGGTGAGGCCTTCGGAAAGGATTGCTATTTCTGTGGTCTTAAGGCTTCTGGAGGAAAGGTTCATGACTGTGTTATGGGTCTGTTTAGGTTCTGGATTCTGTATGGTGGTGGGAGTGAGTTTGGAGGGTGGGGTAAGTGTAATAGGTCTGCGAGACAGCGTTTGTCTGCTATGAGGAGACGTGGGGGTGGTTTGGAGGTTGTTGTAGAGGTGATAGACAGGAGTAGGAAGTGAGCAGGACGGATATCTTTTTGAGTTATCATTGTGCATGTTGCTCAGGTTCCTGCAAGTTTCAATGTGTGTTATGGGTTCCAGGAATTTGGGACTGCATAGCAGAAGAATTTTGCAGATGGAGAGAAGGTACTGCAAGGAGGTTTGGGCTTGGTCGATACGGTTTTGCAGGACTATGTTGGTGAGGGCTTAACATTGGCAGAATCTGAACAGGTGTAGGTCATTTTGGAAGTAGGGATGGCAGCCAGAGATGGGTAATTTGATGGTAAGGCCATTTGGGGGGATTCCAGGAGCCAAGCAACAACTTTTCTGTATTGACACAGATGGAACGAGCAAGGATCCATGTTGGTGGGAAAAATGCAAAAAATTACGTAAACAATACAGAATTACATCCAAAAAATTTTGCAAAAATACATCCAAATATGAGTGAAAATTCACAAAAAGGATGAAAAGAATGCTAAAGGGGGAAACAAGATGAAATCTGAGGGAGCATACAGTAGTGAATGGCAAAAACTCACTAAAATTGGCTTGAAGCCACAAGGATCAAAGTAAGGTTCAAACTGTTACTTTTACTTGTTTTAGGTTAAAAAGAATTTGTTTACTTCATTGAACATTACATTTATTTTGGATTGTACAACCACACAAAGACACACAACGACAAAGACAAAGTTTCTAGTACTTGTCTCTCCAAAGACTCTACAGCAGAAGTACTGCCAACTTTGTTTGCCACTTAATTAAATACAAACACATATAACTGTAACACTTTCCCTTAGTTAATTAAGAAAAAAAGGGAACACATCAACATGAAAGACTCATCTTATAACATAAATCTAACAGTCTTGGTTTTGCCAGTGGCTTCGTCAATATATCTGCTAACTGGTCCACAGCTGATATATATTGAATGCCTAACTCTCCTTCCAATACCATTTCTCGGATGAAGAAGTGCTTTATTTTTATATGCTTAGTGTGATGATGGAACTCAGGGTTTTGTGTGAGTTTCACTGTTGCCTTATTGTCAACCTTAAGGACTGGAACTTCACTCGGCTTTCTCTTTCCTCTAGAAAGTCTACACAGATAAATTATCTCCTTCACAGCTTCTGTTGCAGCTACCAGCTCTGCTTCTTCTGTTGTAGATGTTGCAGTCATTGCCTGTCTTTGGCTGAGCCAGGAGATAGCTCCACCTGCACATGTAACAAGTACACCAGATGTTGACCATCCAGTTTTGTTGCACCCTCCAAAGTATGCATCACTGTAGCAATCTAATAAGTTACACTTCTCTGCATTCTTTCCTTCTACCTGTAATGTATCTGGTTCCTTTACAATTGGTATTGAGACAGGTTTGCACTCTTGAAAACTGAAATGCTCCAAAATCTTCTTTGCATAGGCTTGTTGACTTATCTTGATTGCACCATCATCAATGCGTTTTATCTCAAGTCCAAGGAAATATGATGCTGGTTTCACAGTGATCTTAAATTCAGCCTTCAACTCATCAACAAACTTTCTGGCATCCAGCTGATCACTTGCTGTAACTACCCCATTGTCTACATAAAGAGCAACTAACAGTTTCTTGTCACCTTCTTCTCTGATATGTAAACAAGGATCTGCATTGCTTGCCTTGAAACCTGCTGACATGATAAATGCTCCAAACCGTTTACTCCAACATCTTGGGGATTGCTTAGGTCCATACAAACTTTGCCTTAATTAGCAAACTTTCTCTGTGCCATCATTATACCCTTCTTCTCGTTCTCCATACAAGAATGCTGTAGAGACATCAAACTGTATTAGATGCATCTTTTCAGCTGCAGCAACACTTAACATTGAACGAATTGTGCTCAACTTAGCTACTGGACTGAAGGTCTCACTGTAGTCTAAACCTTAGTGTTGATTAATCCCCTTGATGAGAAGTCTTGCTTTATATTTCTCAACACTTCCATCAGCATTAGTCTTTACACAAAAAACCCACTTACATGGTATAGCTCTTGCTCCTTTTGGTAGAGTACTCAGTTCCCATGTCTGATTCTCTTGTAGTGACTTCATTTTTTCATTTTTCATAGCTTGCCTACATTTATCTATCACTTTGTGTACTATTTACAGCTTCTTCATATGATTCTGGTTCTTCAAATGGTTCAAATGTCTCTGAGCACTATGGGACTTAACTTCTGAGGTCATCAGTCCCCTAGAACTTAGAACTACTTAAATCTAACCAACCTAAGGACATCACACACATCCATTCCCAAGGCAGGATTCAAACCTGCGACTGAAGCGGTCGCGCGGTTCCAGACTGTAGCGCCTAGAACCGCTCGGCCACTCCGGCCGGCTCTTGATCTTCATTTGTATCATTAATCATCTCTTCAGTGAACATTAGAAAGTCATTTAGCCACGAAGGTTTCATTAATGTTGAACGATTTCGCAGTTGTTGGAGAGGCTTCAACAACTCCTTGCTGGAGTTTGCTTCATCTTCTTCTTCAGCTGCATATTTTCCCTGATTACTTTGCTCACTATCCTGCTATGGTAATTTGACTTGTTCTTGACAACTTGCAGGCTTTTCATTGAAGATTACATCTCTGCTGAGAATGACTTTGTTTTCTTCTTTCACCCAAATTCTGTAATGCTCATCTCCACCATACCCCACGATATTAACCTTTACAGCTTTCTTATCCATTTTCTGTCTTCTATGAACTAGAATGTGGGCATAGCATGTAGAGCCTATTACACGTAAATGTTTTATTCTTGGCTTCTTACCACAGCTGAAATGGACTAATTCTTTCCACAGATGATTTTGCAGTTTGATTCAGAATGTACACTGATGCTCCAACCAATTCCGGCCCTATGGTTGCTATGAAATTAGCTTCTTTATTTGAATACTTGAAGGTTCTTGCGATTTCAACTATAGTTCACATGTCCCGCTCACTTCCACCTTTTTGTTGTGGTGTGCAGGGTGCTGTCAGCCTCTGAGTAACACCTTCTGCATACAGTATGTTCTTAACTTCCTTACTGACAAATTCTGCACCATTTTCACTCAGCAGTTCTTTGACTGTATGACCCAGCATTTTCGAATGTTGAAGAACAAACATATTTCAATTCATGTTTAACTTCAGATTTTTGCCTTATGATGTAGCAATATAGAAATTTTGTGTAGCTATCTTTGAACACAACCATGTATCTCTTCTACTGAAAATATTCATTGAAAGATCCACAGATATCAGCTGACATTAGTTCACCTGGCAGGTTAACTTCTCCCTGTGACCAAATGGTAAGCAATGTGCTTTGCCACAAATGTATGGCTTTCAAAATGACTTCTCCAAGGAAACATCTACATCTACATCTACATACATACTCCACAATCCACCATACAGTGCGTGGCGGAGGGTACCTCGTACCACAACTAGCATCTTCTCTCCCTGTTCCACTCCCAAACAGAACGAGGGAAAAATGACTGCCTATATGCCTCAGTACGAGCCCTAATCTCTCTTATCTTATCTTTGTGGTCTTTCCGCGAAATGTAAGTTGGACCCTAGCAGCCTGCCTCTGAATTGCTTCTATGTCCTCCCTCAATACAACCTGATAGGGATCCCATACGCTCAAGCAGTACTCAAGAATAGGTCGTATTAGTGTTTTATAAGCGGTCTGCTTTACAGATGAATCACATCTTCCCAAAATTCTACCAATGAACTGAAGACGACTATCCGCCTTCCCCACAACTGCCATTACATGCTTGTCCCACTTCATATCACTCTGCAATGTTACGCCCACATATTTAATCGATGTGACTGTGTCAAGCGCTACACTACTAATGGAGTATTCAAACATTACAGGATTCTTTTTCCTATTCATCTGCATTAATTTACATTCATCTATTGTTAGAGTTAGCTGCCATTCTTTACACCAATCCCAAATCCTGTCTAAGTCATCTTGTATCATACAGTCACTCAACGATGACACCTTCCCGTACACCACAGCATCATCAGCAAACAGCCGCACATTGCTATCCACCCCATCCAAAAGATCATTTATGTAGGTAGAAAAAACAGCGGACCTACCACACTTCCCTGGGGCACTCCAGATGATACCCTCACCTCCGATTAACACTTACCATCAAGGACAACGTACTGGGTTCTATTACTTAAGAAGTCTTCGGACCATTCACTTACTTGGGAACCAATCCCATATGCTCGTACCTTAGTTAGGAGTCTGCAGTGAGGCACTGAGTCAAACGCTTTCCGGAAGTCAATGAATATGGCATCCGTCTGATACCCTTCATCCATGGTTCGCAAGATATGAGAAAAAAGGGTGAGTTGCATTTTGCAGGAGTGATGCTTTCTAAAGCCAAGCTGATGCATGGACAGCAACTCCTCTGTCTCAAGGAAATTCATTATATTCGAACTGAGAACGAGAATCCTGCAACAAACCAATGTTAAGGATATTGGTCTGTAATTTTGAGGATCCGTCCTTCTACCCTTCTTATATACAGGCATCACCTGCGCTTTTTTCCAGTCGCTCGGGACTTTACGTTGGGCAAGAGATTTGTGATAAATGTAAGCTAAGTAAGGAGCCAATGCAGTGAAGTACTCTCTGTAAAACCGAATTGGAATCCTATCAGGACCTGGCGATTTATTTATTTTCAACCCATTCAGCTGCTTCACAACCTCAGGGATGTCTATCACAATGTCCTCCAAACGGGAATCTGTACGAGACTCAAACGGCGGTGATCCTCCTGTGTGAAAGATTTCTCAAATGCTAAATTTAAAATTTCAGCTTTCATTTTGCTGTCTTCCGTTGCCAGGCCAGACTGATCAGTGAGTGACTGGATGGAAGCCTTCGACCCGCTTACCGATTTTACGTAAGACCAGAATTTCCTTGGGTTTTCAGCAAGATCTTTTCCTAAGCTATGACAGTGGTATTGGTTGAATGCTTCGTGCATCGCTCTTTTTACAGCAGCACGAATCTCTACTAACTTTTTCCTGTCCTCATTCTCCCAATCTTTCTTGTACCGCGAGTGCAACTGCCTTTGCTTCCTGAGCATTCTCTGAATTGCGCTGTTAAACCACGGTGGGTCTTTTCCATCCGTAACCCACTTTTTCGGCACATACTTGTCCAATGCGTGATTTACAATGTGTTTAAAATTTGCCCATAATTCTTCCACGTCCATCGTACTGGAAGTAAATGAAGTCAATTCATTTACTACGTGGGATGCTAACAACTGCTTATCTGCTCTTTCTAGTAAGAATACTCTCCTAGCCTTCTTGACTGACTTTTTAACTTTCGTAACCATAGTCGTAATGACAACATCATTATCACTAATCCCTGCCTCCCCACTGATACAGTCGATGAGGTCTGGTCTGTTCGTGGCTACCAGATCTAAAATATTTCCATTATGCATTGGTTGTCGATTTAGCTGCTCAGGACTGTTTTCGGATAATGTGTTCAAAAGTAATTCACACGATGGCTTGTCTGTACCACCTGTAATGAATCCAGAGACATCCCAGTCTATACTAGGTAGGTTGAAGTCGCCTCCGATTAATATAGCTTGATCAGGGTACTTCTGTGATACAGAATGTAGACTCCCTTTTAATGATTCTAGAACTGTCACGGTGGAACCTGGTGGCCGGTAATAACACCCCACAATTAACTTCATTTCCCCTAGCCCTGTTAAACATGTATACTTAATTCCCTTTCTAACATTCCTTTGACATGGTGTTTATCCTGATGTCCCCATCTCTCATGATACAGCTGCAATAATGAGGTTTCTTCAATGGCATTTACTTCAGCAATTTCTTTAGGCAAATTTGGTTGAATGTCTGCCTTGTACTAGGTACCAAAGGGCTCCTGGGTTCCATGCAGCACTATCTGGTCATCAGTTTTAAGCAAACACTTCTTGTTGATGACTTAAATTCACTATTAGGATTCCGGTCCTGTGTAGCTAACACTGAAAACAAATTTCTGGATAATTGTGGAACACACTACACATCCAACAACATAACATCTTGCCCATCAATCAGAGATGATAACTGAATATTGCCTTTTCCCACTGCCATTAGAATTTCCCTTCCAGCTGCCTTTACACCACATGGAGTGTCAAATTTTAGAAAGTCTGTAAAACACTGTGTTACATGCCTTGTAGCTTCATTATCAACACATCATGATGCTGAATCTGCCTCAACTGTATAGGCCTCTTCACAGACAGACATCAGCACAGCACTAGCAGCAGCACAACTACCTTGACTTCTGTTTCAATTTTTATTTGGTCTTCCAGCAGAGATCCATTTTTTGCAGTCCTTTACCCAGTGGCCCTTACGCTTACTATAATTGCAAATGTCACCTTTCCTTGGCTCATTCTTGATGAACTTGCCTTTGCCATCTGGTTTTTGTTTACTTATGTTTACCATGAATGCTTCCTTTGGTGTTTTGTCACTGTTTGGATTCTTCAAGAAATTTCTTTCAAACATACATAACTGTACTGTTAACTCATCAAATGTTCTTTTTTGGTCCTGTGTTAACAGCATCCAACTTGACAGAATATGCAATGTTTTGCAGACTAACATAAGGTCTGGTAAAACATTTTCGTTTTTAGCTTTGAGTCCACTGTTTAACTCATTCCACAAACTTTTCAATTTTGCTATGTGAGTAGAAACATCATCACCTGGTATCCAGCAGAAGGAGAAAAAGTCTGTGCAGATTTTGAACAACTGATCCTTGGATGAAGCTTCAAACTGCTGCTTTAAGGCATCCCACATATTGCTAGCTGCTTCCTTGTCCATTACCTTTTTGTGTACTTCAACACTGATTGCACTAGTTATCATACACTTTGCATAACTGTTTGCCTTTTGATACAAATCAAACTGTTCCTTGTGTTTCTTTGCTTGTGTATCTGCTGTACTGTCTTCCAGTGGCTTGGGCTTAACTAGCCTCTTGTCACTAACATCCAATGCACCTTCATGGTAATCCAGCAAGTCTCTTATTTTTAGTTTCCAAATTGGCCAGTCCATTTGTCCATTTAGTGGTTTTATATTTTTTGACATATCCATTTCTGCTGAACTGTGCTTCATAATACAATATGTGGCCGAAAGTTACTTACAAAAAGAAATCTTAAGACCTAAAACTCATCTGTCGATGTTTCTAACCTCAAATCTCAGCTGGCTGTACTCCACTCAAGACTCAGTTGACGACACTTTAACCTCAAAGTCTGGCTATTGTATTTCCTACAGGGTGTAAAAACTCTCATTTTTGGCAGTTACTTGGGCTGACACAGTTCAGCGAAGATTTAACAACAACAGTTTTCACTCTCGAGCACATGTTATCAAGTTTTGTTAACTTTTCATCACTATTTTGAGTCTTTAATTCACTTACGACACTAAAGCGAAACTAGGCCCATAACCTGTTACTTGTTTTAAGTTTAAAAAGAATTTCTTTACTTCACAGAACATTATGTTCATTTCACATTGTACAACCACACAAAGACACACATTGACAAAGACATAGTTTCTAGTACTTGTTTCTCCAAAGACTCTAGAGCAGAAGTGCTGCCAAATTTGTTTGCCATTTAATTAAATACAAACACATATAACTGTAACGCAAATAATAAAACAAGATATTACTGTGGGTAGCCGGTCTGAGTGTGGATAAGTTTGAAGAAGGGGGATGGCAGATGTGACTGGATGAGGTTGAATTACTGGGTGCAAACTAGGATAGGATGGAGAAAGAGTGAGTGGAGGGGAGGGGTTTGTAGGATGAGATACAAGATCATATGGCACCGCAAAGGTGTGAGAAATAACGTGCAAAAATACAGGAGAGTGACACAGGAAGAATGATCAATTTGAAAGTATAGGATTAATTATATCAGCAGGAGTTATGTGGTACATAAGATGATGCACCAACAATCAGCGTGGTCTTGGAGCTGTCTGTTGTGCGTGGCCGAGGTGGTTGATACTTTGTGGCTACTAAGTAGAGCATGCAGTGCACGTTTGGCTTCTGAGTAGAGCATGCAGTGCACTTTGTAAGGCAACAAGAGAAACACAAGAAAGAAGAGAAAGAAGGGCAGACATTGAGTATAGTGACGCTTAAGAAAATTGTAAAAAAAGGAAACAGCACTGGGTTAGGATTGAAGAATAGCTGTCAGGCAAAAATCAAACAATGGAAAATCCAGGATGGAATGTAACAATAATATGAAAACGAAAGTTGCCACTCAGCATATAGAGGAGATGCTGAGTCACGGATAAGCACAACAAAAAAACGGTCACAAATAAAGCTTTCGGCCAATGCGGCCTTTGTCAACAATAGACGGCAAACACACACACACACACACACACACACACACACACACACACACACACGACTGCAGTCTCAGGCAACTGAAACCCCACTGCAAGCAGCAGCACCAGTGCATGATGGGAGTGGCGAATGGGTGGGGGTAAGAAGGTGGCTGGGGTGGGGAGGTGGACAGATGTATGTTAGGGGTGGTGGACAGTGAAGTGCAGCAGGTTGGAAGGAGGGCAAGGGAGAGGTGGAATGGGGATGGGGAGTTGGGGAAGTAGTGGGAAAGGAGAGGAGTAAAATGGCTGGGTGTGATGATGGAATGATGGCTGTGTAGTGCTGGAATGGGAACAGGGAAGCGTCTGGATGGGTGAGGACAGTGACTAATGAAGGTTGAGGCCAGGAGAGTTATGGGAAAGTAAGATATATTGCAGGGAAAGTCCCCACCGGCACAATTCAGAAAAGATGGTGCTGGTGGCAAGGATACATATGGCACAGACTGTGAAGCAGTCACTGACATGAAGGATGTCGTGTTTGACAATGTGCTCAGCAGTAGTGTGGTCCACTTGTTTCTAGGCCACAGTTAGTGGGTGGCCAATCATGCAGACACACAGCCTGTTGGTTGTCATGCCCACATAGAATGCAGCACAGTGGGTGCAGCTTAGCTCGTAGATCACATGACAGGTTTCACAGGTAGCCCTGCCTTTGATGGGATAGGTGATGCTTGTGACCAGACTGGAGTAGATAGTGGTGGGAGTATTTACGAGACAGGTCTTGCATCTAGGTCTATTGCACAGATATGGGCCATGAGGCAATGGAGTGAGCAGGAAGTTTCTCATTTCAGGGCACAATGAGAGGTAGTCAAAATGCTGGCAGAGAGTGTAATTCAGTTGCTCCAGTCCTGGGTGGTACTGAGTTACGAATCGAATTCTCCTCTGTGACTGGATGGTGGACTTTGGGAGGGTGTGGGAGACAGAAAAGACAATGCATGGGATATTTGTTTTTGTACCAGGTTGGGAGGATAATTACAGTCTGTGAGGGCTTCAGTGAGACCCTAGATATATTTCGAGGGGGACTGCTCATCACTGCAGATGCAATGACCATGGGTGGCTAGGCTGTACAGAAGGTACTTCTTGGTATGGAATGGGTGGCAGCTGCTGAAGTGGAAGTATTGCTGGTGGTTAGTAGGTTTGATATGGATGGAAGTATTGATGTAGCCAGTTTTGAGGTGGAGGTCAACATCTAGGAATGTGGCTTGTTGGGATGCGTAGGACCAGATGAAGCAAATGGGGGAGAAGTTGTTGAAGTTCTGGAGGAATTCCTCTAGATGGCCCCTGAATAGGTTGGTATAGGATGGTGCTATGTGGGTGCCCATAGCCATACCCAGATTTGTTTGTAGCTAATGCCTTCAAAATTAAAGTAATTGTGGGTTAGGATAGAGTTGGTCATGGTGACTAGGAAGGAGTTGTTGGTTTGGAATCTGTCGGGTGTTGGGAAAGGTAGTGTTCAATAGCAATAAGGCCATAGGCATTAGGAATTTTAGTGTAAAGCGAAATGTCATCAATAGTGATGAGCAGGGCACCATGTGGTAAAGGGACAGGAACTGTGGGGAGTTGGTGGAGGAAATGGTTGCAGGGTGTATATGTGGACAAGGAAAAAAAATTTATGGACTTTTTCCGGACTTCCCGGTTAAAAATACACTCTCTCCCGGATGAAAACACACTTTTTCCATGTTAAGTAACAGAATATTTTCCCTTGGAACTGCAAAACTTATCAATCCTTTGAATGGTTATGGTTTTATACATGGGCATTGAATTTCCCGGTGCTTTAGAAAACGAAATTCAGCGAAAAAGACATGTTTTGGAAATATCTTGATGTGCAGCAACATGCCCGCTGTGTATTTTAGTATTGCACAAGTATACATTGGAATTCCACCAAACACCGCATGTTACTTTCCAAATCATTGAAATCCAGATTGTGATGTGCTTTTGTAAGCCAGTCATAGTTCATGCCACGTGATCTCACCAGCTAATGACAGCGGATATTCAGAGCTTAGGACAGGTGATGTAGTCAGCCAACAGGAACATCACTGTTAAGTAACAGGAACACACAAACAAGGAAAGTTAATAGAAAGCAAGGAAAGCAAAGCTTTCACATATAATATTGGACTCTAAGGTTAATAAGGTGCAAGAGAATCCAAGCTTTCACATGTAATGTTGACCTTTTTTGGGCATCTTACACTTTAAGATATATCAAACATATGTGCCAGTAAAATTTTTAATAATGACATAAATATCTGAGCTTCAGGGTTCGAAATTATTCTAAATGGCTCATCATCAAAGAGTTGATTTTTAAATGAGAGTGAAACGCTCTGTGATTTAAGAAATTCATGATACATTCTCGCACATAGTTCAACTTACTTAAAAGGATATTTACTTTGAAAATGACACTTTTCAAACCACCATTCGCAATATTTTCCTGCGACATGTTAGAAATAGGTTTGTTTCAGCAGTTGCCAGAGAGCGCAGATAACAGGCAACACCGCGACTGTGCAGCCACCATGACGTAGGAAGCCCGTATGTTCATACGTGTAAAACATTAAAAGATCATACATTATGTGATAAAGGAAGCAAGACATTAGAAGATACTCCAAGAGCATTAGAATTTCGCGAACCATATTAAAATGCATAATTCAGCTTAAAGTACATTCATATGTCCTGATTCCCAATGAAGTAGACATTGACCTGATATAAAGCTTTTCAATGTGGTTTTTGGGATGTCAATTTTCTTGGAGCACCAGTACTGTATTATATCACGTTTGGTTCTTTATTATGGCATAATGCCATATGTGCTAGAAGATGAAATGTGCACTTGAAATTCAGCGAACAGTTGAAGCTACTCACTAGTGTGGAATTAAATGCTTCATTTCAAACACATTAATTACCTCTGCACAAAAGGTTAGTAAAAGTCAAATTTCTTTAACAAACAGACAAAAATAATTTCATTGTTCTGCAAGGCGATTAATGATTGACTGTCAGAAAGGTGGAAATAAAATAAAATCTGAAATTAATAACATATTTTAGCCTTCCATAAATATGTGAATGTATTTTAATTCACTTGATAGCTCTCGGCCACAGATATCCATTTTGTTTTCATTTGACATAGGAGTAAACAAAGAGGAAACAGCAAAATCACTAAATGTAAACACGGGTCATGTGGAGCCTACCCACTATAACTCAGACTGCTCGGCGCATCAGCCCTGGATCTACAATATTTGTGGTTCAAAAAATGGCTCTGAGCACTATGGGACTTAACATCGGAGGTCATGAGTCCTCTAGAACTTAGAACTACTTAAACCTAACTAACCTAAGGACATCACACACATCCATGCCCGAGGCAGGATTCGAACCTGCGACCGTAGCGATCGCGCAGTTCCAGACTGAAGTGCCTAGAACCGCTCGGCCACACCAGCTGGCACGTGTCACGATATTTGTGAACCAGGTCAATACAAAAAAAATAAGATTTTGAAAATATGTTCATCTTGTAGCGCGTATCTTTCTGAAAAGTCTGAAACATAAAACATATGTGTTCGAGGACGAGGAAATGTTAAGACATGTTATTTGGACTTAAGTTATTGGGTGGAGAATTGTAGGGCCCCCCTAGACAGGTCAGGCGTGCACTACACACCGGAAGCAGCTACTAGGGTAGCAGAGTACGTGTGGCGTGCACACGGGGGTTTTTTTAGGTTAGAGGGACCCCCCCTTGGGCGAAACGATAAAATACCTGACGGCTTACCAGAGAGAACATCATCATCGTTGATAAAGAACGTCCGTCCTCAGAGACCAAAAACAGGAAAAGTTAACATAATATTGGTAAACTGCAGGAGTATCCAGGGCAAGGTTCCTGAATTAGTATCGCTTATTGAAGGAAATAGTGCGCATATAGTATTAGGAACGGAAAGTTGGTTAAAACCGGAAGTGAACAGTAACGAAATCCTAGACACAGAATGGAATATATACCGCAAGGATAGGATAAACGCCAATGGTGGAGGAGTATTTATAGCAGTAAAGAATTCAATAATATCCAGTGAAGTTATTAGCGAATGCGAATGTGAAATAATCTGGGTTAAGTTAAGTATCAAAGGTGGGTCAGATATGATAGTCGGATGCTTCTATAGACCACCTGCATCAGCAACCGTAGTAGTTGAGCGCCTCAGAGAGAACCTGCAGAACGTCGTGAAGAAGTTTCGTGATCATACTATTGTAATAGGGGGAGACTTCAATCTACCAGGTATAGAATGGGATAGTCACACAATCAGAACTGGAGCCAGGGACAGAGACTCTTGCGACATTATCCTGACTGCCTTGTCCGAGAATTACTTCGAGCAGATAGTTAGAGAACCAACTCGTGAAGCTAACGTTTTAGACCTCATAGCAACAAATAGACCGGAACTTTTCGACTCCGTGAATGTAGAAGAGGGTATCAGTGATCATAAGTCAGTGGTTGCAACAATGACTACAAGTGTAATAAGAAATGCCAAGAAAGGAAGGAAAATATATTTGCTTAACAAGAGTGATAGGGCACAAATCGCAGAATATCTGAGTGACCACCATCAAACGTTCATTTCTGAGGAAGAGGATGTGGAACAAAAATGGAAAAAATTCAGAAACATCGTCCAGTACGCCTTAGATAAGTTCGTACCGACTAAGGTCCAAAGCGAGGGGAAAGATCCACCGTGGTATAACAATCATGTACGAAAGGTACTACGGAAACAAAGAAAGCTTCATCATAGGTTTAAGAGTAGTCGAATCATAGCTGATAAGGAAAAGCTGAACGAAGCGAAAAAGAGCGTAAAGAGAGCAATGAGAGAAGAATTCAACGAATTCGAACATAAAACATTGGCAAACAATCTAAACAAGAACCCTAAAAAGTTTTGGTCATATGTAAAATCGGTAAGCGGATCTAAATCCCCTATTCAGTCACTCGTTGACCACGATGGCACCGAAACAGAGGACGACCGAAGAAAGGCAGAAATACTGAATTCAGTGTTCCGAAACTGTTTCACTGCGGAAAATCGTAACACGGTCCCTGACTTAGCCGTCGCACGGACGCCAAAATGGAAAATATTGAAATAAACGATATCGGAATTGAAAAACAACTGCTATCACTTAGTAGCGGAAAAGCATCCGGACCAGACGAGATACCCGTAAGATTCTACAGTGATTATGCTAAAGAACTTGCCCCCTTTCTATCAGCAATTTATCGTAGATCTCTGGAAGAACGTAAAGTACCTAGCGACTGGAAGAAAGCGCAGGTCGTTCCCATTTTCAAGAAGGGTCATAAATCAGATGCGAATAATTATAGGCCTATTTCGCTTACGTCAATCTGTTGTAGAATAATGGAACATGTTTTATGTTCTCGTATTATGACGTTCTTAGATAATACAAATCTCCTTCATCATAACCAACATGGATTCCGCAAACAGAGATCATGTGAAACTCAGCTCGCCCTATTTGTCCAAGAAATTCACAGTGCCGTAGACACTGGCGAGCAGATTGATGCCGTATTCCTGGACTTCAGGAAGGCATTTGATACGGTTCCGCACTTACGTTTAGTGAAAAAAATACGAGCTTACGGAATATCGGACCAGGTTTGTGATTGGATTCAGGATTTCCTAGAA
The DNA here is from genome assembly GCF_023898315.1 of Schistocerca nitens. Taxonomy (NCBI): domain Eukaryota; kingdom Metazoa; phylum Arthropoda; class Insecta; order Orthoptera; family Acrididae; genus Schistocerca; species Schistocerca nitens. The sequence goes on from NC_064614.1 coordinate 514,511,031, forward strand.
GAAAGAACACAACATGTCATTCTTAACGGTTCAAAATCTGCAGATGTAGAGGTAATTTCGGGAGTACCGCAAGGAAGCGTGATAGGACCTTTATTGTTTACAACATACATAAATGACTTAGTTGACAACATCGGTAGCTCCGTGAGGCTATTTGCAGATGACACGGTTGTCTACAAGAAAGTAGCAACATCAGAAGACTCGTACGTACTCCAGGAAGACCTGCAGAGGATAAATGAATGGTGCGACAGCTGGCAGCTTTCCCTAAACGTAGATAAATGTAATATAATGCGCATACATAGGGGCAGAAATCCATTCCAGTACGATTATGCCATAGGTGGTAAACCATTGGAAGCGGTAACGACCGTAAAATACTTAGGAGTTACTATTCGGAGCGATCTGAAGTGGAATGATCACATAAAACAAATAGTGGGAAAAGCAGGCGCCAGGTTGAGATTCATAGGAAGAATTCTAAGAAAATGTGACTCATCGACGAAAGAAGTAGCTTACAAAACGCTTGTTCGTCCGATTCTTGAGTATTGCTCATCAGTATGGGACCCTTACCAGGTTGGATTAATAGAAGAGATAGACATGATCCAGCGAAAAGCAGCGCGATTCGTCATGGGGACATTTAGTCAGCGCGAGAGCGTTACGGAGATGCTGAACAAGCTCCAGTGGCGGACACTTCAAGAAAGGCGTTACGCAATACGGAGAGGTTTATTATCGAAATTATGAGAGAGCACATTCCGGGAAGAGATGGGCAACATATTACTACCGCCCACATATATCTCGCGTAATGATCACAACGAAAAGATCCGAGAAATTAGAGCAAATACGGAGACTTACAAGCAGTCGTTCTTCCCACGCACAATTCGTGAATGGAACAGGGAAGGGGGGATCAGATAGTGGTACAATAAGTACCCTCCGCCACACACCGTAAGGTGGCTCGCGGAGTATAGATGCAGATGTAGATGTAGAAGTGTGCCAAAGTGCAGTGCCACACCTCTTCATACAGCATTCTTCTATCGTACATCACTGTATTTCGCTCTGTGGAAATGAAACATGTATATTTTGTAATGGATGCCATCAAACTATATTTAGGACAGTGGAAATTGAAATGTCCTGTGGTGCCTCTCCTGCCCCCAGTCGGCCAGTTTGACAGCCTGCCCCTCTTAAAGAAAAAAATCTCGCAATTAGTGGCGGATGGGATTATTTGTAATCAGGAGAACAAGAACGCTTAAGAAAATTTGCACTCTTTATTGCCTATTAGCTAATAACTTGCTGTTTTGTGTGACATAAAACTAAATATAGGATACAAAAAACCAATAAAGACAAGACACAGGCAAGAAAATACACATTTCTTCAATCCTTAGCTCCTAGCATTTTTTTTTATCTCTAATCTTGCTACAGCTTTTAATGGCATGCTTTTCTTTCTGTAAAAGAATCTATTACCTCATCATAGTTCATCAAACCTTTTGCTACATGAAAAATTGAATGTCATTATCTAAAACTGAAAAAGCTGTTTATACAAATAATATCCCAAGACTGGTGTGGTTTCTCGATCTGATTATGTCTATTTTGTCACTGTCTGCTAGATAAAACAAAATAGGCCTTTCCAATATTGCAGCAATTTTGTAACACACACCGAATAAATGAGACTGTTTTGGCAAAAATGGTCATTTTTATAACACAACAGGATACAATTCACTAAGTACCAATATTAGGCCTACTACAAGCAAAAATTTTTACATAAATTTGGAATCATCTCATTCTTCCATAAGTTGTGTGATGTCCCCACTCCTCCTCCTTCCTCGTTCTAACAAACAATCTTGTCATCACCAATTCTGTAGCTATTCCTGCCACTGTCAAAATTTTTTCGCCGATTAACTTCACTAACCCTGCCAGAATCACCGGTTTAATTATCGCACAATTACTCTCCAGTTAGGCATTGTTACGTGTTCGTACAACATGTTTTCCGCGTTACTTCCAGAACAGAACTTAAACAGCTGCTAACCAGTGACTGTACAACTGGTCCTTACTAGTGTAGTGACCTGGCCAAAAATTTTCTGTCAAAATTTCATTTTCTTGGGTACACCTAGAAGATAATATGTAATCTTTCTAACCTGTTATTCTTGTTAGTCATTTATTTCCATTCTGGTAGCTCATAATTATAACAACACTGACCATTTGCAAACCCAATCAACCACATAATCAGACAGCGATTGGCATTCATCCGTTCAGCTTTACTCCACTCAGCTCATATAGCCCTGTACCCTTCTGTCTGCAGAAAGTTTATTTCTAGATGCAACGAGGATTCTCCTGACAGAGACATCGCGTACACTATGCATGAATTCAAAAATCAATTTATGATTCATTCAGAAATCAATTTAAAATGTGTTCAAAAATGTTCAAATATCAACAGGGATGTGTTTCAAAATCATGTGAATAATCGATTCACCAATGTGCGCTGGATGCTAGGTGTTTTGTGAAACAAGTTTTTTTTTCCTCAAGAATATGAATTTGATGCCCCCTTTTCCCAGGAGCATCTAGCTGCTTGCTGTGACTGCTTGCACAGCTAACAGCCACATTCCTGTAGCCAGAAGCGGAAGAATCTACTACTCAAATGTGACTCAACTGCGCATGCGCATAAGCCCGCTCGTAACTGCTAAAACAAATCTGGTACACACAGTTGTGACTTTAAGCTCATCGGAGGCAATTTGTTGTTATGAAGCATGGCATAGTCTTCCTAAAGCCTTTGACACATTTTGCTGTTGGCAGACATTTACATGAGCACTGTGTATCATTGTTGTATATGGCACATTTCCTTTCCAATTTAAGTTATTTTCATTTTTTTCTCTTGTTTATGTTTTATTTTTGAAGTATTATTCTGCAGTAGTGGGATACAATAATATCTTTTGTTAGAGTAACGGTTCTTACCAATCAAAATTACTAACTGGAAACTAGAAAAATGAAAAATTCCCAGAATTGTAAAAAATTCCTTTTTTTTCCCAGATGAAAAAATTCCCAGCTTTTTCCCGGATCTCTTGGTTGTCCTGGGTCGTATACATCCTGTGGTTGGTATATTTTATATAAGTGGGTAGGTTCCGGGTAATAGGTTGAAGGTGTTGTCCTATGAGAGTAGAAATTCTCTCAGTGGGGGAACAGTAACCGGCCAAAATGGAATGTCCTGGGTGGTTAGTTTTATGGACTTTAGGAAGCATGTAGAAGGTAGGAGTGCAGGGAGAGGTTCTGGGAAGGGCCTAAGGATTTGAGTAGCGACTGGAGATCCTACTGGATTTCAGGAATGGGGACACTGTGGCAAGGTTTGTAGGTGGAAGTATCTGACATCAGGCAGACTCCTTCTGCCAGTTAATCCTTACCGTTCAAAATAACAGTGGTGGAGCCTTTGTCCACAGGTAGGATTAAAAGGTCAGGATCAGTTTTTAGATGGTGTACTGTAGTTCTTTCAGAAGATGTAAGGTTAGTTTGCATGTTGAGGGATTTGGGGAATGATGGCAAGGCAAGGTTCGAGGTTAAGAAATTGTGGAAAGTTAACTGGGGGTGATTTGGGGACAGTGGGGGTGGATCATGGTTGAATGGAGGAGTGAACTGAGTTAGGCAGGGTTCAATGTTGGTCTTTGGTTGAGTCTGAATGGTAGGATTGGTGGTGAAAAAGTGTTTCCACTTTAGGGATTGGGAGAAAGAGAGCAATTCTTTAACAAGTCCTGCATGACTGAATTTGAGAATGGGGCAAAATGTGAGCCTTTGGAAATGACTGACCCTCCTGGTCTCAACCTTCATTAGTCACTGTTCTCAATCATCCAGACCCTCCCCTGTTCCCTTTCCAGCACTACACAGCTGTCATTCCACCATCATACCCAATCTTTTTACTTCTCTCCTTTTCGGCTACTTCCCTGACACCCGCCCCCCACCCCCTCCCCACCTTTCCCCTGCTCTCTGGCTAAGCTGCTGCACTTCACTGTCCCTCACTGTCCATCACCCCTACCGTACTATCCTCCCCCTCCCAACCCTAGCCTCCTCCTTACCGCCACCCAGTCGCCACTCCCATCATGCACTGGTGCTGCTGCTCACAGTGTGGTTCCAGTTGCCTGAGACTGCAGTAGTTTAGTGTGTGTGTGTGTGTGTGTATGTGTGTGTGAGTGTATGTGTGTGTGAGTGTGTGTGTGTGTCCTCTATTGTTAATGAAGTGTGTGTGTGTGTGTGTGTGTGTGTCCTCTGTTGTTAATGAAGGCCTTACTGGCGACTCAGCATCTCTGCTGTATGGTGAGTAGCAACTTTCCTTTTCATAATATTGTTACATTCGATCCTGGATTTTCCACTTACTCAGAATTTGAGGCATGTGCTGCATGGTCAGCTATAGCTACAACAATTTCATCAATAACTGCCATGGGAATGGGCCCACTGCCCTCTCCCTTTTGAATTTCCTAATTCATGCATGCAAAATTTAGTGAATGAACAAGTGGCCTAAAGCACAGAAAGTAATAGAAAACTTTATTCACATTATAAAGCAAGAAACTGGGTAAAGTAATAAATCAGAGACACTAAATAATACATATCCATAATAACAGCGATGACAACATGAAGAGTATACAACAAAGACGTTACACCAAGAAAACATCACAAAACATATTCAGTAACAAAATTATGAAAATTAAAAATATATCATAAAAATCTTAACCACAACTAAAACAAATTCCAGACAAAGACATAATTAGAATCAAATCTATAAAAATAATAAAAAACACAACCAAATTTTCACATATCACTTACTCGTAATGCTAACTACGTAAACATGTAATATCAATGGTCCACTGTCAACCGTTCTGCCAAGAGAAAAACAGCATACATAAAAACCAATTAAAGTCAGGTATACATCTCCAGCATACATCTGAGGAGAAACAATTAATTCTAAAAAAAAAAAAAAAAAAAAAAAAAAAAGGGAAAAGACATGGCTGCAATGATATTACATTTAAGGTAAAAAACACCGCATAAATGTATTATAACTTTTCTGATGATAGTTACAGACCATTATATTAAGAACATCACTTACTTACGTATTTACAGAGCACCTGATAATGGCAATATGCCAAAATGGGCTGACTGTGAGTGATTTACAGAATTAAAGCCATTTAAATAGTGGTGTAGCTGGCTGATATTCATAACAATTACGTCATTACAGGACATATTTTGCACAATGGGCCCCAAAGAACAAAAGTTATTGACCAAGGAGAGAGAATTTCCTGTGACAAAGCTCAAACACTTGCTGCAGAATTTGAGGCATGTGCTGCATGGTCAGCTATAGCTACAACAATTTCATCAATAACTGCCATGGGAATGGGCCCACTGCCCTCTCCCTTGTGAATTTCCTAATTCAATCATATCTTCAGATTTGTTGATCATACTGACTTGGGGCCTGGCCTCTTCACAGCTGTTTCTGTTGGTGATATTACTGCAATTCAGTGCTGCTGTTGGTGCCCTGCTGTTAAAACAACTTCATCAGCAATGCATGGCCTTTCTTCTCAACAGCCATTGCATTTCATATGAAAACTTCAACCTTCTTAACCCTTTATACCAACAGTTGCTTCACAAAAGAAATCAACAAGTGTTATCAAGTGCCAAACAATATACTGACATCAAAACAGGAAACATTTCACATTCTGACTGCTTACAATGCCATATTTTCACCTGGTGGCAGAATGTGGAACTATTATTTTTTTCAGCATGCTGCTTGAGTGCACTGATTAATGAACATACCTACCATGTTTCAGCATCCCATGATGTATACAGTCCGCACTGCAGCACTTGGAACATTGTGAGTCTAATTAAAACCAGCCAGCACATGATCTCTGACAATGAGAATTCATTAGAGTGTGATGATCCCAACTTCTGCAATCAAGCAACTACCAGTATTATCACACACAGTCTGTATAAGTGCCTGCGGAAATTTCCTCCATGCAGCTTGTACCACAATCAGACTCAGTGTCCACCATATGTCAACATTTCTTTCTGTAGGTCACTACCAACCAACTACATTTAAGACATGTTTGGAGTGTAACATATCAAGAAAATCTGCAATACAGGGAAGCAGTTATGGCCAGCGTTCTTCAAAGGAGGCTGCAAATTTCTTGTCACATGTGGCTGGACATCATATGTTGAAACGTTGCATGTGAAGTTGCCTGCTTCTCAGATTCTCATACCTCTTTAAGGTAGTTGTTGCTGTTCAAAATGACCTCAATAAGTAAAACTGAGATCCCATGTTGTGTCCAATGGGACCCTAGACACACACATCTACATCAACACGCTACTGTCACACATATACTGGTAGATAATGTACAAGAAACATTTTCCTCTTCATGTTTCATTTAAAGATGATAAGTGGGGGGATAAACTGACTGTTATCTTCTGTATTCACACAATTCTGTTTGTTAGTTACTTGTTCCACATAACACATTTGTGTAATTTTACAGCAGTGGCCATTATTTGGGATAGACACTGTCTTGAATTTTGAATCTTCCTTCTCATAATTTTGAAAGACTCTCCTCATTACACAATGCCTTCCTTGTAGCATCTCCCATTACAGATTTTCTGGTCTTTTGTGTGATGTTCTCATACCTGTTGTGCAGCTCTTCTTCAAATCTTCTCTATCTCTTACATTAATCAAATGTTCAAATGTGTGTGAAATCTTATGGGACTTAACTACTAAGGTCATCAGTCCCCAAGCTTACACACTACTTAACCTAAATCATCCTAAGGACAAACACACACACACCCATGCCCAAGGGAGGACTCCAACCTCCGCCAGGTCCAGCCGCACAGTCCATGACTGCAGTGCCTTAGACCACTCGGCTAATCCCAAGCGGCTTACATTAATTATGTTAATTCAGCTTGGTAATTGCTCAAGAATGACAAGCTTATAAACAAGAATGGTCGAACAAGGATTTTTTTTAAGTGGTCTGTAACATGGTTGAATTTCTTAGGATTACTCTGATAACTGCTTTTCATGTGGCTCATAAAAGTACAGTAATGTGAGTGAGCTGAAGTAACCAGGGAAGTTGATACTGAGGGGAATGATTCAGGTGGCATGGGTTGTAAAGCTGCTACTGAGATCAAGCATGTTGTGCCTAGCAGCTGTTCAGCATGTTGTGCTTAGCAGCACATACTGCCATTGGGGTTCAACTCAGCCCTTCTCTATAGTTTTGCTTTGACCATTCAAATGAGTGGACAGGAGGCTGGTGGTCATGTCCACATAAAACACATGCAGAAATTACAGCAAAGATGGTATATGACATGGCTGCTTCATAGGCGGTGCTGCTTCTAATAAGACTTATCCTATCACATCAAAAATGGGTTTTTATTATTGGTCAGAAAGATTATGAGATGTGAATTTACAGGGGAGAGAGTATAACAAAAATAAAACCTTTTTGTATATGGTAGTTGCAGATACCCCTTCAAACTATTCTTGCTGCTCAGTTTGACAGATAAATGTTTCTTTAGCTACAGTGTATGAGTACTGAATTTCTGAAGAAAACACAAAGTGCAAGTAAAGCAAAATTAGCCTAACATCCTACTTTGCAAATCAATTCAATGACAGTTAACTGTAAGAACAAAACACACCACAATGGAGACCTTGATTAATTTGTTTGTTTGCCAATTGCATTTTTGTTTGTTATTCAGACGAGCCACAAAGAAACTCCGTCATTGCTGGTCCCAAGCCTGGGGCCCCATCTCGTTAGTAATGGGGAAGGAGGAGGGGGAGGAGTAACAACCCATAAAAAATCCTGGGCTCTGGATGGTAGCACCCAGTTAGGGCCCCTGTCTAGGGTTACAGGCAAAGCCCGGCCAACGGTCTGGAAGGTGGAAGAGGGACGTCACTTCCCAATGGCAGAGACAGTAGAAGAGCCACTGAAACATGGCAGGTAGTGGCTGTACTCCATGTTAGGGGTGGCTACCAAAAGCATCTGTGTCCCCATGTCAGGGGTGGCCTGAACTCACCTTCTGTGGCTGACAACTTCAGTCGTACAACTGGACGGACACGAGTCGTCCCAACAAAAAAAGTTTTTTAGCTCATGGAATGGATTGCACTACTGAATCGAGATTACCCAGGGGGGCAGTCCCCTACTGACCAAGGTCGACATAAGCAAGTATTCGCATTCTGGGGGACCTGCCAAAAAGTGCATAAGGGAAGAGTCGGAGCTCCCAAGAACCTCAAAGGAAGATTAAAACTAAAAAGACTTTCCGAATTGGAACCATAAATGTACAGACAATGATTAAGACTGGTAAACTTAAACAGGTAATAGATGAGATGAAAGAGAGAAGCATTGGAATACTAGAGATGCAAGAAACAAGATACACTGACAAAGATACAGTGGATTCAGAAGGCTTCATAATACTGAAAGGGAGACCAGGAGTTAGAGTGGGAGAGGAAAGACATGCACCTAGCTGCTTTGGTACGGGGTTCATAGTAGACAAGAGATACAAGGATGGCATAACTGAAATGAAGAGCAGGTTAGAAAGGATATCAACACTGACATTTCAAGCAAGGAACAAAAAGTATACAACAGTAAATGGACATTCACCTACAAATGAGAAGAACAGGAAAGACAAGAAAGTTGCAGACAGTTTCTGGGAGGAGCTAGATAATACACTGAAAAACATACCATATAGACATGTAAAGATACTTGTAGGAGATTATAATGCACAGATTGGCAGAGAGAAACAACATAAAGGAGTAGTGGATGAGTACCTTGCACACCAGTGGACAAACAAAAATGGAGAAAGACTAATTGAACTGTGTCGAGAACACAAAATGAGACTGATGACAACACACTTCAGAGCAAAACCAAGTAAGAAAAAGACATGGGCAAACCCATGCACCCACCTTGGGCAATTCCAAATTGACCACATAGCAATCAGCTGGACAAACACTAAAGAGATCATGAACACAAAGATCAGGAAGAACACAAGAATAGAATCAGATCATTATCTCAGAGAAATTAAGTGCCTTTGGTTTCCAAACAGGGACAGATTGCCACAGACGAATAGAAGAACCAGAGACAAATTAAGGCACTAAAAGCAATAAAGCTAAAGGATGATGCTGAGAGTAATAATTCACACGTTGCAAGTATTTTTAACAATTACTTTCTGAATGTAGCAGCAAAAATAGGGTTAAAGGGTCCAGTTGAAGAAGCAAAAAATATGTTAAAAATGTCATTCCCCAGGACTTTAGGCCTTTAGAAATGGCACCATCATCCCCACTGAAATTTAAGGAATTATAAACATACTGAAAAACAAGAGCTCATGTGGTGTTGATGGAGTCTCTAATGGAATTTTGAAGTGTTGTTCTAATTTAATAAGTGGAGTATTTAGTGATATATGTAATGCTTCCCTGGCACAGGGAATTTTTCCAGACAGATAGAAATATGCAATTGTCAAACCTCTTCATAAGGAAGGGGACAAGAGTGACTTCAATAATTACAGCCCAATCTCATTGCTGACTTCTTTTTCTAAAATATTCGAAAAAGTTATGTATTCAAGAGTAGTCTCATATTTAAGTGAAAATAATTTACTCAGCATGTCACAGTTCGAATTCCAGAAGGGTTACTCGACTGAAAATGCTATCTACACATTTACCCATCAAATAGTACAAGCCCTAAATAACGAATTATCGCCAGTTGGTATTTTTTGTGATCTTGTGGATCATGTCACACTCTCAGAAAAACTCAGGTTTTATGGAATTGAAGGCTATACACACAGCTGGTTTGAATTATACTTAACGAACAGAAAGCAAAAAGTTGTGCTGATTAACACAAATAATGTTGGGAGGGTGGTAAATTCTAGTGAATGGGGAGTTATCACAAAGGGAGTCCCACAGGGTTCAATTTTGGGTCCTATGCTGTTCCTTATTCATGTGAATGACCTCTCACTTAACGTTCAGCAAGCAGAACCAGTGCTTTTTGCAGATGACATGAGTGTTATAATAATCCAGTTCCAGAAAAAGTTCTGTACATCGAATAGTCATACTGACAATTGATGTAGCATATGAACAGGGCTCAGTTAACAGGCAGATTTCTCCAATTTTTGGTTGTTCACATTAATGACAACTTGAACTTGAAGAAGTATATTACTGAGCTGCTCAAACAATTAAGGTCAGCTTCTTTCACTCTTCATATAATCGCTAGTCTTGGTATCAAACAGATCAGCCTCCTGATGTTCTTTGCATATTTCCACACAATAATGTTTTATGGAATAGTTTTCTGGGGTAAGTCACCACTAACACATAAATTATTGATTGTACAAAAGAGAGCAGTGAGAATAATTAGTGGTGATATAAATAATCAATTTTGATTCGCGAAGAACTGTAATGTTCATACGTACAACACTAGAGGGAAAAATGACCTTTCCTATCCATTATCAAAGCTGTCAGTTGCTCAAAAAGGAGTACATTATTCATCAACAAAAATCTTTGATCATTTGCCCAACAACATAAAGTGTCTGGCAGGTAGCAGATCAAGTTTTAAATCTAGCTTAAAATCATTTCTTTTGGACAACTCCTTCTATTCCATGGATGAGTTTCTGTTTCAGAACTGGTAAAAAAAATGGGTACCTCTAAATGTCAAAAGATAGAATTTTATAAAAGAATACATTGCCCATTGTAGGTTGCATTGTGCTTTATTAAAATTGTGCTATTAGCTCATTTTGCTCATGAGCCATTATCAAGCTCATCTGCTATGTCATATATTAGGTATCATGCTCATCACATTCTTCTATGTCGCATGTAGAAAAAAAGAAGTCATGCAATGTGCTTGACAATGGCTTGTGGCCAAAATTAGCTAATAGCACAATTTTAATAAACCACAATACAGCCTACAATGGACAATGTATTCATTTATTAGATACATAAGAGGCTGTGGGTCCCCATGGAAAAAACAGTGTTTTACTCAAAGTGACATGGCTTGTAAGCCAAGAATATATTTTTTAAATGTAACACTGGGACTACAGTCAGCAATGACCTGTACTTTCACATTCTATTGGCATTGTTTTCATAAGTTTTCTGGTATTGCACATTTTCTAACATACATACATTATATGATCAAAAGTATCTGGACACCTGGCTGAAAATAACTCACAAGTTCATGGTGCCCTCCATCAGTAATGCTGGAATTCAATATGGTGTTGGCCCTCCCTTAGCCTTGATGACAGCTTCTACTCTCACAAGCATATGTTCAATCAGGTGCTGGAAGATTTCTTGGGGAATGGCAGCCCATTCTTCAAGGAGTGCTGCACTGAGGAGAGGTATCAATGTCGGTCGGTGAGGTCTGGTATGAAGTCGGTGTTCCAAAACATCCCAAAGGTGTTCTATAGGATTCAGCTCAGGTCTCTGTGGAGGCCAGACCATTACAGGGATGTTATTGTCATGTAACCACTCTGCCACAGGCTGTGCATTATGAACAGGTGCTCGATTGTGTTGAAAGATGCAGTCACCATCCCCAAAATGCTCTTCAACAGCTGGAAGCACAAAGGTGCTTAAGACATCAATGTACGCCTGTGCTGTGATAGTGCCACACAAAACAACAAGGGGTGCAAGCCAATTCATGAAAAACATGACCACATCGTAACACCACCACCTCCGAATTTTACTGTTGGCACTACACACGCTAGCAGATGACGTTCACCAGGTATTCGCCTTACCCGCCCCCTGCCATCGGATCACCACATTGTGTACTGTGATTTGTCACTCCACACAACTTTTTCCCACTGCTCAGTCATCCAACGTTTACACTCCTTACACCAAGCGAGGCGTCATTTGGCATTTACCAGCATGATGTGTGGCTTATGACCAGACACTCAACCATGAAATCCAAGATTTCTCACCTCCCACATAACTGTCATAGTATTTGAAGTGGATCCTGATGCAGTTGGGAATTCCTGTGAGATGGTCTGGATAGATGTCTGCCTATTAAATATTACAAGCCTCTACAACTGTCGGCAGTCTCTGTCAGTCAACAGATGAGGTCAGCCTGTACGCTTTTGTGCTGTACGTGTCCCTTCATGTTTCCACTTCACTATCACATCAGAAACAGTGGACCTAGGGGTGTTTGGGAGTGTGGAAAGCTCATGTACAGACGTATGACACAAGTGACACTCAATAACCTGACCATGTTAGAAGTCCATGAGTTCTGTAGAGTGCCCCATTCTGATCTCTCACAATGTCTAATGACTACTGAGCTCATTGATCTGGAGTACCTGGCAGTAGGTGGCAGCACAATGCACCTAATATGGAAAACATATGTTTTTTGGGGTTTCCGGATACTTTTGATCACATAGTGTAGTATTCACTTTGAATGTGTTCTAAAATTTTGGTGAATCACACCAGTATTTTTTAAATTTTAGTATTTTAATTATATTTAGTCCCAGAATAATGCATTTTTCCGTTAACATAGATTTTTCTTTAATGAAATCTAAGCTCATGGCTGATGAGTAAAAAAAGAAAATTAAGATGAGTTCCCCATGAGACAAAATGCCATTTCAGGGACTTCAGATATACAGATACGGATTTGGTATTACTGACAGTACACCAAAAGTGATTGGCTTGTTTGCTTAATGGCAAATTGCAACAGTAATTCTGAAAAATCTCAACTACCTGACAAAGTTAGTACTTACGGTATCTACTAGAAACCTACATGAAAATTTCAAGAGTTTGTCTTTATTGATGAATGTACAAGCATTTTTCAGTTCCCATGCACCTGTCATGACAATGAAGATAAGGATGAAAGACAGCATGCACAGAGACATGTAAAGAATCTTTCAGTCCACAGTCCACATGAATGGAATTGAAAGTAATCTTAATATATGACACAATAAAATATACCCTCTTCCATATACTATATAATGATTTGCACTGCATACATATGCTGACTTTGGTTTCATACCAGTTTTCACTGCTGTGCATCATATAGCAGAATATATCTATGATATATTAGTGTTCAAACAATGGAAAATCCAGGATGGAATGTAACAATATTTTGAAAAGGAAAGTTGCTACTCACTATATAGGGGAGATGCTGAGTCGCAGATATGCACAACAAAAAGTCTGTCACAAATAAAGCTTTCAGCCAGTAAGGCCTTCATCAAAAATAGATGACACACACACACACACACACACACACACACACACACACACACACACACACACACACACACACACACACACGTGACTGTAGTCTCATTTTTGACGAAGGCCTTACTGGCTGAAAGTTTTATTTGTGACAGTCTTTTTGTTGTGCCTATCTGTGATTCAGCATCTCCGCTATATGGAGAGTAGCAACTTTCCTTTTCATAATATTGATATTTTAGTGTTCACTAGTTGTAAGGCAATCTGGGATAACCTACTCTTTGTACTTCACTATCTTACACGAAAACTAGCACAGTCATTTTGTTAAATGTTTTGTCTTCTCTTATCCAAAAAAAAAAAAAAAAAAGCTCCGTCTGTAGGCCACAAGTGGCCCTTCCGGGACCGTCCGGCCGCCGTGTCATCTTCCGAGGAGGATGCGGATAAGGAGGGGCGTGTGGTCAGCACACCGCACTCCCGACCGTTAGGACGGTATTCTTTGACCGAAGCCGCTACTAATCGGTCGAGTAGCTCCTCAATTGGCATCACGAGGCTGAGTGCACCCCGAAAAATGGCAACAGCACATGGCGGCGGGATGGTGACCCATCCAAGCGCCGGCCACGCCCGACAGCGCTTAACTTCGGTGATCTCACGGGAACCGGTGTAGCCACTGCGGCAAGGCCGTTGCCCTCTCTTATCCAAAATGTGCCTCATAAAACAAGATTATATTTATAGTTACTAACATACAGTGAAGTCTTTATAATATGCAGTAACATTTTGTTATCTTTTAGGATTGATTATTTCTCTGTGAAGGTACAAATGATAGGTAAACTACCAATATTGTAAACCTACAGCAACAGCCACAGTTAGTAATTTTTCTGGCTCTTGTAATAGTTAAGGTTACTGAACAAAGTCTGTCAGTGTTGATGACATAATGAAAAGTTGCATAACTTACCATCTTGTGAAAATGGACTACAGAACCATTTCCTAAGGACTGAGTCAAGAAATCCTATTTTGCATTTGCTTTCATTTGGATACTCTATTATTTCTGATTTATCAACTTTATCAAGCAGAATATGAGGCAATTTTCGTTCTAGTTCTGTGTGGAGGACAACCTGAAACACAGAAAAGGATTATTCATAAAGATTCTTATATTATCAGCTTGCTAAACAGCAAATTGTTGTGTAGAACATTGCACCAGCCACAGTGCATCCAACTGTGATCACAGTTTTCAGGCATGAGATAGTTAATTGCTGTCTCTAAGGAGCTGGGTATTGTCGTGACCTCTGTCCATGATCAGTAGCTGTGGCAAATGGATGTGTTGAGAGGGCTAATGAAATACATTGACCAGAGATACCAAAGTACCTCAAATACTATCTCCTCCATTGGATACTGTCTCCTCTATAGAAAATCCAAGACCTATCTCCACTTGTCCACTTGACTGTGAGTGGCATGAGAGTGGTAGGTCAAAGGACTCTTTTTTACAGGGAAGGCAGAGATTAAGGAGAACAGTTTTAGCTGATGCCCCCAATGAAACTAAAACTGAGGCAATGAGACACACTTCAGCTGTTGGGAAATTGCTGTATCGACTATCAGGGGGAAGCAACTGCAAAATGCCAGAGGTTCATTAATTATCAACAGTTTTAATGTAGAGTAAATATATGGTACCCATTAGGGAAACGGTAGTAAGGAATGGGAAAAATTACCTTATGCACACTGTATATATACAGGGTGTTTCAAAAATGACCGGTATATTTGAAACGGCAATCAAAACTAAACGAGCAGTGATAGAAATACACCGTTTGTTGCAATATGCTTGGGACAACAGTACATTTTCAGGCGGACAAACTTTCGAAATTACAGTAGTTACAATTTTCAACAACAGATGGCGCTGCAAGTGATGTGAAAGATATAGACGACAACGCAGTCTGTGGGTGCGCCATTCTGTACGTCGTCTTTCTGCTGTAGGCGTGTGCTGTTCACAACGTGCAAGTGTGCTGTAGACAACACGGTTTATTCCTTAGAAAAGAGGATTTTTCTGGTGTTGGAATTCCACCGCCTAGAACACAGTGTTGTTGCAACAAGATGAAGTTTTCAACGGAGGTTTAATGTAACCAAAGGACCAAAAAGCGATACAATAAAGGATCTGTTTGAAAAATTTCAACGGACTGGGAACGTGACGGATGAACGTGCTGGAAAGGTAGGGCGACCGCGTACGGCAACCACAGAGGGCAACGCGCAGCTAGTGCAGCAGGTGATCCAACAGCGGCCTCGGGTGTCCGTTCGCCGTGTTGCAGCTGCGGTCCAAATGACACCAACGTCCACGTATCGTCTCATGCGCCAGAGTTTACACCTCTATCCATACAAAATTCAAACGCCGCAACCCCTCAGCGCCGCTACCATTGCTGCACGAGAGACATTCGCTAACGATATAGTGCACAGGATTGATGACGGCGAATTGCATGTGGGCAGCATTTGGTTTACTGACGAAGCTTATTTTTACCTGGACGGCTTCGTCAATAAACAGAACTGGCGCATATGGGGAACCGAAAAGCCCCATGTTGCAGTCCCATCTTCCCTGCATCAAGTACTGGTCTGGGCCGCCATGTCTTCCAAAGGAATCATTGGCCCATTTTTCAGATCCGAAACGATTACTGCATCATGCTATCTGGACATTCTTCGTGAATTTGTGGTGGTACAAACTGCCTTAGACGACACTGTGAACACCTCGTGGTTTATGCAAGATGGTGCCCGGCCACATCGCACGGCCGACGTCTTTAATTTCCTGAATGAATATTTCGATGATCGTGTGATTGCTTTGGGCTATCCGAAACATACAGGAGGCGGCGTGGATTGGCCTCCCTATTCGCCAGACATGAACCCCTGTGACTTCTTTCTGTGGGGACACTTGAAAGACCAGGTGTACCGCCAGAATCCAGAAACAATTGAACAGCTGAAGCAGTATATCTCATCTGCATGTGAAGCCATTCTGCCAGACACGTTGTCAAAGGTTTCGGGTAATTTCATTCAGAAACTACGCCATATTATTGCTACGCATGGTGGATATGTGGAAAATATCGTACTATAGAGTTTCCCAGACTGCAGCGCCATCTGTTGTTGACAATTGTAACTACTGTAATTTCGAAAGTTTGTCTGCCTGAAAATGTACTGTTGTCCCAAGCATATTGCAACAAACGGTGTATTTCTATCGCTGCTCGTTTAGTTTGTATTGCCGTTTCAAATATACCGGTCATTTTTGAAACACCCTGTACCTAGAGGCCTCATTCAACAGGTTGAAGAGGTTGTTCGAAAGCCACTGAGGGAACAGGATGCAATCAACTACAGATTGTCATGCACACTGAAATGCATTATGTCTGCTGTCTGAGCTCTGAAGTCAGGCTTCGATCATTTCAGTGATTGCCACAGAAGGTTCAGGCACCAGCCTTCCCCATGGAATTCAACAAACCTTATAATCAGCAGAATTGTCCCAGAACTGATCAAGGGCCTCTATTTATGAACTGAGAAGAAGGTTTGAACCTGAGACTTTCAGAGTTGCTGAGTCGCACATAAGCAGAACAAAAAGACTGTCACAAAATGAGCTTTCAGCCAACAAGGCCTTTGTCAAAAGTAGAAGTAGAAAATAGACACACACACACACACACACACACACACACACACACACACACACACACACAAACACACAGAGTCACACAAACGCAACTCACTCACACATGACCACAGTCTGTGGCAGTTGAAGCCAGACTATGAGCAGCAGGGCGTGATGGAAGAGGCAACCAGGTGGTGCTAAGGAGGAGGCTGGGGTGGGGAGGGGGTAAGATAGCAGAGTAGGGGAGGCGGATGGTACAGTGGTTCTGATGGCAGTGTGCAGGAATGAGGAGGAGAGAGGGTAGGGCAGCTATGTGGGATATTAGATGGAGGACAATGGAGAGAATGGGGGTAGTGGAACAGGAGAGAAGTGGAAAGACTGGGTGCATTGGTGGAATAGAAAGCTGTATAGTGCTGGAATTGGAACAGGGAAGGGGCTAGATGGGTAAGGACAATGACTAATGAAACACAGCAGATGAATTCACAATTGTGAATAATGACTACCTTCAGCTATAGAATGGAATGACAACAGTGACAATGAAAATTTGTGCCAGACTGGGACACGAACCCAGGACATGAACCCAGAATTCCCGCTTATCGCAAGCAGTCGCCTTACCATTTGGCTATCTGTGCATGACTCACGACCAGACCCAAACTTCCAAATGTCGTCAACCATACGTCTGATGTGTTTCGTAACAGCTGTGGTTGCTGCAGTGCCTTGTCATCCGAATAACACAGAACACAGGCACTGCAATATGGTATGACAAATGAAGGTTGAGACCAGGAGGGTTACAGGAACATAGGATATATTGCAGGGAGAGTTCCCACCTGTGCAATCCAGAAAAGCTGGTGTTAGTGGGAAGGATCCAAATGGTACAGGCTGCAAAGCAGTCGAAATGAAGAAAGTAATGTTGCGTGGTGTGCTCAGCAACAGGGGGGGGGGGGGTCTAGTTGTTTCTTGGCTACAGTTTGTTGGTGGCCTTTCACATGGACAGACACCATGTTGATTGTCATGCACATGTAAAATGCAGCACAATGGTTGCAACTCATGTTGTAGATCACATGACTGGTTTCACAGGTAGCCCTGCTTTTGATGGCATAGCTGATGCTTCTCACTGGACTGGAGTAGGTGGTGGTGGTGGTGGAAGGATGTGGAAGAAGAGGTTCTTTCTATAGTCTATGCTCTCAAGTTTTTTTTTGCTCCAAGTCTCATCTTATTACCGACCATAAACCCTTGGTTTCCTTGTTTAACCATCACACTTCCTTGTCTGACAAGACAGCACACTGGCTACAATTCTGGGCACTGTTTGTGTCTTGCTACAGCTATGAAATCCATTTCTGAGCTGTGTCTAAACATGCCAATGCGGATACCCTGTCCCACCTTCCTGTGGGTCCTGACCGCAGCTTTGATTGTGAGGAACTGCTTTGCTTCCATCTTGACACTGAAACGCAGGGTTTGGTCAAGGTTTTCCCAATAATGTGCTCGTGCATATCAGCTGCTGCTGCCACCGACCTGGCTCTCTGTCAGGTGGTTCGGTTTCTTCAACAGGGCTTGACAGATAAACCAGCAGGTCAGGCTTCAGACCACCCTGTGCAATTATTTTTTCTTATGGTATCACCTCTCTGTTTTTGACATTGTTTTTCTGGCATCCATGGGAATTTATTCATGTAGGCTATGCGAGTCCCTTTTTGCATTCCTTTCAGCCTTTGGCTGTGGATGCATTTTCTTGGTTCCCTTACATTCTCTTGTGTGCATCAATTGGCTGAGGTCACAATTCATAAGCTTTGGAGGGTTTTTTTCTACTGAGAGGTTGCCTTATACCTTAGTTTCTAATAATGGGCCCCAATTTGTTTCTCACACCTTTCAATTTTTTGCTCCCATCGTGGCACTGTCATGTTATACCATTCCATCCTGCCACTGTTGGGTTTACCTGGCCACTCCGCACCGGAATCACTGGTGTGAGGGCGAGGGTTTGGTCACTGGTCCAGTGGATACTGGTCACTGATGTCTGGCACCAGAGATGCCTTTTTTGTGACATCCATATTGCCAACGAGCTGGTAGCTCACCATCTTGATCAGTTGTAGCACCTTTGCAGCTGAAAGCAACTGGTGTGCAAGTGCGGCCCCCGTTGCCACTGCCTGCCCCACTGTCCTCCGCCTAAAGCTCATCTTCACTGCAGTGGAGCAGCCCCCTTCTCGTTTTGACCCTACGCTCCAGTGCCCACCTCGCACTTCATCCCGCTTTCTCCATCGGCACTGGCTGCCGCCACTCTGGATTTGATGGATGTGTCTCTTGTTGGACCACAGGTGTCTCCCCCATTGACAGAGCACCAACTTTGCATGAGGGTAGGTGTGCTGTGAGTGTGTTGAGTGTGAATCATCGCGTGTGTGCGTTCAAATCACTTGCCAACTCTATCAGCGTGGGCTGGCCACCAGTAGGAAGTATATACATGGCACTATCTCTGCTGCACACGCAGCACAGTCTCCACCCAAGGCTATAAATGCATGGAGCAGCATTGACTGAATCTCTTATATTTCTAGTTTGTGTTGTGCACATCAGTGTTCCGCGTCTTGTGGAGTTCCAAGAGGCTTAATATTTAGAGGTTATGAATAAAGCCACATTTGTGTGACTTGGATTGGTTTCTTGTGTATCAGTTGGTCACTTTTGTGACTGAAGTTTACAAGAATAGTTGACCAAACACTAGACTAATATGTATCCACTAGAACAGTCTGTGATGCGAGGGACCATCCACGGTATACTGTCTCTGTAAATTTAGTTATAAAGAAACAATGACCACTGAACATTACATGTAAAACAAAGCATGGAAGTATAGGTATATACACGCTCAAAGATATGTATTTGGCTGTCAAAAGAGCAATACATGAGGCCTTCAATAACTACCACAGCAGAATATTATCAACAGATCCCTCAGAACATTTAAAAATAATCTGTTCATATGTTAAAGCTACCACTACTACCAGCGTTTGTGTTCAAACACTTATTGATGACACAGGAACTGAAAATGAGGATAACAAAGTAAAAAGAGAAACTCGGCTTTCATATTTGCCTTTACAAAACAAATATCTATAAGTAAGGCCCTTAAAGATGAGTGCTATAGATTTTAGTGTTCGTATAAATAAGAAACAGCTAAAAGCACCAACATTTCACAAATCTTCAGCCTTAGTGCAATCCCTATAAGGTTCTACATGAATCCCTTGACAAAAAACTATGCCCAATCATTGAAAGAAAGCACGGGTCTCTTCCATGTACATGAAGAGTAGGACAAGTGATACACAAAACAAACTTCCAATATCACTGGTATCCTGTGTTTTCTAGAATCTTAGGGAACCATTAAGTATGGTGTTCCCCTAGGCCAAGCCCATGGACCACTGATCCTCTAGTGAACATTAATAACCTACCAGCATCAGTAAATAACAAGGCAAATATAGTAACATTTGCTGATGTTACAAGTTTCTTGATCAAAGGCATGAAATCCTCAATGTAGATTACAGCTGAAACAATAATACAGCAAGTATAAAATGATTTACAGCAAGTAGTCTATCATTAATCCTTTCAAAAACAAATCTAATGCACTTTCAGACAGAAAATAACAAGCTACTGAAATAGATATCAATGGTTAGAAAATAATTGAAACTTCACATACAAGACTTTTAGGCATAGGAATAAATTATTATGGAGTGAACATACTGATCACCTGCTCAAGAGGCTAACCTCAGTTTCACCACATGTTCACAAGGAAATAATAATATTGTCATATTTCACATATTTCCACCCTCTAATCTCATGTGGTATAATATTCTGGGGAAATGCTGTAAATGTGGAAAACAGATTTTAAACTACAGAAATGAGCTGTGAGGCTAAACTTCAGTGTTATAAATTGGAGATCCTGTACACACTTATTCAAGACCCTTGGGACACTGACACTCACAAGTGAGTATATCTAGTATATCTACTCATTGATGATACTTGTAATAAATAACAAAAAATCTTTTCCAAACTAACTGGGACATGCACAGTCATGATACAAGGCAGAAGCAAAGCTTTCACAAAGATCCAATAACTCTCAAATATAGCATTCAGTCTGGAATAACAATTTATGATAAGTTTCCAATGAATTGACAATCCCCATATATTCAAGGGGAAACTGAAACAGTTTCTCATAAACCACACTGAAAGTAATTTAAATGAGTTTCTAGAGCTATAAGTTATATAAAAGATCTATCACATCATAAATGATACTGTAATAGTGTATGCTGTAATGAATCTTGCCTCCATGGAACTTTCATGCATCAACTGAAATGTTTGATTCCTTATAAATTTTGGCCACACCTGGTTTAATTTTCATACCAGGGTGTATACGTGGACAAGGAAAAAAAATTCCCGGATTTTTCCTGGATAAAAATACACTTTGTCCCAGATGAAAACACACTTTTTCCGTGTTATTAAGTGACAGTATATTTTCTTCGGAACTGTAAAACTTATCAATCCTTTGAATGGTTATGTTTTTATACAGGGGCGTAGAAATTCCCGGCACTTTAGAAAACGAAGCTCGTGGGAGAAAACTCCTTTTGGAAAGATTTTAAATGAGCAGCAACATGTACGCTGCATATTTTCGTATTACGAAAGTATAAACTCAAATTCAACCAATATCCCGCATTTTACATTCCGAACCATCGAAATCGAGATTGCGATGCGCTTTTGTAAGCCAGTCATAGCCCATGTCACGTGATCCCGACAGCGGATGAGAGCGGATATTCAGAGCATAGGACACGTGATGTGGTCAGCCAGCAGCAACATCGCTGTTAAGTAGCGCGGATACACAAACAAGGAAAATTAATGTTTTAAATAATATGCAGTGTTGCTACAAGAAAAGTAAAGCTTTCACATATAATATTGGTCTCTAAGGTTAATAAGCTGCAAGAGAAGCTAAGCTTTCATATATAATGTTGATATTTTTTGCGCGTATTACACTTTAAGTCATATCACGCAAATGTGCCAGTAAAATTTTTAGCGCAGTCCAGTGACTTGTCTTCAAAGTTTTCCACAAATAAATTAGCTACCGCAGAGGAGAGAGAGCTTCACGTAGCATTACATCAATTTGCCCATAATAACGACATGAATGTCTTATCTTCTGGGCTCGAAATACTTCTAAATAGCTCGTCATCAAACGCTCTGTGATTTAAGAAATTCATCGTACATTCTCGCACGTGATTCAACTTGTGTAAAAGGAAATTTACTTTGAAAGTAACGCTTTTCAAAACACCATTCGCAATATTTTCCCGCGACCTGTTACAAATAGGTTCGTTTCAGTAGTCGTCAGAGAGCGCCAGATAACAGGCGACACCGCCCTTTGGCAGCCGCTTCGATGCAGGAAGCCCGTATGTTCGTCCGTGTAAAACACTGAAAGATCTTACGAAAATCCGAAGCTCTTGCAGTATCCTCTGATGTCTCTTGTCTTTTATGACATAATGTAAGATCTTTCAGTGTTTTACACGGACGAACATACGGGCTTCCTGTGTCGAAGCGGCTGCCAAAGGGCGGTGTCGCCTGTTATCTGGCACATTTAAACTTCATACTTAAAGAGCACATTCATATGTCCAGATTCCCAATGAAGCAAGCCTTACCTGATATTAAGCTTTTCAGTGTGGGTTTCGGGATGTAAATTTTCTTGGAGTACCAGTACTGTATTAACTCATTTTTGATTCTTTGTTATGGCATAATGCCATATGTACTTGAAGATGAAAACGTGCACTTGAAATGCAGCGAGCAGTTGAAATTAGTCAATAATGTGGAGCTAAACACTTCGTTTCAAACACATTGACTGCCTCAGCGTAAAAGACTTCTAAAAACCAAATTTCTTTAGCAAACCGACAAAAATAACTTCATTGTTCTACAAGGCTATTAATGCATGGCTGTCAGAAAAGTGGAAATAAAATGAAATCTGAAACTAACAACGTATATTAGCCTGCTGTAATTATGTGAATGTATTTTAATTCACTTGATAACTCCTGGCCACAGAAATCCATTTTATTTTCATTTGACGTGAGCGTAAACGAACAGGAAACAGCATAATCACAATGTAAACACGGGTCACATGGAGACTACACACTTCCCCACTATAACTCAGACTGCTCTGAGCATCAGCGCCGGATCTACAATATTTCCGAACCGGAGGAGTCATACATAAAACATATATGTTCGAGGAAATGTTAAGACATGTTATTTGGTCTTAAGTGCCACCTCTCTTCGCACAGCATTCTTCTGTCGCATGTCACTGTATTTCGCTCCGTGGAATTGAAACGTGTATATTTTGTACTGGATGCCATCAAACTATATTCACTACAGTGGAAATTAAAATGTCCTGTGGTGTCTCTCCTGCTCCACTGTAATAGGGAGAACAAGAACTCTTCAGAAAATTTGCACTCTTTATTGCCTGTTAGCTGGTAAATTTCTATTTTGGGTGACATAAAATTAAACATAGGGTACGTAAAACCAGTAAAGACAAGAGACAAACAATAGAGAACACATTTCTTCAATCCTTAGCTCCTACCATTGTTTTCTCTCTAATCTTGCTACATGGCGTGCTTTCCTTTCTGTGAAAGAATCTATTACCTCATCAAAGTTCGTAAAACGTTTTGCTACATGAAAAAGCGAAATGTCGTTGACTAATACTGCGTAAGCTGTTAATACAAATAGTACTCAAGACTGGTGTGGTTTCTCGATTAGATTCCGTTTATTTTGTCAATGTCTGCTGGATGAAACAAAATAGGCCTTTTTAACACTGCAGAAATTGTAACACACACACACACAAAATAAACGAGACTGCTTTGGCACAAATGGTCATTTTTATAACACGGCAGAATGTAATTCACGAAGACCAACATAAAGTTCCTATTAGGCCTACTGCAAGCAAAAAGCTTTACGTTAGAAAACAGCTTCACATTTCATTCATACGCTCCAGTGTCTCGAGCACGAGTTCGAAAATGAGTAGTACGAGTTTTTTTATGTAAATTTGGAATCGTCATATTCTTATTTGTGTGATGTCCCCGTTTCTTCTCCTTCCTCGTTCCAACAGACAATCGTGCCATGACTAATTCTGGAACTATTCCTGCCTTTGTCAAAACTTATTCGCCGGTTAACTTCACTAACCCTGCCAGAATCACCGGTTTAGGTATCCCTGATTATTCTCCGGTTAGGCGTTGTTATGTTCGTACAAACCATTTTCCGCGCTACTTCCAGAATAGAACTTAAGCGGCTGCTAGACGGGGACTGTAAAACTAGCCCATACTAGTGTAGCGGCCTGGCCAAAAAGTTTCTAACAAAATTTCATTTTCCTGGATACTCCGAGAAGATAATACGTAATCTTTCTTAACTGTTATTCCTGTTAGTCGTTTATTTCCACTCTGGTAGTCTGAATCTATGGGTTTCCCTAGTAATTATAACAACGCTGATCATTCGCAAACCCAATCAACAACATAATCAGACAGTGATTGGCGTTCCCTCGTTCGGCTTTACTCCGCTCAGCTTGTATAGCCCGGTCCCCTTTTGCCTGCAGGAAAGTTTATTTCTAAATGCGACGAGGATTCCCCTGGCAGAGACATCACGAATACTATGCACCCATTCAAAAATCAACTTATGATTTTTTTATTTATTTAACTATGGGACCAAACTGCTGATGTCATCGGTCCCTAGGTTTACACACTACTTAATCTAACTTAAACTATCTTACGCTAAGGACAACAAATACACCCATGCCCGAGGGAGGATTCGAACCTCCGACGGAGGGAGCTGCGCGAACCGTGAAAAGTCCCCTCAGACCGCAAGGCTTATGATTCATTCAGAAATTAACTTACAGAGGGTGTGCAGAAACCAACATGGATGCGCATCAAAATCATATGAGTAATCGATAGACCAATGTGCGCTGGATGCTAGGCGCTTTGTAAAACAATGTTTTTTTCTCCTCAAGAATACGAATTTGGCGTTCCCCCTCTCTCATAGACCCGGCCCTCTGCGCATGCGTGAATCTGGCAGCTTGGGCGCGGCAGTAAAATTTTTCCCGCATGCCTCTAGCTGCTTGCTGCGACTGTTTACACAACCAACAGCCCCATTTCTGTAGCCAGAAACGGGAGTAGGTACTACTCATACGTCACTCAACTGCGCATGCGCATCAACCCGCTCGTAACTGCTAAAACGAATCTAAACAGTTGTGACGTCACGCTCATCGGAGGCAATTTGTTCTTAGGAAGCATTGCATAGTCTTCCTAAAGCCTATGACATTTTTTGCTGTTGGCAACCGCTTGTATGAGCACTGTGTTTTGTTGTTGTATATGGCACATTTCCATTGCGATTTATGTTTTATTTTCGTTTTTTTTTTTCTCGTTCACGTTTTATTGTTGCAGTATTATTCTGCAGTTGCGGGATACAGTAATATCCTTTGTTAGAGTATCCATTCATACCAGTCAAAACTACAAAAATTTAACTGCAAACTAAAACAACGAAAAATTCCCGGGGATTTCCCGGTTTTCTCCCGGATGAAAATATTCCCGGGTTTTTCCCGGATCTCCCGGTTGTCCCGGGTCGTATACATCCTGCATACTTAAATAATATATTCCGCATCTGAAGACATTTTTGAACATATCTGATTCCTAAAAGACTGTTTTCATGACAATATATTTTTTATTATTCATGTTGATCCATTTTGTAATAACGATCTTGAACCATGAAAATTAGTAACCACAAATGTCAACTTACATGATCTAAAAATTAATCTACAGTCAAGACAATATTATTATGCTTGAGTTTTTTACATAAACAAAATTTCTGTCTTCATTTATAATTTCTCTAATTTTAATACTGATAATTAAATTGATCATATAAAATTACAGGATGCTACTATTTTTCAATTTTTCATATTGTCAGAATTTGCAATCTTTGTTAGTAAATATTAGGTGTATAAATCTTCATATGGATAATTATTTCAAGAAAACAGTACTGAAAAACAATTTCAATTTACATAGATCTGCTAATACTAACTTACACAGCATCTTGTTCTAAAAGGTAATAAAAGCTGGGTCACCAAGCATGCCATGGGTTTAGCAACTACTGAATTTGGCATGTTACTCTCTGATCGACTATGTTCTTTGTCTAGCACATGAATGTTGCTCACTGTAATTTTAAGAAGTGCTGTTGTAAAAATTGTGTTTAGAACACAGCAATATATGAAGACTGTGTTTAAATGCAACATAATATTCCAGCTGCTTATTATATGGGAAACACTGAACCAAATATTCTAAAGGTTTATACTGGAACAAAGATGTCAATCCAGACACTGAGACTGACCTAGCAAGACAAGTAATATTTATCTGCTACTGTATTTGTTTCTGCTCTTATTTATTTATTGAATCACTATAAACAGTCAGTTCAACACAGTAAATTTTACTTTTTATTTATATCTAAAAACAAAGATGATGTGACTTACCAAACGAAAGCGCTGGCAGGTCGATAGACACATAAAGAAGACAAACATATACACAAAATTCAAGCTTTCGCAACCAATGGTTGCGTCGTCAGGAAAGAGGGAAGGAGAGGGAAAGACAAAAGGATGTGGGTTTTAAGGGAGAGGGTAAGGAGTCATTCCAATCCCGGGAGCGGAAAGACTTACCTTAGGGGCAAAAAAGGATGGGTATACACTCGCACACACACACATATCCATCCACACATATACAGACACAAGCAGACATATTCAAACCCACATCCTTTCGTCTTTCCCTCTCCTTCCCTCTTTCCTGCCGAAGCAACCGTTGGTTGCCAAAGCTTGAATTTTGTGTGTATGTTTGTGTGTCTATCGACCTGCCAGCGCTTTCGTTTGGTAAGTCATATCATCTTTGTTTTTAGATATATTTTTCCCACGTGGAATGTTTCCCTCTATTATATTCATATCATTACTTTTTATTTATTTGTCCTTTGAATCATTTTTGCACAAGACATGCACATGGCGATGCACAAACAAACAACTGATATTGGACAATTTGTAGCATGATATGATGGTTTGATGACATGAGGTGATGTGATAGAAATGTACAAGAATGATTTTACATAGTTATTGATTATTTTACTCCCATTACTCTCTCTCGTAACCACAAAACGCATGCCTAGTTGGCATAATTAAAGTAGAGAACACAATCTGCTTATTTTAGATGGTATAAACACAAAACTATTTTACATTTATTTTACAGTAATGTGTACTTCTTGTACAAAGTTCATTCCAGCAATTAACTTCACATTTCTCTTCACACACATGGGCCAAAAATTCAGCCACTGTGTAAAAGCAATGATCAAGCAGGAAGGTTTTCTGTGCCTTATTGAACAAAGGCAGAGACTTCCTGTCCCTTATTTCTGGTGGCAGACTGTTGTGTAGTTGGATGCCTTGGTTAAATGGTGAGTTTTGAAGGTGGAGATATGCATATTTTGAACACAGAGTTTAATTTTTTGTCTTGTACTATGATCATGGACATTCACATTTTTGTTGAATTTAGTGATATTACTTTTAACAAACTTTCATGTTTCAAATAGGTAGAGACTGCCAAGAGGAAGAAGTGAACTTTGGAAGAGAGGTCTACGGCTGCCAGTTGGCTTTAATGGGTGGGGAGAATGTCTTTGTTATGTGTGGAGTCTCCCCAGAAATGATACCATACAGCAGTACACTATGAAACTGCAAATATTAAGATGTGCAGACAGCCTCTGTGCTTTTGCAATTTGTGAGAATACGTAAGGCATTGCACACTTGATTCACCCTACGATTCAATTTGCTGATGTGTGTGTCCCACTTCAGGTTGTCCTGGACCTACAGGCCTAAAAATCTTGTTTCTGATGTGTGGGATAATACAGAGCAATGTAGTTCTATCAGGAATAAATTTTGTGGTTCTCAGGTGGAAGTTTAGGAAGATGGTTTTCTTTGTGTTAACTATCAGATTACTTCTGTCAAACCAATGACCCAGTTCATCTACACTTTCAGTTATGACCTCTTGCAGCTCATGGTCATTTCTACTGGTAAGGAGAATACTGATGTCATCTGCAAAGAGTGTACTGGTAGTGGCACTGATGTTATATAGTAAGTCATTAATGTAAAGAAGGAAGAGAGTTGGTCAAAGTATTGAACCTTGGGGCACAGCTTGTGTCACAGTAATAAGTTACAATATGTCCATGACCACTGTGTGTTACTGCTACTATTTGTTTCCTGTTTGAGATATATGCTCTGAACCAGTTCAGAGGGATGCCTCTGATGCCACATGAATGCAGTTTGTCAAGTAGAATATTGAGGTCTATGATGTCAAATGCCTTTGAAAAATCTATGAAGATCCCAATTGCTTTTTGCTTTTTATATAGAGCATATGCCAGACAGATGTGAGGTTCCTGAAGGGGGGCAGCAGCCTTTTCAGTAGTTGCAGGGGCAATGGTCTAGATGATTGACTGATCTGGCCTTGTAACACTACCCAAAACGGCCTTGCTGTGCTGGTACTGCGAATGGCTGAAAGCAAGGGGAAACTACAGCTGTAATTTATCCCAAGAGCATGCAGCTTTACTGTATGGTTAAATGATGATGGTGTCCTCTTGGGTAAAATATTCCGGAGGTAAAATAGTCCCCCAT
This sequence comes from Schistocerca nitens, assembly GCF_023898315.1. NCBI lineage: Eukaryota > Metazoa > Arthropoda > Insecta > Orthoptera > Acrididae > Schistocerca > Schistocerca nitens. Next base: position 514,539,432 of record NC_064614.1, read on the forward strand.
TCGGACCTCCAGGCGGGGACTACTCAGGAGGACTTAGTTATCAGGAGAAAGAAAACTAGTGTTCTTCAGATCAGAGCATGGAATGTCAGATCCCTTAATCGGGCAGGTAGGTTAGAAAATTTGAAAAGGGAAATGGATAGGTCTTAGTTAGATATAGTGGGAATTAGTGAAGTTTGGTGGCAGGGGAAACAAGACTTTTGGTCAGGTGAATACAGGGTTATAAATACAAAATCAAATAGGGATAATGCAGGAGTAGGTTTAATAATGAATAGGAAAATAGGAATGCAGGTAAGCTACTACAAACAGCATAGTGAACGCATTATTGTAGCCAAGATAGATGCGAAGCCCATGCCTACCACAGTAGTACAAGTTTATATGCCAACTAGATCCGCAGATGACGAAGAGATTGATGAAAAGTACGATGAGATAAAAGAAATTATTCAGATAGTGAAGGGAGACAAAAATTTAATAGTCATGGGTGACTGGAACTCAATAATAGGAAAAGGAAGAGAAGGAAACGTAGTAGGTGAATATGGAATAGGAGTAAGGAATGAAAGAGGAAGCCACCTGGTAGAATTTTGCACAGAGCATAACTTAATCACAGATAACACTTGGTTCAAGAATCATTAAAAAAATTGTATGCATGGAAGAAGCCTGGAGATACTGGAAGGTCTCAGATAGATTATATAATGGTAACAGAGATTCAGGAACCAGGTTTTAAATTGTAAGAGAACCACTTGCTTGAACATCAAGAGCTCAGATGGAAACCCAGTTCTAAGCAAATGAGGGAAAACAGAAAGCTGGAAGGAGTATATAAAGGGTCTATACAAGGGCTATGTTCTTGAGAACAATATTATAGAAATGGAAGAGAATGTAGATGAAGATGAAATAGGAAATATGATACTGCGTGACAGAGCAATGAAAGATCAGGGGCAGATGTGGACTCTGACCACACTCTATTGGTTATGAACGGTAGATTAAAACTGAAGAAACTGCAAAAAGGTGGGAATTTGAGAAGATGGGACCTAAATAAACTTAAAGAACCAGAGGTTGTAGAGAACTTCAGGGAGAGCATTAGGGAACGATTGACAAGAATGGGGAAAGAAATACACTCCTGGAAATTGAAATAAGAACACCGTGAATTCATTGTCCCAGGAAGGGGAAACTTTATTGATACATCACATGATCACACAACAGAACCACAGGCACATAGACACAGGCAACAGAGCATGCACAATGTCGGCACTAGTACAGTGTATATCCACTTTTCGCAGCAATGCAGGCTGCTATTCTCCCATGGAGACGATCGTAGAGATGCTGGATGTAGTCCTGTGGAACGGCTTGCCATGCCATTTCCACCTGGCGCCTCAGTTGGACCAGCGTTCGTGCTGGACGTGCAGACCGTGTGAGACGACGCTTCATCCAGTCCCAAACATGCTCAATGGGGGACAGATCCGGAGATCTTGCTGGCCAGGGTAGTTGACTTACACCTTCTAGAGCACGTTGGGTGGCACGGGATACATGCGGACGTGCATTGTCCTGTTGGAACAGCAAGTTCCCTTGCCGGTCTAGGAATGGTAGAACGATGGGTTCGATGACGGCTTGGATGTACCGTGCACTATTCAGTGTCCCCTTGACGATCACCAGTGGTGTACGGCCAGTGTAGGAGATCGCTCCCCACACCATGATGCCGGGTGTTGCCCTGTGTGCCTCGGTCGTATGCAGTCCTGATTGTGGCGCTCACCTGCACGGCGCCAAACACGCATACGACCATCATTGGCACCAAGGCACAAGCGACTCTCATCGCTGAAGACGACACGTCTCCATTCGTCCCTCCATTCACGCCTGTCGCGACACCACTGGAGGCGGGCTGCACGATGTTGGGGCGTGAGCGGAAGACGGCCTAACGGTGTGCGGGACCGTAGCCCAGCTTCATGGAGACGGTTGCGAATGGTCCTCGCCGATACCCCAGGAGCAACAGTGTCCCTAATTTGCTGGGAAGTGGCGGTGCGGTCCCCTACGGCACTGCGTAGGATCCTACGGTCTTGGCGTGCATCCGTGCATCGCTGCGGTCCGGTCCCAGGTCGACGGGCACGTGCACCTTCCGCCGACCACTGGCGACAACATCGATGTACTGTGGAGACCTCACGCCCCACGTGTTGAGCAATTCGGCGGTACGTCCACCCGGCCTCCCGCATGCCCACTATACGCCCTCGCTCAAAGTCCGTCACCTGCACATACGGTTCACGTCCACGCTGTCGCGGCATGCTACCAGTGTTAAAGACTGCGATGGAGCTCCGTATGCCACGGCAACCTGGCGGACACTGACGGCGGCGGTGCACAAATGCTGCGCAGCTAGCGCCATTCGACGGCCAACACCGCGGGTCCTGGTGTGTCCGCTGTGCCGTGCGTGTGATCATTGCTTGTACAGCCCTCTCGCAGTGTCCGGAGCAAGTATGGTGGGTCTGACACACCGGTGTCAATGTGTTCTTTTTTCCATTTCCAGGAGTGTACATTAGAAGAAGAATGGGTAGACTTGACAGATGAAATAGTGAAGGTAGCAGAGGATCAAGTAGGTAAAAAGACAAGGGCTAATAGAAATCCTTGGGTTACAGAAGAGATATTGAATTTAATTGATGAAAGAAGAAAATATAAAAATGCAGTAAATGAAGCAGGCAAAAAGGAATGCAAACGTCTCAAAAATGAGATCGACAGGAAGTGCAAAATGGCTAAGCAGGGATGGCTAGAGGACAGATGTAAGGATGTAGAGATGCATATCACTAGGTAAGATAGATACCGCCTACAGGAATTAAAGAGACCTTTGGAGAAAAGAGAACCACTTGCATGAACATCAAGAGCTCAGATGGAAACCCAGTTCTAAGCAAATGAGGGAAAACAGAAAGCTGGAAGGAGTATATAAAGGGTCTATACAAGGGCAATGTTCTTGAGAACAATATTATAGAAATGGAAGAGAATGGAGATGAAGATGAAATAGGAAATATGATACTGTGTGACAGAGCAATGAAAGATCTAAGTCGAAACAAGGCCCCGTGAGTAGGCAACATTCCATTAGAGCTACTGACAGCCTTGGGAGAGCCAGATGTATGAGACAGAGCAAGATGTATTAGACAGGCAAAATACCCTCAGACTTCAAGAAGAATATAATAATTTCAATCCAAAAGAAAGCAGGTGTTGACAGATGTGAAAATTACCGAACTATAAGTTTAATAAGCCACAGCTGCAAAATACTAACACGAATTCTTTACAGATGAATGGAAAAACTGGTAGAAGCCGACCTCGGGGAAGATCAGTTTGGATTCCATAGAAATGCTGGAACATGTGAGGCAATACTGACCCTACAACTTATCTTAGAAAATAGACTAAGGAAAGGCAAACCTACTTTTCTAGCATTTGTAGACTTAGAGAAAGCTTTTGACAATGTTGATTGGAATACTCTCTTTCAAATTCTGAAGGTGGCAGGGATAAAATACAGGGAGCGAAGGCTATTTACAATTTGTACAGAAACCAGACGGCAGTTATATGAGTCAAGGGGCATGAAAGGGAAACAGTGGTTGGGAAGGGAGTGAGACAGGGTTGTAGCCTATCCCTGATGTTATTCAATCTGTATATTGAGCAAGCGGTAAAGAAAACAAAAGAAAAATTCACAGTAGGAATTAAAATCCATGGAGAAGAAATAAAAACTTTGAGATTCGCTGATGACATTGTAATTCTGTCAGAAACTGCAAAGGACCTGGAAGAGCAGTTGAATGGAATGGACAGTCTCTTGAAAGGAAGATATAAGATGAACATCAACAAAAGCAAAACGAGGACAATGGAATGTAGTCAAATTAAATCTGGTGATGCTGCCGTAATTAGTTTAGGAAATGAGACGCTTAAAGTAGTAAATGAGTTTTGCTATTTGGGGAGCAAAATAACTGATGGTCAAGTAGAGAGAACATAAAACGTAGACTGGCAATGGCAAGGAAAGCGTTTCTGAAGAAGAGAAATTTGTTAACATCGAATATAAATTTAAGTGCCAGGAAGTTGTTTCTGAAAGTATTTGTATGGAGTGTAGCCATGTATGGAAGTGAAATGTGGATGATAAATAGTTTAGACAAGAAGAGAATAGAGGCTTGTGAAATGTGGTGCTACAGAATAATGCTGAAGATTAGAAGGGTAGATCACATAACTAATGAGGAGGTATTGAATAGAATTGGAGAGAAGAGAAATTTGTGGCACAACTTGACTAGAAGAAGGGATCGGTTGGTAGGGCATATTCTGAGACATCAAGGGGTCACCAATTTAGTATTGGAGGGCAGCATGGAGGGTAAAAATTGTAGAGGAAGACCAAGAGATGAATACACTAAACAGATTGAGAAGGATGTAGGTTGTGGCAGGTACTGGGAGATGAAGAGCTTGCACAGTATAGAGTAGCATGGAGAGCTGCATCAAACCAGACTCTGGACTGAAGAGCACAACAACATAGAGCATGTACCTATTGTGGATTTATTTTTCCTTCAACCACACTGAGTTTCTGAGAGGGTTCTTTTCTAGAAAGTTTATTAATCTTTGATAGAATAGTCTCTCCAGAAGCTTAACACATGTGACAATGATATAGGTTTGTAGTATTCCACATTATTTTTCTCACCTTTATTAAAGACTGGAATAACTTTTGCTACTTTCATACAATCAGAAAATGGACCTGTCATCAGGGATGTGTTGTACACATTAGTGAGGGGACAGCTATTTTATTGATGCAATTCTTTAAGATGAAACCTGGAATGTCATTGATTCCAGATGATAATTTGTTTCTAAGGCTCCTTGTGCTTAATATAATTTTGTCAAAAGTAGTTTCCCAGAAGAATATGGAGTCTACAGAAGATTTTTGTATTTTGGTTTATCTACTGTATGTAGATGTGGGACTTTCCTTACTTTGTAGTAGTTGCTTTACAGTACTGCCATGGTAATTGTATTTACAAGTTCTTGTGGATTAGTTAATAGGAATAGTTGTAGGTCAGTGTTGTATTTTCACATTCACAGGGCAGTTGATCTGTTTCATTTATTATGATATTCCACACTGCCTTGTCTTTGTTTGAGGATGCTGCCACATTGTTGTCATTTGCCATTTGTCTGGCTTATGCTATGACTGTTTTTAAAAGGGTTCTGACATGTTGCGTAATATATCTCTCTTGGGAGGGGGCAGATTGTCATTTTTTAAGTATTTCAACAGGTCTCCCTTCCTTCGGCAGGAAATGTCTATGAAACATAAGTAGAATGGAGCGTTACTGTAATATATAGCATTGTATACTTTCTACATATATTGTTGTTTTTTCTTGAAACCTTTAGAGTAATGTCATATACTTTTTACGTTTATTGCTTGTAGTATTGTCAATTTTCTTCTCTTTCCCTCCATGTAATATTGTATTCTTCAACTCGTTCCACTTAAAAGGACAGTCTTTGTACAGTGTTAATTTAAGATCAAGGTGGAATATATCCAAGAAGGAGGATTTTTTCTATCCCCCTCTGAGAAAAGAAGAAACTTAGCATCACCAAACAAGTTAAAGATAGCATCATCAAATAAGTTAAAGATACACCATAAAACTTGCAAAGGACTCCATCAGCAAATTGTAGTAAATAAGGTAAAGTCTGAAGCTCCTCATCAATGTATAAAAAAATTAAACAAAAAAATTCTTGATCTAAAAGTATACATCCATAATGTACAAGGGCTCAAAACCAAACTTAATGACTTAGAAATTTTGTTATCAAGTGCAAGTGAACTGTCAGATACACAGATATTATTTATTAATGAACATTTCATGAGATCTTTTAAAATAGAAAGTGTTGTGATACCAAATTTTAAACTCGTAGGTCACTTCTCAAGAACATCTTACAAAGGTGGAGGTAGTTGCATATTTGTAAAAGACAACATTACTGCTACACCTCTTGATATTTGCAATTCGTATAGTATTGAAAAAGATATAGAACTGTCAGGTGTAGAGCTTACAGATCTAAATGTTTATATAATAGCACTTTACAGGTCACCCTCTGGTAACATAGGGACTTTCTACAAAAATCTAGCACCAGTAATAGAAAATCTAAGTAAAAGAAAATCATATAGTGTTCTAATATGTGGTGACTATAATATAGATTTTCTCTCAGAAAACTCTAGCCATCTAAGCATTAAAAATTTTATGAACAGCTACAACCTAGACCTAATGGTCAACACTCCAACCAGGATAACAAATCACACTACCACTTGTCTGGATCAAGTAGCAAGCAACATAAATTGTACTGTATCCTCCGTCAAACTAGAATTTTCAGACCACAATGCATTAATTATGCAGGTCTGGTTGCAAAATAACAGTCACAAACACAATAAAATCACTGTACAGGGGAGAAACTTCAATAAAACCCACATACATACTTTCCTCTTTGATGTACAAAATGAAAACTGGCAAAATGTATATGAGGCTCAAACAGTAGACAGCAAATATGAAGCATTCTTGGATATTTTCTGTTCTTATTTTAATTGCCACTTTCCCTTACAAACAAAATGTATCAACAAAGATAGAAAACTCTCCAGCTGGATCACCCCAGGAATCATTAGATCATCACAAAGAAAAAGAGAACTTTTTTACATTAGCAAATCCAAACTAGGCAGTAGTGAAGCATTTAAGTCATACTTTACTCTACATAAAAATATATTAAGGAACGTAGTAAACACAGCCAAAAAGCCACAGAATGATAACTACCTCAAATTGTTATCAAATAAGAGCAAAAGCATGTGGCAACTTATTAATATGAATACTAATAGAGGAAAACAACTACAAAGTGATATTACCTTAAAAATAAATGGAAAATTAGTCTCCAGTGGGAAAGAAACAGCAGAGGAATTCAATAACTACTTTACAGAAACAGTAGAAAACCTGGCTGACCATCTTAAAAATAACTGTCCCTTACAACTAGAACCAAACTTATGCTCTGAGACTCTATTTTTAAGGCCTACATCTGAAATTGAAATAGAAAAGACACTTCATAACAAAATTAAAAAAAAAAATCATCTGCTGGACAAGATCAAATTCCATGCTTCCTCCTTCATAATTGCAAGAACTTTATCAGTAAACCCCTAGCCCACATAATAAACTTCTCATTCCTGAATGGTGCATTTCCTGGTATGCTCACAATTGCAAAAATTATACCTGTCCACAAAAATGGAAGCAAAGAGGATCCCAGTAATTATCGAGCCATTGCACTGCTTTGAACTTTTAGTAAAGTATTTGAATATATAATGGCCACCAGAATCATGTCCTTTCTAGACAAAGAAAATATCCTGTCACCTGCTCAGTTCGGCTTCCAAAGTAAGAAAGCTACAACTGACACAATACAAGAATTTCTAGATCATGCACTGGAGCTTGTGGACAAAAAACTCCCAGCCATAGGTATCTTCCTAGATCTAACAAAGGCCTTCGACATAGTTAATCATAGTATACTTTTGCAAAAGATGCATTCCTATGGAATAAGAGGAAATGCCTATGACTGGTTTAAAAGCTATCTGGAAGATCGACAGCAGTATCTCGAATTAAATGAAACTAAGCTGTCAGGTACAGCTAGCACTGTACATTCCTCCATACATACCATAAAGCAAGGCGTTCCCCGAGGCTCCGCCCTGGGCCCCTTGCTGTTCTTACTTTACATAAATGACCTTCCTCACAGCCTATCAGGCACTAAAACCCTTTTGTTAGCTGATGACACCTCTGTACTCATATCTGCGCCTGAACAAATTCTCCAATCTAATATAGATAGGACCACAGATCAAATAAGTCGATAGTTTCAAAGTAACAGGCTGCTTCTTAATGCAAAAAAGACAATTGGAATAACCTTCCACACTGCCCAAAATAGAAATCCATTACTACCAACTATATCACTGGAAAAAAATAATGTTAAACTTGAAAATGAAATAAAATTTTTGGGGGTCAATATTACTGATACACTCACATGAAAAAGGCACATTGACGTTACCAGCACAAAACTTAGTAAAGTATGCTTCATGATTAGATCAATAAGGAACATCACTAACACAAGTACCCTAACCACAATGTACCATGCACTCTTTCACTCTGTACTTAACTACAGAATCATCTTCTGGGGCCAAAATTCTGAATCAATTAAGATATTCAAACTGCAAAAGACAATAGTCCGAACAATTATGTTCAAAAAACAAAGAGACACTTATAAACCATTATTTAAGAAACTAAACATTTTGCCCCTCCCATGCCAATACATACTGGAATTATTATTCTTTACCAAAAAAAGTATCAACAAAATTAGCAAAAATATGGATTACCACGATTATGACACAAGAACAAAAACCTCTGTAAGAATACTTCCCCACTCAACAAAAACTGTACAGTGATGGTGTCAAGTGCATGGGAATAAAATTATATAACCATCCTCCAACTTTTATACAAGAAATCCAAGAAATAAATAAATTCAAACAGACGGTGAAATCTCTTTTAATAAAAGACTGCTTTTATACCATCCAGGAATATTTGGAATCAAAATTGTCTTAATGCATGATAATGTATCAAAGCTGAATGTTATTAAGTCAATTTTGCAACATCATGTAACAATTCTCTGTAAAGCTGTAACTTTAAGTAACATAATTGGTAGGTAATGTAAAATAATCATTCTTCTGTGTTCTTGTTTACTGTTTTAGACTCCTGTAAACTGTATATTTGTATTGACTTATGCCATATCAGTTGTACAAGCCATTGTACTGATTTGATCTACGGGACAAATAAATAATAAATTAATTAATTAATTAAAAACTAAATCAGGTCAAAACATATTATGAGCTCAAATATAGTCAGATATCTCAAACAGGATGACCTCCTCCATACCATCAGTATTAAAAATGTAATCGTGTCAACCATGGCCGGAGGCAGTGTAGTTCAACTGTATATTGAAAAGCTGCATTGTGCATAAAAATATATTCGATTTCAATATCTATCATGCCATTTTCACGTAATAGAACACTTAATGAGCAAATACAATCTCACAGTTGAATAAATAGCACAAAATATTCAAGAGCCAGGGAACTAAACTAGGTATCCTCAGTGGAGAATGTGTAGGATCAGAAGTTCTTCTGGTCTTTAACTTCAATTATAATAACACATAACTGCATTGTTTATTTTATGATATTGTGTCTTACAATTTTGTTCCTTAAATCACTAAAACACTTACTACCACAATGATTATCTGCACTAATTGTAATATGTAACTGGGTTTCTGTTTGTTCCAGTTAGCTTCTGAAACATTATGCTTTCTCATATATCATGATATCATAAATTAACCAACATTAACCAACTATCATGCAAGACATTACGATTCTTTAAATTCAAAGGAGAGGGTAATCAGAATAAGCGGAAACTGTTTTTTTGGCAGAGCCATTGGAGTTTTTATAATACACATCTGGACAGATCCACGTACAGTTGTGTGTACAACATTTGTAGTAACTAAGAGTAAAACATTTTGGCACTGTAGATTAACACACCTGCATTGCAAGTCTCTTCAGCTGTGCATTTCTTCTAACAGATTCAATGTCACCAACAGCCAAACCAATGAGCAAGTTCATCAGCAGAATTGGCATCAGCACCATAAACAGCCCCAAGATGATAAATGTTGGAAGTGGATACGGCAAGAAAGTTTCTTCATTGAGATAATATGGTCGAACATATGTTCCAAGAAAATCAATTTCACCTAACATCATGGAAAATGTTCTAATTAAAGACATTGGAACATTTCTGAAAGATAGATGTGCTCCCTGTAATTAGATGATGAAAGTGGCATTAATAATTTAATATTTGTGATACATTTAATGTGCTAGGGTATTATTTCAATAACATTATCAGCTTGGAAACTTACCTCTGAAAGTAGTATATAAAATGCAAGACCAAATGCAATTATCAGTATTGAGAAGACAATAAGTACTTTAATGAGTGTCTGAAGTATTTCCAGAAACATAACAACATATATCCCCACTTGATCAAATCTGTTGGTAAAAAAAAAAAGAAAAGTTATTATTTAAGACTAACAACTCTTACTAAATAGCATAACATTTACTCTGAAAAACAGTTTTACAAATATGTACAAACTGAATTTATAAATTTAACATCTGTGTTAAATCAAACCACTAACTTCTGTCAATAACTCGGAAATTCAGCACTATCATCCACAATGATCTGTAAGAAGACATGTGGTATTGTTGCTTTCCAGCAACCTGTGTGTTACGTGTCACATGCATAAGGAGTGCATGTTGAATTCAAGTTTCAAGTGGGATGAACTAAAGATACAGATTTCTTGCATCACATACTAGCAAAAAGAGTAGAAAAATAAAGTGTTAATGTGCTGTTGTCAGAGAAGTCACTAGAGAGGGAGCACGAACTCATATTGTATAAGGATGTTGCAATGAATGAAACACTGTAGAAACAACTTTCACTAAGGATTGCATTGCAATAGGTGGAATGTGAACAAAAAACCCTTCTGGTCTGTGATCTTTGTGTGAATTTTGCACTTTGTGTGGATTGGATGTACAGATGCAGAGCACAGATTTATTTCCAAGAGCATAGTAGGAAGATATATACAGCATAATAGAGAAGAGAGAGAAATCATGTTTAAGGTACAGTTTGTGAAATAGACTAACAGTGATGAAGATGCACATTTAAGAGTTCTCTTTAAAAATGCAGGTTTTATGGTAAGAGGAATGGGAGAAGTTTTGGTATCATTGGGAGAACCTGAAGCAGGCTTGAGCAAACATGGTCAACTGGAGGAGAAATTAATTAGAACATCAGATTATCCTGCAAGTATGATGGAGTTCCACATTCAGTAATTTGAGAAGTATTCCCCTACTGTAATAAGGAATCTGTAATTAAAAAGGTATATAATGTGAACAAAGAGAATGAATAATTTTGTATCAGATAATATCCCATCCTTTGGCCCAGCCAGCTGACATTAACTGAAACATCAAAAGAATGCAGGACACTGGACTGATCTGATAGTCCTTACTAGAACCTACCACATGTTGTGAGTAATGAGTTGACAATGCTTCATCACCAACTCCCATACTACCAAGGGGATAAATTACAAGGTGCAGTAGAAGAAAATGAAGATGCAAAATAGGAGGAGGAGGAGGAGAAGAAGGAGAAGAAGAAGAAGAAGGACAACAACAAAAACAGAGAGCAAAAGCAGAAGGGAAGAACTGTCTGAGGAAAGAGAAGCATGGTGCAAAAGAAAAGAAAGCATAAAGAAAAGAGGAGGAAAGAAAATGGGAGAGGGACACTGCAGAAGAAAATAAGAATGCAGAAAAAGTAAAAAAGAAGAAAAAAAACTATATCTGCTTATCAAATTGGTGCAGAAAGAGGAAGAAAGAAAATAGAAAAAGGCATGGGCAGGAGAAAGCAAAGTGATGGAAATAGAATATAAGAAAGAAGAAAGATATATCAACTGAACAAAAGTAGGTGTGCCAAAATGTACTTTATTTCATGCACATTTTTTGGGGAACCATTAGGCATGCATCAATTGAAGAATATCAATAAATATTACCATCATGACTTTACAATCATAAAATGGACATCTCACAGTTTGGTGGCAATTTGAATGAAGAAAAGATGATTTCATGGTATCAGTAAATTGAAACGAGGACTCCAGTGACGTGAAGATTTTGAAATGGACTTATAGGAAATATTTTTTGCTAGCAAGTAACAGTGACAGAGAAAATAAATCATTGGGTTTATAATATTTTGTCTATTGTTATAGAGATAGAGCTGAAGCAATGACTTCATGTTATACTGGATAGTGATGTTCATATTGTAAATATGAGTGAATAAACTTACAAAGTTTTCAGAACAGAGTACATTGCAATTAATATAGAAGCTGGTTGTACTTAAAAATGTAGAATGTACAAATATAGACATATTTTCAAACATACCACACATTAAGCATAGCACATCAGTTGTTATTCCGTATGACCATCTTCTTTCCTGTACCAACATTACAGTTCCTTCCTTTAGATTCAAGTGCTCATTGCATTTTGATGGAACATTACAATGAGCTTTCTGGTCAAGTTCCAGCTATTTTTGCCAGTAATAATTCTATTTACTATGCTGTCCTTCCTTTAAGATAGGTCTCTCATCTCCCTTACTCGTTCCCATGAGAACAAACTTAGTAAAAATGTTTGAAATCAGTAGCTCAGCATTGATTCCAACTTGATATACCTGAATGATTCTGACAATCAGCCTTGCAAGTCTTTCTGGATATTTGTTGCCTTAATAAAAAAAAGGCAGCAGATGAATCATTCTCCCAGATATGTATATGTGTGCATGCAAACCTCAGTCCATTAAATGAAAACCCACAATTCTTTGACAGCTGAAGATTCCAGTTCATTCCACATGTATAAGTACCAGTTTGTAATGCAATGTAAACACTACTTCTTTGCACCAAAAAACTGAGCTACATTCTTCAGGATCTTTAGAGCATTTGCCTCAGCCTGTAGAGTCATCTCACTTGGTGAATGCAACTAAATCTTTCCATCATAACTGTGACTTGTATTGCCTTAGCCCTTGGCATCAAGGAAGACATATATCTAGTGTCACATCAAGGAAGACATGCATGTAGTGTAGTGTATGGCAAAGTCTTTCTTCTATGTACACTCAATGTTTATTGATCCTTGTAGACTGCTTACATAGTCTACTGGTTACTGTCAGTGTGTAGTGATGCACAGGTCCCAGGTCTGATCCTTGGCGACTGCTTTGCATTTTTAAGGGGTAGGGAGGTGTGGAATGGATGTATTATGACTTCTCTGGGAAAATGAAAGTACTTGAGTAAATAAGTGGTGAACTCAACATGGAAGCTGCTGGGTGTCAAATCTAAAGGGTTCTACTGTGTTGGCAATCACATATATTTAATTTATAATGTGTGTCTATAGTGTGTATTTAAGAGGGAAGTGAGGATCAAACTAAATTTTGTTTAAATGTTTGCAAAGATCTTCAACAAAGCCAATTATGGTTTAGTGGCCAGTTGACAATGAGGTCATTGGAGATGGAATATAAGCTCAGAGAGGATAAAAATGGGGAAAGAAATTGGTTATTTACTTTTCAATGGAGCTACCATTATTCACCACAACTGATTTAGTAAAACCTAAATATAGATGGCCAGGCAAGGCGAATCAATGCTGTGGTTTTCCTGAGATCCATTTATGAATGTCGTTATGCTTGCCATACTGCAAATCAGAACATGTAATTCCTATTCAAGGTTAAATAATTAAGTTCTACAGATTTTTGTTTATTTCATATTAGTTTTAGGCTTATTAGGCCATCTCCAGGAAACAACAGACTAGCATCTGAAAGGAACACTAGTTCTTAGGCAACCAATCACTATAAGCAAAGATACAATAAATTGCCCAGTGTTGTGCATCAGACTTGTTCCTAATGCTGAAGTTATAGTTTCACAATGGACAATGCTAAACATGATAAATAATTAAACTGCACAATATTGCAGGTTAAAATGTTATAATAATAAATTTTGTGAGGTCCTGACATTGGCTGAGATATTGTTAAGCTGAGCACTCTTCATTTATGTAATTATTATTTTATTGCGTAGTCTCATAGCACTTGAAACAAGAAAAGATAATACTACCAGTCATAAACTGTAAGCTTTAGTTTATTATGTATTTGGATAGCATTTTAAACAAGAAAAAATTCTATAAACAGCAGAAGCCTCTAGCTTTAATACTACATTTTCTGTGTATTTATAACATTGTCAACTAATTCTACTGATTTGTACAAAATTCAGTTAAATAACTGATCATATGAATAACCTACTTAGAATAACTTTGCGGATTTTCACAAGTCTTGCAAATGATGGAACTATTTTTACCATGCAGTTCACGTTAACTTCAACACATGGAACTGAAATCTAAAAAAGAAACTGATGTTTGTCAAACACATTCTACATATTGCCCACCCTGTAAAACGCTGACATGCATCTCAGAGAATGGTCTCCTGGAGATGGTCACAGTTACCTTCACCACCATATTCATGTCTTCTAAACTTAAACTCTGTCTAAAATGTTTCCTTCTATGCCATCTTCCTCTCCTGAGTAAGCAGAGTTCAATTCTGGAACCCAATCTTCTACCACAGACATTTAGTTTTTTAAAAAAATTCTGGGAACTTGAGTTATGACACATAGCCTTCAGGCAGTACTTTATATAAAATATGACACACATATGTAAGTTTTCTAACAGTGACATTTCAAATAAGTTTTCTCTATTCATGTCACAATTTTACCAGTTATTATTATTTATAACAATAATGGAGGTAAACACCCAGCTATATCAGATCAATGTGTGGAACAAAGTAACACATAATAGAAAACAGCTGTTGAGCACAATCTCTTTTTCCAGCAATAATATCCACATTCAGACACACAACCACACAGACATAAACACACACACTCCTGCAGCCTCAGCAAATACCAATTATTTTGATAAGGAGAGATGGGTAAAGGCGAAGAGGGAGAGAGAGAAGTGAGAGGGGTTGAAAGTTGTTACTTGTCATTCCCCCATAGAATGCGGTACACCATTGCTGATACATAACATGGCTGCTTCCACATGTGGCAGGCACTGCCTTTTATGGGGTAGGAAGTGTGTTTGACTGGACTGTGTTATGAGGCTGTGGGTGGGTGGTGGGTCTTGCACCTGGGTTGACCACAAGGAAACAACCCATCAGGTGCGGGACTGGGAGTAAGACTGAAACAGGGATGGACAAGAATATTCTGTAGGTTGTGTTGGCAGCAGGAAACTACTTTGGGTGATGTGGGTAGGACTTTTGGTTAGAATATCCCTCAGCTCAGGGCGTGACATAAGAGAGTCAAAGCCATGGTGGAGGATGTGGTTGACGTTTTCAAGGCCAGGGGGATACTGGCTTTTCAGAGAAGAGTTGGTTGATGGCTGGCTAATAGGTTTACAGGTGTCAAGAGGAGCAGATGGCATGGGAGATTTGTTGATGGATGAACTTGATAGGATAGTATGTGTCAGTAAAGACACTGGTAAGGTAATTGGTATATTTTGACAGCTCCTGCTTTCCACTGCAGATGCGGCATCCAAGGATGGCAAGGCTGTAAGGAAGGGAGTTTCTAGCATGGAATGTGTGACAGCTATCAAGCTGTCATAGTGGAGGTGACTGATGACATTTTCATGATCTGGGCTCACAGCAAGAGTAATCTTTGCTCTTCCTTCCAAAACCTTAACAACTGTTACCAAATCCCCTTCATTTAGTCCTCATCTGATCAAGCCATCTTTCTCATGTCAGTCTCCACCTCTCAGATGGTGCCATAAATACATCTGCCCATATCAAGTGCACCAACTACCAACTGCACCTCAATTTTGATAGCTGTCACCCATTCCATGCCATAAAGTCTCTTCTTTACAGCCTTATCAACCATGGACACTGCACCTGCAGTGCAAAGCAAGAGTTTTCAAAATATACTGATAACCTTACCAGAGCTTTATTGATAGACAATATCCAATCCAGCTCACATACAAACAACTCTCCCACACCATCCGCTCCTCCAACAGTAGAAAACCTGTTAACCAGCCAATGACCAGCTTTTCTCCAATCATCCAGTATCACCCGGGCCTTGAAAATCTCAACCACATCCACCACCAGGGCTTTGATTACCTCGTGGCATGGCGTGAGATGAATATCCTACCCAGAATCCTACCCCATCCCCAAAAGTAGTGTTCCACTGCCCACCCAACCTAAACAACCTGCTTTCTCCCACTACTCTTCCTCCCCCTCCGCGTGGGTATTCTCCAAATCCTCCCCCCTCCATCTTCACCCCCCCCTTTCCAACTCCTCTTTCTCCCTCACTTCCCTTTCTTTCTCTTCATCTTCACCTTTATCTCCTTTTCCACCCTGAGTTCCTCCCATCCCTATTCCAATACTAGTCCCAATCCTAAACCCCATGGCTCATTCCCTTGAGATCAGCCTTGGTGCAAGACCTGTCCCATACATCCATCCCCCATCTACTACCACAGTCCAGTCACAGGTGTTTCCTATCCAATGAAAGGAGAGGACACATGTGAAAGCAGCCCTGTTATATACCAGGTTTGCTGCAATTAATCTACAGTATTCTTGGGCATGAAAAGTAACCAACTGCTAGCTTGCATGAATGGCACTGCCAAACTGTGTCAAATCAAAAACATCCAGTTGCTGAACAACTGCATATGACAACACAAATTATGTAGGCCATTTGGAGACTCTCCTCCAGCAAAAGTTTCTCCAAACTATGCGGATGGGAATGGTCTCTTCAGCATATCCTGTGTTCTTGCAATCCCCTTGCCCTAATCCTTTGCTAAGCTGCCTCCACTGTCTCATCTTGTCTTTTCCTTTATATCTTCTGTCCATATCACACCTCACCCCCCCAGATCATGCACTGTTTTCTCCCACTGCTCAACCTTTCCAAGGCCTAAGGCCTCTCACTTTTCTCCCCCCCCCCCCCCCCCCCAGTTCTGCCCTCTCCCTCTCTTTCTGAATCTCTATCTCTTTTTGTTGTATCCCTGGTACTTTTTTCATCTTGTTGTGCACTGTGAAGTCATCTGTCCAACTACTTTCAATAACCAAGTAATAGCCATGGCCATGCGAGTGTGTGTTTGAGTGTGTGTGTGGTTGTGTGTGTGATTATGTGTACTATTGCTGGAAAACAGTGTTTGAAAGTTAGTGTGGATGCTGTTTTCTGTACCGTCTCACTGTGCTCCATGCATCGATCCATAAAACGTGATGGTTGCCTTTCCCTAATTTTGTATGTTGTTTCTCTTTATTTACTATTTATTTACTTAGTGCCAAATTTATCACATCACAGGGCTTGTCAAAACACAAGACAATATAAAATTTTACATCTAGCTTTTTAATCAACACATTTTGATTGAGTATAATAAAATAAACAATATTCTACTTAATTAAGAATGAGAAAACAGAATTTTATATACACAAGAGTAGTAAACAAAAGTGAAGTTCACATATACCACCAGAAATGGTATGTAACATTAGTAAAGTTGGTGAAAGATCACTGATGACAGTTGCAATGAGCTTGGAACAGCAGCATTATGCACTCATCTCAACCTATCATGTAGTGCAATCTTGTATATCTCTCTATGGCAAAATTTTCGTGTTAGTGCAGCTCTATTGAAGACTACTGTTTCACTTGCAGCCATTTATGTTTCACTCTTGGAAGCTTTCAACAGTGTCACCAGCTATTAGGGGTGTTCTTTCACCAACTGTACTATACATAGATTAATTTAGTAGGAGTTCTTCAGTTTTATTTAGAAATATTTCAAAAATTATAAATTTCTGAGGAGAGATTATAAATAAGAACCTATAGTGTTGAGCAATATTCCAAATATTCATTAAGGCTGTAGAAGCTATGGATTATTAATAGAGGTTTTAATTTCTTTTAGGTGCATTAGTGTATGGTGTTCTTTGTGTACATCCCTATGAAAGTCATCCCTATCCATTGCTTCATAATGAAATACAGTCAGTAAACAAAACCACAGCATGAAATGTTCACTGCAATAAGATAAAATTCAAACAGTAACAACAATGAATTTACCTTTGCAAATACAGCAGGAGATTGAACCAACTGAGGAATACAGTTACAGATGCACATGACAGCTGAAGATCATCAAAATTGCCAGAAAATACAGGAATGACCATCATGGTTGCAGATACATATAATAACCATGATACAAAGTTGCTTGGATCTAGCAAATATCGCCAGCGCTGCTGATATAGTTGAAATACTTCCCTCATTGTGCTAAGACCAATATATGTCAATATGGATACTGCACATATGTACATTGCTGCTTTTGGTTCTTTGACCTAAAACATTAAGTATTACTTGTGCTCAAAGTACATATGATAACATGTAAACTTGTAATTATTGTTTCAAACAATGGAAAATACAGCATGGACTGTAACAATATTATGAAAAGGGAAGTTGCTGATTACCATATAGTGGAGATGCTGAGTTGCAGTTAGGTACAACAAAAAGACTGTCACAAATATAGCTTTCGGCCAGTAAGGTCTTCATCAAAATTAGATGACAGATATAAACATAAACACTCACTAAAATGCAAGTTTGTGTTACTGTGTATGTGTGTGTCTGTCATCTAATTTTGATGAAGGCATTACTGGTCAAAAGCTGTATTTGTGAGTCTTTTTGTTGTGCCTACCTGCGACTCAGCATCTCCACTATATGGTGAGTAGCAACTTTCCTTTTCATAATATTGGTATAATTATTGTTTGATGCATGAAAACATGGGACATGAGACTATTGCCTTTAAAATGGATATGAACATAATCACTGCTAGGCCAAACCTAAAATATTCACATTCAAAGAGAGTGTCATTATTAAATTTACAGAACTGTATGAGTCTCCACTCAGCTAAGCTTTACACAAGAACTGTCTTATTGTTATGTTCTTTATCATACAATGAGAGTCCTTTATGGGCTCCACTGCTTCTTACAGGTGGCTTAACTTGTTTATATTCAGTATAAGAATGTTTGTTCCAGCTACTCACAAATTCTCCTAGTTTACTCACTCAAAGTTGTGAATCAGTTATGAAAAATTCTATAAAAATAATTGAAAATAAGCACAGACAAGAGAGAACTCATAAGTCTGGTAAATTCCTTTGAAATAACAGAAATTTTGTTAAGTGACACATATGTTGGTACTTGTGAACCTTGTGACAGTTCCAGTCAAACTATCAAAGCAATGAAACACTGATTTGTTTCTCTCTGCCACACATCATAAGATGGCTTGTGGAACATAGTTGTAGCTGTACATATCAGGCCTGTCTGACTTAAAGTGGTTATGTTCCTATTGTACTGCTCACTAAATGCACTTCGAATTATTTCAAAACAAGCAGTTCCTACAGTTTCACAAAATTTTAATATAATTATGTTGACTAGCTCAAATGGTTCGTCCCTATCTGCAACTGCTAGAACATAGTGAACAGCTACTTTAATTGTTGTAATCTCCCATGGGATGTCAGTAACTCTATTTTTCTTAATACAACTTCATGCTGCATTATACTCTTCAGTGTGAAAGAGTAGCTGATAATGAACCTGGGATAATTTTATGATGGGTTCTGGTGTTGTACTGAATTTTTAGAGATTAAGCAGGAACACAGAACTGACAGTGTTCTCACAGGGAAATTCTAATATCAAATAAAAGAAAATCTTGAGTTACGGTGACATAATCATACCACCTAAACAAAAAAAAATAGTTAAAATTTAATTTCAAGTGGAACTATGTGGTTCCAGACACCTTTTCAAATCTCCAACATTGATGGAGACTGCATTGCCATCTGCATATATACACCATAGATGTTTAGGGGGAATACCCATTCAGTTGAGGTGTGAATGGGAATTTAGGTTGAGGAGGGAGGCATGCTAGGGTGGTGCATGCTCGTGTGCAAAGTCACTGTGGCAGGGTGACATAGTGATTAGAGCGTCTGTCTAGTGAGCAGAAGAACCAAGGTTCAATTTATTTATTTTTATTATTTATTTACTTCTTTTTCTGGGGATCCATGTTGTGACAATATCACAGGATATAGAATGTGTCAGAAATCTATGGTAGCACATAAAAACAAAGCAAAATGATTTTATATTACAGTAAACAGTAACTTAGGTTCTACTACAGAAAATAAATTTTGAAAGATAAATAAATATTACAATGAAAATAACCATAATAGGCTGCCTTCATGGTTTCCATACTTCTATAAGAAGAAACAGTGCATAATATGTAAGTTGCTGAACTCAATCTTTTGCCAAGATCCACAATGTTGTTTGACCAGTTCAGTTTGCTGTCAATATGCAAGCCTAGGTATTTTGAGGTATCCACCGTGGTTATCACATGCTCACCTATTTTTACTAATTTCTTCATCTATGATTGTTGTCTGGAACTGAACATAGTTTGTTACAGTGTAATTAAAAGAAAGGCCATTAATGTTAAACCAGTTCACTGTTTCATTTAAAACCTTATTTGTCATTTCCTCAAGTTTATCTAGTGAATTATCAATACGTAGTGTAGTGTCATAAGCAAAAATGGTAAATCTACAATATTCTGTACAGAGAGGCAGATAATTTATAAAGATAATAAAAAGTAGGGGGCCCAGAACTGAGACTTGGGGCACTCCACATGTGATGGTACCCCATTATGAAGATAATGGGATTCCATTTTGACTATTCACTACAACTTTCTGTTTCCTGTTTGACAGGTATGAGTCAAGCCAATTCCCTGATGAAGCTCTTATTGCAAGATGTGCAGCTTTTTGTAAAAGAATCTGGTGACTGGCCCAGTCAAACACTTTTGTTAGGTCACAAAAAATCCCAACCATCTCCAGTTTTTGGTTGATAGATTCCAAGACTTTGCCAGCAACTGCAAATATTGCATCTTCTGTTGACAAACCTTTCTGAAATCCAAACTGACTTTCACCGAGGATATTTTGATCCCTTAGATGCTTCTGCATTAGTTTCTCTAAAACCTTTGACAAACTATTCAGTAGTGATATTGGCCAATAGTTAGCAGCAACCATCTTATCTCCTTTCTTATACAGTGGTTTTACAAGTGCATACTTAAGCCTCTCAGGAACTATTGCTTGCCTCAGTGATGCATCAAAAATGTGGCAAAGTACTTTACTTACATGGCTGGAGCAGTATTTTAACAATTTGTTAGAAATATTGTCAATCCCAGTAGAGTTTTTACTTTTCAGGGATTTAATAATTCTTTCAATTTCTTGACCAGTGACTGTTGTTACCTTCATGTGCTGTACTAAGCTAGGTAATCTGCCTTCAAAAGAGTGATGGCTTGGTTTATGGAGTCCTGTAAACCTATTTTTTCTGTTACTGTTAAGAAATGCTTGTCTAATGTGTCCGCAACTATTTTTGGATTGCTAACAAGATGACCCTCAACTTTTATTTGGATATTTTCACTACACACTGCATTTTTCCTTGTTTCCTTCTTTACAAAATTCCAAATAGTTTTTACTTTATTGCTCGAGTAATCAATTTCTGTCTTTAGGCTCATGTTTTTTGCTGTTTGTATGGTCTTATTCCGAACTTTATTGTAGAGTTTATAGTGCATCTCCTACTGGGATCATTTCATCTCTTGGCTGCTGCATATAGTTCCCCTCTTGTTTTACAAGAAATTTTGATGCCTTTAGTAATCCAAGGCATGTTTCCTGATTTTAACAGATTTTCTCTCACCGACTTTTTGGAAAGGTTTCTTCAAAAAGACTTTCAACTTCATTGATAAATATATTAAATTTCGAGTTAACATCAATTGCAGCATACACAGGAGACCAGTCTACTAGCTGTAATTGCTGATTAAAGCTTTCAGTAGTGTGTTAGTATAAATCCTAAAATTTTTCCAAATGAAATTTTCTTTCCTTTGTACATTTACCAGGTTTAGAGTGAGGAATTGCCCTTCATGATCAGAGAGACCATTTATAATGTTTTTCACAGTTAAATTATTGTAAATATCCCTATCTACAATTACATTACCTATTAAAGTGCTAGAACCAGCTCTTACTCTAGTTGGAGTGTCCACCACTGGTACTAAATTGTAACAGTACATTAGGTGTTCAAGGTCCGTTTTGTTTCTATTTTCCATTAAGAAGTCCACATCGAAGTCACACATTACAATAGTTGATTTAGTTTTCCTACATAGGTGGGACAGAACTGATTCTATTTGTCTCCGAAATACTTTCACGTTTTCATCAGGCAAGCAATATATAGCCAGTACAATAACTGTTGCACTGCCTGCTGCTAACTTGATGCCACACACCTCAAAACCCAGGGAATGGGTTTCATGGGCAAGCACAGTGACTAATGGAGGTTGAGGCCAGGAGGCTTATGGGAACATAGGATGTATTGCAGGGAAATTCCCACCTGCACAAGTCAGAAAAGCTGGTGTTGGTGGGAAGGATCCATATGGAACAGACTGTGAAGCAGTCATTGAAATGAAGGATATCATGTTTGGCAGCATGTTCAGCAACAGGGTGGTTCACTTGTTTCTTGGCCACAGTTTGTTGGTGGCCATTCATGCGGACGCGTAGCATATTGGTTGTCATGCCTACATAGAATACAGCACAGTGGTTGCAGCTTAGCTTGTAGGCCACAAAACTGGTTCCACAGGTAGCCCTGCCTTTGATGGGCTAGGTGTTATTAATGATCGGACTGGAGTAGGAGGTGGTGGGAGGATGTATGACACAGGTCTTGCATCTAGGTCTATTACAGGGGTATGAGCCATGAGGTAAGGGATTGGGAGCACGGGTTATGTATGGATGGATGAGTAAATTGTGTAGGTTCGGTGCACAGCAGAATATCACTGTGGGAAGGATGGGAAGGATGGGAAGGATAGTGGGCAAGACATTTCTCATTTCAGGACAAGAGGTAATCGAAACCCTGGCAGAGAATATAATTCAGTTACTCCAGTCCTGGGTGGTACTGAGTTACAAGTGAATGTTCCTGTGTGACCAGACAGTGAGACTTTGGGAGGTGGTGGGAAACTGGAAAGATAAGGCAGGGGAGATTTGTCTTTGTACGAGGTTGGGAGGCCAATTACAGTGCCCCATGACCCCTCCTAGCTGACAAACCCTGTCTCGTAGAGCTACTACACTTACCCCACCCTCCCAAACTCCCTCCCATCACTACATAAATCCAGAACCTAAACAGACCCACAACACAGTCATGAACCTTTCCTCCAGAAGCCTTAGCCCCACAGAAATATCAGTCCTTTCCAAAGGCCTCACCTTTTGCCCCACACCCAAATTCAGTCATTCAGGACTTGTTACAGACCTTCTCTCCTTCTCCTGGTCCCTAGGAAACACTTTTTTCCACCAATCCTACCAATCAGACTCAACCAAAGACCAATACTGAACCTTGCCTAACTCCATCCAACCGTAATCCACTCCACTGCCTTCAAACACCCCCTGTTAACTTCCAGAATTTCTTAACCTCGAACCTTGCCTCACCATCATTCTCCAAATCCTTCAACATGGAGAGTAACCTTATATCTGCAGAAAGAACTGCAGTCCACCATCTAAAAACTGATCCTGATCTTATAATCCTACCTGCTGACAAAGGCTCCACCACTGTTGTTTTGAACTGCATGTATTACCTGGCAGAAGGGCTCCACCAGCTGTCAGATACTTCCACCTACAAACCTTGCCACAGTGACCCCACTCCAGTAATCCAGCAGAATCTCCAGTCACTACTCAAATCCTTAGGCCCATCCCACAACCTCTCCCCTGAGTCCGTCTCTCTACTCACTCCTACCACTCCCCGCACTCCTGCCCTCTACATGCTTCCTAAAGTCCATAAACCTAACCACCCAGGGTGCCCCATTGTGGCCGGTTACTGTGCCCCCCACTGAGAGAACCTCTGCTCTCATAGACCAACACCTTCAACCTATTACCCGAAACCTACCTTCTTATCTAAAATATACCAACCATTTCCTCCACTGACTCTCCACAATTCCTGCCCCTTTACCACATGGTGCCCTGCTAGTCACAATTGATTCCACCTCCCTGTACACTAACATTTCTAATGCCCAGGGCCTTACCACTATTGAACACTACCTTTCCCAATGCCCGACAGATTCCAAAACCAACAACCTGCTTCATCGTCGCCATGACCAACTTCTCCTTTGAAGGCATTACCTATGAACAAATCCGGGGTACGGCTATAGGCACCCGCATGGCACCATCCTATGCCAACCTCTCCATGGGCCATCTAGAGGATCCTTCCTAAAAGCCCAGAATCCTAAACCCCTCACCTGGTTCGGATTCACTGATGACATCTTTGCTATCTGGATCGTAGGTGAGGACACCCTATCCACATTCCTCCAGAACCTCAACAACTTCTCCCACATTTGCTTCACCTAGTCCTACTCAACCCAACAAGCGAACCTTCCTAGATTTTGACCTGCACCTTGAAGATGTCTACATCTGTACCTCCATCCATATCAAACCTACTAACCACCAGCAACACCTCCACTTCGACAGCTGCCACCCATTCCATACCAAAAAGTCCCTTCTGTTCAGCCTAGCCACCCGTAGTCATCGCATCTGCAGTGATGAGCAGTCCCTCTCAAAACAAACGGAAGGTCTCACTGAAGCCTCCCAACCTCATACAGAAACAAATATCCCATGCCTAGTCTCCCATCACCTCCCAAAGTCTCACAGTCTGGCCACAGAGGAGCATTCCCCTTGTAACTCAGAACCACCCAGCACTGGAGTAACTGAATTACATTCTCCGCCAGGGTTTCAATTACCTCTCGTCTTGCCCTGAAATGATAAATGCCCTGTCCACTATCCTTCCCACAGTGGTATTCGACCAGCCACCGAAACTACACAATATACTTGCCCATCCTTACACAACCCCTGCTTCCAATCCCTTACCTCATGCCTCATAATACCCCTGTAATAGACCTAGACTGTCTCATACATCCTCCCACCACCACCTACTCCAGTCCGGTCACTAACATCACCTATCCCATCAAAGGCAGGGCTACCTGTGGAACCAGTTGTGTGGCCTACAAGCTAAGCTGCAACCACTGTGCTGGATTCTACGTAGGCATGACAACCAACAAGCTGTCTGTCCGCATGAATGGCCACTGACAAACTGTGGCCAAGAAACAAGTGGATCACCCTGTTGCTGAACACACTGCCAAACATGACATCCTTCATTTCAATGACTGCTTCACAGTCTGTTCCATATGGATCCCTGTAATACATCCTATGTTCCCATAAGCCTCCTGGCCTCAACCTCCATTAGTCACTGTCCTCACCCGTGCAACCCATTCCCATTCCAGCACTACACAGCTGTCATTCCACCACCACACCCAGTCTTTTATTATTATTATTATTATTATTTCTCTCCTTTTCTGCTACTCCCCCCCCACCCCCTCTTGCATGCCCTCCTCCTAAGCTGCAGCATTTTACTGTCCGCCATCCCCACCATACTATCTGTCCTGATCCCCACCCCAGCCTCCTCCTTAGCCCCACCCAGTCTCCACTTCCATCGTGCACTGGTGCTGCTGCTCGCAACGTGGTTTCAATTGCCTGAGACTTCAGTCATGTGTGTGAGTTGCATTTGCGTGAGTGTGTGTATGTGCGCGTATGTGTGTCTATTGTTGACAAAGGCCATAAGCCAAAAGCTTCAAGTGTGAAAATCTTTTTGTTGTGCCTATCTACGACTCAGCATCTCTGCCATATTAAAATGTTTTTATATATTTATTGTTATTATTATTGAAGTCATACATATCTGTGGTGCATTAAAAGTGGAGGTGAGAGCAAGCTATTTTTCAGGAAGGGAGGAGACTATGACAAAGCTTTGACTGCCTCTCCCACCTTCCTCCTGCACCCCAGAACTCAACTATGAATTCCCAACTGCATGACTGTAGGACCCCAGAAACTAAATGTTTGCCAGAGAGATTTTATGGTAGTTAAATGCAACTATGTTGACTGTTAATAACGTTATTGTGAATTGACAATGTTATTGAAGCACCAAGTACAATCTTTGATGTAGTAGACAGAAGAAATTAACTAACAGGAGTGACCAAACATTAGAGTATACTGTATGAACTGATCATTAGATCACCTCCACAGAGCAAGAGGCACTGTATCGAGGTACAGAGAAAAAAATGTATTAGGTAGATCCAATGCACTCATCTTTTAAAATCTTACACTAGAAACCCATCATAGATCTTCATGATGTACTAAATAGTGTGCTATGTAGTGAATCAATTTGAAAATGTTTAACTACTAATGACGAAAAAAATCATTATTTGTTACACAGATAACATCTTTGCAATATTTGCGATGAGTGTTGAGAATATTGTATACCAGTATACATAACTTCACTGAATTTTTTTGTTTTGTTTATATACACTCCTGGAAATGGAAAAAAGAACACATTGACACCGGTGTGTCAGACCCACCATACTTGCTCCGGAAACTGCGAGAGGGCTGTACAAGCAATGATCACACGCACGGCACAGCGGACACACCAGGAACCGCGGTGTTGGCCGTCGAATGGCGCTAGCTGCGCAGCATTTGTGCACCGCCGCTGTCAGTGTCAGCCAGTTTGCCGTGGCATACGGAGCTCCATCGCAGTCTTTAACACTGGTAGCATGCCGCGACAGCATGGACGTGAACCGTATGTGCAGTTGACGGACTTTGAGCAAGGGCGTATAGTGGGCATGCGGGAGGCCGGGTGGACGTACCGCCGAATTGCTCAACACGTGGGGCGTGAGGTCTCCACAGTACATCGATGTTGTCGCCAGTGGTCGGCGGAAGGTGCACGTGCCCATCGACCTGGGACCGGACCGCAGCGACGCACGGATGCACGCCAAGACCGTAGGATCCTACGCAGTGCCGTAGGGGACCGCACCGCCACTTCCCAGCAAATTAGGGACACTGTTGCTCCTGGGGTATCGGCGAGGACCATTCGCAACCGTCTCCATGAAGCTGGGCTACGGTCCCGCACACCGTTAGGCCGTCTTCCGCTCACGCCCCAACATCGTGCAGCCCGCCTCCAGTGGTGTCGCGACAGGCGTGAATGGAGGGACGAATGGAGACGTGTCGTCTTCAGCGATGAGAGTCGCTTCTGCCTTGGTGCCAATGATGGCCGTATGCATGTTTGGCGCCGTGCAGGTGAGCGCCACAATCAGGACTGCATATGACCGAGGCACACAGGGCCAACACCCGGCATCATGGTGTGGGGAGCGATCTCCTACACTGGCCGTACACCACTGGTGATCGTCGAGGGGACACTGAATAGTGCACGGTACATCCAAACCGTCATCGAACCCATCGTTCTACCATTCCTAGACCGGCAAGGGAACTTGCTGTTCCAACAGGACAATGCACGTCCGCATGTATCCCGTGCCACCCAACGTGCTCTAGAAGGTGTAAGTCAACTACCCTTGCCAGCAAGATCTCTAGATCTGTCCCCCATTGAGCATGTTTGGGACTGGATGAAGCGTCGTCTCACGCGGTCTGCACGTCCAGCACGAACGCTGGTCCAAATGAGGCGCCAGGTGGAAATGGCATGGCAAGCCGTTCCACAGGACTACATCCAGCATCTCTACGATCGTCTCCATGGGAGAATAGCAGCCTGCATTGCTGCGAAAGGTGGATATACACTGTACTAGTGCCGACATTGTGCATGCTCTGTTGCCTGTGTCTATGTGCCTGTGGTTCTGTCAGTGTGATCATGTGATGTATCTGACCCCAGGAATGTGTCAATAAAGTTTCCCCTTCCTGGGACAATGAATTCACGGTGTTCTTATTTCAATTTCCAGGAGTGTATGTTGTAAATCACTTGTAGGAAAGTAGGATCCTCTTATAAACAAGCCATGAATGATTCACGGCTGCATGAATATGGTAGAAAATATGTTGTCATAAGATGGAGAACTTTAAACACATCTCATCATCAGTATTACAATTCATTCCACATTGATCCTTCTGAACAACTATTCTCTTAAGCTTTTCTCTGATCATGATGTAACCCAGCTGGAATTTTTTCATGTCTCCATGCTTTTCCTAGTATACCCCCTCCTCTTGTGATTTTTAACAGTGTATTCACCATTAATAGCTGAAATTTATTGCAGAACTTCAATTAGTCTTTCCCCTACCTCATTCCTGCTACTCAGCTCATATTCTTACATAACTCTGTCTTCTACTCCTTCTCTTACAAGAGTGTTTCAGTCCCCCATGATTATTAGATATTCTTTTCTCTTTAGATACTGGATCACATGTTCAGTATCCTAATATACTTTCTCTATCTCTTTATTTCTGTTTACGGATTACATACAACACACTAAAACTTCAGAAAAACTCAGACTGTTTGAAAACCTGCTGACTAGAGTACTAATAGACACATATGAAACTACTATTGACATATTTCACCCAGTCACCATCCAGTGGATAGATGCAGAAATTAAAACATATGTGTTGGATAGAATAATGAAGTTTCCATACCATTTCACTGTACAACAAACAGATGCCATTAAGAGCAGTATCATGCTCCATACTAGAGTTTTAGCCAATAAATTGGTTGATTGATTATGATTTTTTCATTAGTCTTCCTGTCAGTGTTTTTCACTCTTAGATGTGTTACCAGTGTTAAGGTGGTCATCCTATATGCTGTTCTGTGTTGTTTCCTCTCAGATATGCCTGCGGTGTAACGTTCCTAATTTTGAATTAAACTACTCCTCTGGTACTGGTCACATTGTCACTGGAGTGGAGCATGCTCAAAAGGAACATGTAACATTATTTGAATGAAATTTCAATGAAAACTGGAGTGCTCATGAGAAGAATCGTTTCCAATGACCGATAATTTTACACTTGGGCCACGAAATGACAAACAGCAATGAAATGTTAAAAGTCTGTCAAATGCCACATATTTCCACTTACATAACCAAGAATTTACCAAACCTAGCACATCTACCATGTTCATGAATAAACGATTAGATTCGCCTACTACATTTGAATAGAAATGGACAAAATGAATTTTTGTACATTAAATGTGATGCTAAGGCTTTCACCTTTCCTGAGAGTTTCACCATCTCTTTCAGACTTTTTCAGCTCTGAACAAGTATCAATTACGTACTTTGTAGGATGAAGAGAATGGTGTGTCGTAACTGAAAGGTGTGTTGTATCTGCAATTCACGACTGTTACTTTGAGATTCTGTGGAAGAGTCATCACAATTTTTGGTACTGAAAAATCAGCCTCACTCTCACTGCTACTGCCACTATCTCTAGTAGTTCTTCCTCTATAAAACTATGATGATATGTCATCATCTTAGCAGAACTTAAAATGTTTTTCATCTGACAAACAGAACATTACTGTAATGTCAATACTGAATTGGAGCCAGAAACATTAAGAGGACAGGAGACACTAACAGAAAATGTCCACAGATATTCTAACCAGCAACCAAAAATTGGAAACAGTACTGGCTGAACACAACAGAAATGTGAGTATGTACATTGATGTACATTGGCACCCGAATGACATCACATATATATGCAACCATATGTCACAGGGCCCAAACAGGTAGCACATGTACAGAAATCTTCATAAATTGTGAAATGGCAGCCTGGCACAGGTTAGTAGATCCACAGCATTTTGAGGAAGATGTGATGCTGTGTCTTAACACTACTAACCCCCATTAAATGCATTAATAAGATGTTCTCAGATTTATGGCTCAAACAGCCATTTCGAGATGCTTTCAAATAAGCTTTCCTAGACCATTTTGGAAATGGTAACTGGGCGCCAAAAGTCAATGGTCCATTATTATTGTTGCACAAAAATATTTCCTTATTAGGTGTGGACTGAGAACCACTGACAACAAAGACAGTGACAATGCAGATTGCAGTTTAGCTATATAAGGACCACATCATTTGATTTACAGTAGTCCATTATTGTTTTTCAGTGGCTGAATAGAGTATCAAAAGCTTATGAAAATTTAACCATTTGACATGTCTGGAAGCTTGGGAAGATCTTTGTTAATAATCTTTTTCATTTTAAGAACAATAAAGATAATTAAACCATAAAACCTTTAACATTTTGTATCCTGTGATCAGTATGTGGAAAGCTTATGGAGAAACAAACCAATGTTTCATAATAAAGTTAATACAGTCTTATGGAAAAGTAGTTTCATGCTTAATTAGAAAGACTTTCCATGCAAATTAGAGTCATCAAACTCTAAGACTGATAGAAGAAAAAATAGTTTGTAATTACTGTACCTGAATTGTGAAGTCTGGTCTTGTTGAGTTAGTTGTAAAATTCCGACGTATCCATGTCTTTTCCATGAGCTGTGCTGAGAAAGAGGTGACCAAGGCAAGAAAAACTGTGTAAAGAAGTAAGTTCAACAGATGAAAGTATTTCCCATAAGAGTTCCACTTCATCTGGAGATACTTTTGACTTAGAGGATGAGCAAGCAGTTCCACTCTTCCATGTGCAACCATCGCCTATAATGAACACACAACATTTTAAACAAGGAAGATACACTACAAAACATTAAACAGTCTCCTTTAGGAAGATTGCCACAAACTTACTTCTCCAACATGGTTCCTACTCTGCGAATGACTTCATAGACACCAGATTACACTAACATGCCACTTTTAATCTGCTTTCCCACATATAATCCCTATTAATTCTTATGATAACATGGTGAAAGTCAATATACAATCATTTGTTTTCATATGCTATAATACAGTGAAAATAAAAACATACAGGGTACTTCAAAATACTTTTACAAGCTTTGGGGACATGATCCTTACACCAAAACATGAAAAATTTCTTATAAACATTTCTGAAAATTCTTTGTTTTTGAGTTATTAATGAAAGTTTAAAATTTAGGTGATTTGAAGTCATCAACACTTAAACTCATAATAAATCATTTAATCAAATGAACTGTGGGTTCTTGGCAAAACATTATAAATTAACTAAACAAACACCGTTTTTTGCCTTGTTTCACAATTTTATAATTAATGTTACTGCACAACTTAGGTTTTGGCTTATAAGCCCATTTTCAAGTACCTTACTGGTTCCCAAAGATGATACTCACACAACATTAATCCAGAAGAGCAGCTGAGCATTGTTAGTACAGTGGAATTTTGTTTAAATCAAAATTATTTCTTTTTTCAAGGGAGCTATTATCAGCAGGCAGACAGTCTGGCAGTGGGCTCAGTTTTATCCCCCTTACTAGCAGAAATGTCCATGGACAAGTGGGACACTGATTTTCTTAGGAGAGAACCACCGGCAAAACATGTTGTGTATGGTACAGCTATGTAGATGATATTCTTTTTATGTGGAAAGCTTCCAATACACAACTCCACAAATATGAGGAAAATATGAACCAGTGGCACACTAACATAAATGTTAGCATGGAGTTGGGAGGGAAGCATAAATTTCCTGGACATTAGCTTAAAGATAGAAGACAGTAACCATAAATTTAAAATTTACTGAAAAGACTCCTTCACTGACACAGTCACCCCAGCTTCCTCCCAACGTCCTACAACCTACAAACATGCAGCGTTCCACCACATGATCCACCACCTCCATTCTATCCCTATGTCCCAAGAAGACTTCGACCAGGGGCTTGACAATAAGAACAATAGCCACAAATAATGAATTTAAACCCAACATCATTGATAAAATTTTAGGTAAAAAAATGAAGAAGTAAGCCATTTCCCTACTGTCCCCAATGAAAAACACATACGAACTGGAAAAGAAATGGTGCAGATTACTTTTTATAGGGAAAACATCAAGTAACATACGTAACATTTTGAAGGCAAAGGGTTTCTCTGTGTTTTTCTATGTCCCTCCTGTGTTTTTCTATGTCCCTCAGACAATAGGTACTTGCTTCTTCAATGCAAAAGACAAACAACTGCCTTCATAAAAAGTGGGGTTTATAAAATTACATGCCATGAGTGTCAGTCTTACTACATTGTACAGACAAGGAGGTCCATCTGCAACAGGCTTAAAGAACACCACAGAAGCTGGAGATTGAAGAGGTCTGATTCAGCCTTTGCAGAACATTGCCGAACAATAACCACAAATACGTAATAGATTGCAAGTCTTACACACAGAGGAAAAGGGGGCTAAACTCAAACAAATAGAAATTTTAGAAATTAAAAGATGTATGTGTACATCCCCACACCTATTATTAAATGAACAAACCCAATTCAATTATTCACCTCTTTTAGATGAGATCACAACCGCAGGATACAAGCAAAACTTTGGGCCCCAGTCCATCGTAGTTAAAAAGTTCTTGGCTGATGCATAACTTTAGTCCTGTCATGTTAGTGTAGTTGCTGAATTGTGTAATAACATATGTAATTTGTTAAAAAATGGTCACTGACGTAATTTTGCATTAAGCTATGGACTGACACCTTAAGAAGTTGAGATGATTATCTTTGTCTGGTCATCATGTTTATCTGTGCATTATCATCTTTGGGAACCAGTAAGGTACTTAAAAATGGGCTTATAACCTAGGCTGTACAGTAACATTAATAATAAAATTGTGACACAAGGCAAAAAATAGTGTTTGTTTAGTCATAATAAATCCTTGAAATGTCCTCCTCTTGCTTCTAAACGTGCATGCACCTTGTTGAATCATGAGCTGTCACACACTTTCACATACTCCCGAACAGTTTTGAATGGTTTTCCAGGCTTCCAAGACACATCGATGAAGGGTTTGTGCATCCAGACGATCCGCTGCATAGACTAGTTATTTAAGGTGCCCTGAGATAATGATCCAAAGGACTGAGGTTGGGGGAATGTGCAGGCCATGGAACTGGTCCTTCTCTACATATCCATCTGTCAAGGTAGATACCAGTCACTGCATCTTGAGTGCTCAGACTGAAATGTGTTGGAGCTCCATCATCTATAAGCTAATTGTTTCCTCTTACTTGCAAGGGCACATTTTCTACTGGGTCTTGGAGGAGTAGACAGCACCTGCAAGACATGCAGTGAGAATGTATGGCCTTATCAGATATCTAGCCCATACTGTAGCATGATGATTGTGATTGATCCATTTGTGTTGGCTGTGGAAATTTGTTATTCCATCTTTTTCTAATGTTGCCTCATCTGTAAACAAAACTGAAGAGACAAACAACAGATTGACAATTTGTGCAACTAACCATCAGCATACATTCTCCCACTGTGCATGACTGGCAGGTAAAAGGCCTTCATGCTGGACTTGCAGATGTACCATGCATCAGGCCCACTTGCCTTGCACTGAACCCAGCTCCTCCTTGACATCCCATAGAATGTACCCTTACTGGTCAGGCATATGAGCAAAATGTGGTCTTCCTTGATCAATAGTATATGGTCCTATAGACCCTGTTTCAGCAATGCAACACAACACATAAGGTTGGATGACTCAGCTGTCTTTGCTCTGCAAATTCTGTCTGATACAGTCGTGCAACCTCATGTCTGTTACTACTCACACAGCCAAACATAAAAATATGTCTGCTTGCTCACAAAATGAATATCCTGCCATGTTCAATGGAGTGCTTTCAGTCGACTCACTACCTATATTACATGTACACAATGGACATGTTGAAGACAGGTGAATGATGAATGTACACAAGTCTCACCAGCGACAGTTCTCCCTAGCCACACAATGCCAAGTAGAGTTGTTGGATTGTACCTAGGAAGCTGCTGAATGTCGACTTTCATTAATAACTCAAAAATGAAGGATATTCAGACATACATTTATATGGACCTTTTTCTTGTTTTGGTGTAAGGAACCTATCCCTGAAGTCGGTAAAAGTATGTTTGAAACTCCTGTAATATTCTATAGTTTTGAATGCGACCCCATTGCATGTATGTATTGACAAGGCAGGTCCAAGTCAAAACAGATGTTATGATCCTATTAAATGTAATTACTTCATAATGCACTACACACTGTAATGCATTTTAAATATTAATAATATTTACTGGTCTAACAATAAAAATTTTTAAAAATGTCATGTTACATAAAAGAAAATGGAAGCTACAACAAATGAATGCAACTTTAAAGTGATATCTGCATTTTTTGACATATGACATAAAGAATGAACACACAGATTCTATCACAAAAACTTTATTTTAAATACTGAACAGTAACAACTGTAGTTAGACAAAAACGAGAATGTTAGACTGGCAGCACATTTTTGATTAACAGGCAAGTTGATGATTCCATTTTTGCACATATTTTTTGACGGCTGATATAGTTGTTTTCTTCAGGTGAGGTAAAAACAGGCCTCTTGTGTGCACTATTTGAGATTGAATACATTTGTTTGTGGTTCTCACAAATCACATAAGGCTAATTCCAGGAAGGAAAAAATGTTGGGTGTCATACTGGACAGGACAGTCAAAACAGAATATTTCCATGCCAAATTAATAATGCCATTATCAGTGATCTGATGAACAAGTGTGCTATTACATTGTTCATTCTGTATATACTTGTTAGCAACATTCCTGATTCACCATCACAGATGGCAGTGGTAAACAGATGAGCACACACAGGAAGAACCATCCATAATCACCTTTCTTCTTTACATTGGCTCCACATCCATCAGAATTGGATGCATTTTAGGAAATAATAATATCAAGTGCACTTTCTCTCATCCATCCAAATATACATGCTCCCCAGCACAGTTAAAAATCACCTAAAATTCTAAAAATTGCAGGGAGAAATACTTCAGACATAAATAAAAATGGTACATGAGAGTCAGGATGAACAAACATGCCATACCAGGCTCCTCAAGCCCCAAATCTGCCATGTACTCATATGTAAACACAATATACAGAGAACAGAAACAAAAATTGTAGCATCCTATTGGGAAGGTGCTGTCAAGCAGGCTGTGGAAAGTGCCTTTTGTGAATCCTCATTAATCAGTAGATTAGCTCCACCACCATCAAAGCATGGAACCTTATATTAAATTTTTCACATACCTAGTACAACCTTGCTTCTAGTCAGAAGGTGAACAATTCCCAAAGATATGGACAAGTACACGGGATACATATGACGACCTGATTTAATGTATAAATATTATGCCAAATTTCTTCAGGTCATCCAGAAGGAAAGACTACAGTCTCACAAATACCGAAAACCGAATCTTAGTCAGAAATATTTCTATTTCACATCATACAAAAACATATTCTGGACTGATTGACTGTTCCATCAGTTCTTGGTATAATATTTTATACATTATGGATGAAACATACACAATATTCTTAGAATATTACACCAGTGTTTTGTGTGTTTCATTCATAGTAACCTAGATCCTTAGAATAGGCTACTA
This sequence comes from Schistocerca nitens, assembly GCF_023898315.1. NCBI lineage: Eukaryota > Metazoa > Arthropoda > Insecta > Orthoptera > Acrididae > Schistocerca > Schistocerca nitens. The sequence continues at coordinate 514,574,356 of NC_064614.1, forward strand.
TGCCCAGTGTTTGCAAGAACGCACAGACCACATCCATCTAGAATAAGTGTAACACAAGTGATCCAATAAAGTGCTATCCAATATTATTGACAATTTTTATAATCACAGAACACATTTTAAATATATATATGAAGACAGTAACTGTTCTCGAAAGAACAGAATACTGTTGATGACCGTGCAGCTTTTCCCTGGAATAAATGATAACTAACTGAAACCCTTAGCTGCCGACAGGTGTTGTTGATATACCTCGATGTGGACAGCTGAAAATGTGTGCCCCGACCGGGACTCGAACCCGGGATCTCCTGCTTACATGCGAGACGCTCTATCCATCTGAGCCACTGAGGGCACAAGTGAATAGCACGACTGCAGGGACTTATCCCTTGCACGCTTCCCGTGAGACTCACATTCCCAACTGCTCACAATTCTATATATGTAATGTACCTTATAGACATTTGCCCATTCACTCATTACTCGCACATGCTTTGGTGATTCCCGTAAGAGTTTGGGCAACCTGTGCGCATTCGCACAGATGAAGGTCAATGGCTGGGTAGCCTTTAACTATATATATGAATACAGTAACTGTTCTCGAAAGAACAGAATACTGTTGATGACTGTGCAGCTTTTCCCTGGAATAAATGATGACTAACTGAAACCCTTAGCTGCTGACAGGTGCTGTTGATATACCTCGATGTGGACAGCTGAAAATGTGTGACCCGACCGGGACTCGAACCTGGTATCTCCTGCTTACATGGCAGACGCTCTATCCATCTGAGCCACCGAGGACACAGACAAATAGCGCTATTCATCTGTGTCCTCGGTGGCTCAGATGGATAGAGCGTCTGCCATGTAAGCAGGAGATCCCGGGTTCGAGTCCCGGTCGGGTCACAAATTTTCAGCTGTCCACATCGAGGTATATCAACAACACCTGTCGGCAGCTAAGGGTTTCAGTTAGTCATCACACATTTTAAACCCTAATGTAATGAGGTTCCTCAAACAGAACGACCTTCTAATAACACTGATCATGCAAAATCCAACATGTGTTTTCTAACATGACATTATGAAAGCCATGGATAAAGGCAATTGGGTAGAAGCAAGATTTCTTGATTTTTGAAAAGCCTATGACTCTCAGTACAACAAAAATGCTTTTCAACAAAAGGGCAATGTGTGAAGCCTTTAATGATTACTATAGCAGAAAGTGATAGAAAGATCTCTCACAAAACCCAAAGAAATGCAGCGGTATGTAGGAGCTCATAGTGGTTCAAAAGTGACTGGACACTCATGAATAACTCAGGACTGTGAAATTGAGAGTAGCAAAGTAAAAGTAATCATATGGAGTATCAAACAAACCAAAGAGCAGGACCACTGAGTCAATAGGCACATGAAAAAGAATAACTTTGCTAGCATTTGGAAGAATGATTGGAGTGGTCTCCTTAACACCTAAATTATTTACATTCTGCCAGAACTTTCCTTGTTATATTTGAACAATTCTGTAATTCATTTATGACTATGAAGACAAAGAGGGCTAATGAACTGAAAGTGTATAAATAGAATATCTGACTCGAAGTCAACACAGAAATGGGAAGAAAGTGCATACTTTAAGTATTTCAGCATATCAAGAGAGGTTGTCTTCAGAAAACAGAGGACGAAAATGCACAAAATCAAAGCCAAAATATGATCTCTGTTATCACCAGGAATAATGTTACTCTACATTTGTAATTGGTGACAAAAAAAATGACAATAAATATTATGATTGAGTTTTTGTTTGTGTTTATTATGAACAAAATAACTGATGAAAAGTGACACTTTACCTTTATACTCTTTATTAACACTGAAAACATCACAATATTAACATAGAACTTCCCATGAACATGCTGCACTCATAACAAATGTATTCAACTTTCTGAAGGGATGGTATGTTGTTTCAAGCATCATATTGGATTCTTAAACAGTGTGGACATACTACAATGATAACAAATATCAGAATTTGTGGATTTGTCTAAATTTCAGTTCGATCTTAATTGAACAGCTACAGGAAGCAGGGTGGCCCCTTCAGAGAATTACTCACTACACTGGTGTGAGATACTAGCTGTATACAAATGTTGGTGACTCAAGGAAATTGCACAGGATTATTTTCCTGGTTCTGGGAGGAAATGGAATATGGACTCACAAACTGACATCCAAATTGTACAAGCAGTCATCCTGAAGTGTTTGCTGAAAACTGGGTTACAAGCAAGGATGCTGCATGTCAGCACTCATCTCTCATCTCATTAACATGCATCCCATTTGAAATGGTGTAATAAAAGTGCAATTAAAGGAATGAATGGCATGAAATCATATTCTGTCATGAGAGGTAATTCTGTCTTGGTATCTGTGATAGTGATGTGCAGCATCAAACAAGAGAGCACCAACTAGCAAGGTATGTGAGGGAGCAGCATGCTCAGAATGGATTCCCAATTGGATGAACTAGCTATCATGTATGAGTACAGAGAGTTGAAAAAAAAAAAAAAAAAAAAAAAAAAAAAAAAAAAAAAAAAAAAAAAAAAGAGTAGAAAACTGTTTAAAAAGACCTGTGTATGTCACAGTATGATTGTGATTAGTGGAAGCCACATTTAAACTCTGCAAACGATCTTGGTGTGACAGATACCAACTCATAAAGTATCCTAGGCAAAATCTGAACACAATATCTGGAAAAGCTAAACCAGAGAAATGACCAACATGATCAAACTGGGACAGTAATTCCGGTACCATAAGTACATCACCAAGACTATAGTGCAGTCAAGTATTATGTTCCTACCACGAAATATAGCAAACGAGTTTTGAGGTAGCTGTGTTGTTTAAGAAGACTACAGGAACTGTACACATTATACTGAAATCAGCAACAAATGAAAAGCCCATTAACTGATTTGTGTCAGGTACAGTATAATCTTGTACACAATGCTGTATGTTACCAATAGGCTAAATACACTGAAGAGCCAAAGAAACTGGTAAATGTGCCTTATATTGTGTAGGGCCCCCGTGAATACGGAGAAGTCACAACACAGAGTGGCATGGGTTCGATTAATTTCAGAAGTTGTGCTGGAGGGAACTGACACCATGAATCTGCAGGGCTGTCCATAAATCTGTAAGAGTATGAGAGGGTGGAGATCTCTTCTGAACAGCACATTTTAAGGCATTCCAGATATGCTCAATAACGTTCATGTCTGGGGACTTTGCTCGCCAGCAGAAGTGTTTAAACTCAGAAGTGTGCTCTTGGAGCCACTTTGTAGCAATTCTGGATGTTTGGGGTGTCGCATTGTCCTGCTAGAATTGCCGAAGTCCGTCAGAATGCACAATGGACATGAACGAATGCAGGTGATCATACAGGTTGCTTATGTACATGTCACCTGTAAGAGTCCTGTCTGGACATATCAGGGGGTGCAAATCACTCTAACTGCACATGCCCCTCACCATTACAGAACCTCTTTCAGCCTGAACTGTCCCCCGCTGACATTCATGGTCCGTTAATTCATGAGGCTGTCTTCATAACTGTACACGTTCATCCACCTGATACAATTTGAAACAAGACTCGCCCAATCATGCAAAATGTTTCCAGTCATCAACAGTCCAATGTCTGTGTTGACAGGCCAGGGATGAGGCATAAAGCTTTGTGTCATGCAGTCATCAAGGGTACATGAGTGGGCCTTCGGCTCCGAAAGCCCATATTGATGATGTTTCATAGAATGGTTCACCCGCTGACACTTGTTGATGGCCCAGAACTGAAATCTGCAGCAATTTATGGAAGGGTTGCACTTCTGTCATGTTGAACAATTCTCTTCAGTCATTGTTGGTCCCGTTCTTGCAGGATCTTTTTCTGCCTGCAGCGATGTTGGAGATTTGATGTTTTACCGGATTCGTTATATTCACGGTACACCTGTGAAATGGTTGCACAGAAAAATCCTCACTTCATCACTACTTCAGAGATGCTGTGTCCCATTGCTCGTGCACCAACTATAACACCACATTCAAACTCACTTAAATCTTGATAACCTGCCATTGTAGTAGTAGTACCTGATCTAACAACTGTGCTGGGCACTTGTTGCCTTATATAGGTGTTGCCGACCACAGTGCCATATACTGCCTCTTTACATATTTCTGTATTTGAATACACATGCCTATACCAGTTTCTTTGGCACTTCGTGTAAATAAATACATAGATAACTTCTGGTTTGAGCCCCACAGTGTGTATCTCCTTGTAAACTATTACCCGAGGAAAAGATAAATAAATGTAATAATGTGTATGATGAAGGAGTACTGAAGAAAAGGAGAATGTATGATCAAACAATGGGAAATCCAGGATGGAATGTAACAATATTATGTAAAGGATAGTTGCTATACACCATATAGCAGAGATGCTGAGTTGCAGGTAGGCACAACAAATTACTGTTACAAAATGAGCTTTCAGCCAAGAAGGCCTTTGTCGAAATGAGACAACAAAAACACACGAGCACACACACACTCATGCAAACACAACTCTCACACACACATGACCACAGTCTCTAGCAGCACACACACTCACACAAATGCAACTCACACACACACGACTACAGTCTCTGGCACCTGAAGGCAGACTACGAGCAGAAATGAATGATGAGAGAGGCAACTGGATGGCGGTGAGGAGGCTGGGCTGGGGATGGACTGGGATAACAAGGTAGGGATGGAGGATGGTAAAGTGGGGAGCATGCAGGGATGAGGTGGAGAGAGGGTAGGGCAGCTAGGTGCAGTTGGGAGTATAGAAGGAGGGCTGTGGAGAGAGTGGGGGTAGCAGAAAAGGAGAGGAACTGAAAAGTCTGGGTGCATGGGAGGGAATAGAGAGTTGTGTTCTGCTGGAAATGGGAACAGGGAAGGGGCTAGATAGGTAAGGAAAATGACTAATGAAGATTGAGGCCAGAAGGGTTATGGGAACATAAGATATATTGCTGCAGTGGGAATTCCCATCAGCACAATTCAGAAAAGCTGGTGTTGGTGGGAAGGATCCAGATGGCAGAGGCTGTGAGGCAGTCACTGAAATGAAGAACTTTGTGTTGGTTTGCATGCTCAGAAAAAGGGTGGTATAGTTGTTTCTTGCCCACAGTTGATCGATAGCCATTCATGCAGACAGACAGCTTGTTGGTTGTCATGTCCATGTAGTAATTACCCTCCCAATCTTGTACAAAAACAGATCTCCTAAGCCTTATCTTTCCAGTCACCCAACAGCTCCCCACTGTCTGGCCAAAGAGGATCAGTCCCCTTGTGACTCAGTACCACCCAGGACTGGAGCAACAATTACATGCTCCACCATTGTTTCGCCTACCTCTCATCGTGTCCTGAAATGAGAAATGCCCTACCCACTATCCTTCTCACACCTCCCACAATGGTACTCCACTGCCCACAGAACCTACACAACATTTTCATCCATCTCTACACAACCCCCACTCCCAACCCCTTGCCTCATGGCTCATATCCCTGTAACAAATCTAGATGCAAGACCCATCCCATACATCCTCCCACCACCAGCTACTTCAGTCTGGTCACAAACATCACCTATTCCATCAAAGGCAGGGCTACCTGTGAAACCAGTCATGTGATCTACAAGCCAAGCTGCAAACACAGTGCTGCATTCTATGTGGGCATGACAACCAACATGCCATCTGCCTATATGAATGGCCACAACACAATCCCTGCTCCCAGTCCCTTACCTCATGGCTCATATCCCTGTAACAGGCCTAGACTGTCTCATACATCCTCCCACCACCACCTACTCCAGTCCAGTCACTAACATCACCTATCCCATTAAAGGCAGGCTACCTGTGGAACCAGTTGTGTGGTCTACAAGCTAAGCTGCAACCACTGTGCTGCATTCTATGTAGGCATGACAACTAACAAGCTGTCTGACCACATGAATGGCCACTGACAAACAGTGGCCAAGAAACAACTGGACCACCCTGTTGCTGAGCACACCGTCCAACATGACATTCTTCATTTCGATGACTGCTTCACTGCCTGTGTCATCTGGATCCTACCCACTAACATCAGCTTTTCTGAACTGCACAGGTGGGAACTCTTCCTGCAATATAGCCTATGTTCCCAAAGCCCTCCCAGCCTCAACCTTCATTAGTCATTGTCCTTATCCGTCTAGCCCGTTCCCCGTTCCCATTCCAGCATTAGACAGTCCTCTATTCCACCAATGCACCCAGTCTCCTTCTCCGTTACCCCTGCTCTCTCCCTTGCCCTCCGTCTAACCTCCCAACTGCACCTAGCTGTCATACCCTCTCTCCACATCATCCCTGTATCACTCCCACTAGCACTACTTTACAGTACCCCACACCTATCCTGCTACCCCTCCCTGCCCCAGCCTGCTCCTAATCCCTACCCGATTGCCTCTCCCATGACGTGCTGCTGCTCATAGTCTGGATTCAGCTGCCAGAGACTGTGGTCACGTGTGTGAGCTGCATTTGAGTGTGCTTGCATGTGCCTGTGTGTGTGTGTGTGTGTGTGTGTGTGTGTGTGTGTGTGTGTGGGTCTGTTTGTTGTCTACTTTTGACAAAGGCCTCGTTGGCCGAAAGCTCATTTTTTGAGTCTTTTTGTTGTGCCTATCTGCGACTCAGCATCTCCACTATATAGAATCTATGATCAGTATTATGATTAATATAGCTGTACAGGTTGTTACGTCATAAAGAAATGTTAAGAAGTGAAAAGAAAAGATTTAGTCAGACCTAAAAAAGTAAGATCCTAAAAAAGAAGTTGCAATAATACTCGCATCTGTAAATAGAATTTGAGCCAAAATGTGAAGAAAATTAACAATGAGTTTAGAACAAAAGGGGTAAGCAGACAGAATACAGCAATCTGAGTGATATGTATTTCAATATTTTAATGATATGGTACAGGAAATAATAGAGACATGAACACATAAAACACAGCCATCTGGCCACATGAATTTTTTGGAAAATACTGCAAAGCATGTAAGTGCAGTTAGTTAAAGACAGCATCAGTAGTAATATTTACTGATTAAGTACAGCAATGTTATAATGTGTATCATTTCACCTGGCAGAACTACTGAAACACGTAGTGAATGCACACATTCTGGAAGATCAGTACCCATATAAACTGAACTATATAGAAGTTACCCCATTTCATAACAAAAATCTCCTCTCAATTTGTGACAATTACAGACCTGTGTCAATAGTTCCACTGATACCAAAAGTAATTGAAGATGTATCAAATAAACAACTTGTAATCACTTTGAAGATAAAAAGATGTTCATTAATAGTCAGTTTGGTTTCAGATTATGAATGTGTATAGTTAAAGTCAATGTCATTTCTGGCACAGTGCATCCAAGCAAATAGATAGCAGAACATGGGTTTAGGACAGATTTTTGACTTTTCAAAAGTTTCTGACACTGTGTACCACAAGATGTTATTAAATAAACTGCAGTTTTATAGCCTTACAGAAAATGCTGTTGTATTAGCAAAATATTTAAATAGTAGAATGCAGAGATTGTTGTAAATGGTACAGAGTCTGGGTATCTGTCAGTGCATGCAACCATCCCTCAAGGTTCAGGACTAGTACCAGCCTTATTATTATCATCATTATTTAAATTGATGACTTGTCATACACCATAACAGGACCATATACATGAAGTTTTTTGTCACTGATCTAGCTGTCTGCATAACATCAAAAATAATAGAGATATTGAAATATGAGAGGGATGGATTGGTGATACTGAGAAAGGTTTGTGTAATGCAAATTCCCTCTGTCTCAATCAAGATACAGCACAGGACCTAAATATGATGTGTAACCATAACAAACAATTTGAACAGGAATTAAGTGCTGTAAATTTCTTTTGGACAGCAATTGATTCCAAATTGCCTTGAGATAATCACACAAATAAAGTAGTATGTAAAATTAGTAAAGGTATATTTGCCCTATTTTTAGCATGGCATCCATATCCCTTTGAAGACCTAGCTAGTGTCAGAAAACTAAAGATTATGACTCTCACATCATTATCTAGCTTGCTGTGTGTAATGTAAATCAAGGAGAACTATCGTAAACACCAGAAGTATGATATGTGTTGTAAGTACAATATCAGAAACAAACATGACCTAGAATCATTCCACTGTAAATAAATTTAAAAAAAGAGGCATTTTACAAACAAATCAACTAACTTCTTCAATGTCTTAGCCTAGTTTATAAATGAGCTACTAGATCAATAATTCTAAAGAAAAATCAAAGATTTTCTATTAAACTGGGTCCTTATGAAGTTGCTGAGTTTCTAATTGAGGCCAAGAAAATGGTATGATTGTAACAAGTGTTTGTTATTGAACTAGTAGCATTAGGACGTGATTCATCAGTGAGAAGTAACGTAAGTCATACTTTACTTTTGTGTTGTAAATGCCTTGTAAATATTTATATCTTTAACATACTGATATAGGTAATGCCTCAACAATTAATAACTTGTGTATGTGTGTACCCTAACTTTATTTTTGAGTAGTAAATGCCTTGTAAATATTTATTCTGATATATATTGATATTTGTAATGCTACAACAATTAATAATTTGTTGTGTATGTGTGTATCCTAACTGTACTCACCCTTACAGTGCCTCAAATGATCTCTCAGATATGTAACTTGATAATAAAATTCGGTTCAATATGATGCCTCAGATGACCTCTAGGATCTGTATAATTCAATATGCAATAGTTATGCATCAACAAATGTGATTCCCGTTGATCCTCTTTCTCAATAAAATGATTGAACATGTAGAGAAAATAAAATCATTTCGCAATACATCTTACAATGATTTTTAGTACTGCTAATATTCTAGTTTCCTTACTTTGGAGTAAGTATAAATGTTATGAATACATTCCTTACAAAATATAATAACAGCAAAATGTCCATGCAGTTTAATGTTTAATATCATCAAGCAGCTCTATATCTACAAGACATTTTATGAGAGATCTAAGCACTTACAGATTCATATGATGTATTCTCCAGCAAAAGAAAAAAGGCATACTTACATTGACAGTACTTAAGGGAGGAGGAGTCCATTTTTCATCTTTCAACAGCTCCCTCTGTTTAACGATCTTCTCACGTGAGTATTGGTAGTATTCGAAGTTATACTTTATCTGCACACAATACATAACATGTTTTTTTCTTCTAACTAACATTCAGCTAAAATTCTACTTAGAGGACAGGATTAGCATTCCAGTTAATGAGGGTAACACAGATACAGATGCAGCATTTGGCAGCTCTACTGCATTGGTTACTGTACAACTAAGAAGCAGACAGGCTAAAGCAGACATATAATGATGCTGCAAGTAATAGTGTATTGTCAGTTGTGTTATTCATAATTCAGCATTTAATAACCTTTTCATGTAAACATTAATGCTGCAGTGGAGTCCAAAAATTTTATTTATTTGCTTTTAATTATAAATGACCTATCCCTAACCATACACTGCATTTAATGTTTTTGTACTGCCACCTACACCACTAACAAATCAGATACTGGTTCATTTACATAAGAGTTAGTTAAAGATACAGATACATGTATACTGTTTGTATTCCTACACTTCCACAGTAAAGCAGATAACACAACACATATCAAAGGCTCTGTGTGGCATACCATTTCTAAAATACCACCAACAAACAGTTTTTACTATGTTGCCCCTCTTTACAATTTTGTTGACCAGAGAAAATGTATTTTATTGATGAGAAGTTTTAATTAAATACACATGACCAGCATTACACTATTACTTGCAAACTGGAAAACCATTCTCTGACAGAGATGAGTATCTAGGCAACCTGAAGAAACGGCTTTTGTTGCGTCTTTCCATGCAGAGGAGGAACCCTATGAAGAACTTACATTAAGTGCCGACAGAGGAATTGGCTTTGAAATGAGAAGTGCATCACCAGTTTTTTCATCCACCTGTGCATACACTGAAGGACACTTCAGGCACGAGAAGTTGTATTTGATCTGTAGACGTTAGTAAATCATGAGGAAAAGATAGTGACAATTTGAGAATCTACACTTCACATCTTTGTCATCAATATTTGTGTATGTTACATCTTTTACACTTGCAGGTTTTATATACAACAAAGCAGGGGAGAAAAGAGAGAACTATGAATTGCATCAATACTGTGTATCATAATCACTTGAATCATAACTTTGGTGCTGCAATGCCTGTGACAGATTTACATTATTCAGCCTTTATATAAATTTGAAAATAATTTGTTAATCACACAACATCAAAAACACACAAAACTTTCAGTAAAAATGCTACAAAAATATGAATTTAAAAACAGAGCACATTTCTGATTATTTCACTACCTGTGTTTGAAGTAAAAGATTGCAGTTTCCCACTCTTTTCCAGCAATTGCAGGTCAATTCTTTTCTTCAGCATGAGTCACTGATCTAGTGAGCTAAATATCTCATTGTTTCATCGTATGTTCTCCCAAGTTACATTATGTATTTGAGTGGAGCAACATAAATGTAGAGAAATGATGGGTTGGTAAGTGTAACAAAATAGAAATAGAACTATACAGTACACAAAGACTGTAAAGCCTGGTTCAACTGTGTAGTATGTAACTACTGAAGCATGATGCTTTTTGCACAAAATGCTATTGTCATTATAAAGCAAGAAAGGACAAAACAGCCCAGTTACAAAAATTATGTTTTTGACTATTCACTTGCAAACAATTACCCTCAGGCTGTGAGGAACATAGTCATGAGTGATATGTCACATGAATATGGAATAGCCAATGTGGTAGACTGGGTTACTACTTATTAATTGATGTTCTTCATATTCATACAAAAACATAAAGTATTTGCACTAATATCAATTTACAGGAAAGATTTACATGTTATAGGTGAATAGTGAATGCAGAACATGAAACATTATAGCCTATATCGTTCATTATTCACCCATTACTTTTTACAAGAAGTGATGGAAATTAAAATCTGAAATGAATGAAAATCAGGACTGGAAAAAAGTAGTGAAAATGTCTATGGAAATATTAAGGTAATCAATGTTTCATGACTTTATTATTCAATATTTGAACATATAAAGTATAACTGGAATTAAGAATTTTAATGGACTACTTATAAACCTGATGATTTAAAAGGAAAAAGATGAAAGAAAATGGAAGGAAAACAGAAAAGCTGTAAGAAACAAACACTGAAGATCTGAGACAACAAATAAAATAAACTAAGAAACATCACCTGGAAAAAATAAGTTGCTTCTCAGCAGATAGAGGAGGCACTTAGCTGCAGACTGGCACAACGAAGAAGCATGCTGTTTGCATGTAGCTATTGGACTAAGTCCTTTCGTTACTATTCTCTGTTAGTTTCCTTTGTTACTATTCTCTCTTCTGATAAAGAATATAGTTCAATAGCTGAATAAATAAAACATATTTTTTTTTTCATTGTGCCTATCTGTGACTCAACATTTCCTCTATGTAGTGAGTAGCAATCTATCATTTCCAATTGTTGTTATTCCATCCAGGATTTTCCATTGTTTAAATTAAGAAATGAGCTCTTTACTATATGCATTAGAATGTTCATATACTAAAAACTGATGTTTTCCTTGTCTTTCATTCAAAAAATTGGTTTCAAATGAGATTTCTGGAGTCCTCGATTTAAAAAAGATAAGTTTAGAGACCATCTTAATTTCCAAACAGCAGATTTTGTAGATGAGCAGGTTTTCAGGACTATTTGCAGTGAAGCTATACTCACACAGCAGTTCTTTTCTATCATCTATGGAGGAGAGAGAGAGAGAGAGAGAGAGAGAGAGAGAGAGAGAGAGAGAGTGTCTTCATAAGGACATATATGATGATCCAGTATTAATGAGCTAAAAATTCTAAGTAGGACAATGAAACCTCAAACTGGGAATGAGTGGACCTAGTAAGAAGGCAGAAGTAAACTACATAGCTCGGTAAAGGAAGTATTCACATGGAAAATATTTAACAATTAAGTCCTGTTTTATGTTTTGAGAATATGATCCTGTATTTGAGTGTAACTATATTTTTACAATAACTGTAATTAGTACCAATATCTTATTAAATCAAATGCAATCATAACATACAAATGTTGGACAAAAATATGAAAGCACCGCGAGAAACACAAGCTTGAACACAATTGCAGAGACTAGCCAAATCTGCAGGTTGTGCTATTGTTTCTTATAACAAATGAAACTCTGCAGTGTCCTCAGTACACTGGAAGTGACAGTCATGGTTAGAACAGTGTTTTGTGTAGCTGTGGGTGCGTTATGTCAGAGCTAGGTGATTTTGAATAAGGACAAATTGTTGGTGCTCATACGGTGCCTGCTTCTGTAACCAAGATAGCCAAAGTGTTTGGTGTCTCAAGAGGCACTGTACTGAAGGTCAATACTGCATACAGGGAAAGTGGATAAACATCATCTGCTAAGTCACAACACAGGTGGTAGTTTATGTTATGTGATTGTGACAGATGGTCACTGAAGAGGACTGTGACAAAAATAATAGGATGACAGCTGCAAAAGTCACTGCAGAACTGAATGTCATACTCATGAATCCTGTCAGTGTCAAAACAACAAAACAGGAGCAGGGAATAGGAAGGTGAACTATAATTCCAAAACCACTCACCAGGGATGCAAATATCTGTAACAGGGAAACATAGTTCTGAAGCCATAAAACCTGGACTATGGAGTAATCGAAGATTGTTGTTTAGTCATATGAGTCTTGTTTCACACTGTTTTCAACTTCTGGCTGAGCTTACATCTCAAGAACAAAACATGGTGGGGATTTGGTGACGATTTGAGCAGCCATATCACAGTATTCCATAGGCCCTGTGGCTACTCTGCAAGGTCACATTACTGCCGAAAATTATGTGACAATTTTGGTTGATCATGTCCTTTCATTCACACAGCTCGCATCAGCCAGGACTGGTTTTGTGAGGATGAGGATGTCCCATCTACCCTGGGCACCTCAGTCACCAGACCTCACTACTGTTGAGCATTTATGGTCAACTTTGGAGAGAAGGATGCATGGTCACTATCTACCTCTATTATCATGAACTGAACTTCCTACTGCTTTGAAGAAAGAAAACTATATAACCCTGTATTCATCCATTCTCAAATGACTGGAAGGCGTTTTGAATGCCAGTGGGCTTCCTACACCATATTAGGCATGATAATGTGATTTGTTTTTGGCACTTCTGTATTTTTGTCCAGCTTCTGTAGATATTACAGTATGCTGTACAACCTGTTTGTATATAAAACTGTATGATATGTACAATACTCTTAGCTAGAAAATAACAGGTAAAGTACGTGGACAATAAGTAAACAAATAAATAACAATGTGTCCAAGGGCTACTTTGTTAGGGGTACTTTGCACAGCACAATGTGTTTAATTTCAGTGGCTGCTTTGTAAATCATGCCATATAAATCCTCCTTACAATAAAAAACTTCTCTGGGTTGTGAAATTGTGAAACATTTCCCTATCACATTCTTTGGTTCTGGCAACCTCTTCCTCATTAGTAACTCTTCACTACTCCATCACATTTTCTTCTGTATCACCCCTCAACCCCTTGCCCTTCCTCACATTAGGAATGGTGAATATCTGACTACTCACTTGAACAGAAATGTATATTAACAATGGTGAGAGTAATGGTAACCATTCACCATATAGCTCCAATTGTGGTAAAAATAATTGGGTCATTAAATCCTCATAGCTCCAGTATCTCCAAAATTGTGGAAGTGTGAAATTGGCCAGCAGTGTATCGTCTACTTCAACCAAGCATAAGTCCAACTTAGATTAATCATCTCTCTTCTCAGATTTTTTTTTTCAGCTTGAGCAACTAAAACAGAATAACAATGATTTTTAAATATAGAGTTTACCCGTAAGGTAATTTATCTGTTAAACTCTGCATTTGTGTACAATCAATGTTTGAATGTTAACAATTCTAATAAATACAGAAGCATAGGTCACCGAAAAAAGAACACATTGTAACAGACAATTATGACTAGTAGATTTACAAGTCATAAATGAGGTATTATTTGTCAGAAAGCTAAACATATGCTTGAAACAACACATGCAGTGTTTACTGAGTCACATAACCCAAAAGAGAAATTATTGAGTTGGTGTATGTTCTTCCCTTATTTGTCATCGAAGTACAAATGTGGAGTTTGAATAAAGTGTTTAAAACATAGTGAATGAAGCAGTATGTGCACTTGACAAGGGTAACATGTGAACATGCTATATCATTTTTAGTGTAGCTGCACTGCACAAGTCACAGTGATTGCATGAGCTGTTCCATTCCTTCATTTTGCTGCATTTCAGTCGCTCCATTGAAACTCCACAATTGCATTTTCATGAAGAATATGTAATGGACATATCATAACACAACTTATGTTTTGGAAAATATAATTCTCTAAGTACTCTGGGTGATAAAATATATAGTTTCAAGCAATTTTTTAGCTTTATTCAACATAATATCTCATTTATGGTCTGTGATTCTTCAGTTAATAATTGTCTGTTACACTGTATTGATGCTTCAGTGACTTTTTCTTCTGTAGGTTTTAGAATTGTTAACCTTTAAATATTGATATTAAACATCGGTGGAGTTTAATAGATATGTGACCTTTATTGACAATAGAACAGATAAATCTCTTTATTTTAAAATCAGTGCTATTCAGTTTTAAATGAGATACTTTCCTTTCTGAATCACGTATCCATTTCTTGTGCTTCCCCTTTTCCTTTTTATGTCCCACTTCCTGTCGTCATCATCCCATTTCAACACATTTACTTAGTTCCTCATTTTGTGTCACACTTTTTACATTGTCTTTTTCTTTGGCTGCTTCTTCTCTGACACAAATCCCTTCTTTCCTTCTGTTGTTGATCTCTAGTTTTTATCTGATCTATGTTTCTAGTTTCAGTCCCTCAATGCCTACCCTCTATTTTGGTGACTATTTTCTCACGACTTATTATTCCACAGGTACTCACTCCTCAACAATTATGAGCATGTAATTTTCTTTATTATTAACAATATTATGGAAACGAAAGTTGCCACTCATCATTTAGTGGAGATTCTGAGTCGCAAATAGGCACAACAGAAAGACTGTCACAAATGTAGCTTTTGGCCAGTAAGGTCTTCATCAAAACTAGATGACCTGCATTTACATGAGTGTGCATGTCTGTGTCTGTAATCTATTTTTGATGAAGGCCTTATGAGCCAAAAGCTATATTTGTGACAGTATTTTTGTCATGCCTATCAGCGACTCAGCATCTGTGCTATATGGTGAGTGGGAACTTTTCTTTTCATAATATTGTTACATTCCATCCTGGATTTTCCACTGTTTGATTTCTTTAGTTTTATTTTCTTCTTGTATTGTCTGCTCCTTGGTATGAGATCCTTAGATGCTTTCTGGCAAAATACTTCCCTGCCATTTTGCAAGTAAAAATCGGAAACTCTCAACAAATGTGCCACAGTGTACTTTATAATACACTCAGTCATTTTCATTAAAAGAAGACAGTAAGAAATTTGGAAGTATTCTTGACAGGGAGACACAAGTAAAAAAGAATTTACAAGAGTTGGAACAGAAATTTACATTCACTCCCAACAACAAAATGTTTCAAGAAAGTATAAGAGAAATTATAAAGCACTTCCATGAACTGCATGGGGTTTGCATCTATAACAGAACAAAAGAAAAGAAATTAGGATTGTGGTTGGGAAGTAAGAGAAGGCAAGTGAAACAAATGCTACACAGTTAAGTACGAAGTTAACAGTTTACAAGGATCACAATCACATTTTTAGTTGTAATACTTTGAAGTTAAAAGATAATTAATTTAAAACTGACACTATCAAAAGAGTATATACAACAAATTAAATTAAGTTATGCTATAATGCTTGTTTATAAATAGACAACTGAAAATATGTCTTCAGATTTATGTTTTGCATATTTTTATATAAACTTGAGCATTCCACTGATCTGTAATTACCACAGTAGAGAAGTCACAACAGCAGATGTACAAGAACACAATAATTCTCCATATTTATTTTTACACAGGGTTGGACAAAATAATATGAACACCCTCGCTATATTGCCTCATTTTTGGAGGTTATTTTCTGACTTATCTCTAGCATGATGACTTTGTCTTCTGTTTATATTAAATATCTTTTGAAGCATTCTAGTCTATCAGTACAGCTGTCATTGTCTTGGGGTCATGTTGACCTATGTACTGTGTTAGTTGGTGCAGTTATGATCTCAGTCACAGATCTGCTTGGGGTATCTAGATCTATTGTTTACTGATTACATGAAGTTCAGTGATTGCACACAGTTCAGTGATTAGATGAAAACATATAGGGAAAACTATATGTACAAAGCACAGAAAAAGATGACAAAATAAACCTTATGGCACTAGGGTATTAATGAGAATCATTGCCTGTAGAAAGAAGTTGCCTACCACAAATATGACAGTGAAACTTTATATTTACTAGAAAACTGTCTCATGGAGAACACATAAATAAAATAAATGTGACATATACAAAGAAGGTGATACAGTGATGTAAGGAAGGAGTACAAAATCTGGGCTACCAATCAACAAAACATTTAATGTGACCAGACATATCTATCTTCTTCACAGTACTCCTTTAGAAAATCTTTTTCACACTATTGCTTTAGTAAGCTTAAATGTATAAATGATTGATCAATATATGTAACATCACATACATCTAGTGAGGCTGCCTACAATGGGAACAGAGCCACTGTGACTGACCTTAGTCACATAACCATGTGAAGTATCCAGAATAAAAGTTCAACCACTAGTGGTCTCTGTCTCATTTAACTGTTACTCAACTGTCTCTACAACTGGGCTACACAGTGCCAGTAGTGTACTGTGTGTTTAATGCAGTAACTCTTGAACTTGTGGTTAGCAGCAGATCTTGCCTACATTGAATTTTGCTTACAAAATACGTGTTAACCAGCTGTTCATGCTGCAATTTAGTCCTTCTACGTTGAAGTAACCTCCAAATAGTTTCTATTGTGACCCTGATGAAGATTCTTTCATGAACAGTTTCTGCTTCTTCATGGACTAATTAGTTATTTGCTTATTTATGTTAATTAAGGTTGTGGCTTAAAATGAGTGTTACAATATTGGCAATGAGAAGATTGCAATTTTCCTTCAACACGTGTTACCATGGGCACTACAGTTCTTAAGCTGTAGCAAGAGCAGCACCACAACTTGATCAAGTACTTAACACAAGCACAGGAACAATAACAGCAACAGCAAAACCAAAAACAACAGCATCAGGACTTACTCAAATGCTTAACTAGTTCGAAGAAACAATGACTAAAACTGCACTGCGAGTAGCAGCGGCATCAACAGGTGCTGCCAACTACCCTGGTATTTCAGCCATTTAATGAGGATCACGAAGACAAATAAGTATGTCAAAAAATTTCACACTGCATTTTCAAGCAATTGATGTCAAATGTCCAGATTATCAATGGACCTTCACTGTCTACAAATCGGCAGTTATATTTCTAGGTCAAACTTAGCTCCATTGTTTGATCTGCTGGAGTTACCACAGTCTGATGTATTAGCTTTATTGTTGGAGTATTTTTCCAACAAAATGTGTGAGGTAGCAGCAAGGCTAGAATTTTTACATCACAAGTCAGATGCTTTAAATTATGCAGTTAGGATTGAGGAATTGCAGGGGTGAGTAAAAAACATAAATTCACATGTGCATTTGGTAAATATTACATGGAACATTTAATTTGCGATGTAGTGAGTCGCTTAGCCCGGACAATGAGGAATGCATAACAAGCTCGAAGACAATCTGATCCTTTCCTGGCTGATGTGCTATGAAACGTACGCATATTTGAAATACAAGTGGAGCAACAATTTTTTTTTATTGTCTTCGACATTTCCAAAACTGCTCAGCACCATGGTGATTCAGAGCACCACATTTCTGTAAGAGACTTTAAAATGGTAAAGAGGTTCCATTTCATGGTGGCCATCTAGTAATGTTCTCTACAATTATGGACTAGTGCTAGGTATCTTTCCTGACACAAACACATGGTTTTCCAGTTGGGTGGACTTTTCTTCCTTGCCTTCTACATGAGACTGCAAGGGTTTATGTAAAGGTCACATTGTGGAAATATGCTGAAGTGTGGTGAGCACAAAGCAGTGGCCCCAACCGATGAAAATTAATAACATTTCCAGCAGTGGTTAGGTATTAACACTGCACAAAATTTTGTTACATGCAACAGTATAAAACATTCCAGTGACCTTTCTTTTCAGTACTGGCACATTAATCCCAGTCATTAACCAGTCCATGTACTTTAGTTTGGTCACTCACTTGCTTGGTATAGTGTAACCAAACTTGTGGGCATACATCCACCATGAATTGCCTCTTTGGAGTTGTGTGCAAATAATGGTCAGTTTTAATCAGGTATCTGAATCATTGTCTTTCTTTGTTTTGGCAGATTCGTTGGTCGAGACTATATTTGGCATCATTGCATATTCTGCTTTTAGACTTTCTTTACATCATACATGCCTCAGTTTTTCAGTATCTTGTGCCAACACCGATACATTTCACATGCAATATGCGCCATTTTCTGAACCTAGTCTGGGGGAAGCAGTTGACTTCCAGGCTCATGTTGTCTTAAAACCAACAGCAAATCCAAGATTTTTGCAAAGCCTCCCCTATTCCATTGGCTGTTAAGGATCAGATTAAGATTGAAGTCAATAAATTTGAATAACAACAAGTTTTGTCTCCCACACTGACAGAACCACAGGCACATAGACACAGGCAACAGAGCATGCACAATGTCGGCACTAGTACAGTGTATATCCACCTTTCGCAGCAATGCAGGCTGCTATTCTCCCATGGAGACGATCGTAGAGATGCTGGATGTAGTCCTGTGGAACGGCTTGCCATGCCATTTCCACCGGGAGCCTCAGTTGGACCAGCGTTCGTGCTGGACGTGCAGACCGCGTGAGACGACGCTTCATCCAGTCCCAAACATGCTCAGTGGGGGACAGATCCGGAGATCTTGCTGGCCAGGGTAGTTGACTTACACCTTCTAGAGCACGTTGGGTGGCACGGGATACATGCGGACGTGGATTGTCCTGTTGGAACAGCAAGTTCCCTTGCCGGTCTAGGAATGGTAGAACGATGGGTTCGATGACGGTTTGGATGTACCGTGCACTATTCAGTGTCCCCTCGACGATCACCAGTGGTGTACGGCCAGTGTAGGAGATCGCTCCCCACACCATGATGCCGGGTGTTGGCCCTGTGTGCCTCGGTCGTATGCAGTCCTGATTGTGGCGCTCACCTGCACGGCGCCAAACACGCATACGGCCATCATTGGCACCAAGGCAGAAGCGACTCTCATCGCTGAAGACGACACGTCTCCATTCGTCCCTCCATTCACGCCTGTCGCGACACCACTGGAGGCGGGCTGCACGATGTTGGGGCGTGAGCGGAAGACGGCCTAACGGTGTGCGGGACCATAGCCCAGCTTCATGGAGATGGTTGCGAATGGTCCTCGCCGATACCCCAGGAGCAACAGTGTCCCTAATTTGCTGGGAAGTGGCGGTGCGGTCCCCTACGGCACTGCATAGGATCGTACGGTCTTGGCGTGCATCCGTGCGTCGCTGCAGTCCGGTCCCAGGTCGACGGGCACGTGCACCTTCCGCCGACCACTGGCGACAACATCGATGTACTGTGGAGACCTCACGCCCCACGTGTTGAGCAATTCGGCGGTACGTCCACCCGGCCTCCCGCATGCCCACTATACGCCCTCGCTCAAAGTCCGTCAACTGCACATACGGTTCACGTCCACGCTGTCGCGGCATGCTACCAGTGTTAAAGACTGCGATGGAGCTCCGTATGCCACGGCAAACTGGCTGACACTGACGGCGGCAGTGCACAAATGCTGCGCAGCTATAGTTCAATTCTTTTATCTTGGCGGCTCGCGCATGCCCGCCCAGACGCGGGAGATTGCTGCGTTGCCAGTTGCACACGACGCACGCGCCAATAGAAACAGCGCCATACTATAGCATAGTTCACAAGCTTACGTTTAGGGGGGAGCGCGCAGTTCATGAAGTAAAGCCACCATGGCCGCATTAACCCTTTCGCTGCTACAAAGACGCGCTCCCTGCATTCCGCGCTGTGGGCAATTTTGTCACTGCACTGCTCGCCTGTGCACACACATCGTGTTCCGAATGCTTCGACACTCTTATCAATCGATTCCACAAAAGCTATTTGGCCCAAAAATTAGATTTTTACACATCTTCTTGACTGATACCTTCCCCCCATAAATGACTTAATTTTGTTTCGATGTTCGACGCAGTTATTATGCGGCATTAAATATAGTAAACCATTGCACGAAATTTTGAAGAGTTTGCAGAGGTAAAAGTCCATAGAGTATACTTTCCGTATGGTCGATTTTAGTTGCCACAATGTTGAGAATAAAATGTGGACAAGATACCTAAATTTCATGTAAACTTTTAAGTACCACATAGGTGTCGTATGTAATATTGAGAAATATTCCATCTTTCGCGACTGTAACAAAAGTTTTATTTACACTGAGCACGTTTGGCTTTATTTTAAAGCACTTCAATCAATCAAAAGGAAGTAGACAAAATACATTAAACAAAACTGTGGACTTACGAAAACATTAGGACTTGAATATACCGTCTATCAGTGAAGTGCTCTGAGCTATGTCAAATATAATTTTTGTGTGTGGCACACACAAACATCATTTATTTGCTAAAACACTGATCTGCCAACACAAACGTTGAATATTGTGTTACCGCAGCACAAAACTACGAAAGGTGACTTGGCAATGGAGGAGACAAAATACTGTCCACTGAAGATGCTTCAAAAGAGAGAAACGCGTCTGGTCTAAATAAGCCCCTTATTACAGTTGCAGAAGAGGAATGTATTTAAGTACCATTGGTAAAACTGCGACTGTGGAACAAAAACAAGAAAGAGAACATGAGTACCATTGTGTATGTGCCATACCTTTCCTTGATTGAAGTGCTTTAAAATAAATCCAAATGCGTCCGGTGTAAATAATACTTTTATTACAGTCACGAAAGACGGAATATTTCTCAATATTACATACGACACCTATGTCGTACTTAAATTAAATGAGATATTGTTATACAGTAAATTTTATATGAAATTTAGGTATCTTGTCCACATTTCATTCTCAACATTGTGGCAACTAAAATCGACCATACGGAAAGTATACGCTATGGACTTCTACCTCTGCAAACTCTTCAGAATTTCGTGCAATGGTTTACTACATTTAATGCTGCATAATAACTGCGTTGAACAGCGAAA
Source organism: Schistocerca nitens (assembly GCF_023898315.1). NCBI lineage: Eukaryota > Metazoa > Arthropoda > Insecta > Orthoptera > Acrididae > Schistocerca > Schistocerca nitens. Next base: position 514,595,698 of record NC_064614.1, read on the forward strand.
CAAAATTAAATTCTGGAAAATTAAGTCATTTATGGGGGGAAGGTATCAGTCAAGAAGACGTGTAAAAATCAAATTTTTGGGCCGAATAATTTTTGTGAAATCGAATGATAAGTGTGTCAAAGCAGTCGGAACATGATGTGTCTGCACAGGCGAGCAGTGCAGTGATGACAAAATCGCGCACAGCGCGGAATGCGGCGAGCACGTGTCTGCAGCAGCGAAAGGGTTAATGAAGAGACAAAGCACTAGAAATTTCAGAAAATTGCATTCAAACGAATATAATTCGTGAAGTAAGGCACTTCGATATTGTTTTTAAATAATGAAAATAATAAGCACCACACAAGGTTTGAACTCGTAACCTTTCATGTAGTAGCCCAACACCTTAACTGTTACGCTGACACACCTCGTCTGACTACATGATGCCATGAGATCTATAACACGTCATGCAAAATACTGACAAACACTGTTGGTATGACTATGAATTACTCACGCTTCGTCGAAGTACAATAGGAAATAAACAATTACCGCTGTTCTTTATTGCGAAAAAGCAGTTCGTGAGAGTGATACAAACACCTTTCCTTGCTATCGCCTGAATTAGGAGTCTTATTGCTTGTTTGGTTTAATTAATTAATAGAATATGAAGCAATTGGTATAAAGAATGCTTTTTCCGAACTTTCTATAAAAGAATGTCTGCTATCAAGACATTGCTTTTGTTCTATTACTTTATTTATGACTGAATGTTTCTAAAACTGAAGACACTCGTCCATGCTCTGCACTGCAGTCGAGATGTGGCAACGTCGTTCTCTGTTCATTGGCTGACTGTGTTTTGTGACGTCAGATGCGCAGAACGAACCTAAACTCGGCCGCCAACATAAATGACGCGCACTTTAGCGCCATTCGACGGCCAACACCGCGGTGCCTGGTGTGTCCGCTATGCCGTGCGTGTGATCATTGCTTGTACAGCCCTCTCGCAGTGTCCGGAGCAAGTATGGTGGGTCTGACACACCGGTGTCAATGTGTTCTTTTTTCCATTTCCAGGAGTGTATTTTTAATTGCCTTCTAGCTAGGACTCACAGAAGCTTTCAGTTTTCTCTGTTCAGACTGTATCGATGTAACAGGTGTTCCCCCTCCACCCCATGGCTAGTGCACCCGCAGTTTTGCAGAGGTGTGTGTGAGTTACTTTGATGATGTTCTGATAATGGATCACACAATAGAGAAATGTTTGCACAATCTGTATTTGGTTTTTGTAGGCCATATACAGAAAAGACTTGAGTGTAACTTTCCTAAATGTACCTCTTTCCAGCCTTTAGTCCATTATTTAGGCTATGTACAGGGTATTTGGAATATGGCTGCACCTCAGTCTGTTAAGGATCTTCAAGTATTTCTGGGAGGAGTGTACTACTATGACCAATTTATTCTCCAGGCAGCCTCCATAACCCACCTGCATAACTGCCTCCATAAAAAAGAAGTTCTCAATGGTCTGAAAAGTACAATCAGGATTTTCTTAAGTTAAAATCTGCCCTCCAATTAACACCCTGTCTTATGTCTTAACAGCCCCACTTGCCACTGATGTTGGCCACAGATGGCTCCCCACACAGTGTCAGAGTGGTTCTGTCTCACATATGAGTATCAGATGATGGAATGGAGAGGTCAATCATGTTCACTTACTTCAGCTCAAGAGCATTACTCTCAGACTGGAAAAGGACTATTGGCCAACATTTCTAGCAACAGTATATTTTGCATTTTTTTATATGGTCTCAAATTTCATTTTGTCACTGACCACAAACTGTCTGTGTAGCTTTTTGGACCCAAAGTTAACTTCCAGAGTATTTTCTGCATTTCATTCTTTGTTGGGCACTTTATTTGGCAAATTTACAATATCCATCTGCACATACACAGACACAAGCAGACATCAGTAAAGGTAAACTCTTTGCATTTACAAATGTCTGCTTGTGTCTGTGTATGTGCAGATGGATATGTGTGTGTGTGCGAGTGTATACCTGTCCTTTTTTCCCCCAAGGTAAGTCTTTCCGCTCCCTGGATTGGAATGACTCCTTACCCTCTCCCTTAAAAACCCACATCCTTTCGTCTTTCCCTCTCCTTCCCTCTTTCCTGATGAAGCAACAGTTTGTTGCGAAAGCTTGAATTTCGTGTGTATGTTTGCGTTTGTTTGTGTGTCTATCGATCTGCCAGCACTTTCGTTCGGTAAGTCACATCATCTTTGTTTTTAGATATATTTTTCCCATGTGGAATGTTTCCCTCTACTATATTCATATCATTAATTTGAACCCAACAATTACGTTTGTTATTGTCACTGTTGCATTTCGAAATCTTTCCTGTCATCTTATTTTGTCTTTCTGGTTTTGCAAGTAGTTTCACTTTGTATTCACCTTTTCCTCTTTACCGAATCTACCATACAATTTTATCCCACCTATATATATTTTATGCCCCAGAAGAAGCGGGCAAAAGTTTTTAATAAACTCCCCAAAATCATTAAAAAAGAAACAGACCTAAAATGTTTTAAAAATCATTTGAAACTATATCTCACAGAGAAATGTATATACAGTTTGAGTGAATACTAAGATGGTGTTTAATATGTTATATCATTACTGAAATGTACCTATAAAAATTATCATGTATGTTGTTTGGATTTGTGTCTACATACAATGTGAAACATGTAATACCTTTATATGATTATGGACTGTTTCTGTTTAATCATTTGTTTCATTTATATATAATGAAATCAAGTTTGATGTTAATAGCCTATTGTACGACACACCCAATACTCCCAGCTGGATTTTCAGCTGGAGTCCATGGGCAAAGAATAAATAAATAAATAAATAAATATATACTCAATAATACGTAACCCACTTCCAAACCATAAACAAAAAATTTTTTTCCATTTTCAACAATACCGCTGCTACAAAATCCACCGTTTCCAGTTCACAAACAGTTCCTTTCAGCTATTAAACAGCTATTTCGGCTAGTTCTAATAACTTTCGCTTTTTTTTCGCTTTTTTTCCATTTCTGTTTTTCCCACATCACTGATCTTTTTTAGCCCTTCCCACAGGTTTTAACGTCATTATTTCTTCGTCAGACAATTGTTAGCCTCATTTTCACAATCTGACGCCACTAAACCACTCCTTTTAATACATTTACACGCAGTTTTTTCGAAATTTTCCCGAATTGCTCCATCCTTTAACGTGTTTTGGCGGCAACACAACCACATAACCTTTGTGCACATCGTTGTCTACCAACCCAAGTTCACCACAGGATCAACATAGCCCAGCTATAACCAACACTTTTTCGCCTTTTTTCACACCAGATCTCCAGTTGCTTTCTAGTTCTCCTTATCTCTCGCCATATACACTCCTGGAAATTGAAATAAGAACACCGTGAATTCATTGTCCCAGGAAGGGGAAACTTTATTGACACATTCCTGGGGTCAGATACATCACATGATCACACTGACAGAACCACAGGCACATAGACACAGGCAACAGAGCATGCACAATGTCGGCACTAGTACAGTGTATATCCACCTTTCGCAGCAATGCAGGCTGCTATTCTCCCATGGAGACGATCGTAGAGATGCTGGATGTAGTCCTGTGGAACGGCTTGCCATGCCATTTCCACCGGGAGCCTCAGTTGGACCAGCGTTCGTGCTGGACGTGCAGACCGCGTGAGACGACGCTTCATCCAGTCCCAAACATGCTCAATGGGGGACAGATCTGGAGATCTTGCTGGCCAGGGTAGTTGACTTACACCTTCTAGAGCACGTTGGGTGGCACGGGATACATGCGGACGTGCATTGTCCTGTTGGAACAGCAAGTTCCCTTGCCGGTCTAGGAATGGTAGAACGATGGGTTCGATGACGGTTTGGATGTACCGTGCACTATTCAGTGTCCCCTCGACGATCACCAGTGGTGTACGGCCAGTGTAGGAGATCGCTCCCCACACCATGATGCCGGGTGTTGGCCCTGTGTGCCTCGGTCGTATGCAGTCCTGATTGTGGCGCTCACCTGCACGGCGCCAAACATGCATACGGCCATCATTGGCACCAAGGCAGAAGCGACTCTCATCGCTGAAGACGACACGTCTCCATTCGTCCCTCCATTCACGCCTGTCGCGACACCACTGGAGGCGGGCTGCACGATGTTGGGGTGTGAGCGGAAGACGGCCTAACGGTGTGCGGGACCGTAGCCCAGCTTCATGGAGACGGTTGCGAATGGTCCTCGCCGATACCCCAGGAGCAACAGTGTCCCTAATTTGCTGGGAAGTGGCGGTGCGGTCCCCTACGGCACTGCGTAGGATCCTACGGTCTTGGCGTGCATCCGTGCGTCGCTGCGGTCCGGTCCCAGTGTCGACGGGCACGTGCACCTTCCGCCGACCACTGGCGACAACATCGATGTACTGTGGAGACCTCACGCCCCACGTGTTGAGCAATTCGGCGGTACGTCCACCTGGCCTCCCGCATGCCCACTATACGCCCTCGCTCAAAGTCCGTCAACTGCACATACGGTTCACGTCCATGCTGTCGCGGCATGCTACCAGTGTTAAAGACTGCGATGGAGCTCCGTATGCCACGGCAAACTGGCTGACACTGACGGCGGCGGTGCACAAATGCTGCGCAGCTAGCGCCATTCGACGGCCAACACCGCGGTTCCTGGTGTGTCCGCTGTGCCGTGCGTGTGATCATTGCTTGTACAGCCCTCTCGCAGTGTCCGGAGCAAGTATGGTGGGTCTGACACACCAGTGTCAATGTGTTCTTTTTTCCATTTCCAGGAGTGTATTTTTATTTTCATTTTCATTTCAGCCTCATGTTACACTTTCCACCTTCTAATACCATGTCACCCTCACAACATCCCCACAACGACCCCATTAAGTTTTATTTACATTCCCTCCGCAAACATGCCTTCGCCCTAGCCAGATTACACTCCCATATTTTATTTTCTCAGGCTTGTCTGACATTTGGCATTACCCCCAAAGGCCTCACACTTAAAGTCCCCATCTCTGGCTGTAATCCTTCTTTCCATCAGTCCCTATTCCAGTTAGCTCAAACTCTTTGCCTTTACAAATGTCTGCTTGTGTCTGTATGCGTGGATGGATATGTGTGTGTTTGCAAGTGTATACCTGTCCTTTTTTCCCCCAAGGTAAGTCTTTCCGCTCCCGGGATTGGAATGACTCCTTACCCTCTCCCTTAAAAACCCACATCCTTTCGTCTTTCCCTCTCCTTCCCTCTTTCCTGATGAAGCAACAGTTTGTTGTGAAAGCTTGAATTTCGTGTCTATGTTTGCGTTTGTTTGTGTGTCTATCGACCTGCCAGCACTTTCGTTCGGTAAGTCACCTCATCTTTGTTTTTAGATATATTTATCCCACTTTTTTTTTTTTTTTTTTTTTTTTAATCTGTGGCACCAGCTTCATGTCTGGCAAGGTATGGCGCTGCTTACAGAATATGACAAACAGTGTTGTGCAGTGTACCATCGTCTCTGCAATTTTGTAGGTGCTTCAGCTCATGCATCGATCCCAATGGGGTATTTCTAGTGGTAAGCAACTAGCATGGCCTTGTATGGAAGATGATTTTGCAACCAGATCCACCTCACTCATTCTCCCCATGGTCAATATCACAATGGCTGTGGGACTGATTTCATGCCAACTTTGCAGGCCACTTACAGGGTCCACATGGTTAATTATTGTCAACTCCTCCCACTTCATTTATGTCGGCTGCCTCCATCTGACAACAACAGCCATAGTGGGAGTCTTGCAGTGGATCTTTGCAATAAAGGGTGCACCCTGCTTGCTAGTGACTAACAACAGTCCCCAAGTCACAGTGGCTGAATTCTGACAGTTTTACACCTCCTTTCCATAAAGCCTCAAATGAGCTGGCAGAATGGTTTATTCGCACCTATAAGGCGCAACTGTGAACTGTCTTCAGCACTAAACACTTTCCTAGCTTCTTAGAGGTCTACACCCTTCGATGCTTGAAGCAAGGCAGAGTTTCTTCATGATGTCCTCACAGGATACTTATGAACCAGGCTTTCTCTGGATCTCCTCTGTCCATCTTTGAAGCATATGTGGGCCCTGTAGGGTTCACTTTTTCTGCTATTGCAGTCACATTGTAGACTTTTCAACTCCTGGGTCCTGAACAATGGCTACCTGGTCTTTCCTTCCATCCTGTGTTGCAGGATGTGCCAATGGGCATCAATGTGGCTCTGCCGGCAACTGAATCACCACACACGCTGCATCATGCAGGGATACATCCACACCCAAAAGTGTCCAGATCTATCTAAGAAGCTCCAGGTCCAGAACCATTCCACTGATGGCCTCAGATGTCTTCCAGGAGCCTTCTGTCATATCACTGCCCAACTCCCAGCTACTTCTGCCCTGGACTGCCCTGCACTGGTCACATAGATACCAGCTCTACACACCAATTTAGTAACCTTGCCAGACACGTAAATGGACGATCAATATATGAATGTCGTAAGCATCTGGCGATGGCACCTACAACAGGAATGGAGCCACTATTGCAGGCCAGTTACCTGACAACCCCTAGCAGGTCAAATAAACGATAAAAACTCGGTCATCAGCTACACAGGAAATACTTTATTTCGTTAACGTTACCAGTTTTGACAGTTTAAACTGTCATCTTCAGAAAAGAAATAGGCTTATATCATTGGTAAACCAATGTCAAAATAAGAATTGGATGGTAGTGTCCTACAAAGGGCTGGCATTTTAAAAACAAATGTACAAAGACAAAACAGCAAAAGTAAAATAGGTTTGTTAAAACAATTGTAAAATAGTTAAGCTTATGATCCACAATATATCTTTGCTACAGAGTCAATAAAACGGAGTGACATCATTAAAAATATATGGTATGTGCGATGAGTGGAAAATAATTAACTGTCAAATTTCACATCGTACATAGTATGTGTAACAAAAGTCAAGTACTAAACTGATGACATGAAGGAAAACAAAGATGATGTGACTTACCAAATGAAAGTGCTGGCAGGTCACAGACACAAACAAACACAAACATACACACTAAATTCTAGCTTTCGCAACCAACGGTTGCTTCGTCAGGAAAGAGGGAAGGAGAGGGAAAGATGAAAGGATGTGGGTTTTAAGGGAGAGGGTAAGGAGTCATTCCAATCCCGGGAGCGGGAAGACTTACCTTAGGGGGAAAAAAGGACGGGTATACACTCGCACACACACACATATCCATCCACACATATACAGACACAAGCAGACATATACAGAGGCAAAGAGTTTGGGCAGAGATGTCAGTCGAGGCGGAAGTAAAGAGGCAAAGATGTTGTTGAAAGTCAGGTGAGGTATGAGCGGCGGCAACTTGAAATTAGCGGAGGTTGAGGCCTGGAGGATAATGAGAAGAGAGGATATACTGAAGGGCAAGTTCCCATCTCCGGAGTTCTGACAGGTTGGTGTTAGTGGGAAGTATCCAGATAACCAACTCCCCAAGACACTATCCAAATTGAACCCTGCCTGGAACAGTTCCGTCCTCCATCACAGCGGGACCCACCTCCTCTTCCTCAAAATCACCCTCTCCAAACCTTCCAGGAATTTCTGACTTCCAGCCTTGCCTCTCAATCCTTCTTAAAAAACCTTAATCCTACTGTCAACATCACCACTGCTGAAGCCCAGGCTATCCGTGATCTGAAGGCTGACCGGTCCATCGTCATTCTTCCGGCGACAAGGGTTCCACGACCGTGGTACTTGATCGTCGGGAGTATGTGGCTGAGGGACTGCGTCAGCTTTCAGACAACACCACATACAAAGTTTCCCAAGGTAATCCCATTCCTGATGTCCAGGCGGAGCTCCAAGGAATCCTCAGAACCTTAGGCCCCCTACAAAACCTTTCACCTGACTCCATCAACCTCCTGACCCCACTGACACCCCGCACCCCTAACTTCTACCTTCTTCCTAAAATTCACAAACCCAATCATCCCGGCCGCCCCATTGTAGCTGGTTACCAAGCCCCCACAGAACGTATCTCTGCCTACGTAGATCAACACCTTCAACCCATTACATGCAGTCTCCCATCCTTCATCAAAGACACCAACCACTTTCTCGAACACCTGGAATCCTTACCCAATCCGTTATCCCCGGAAACCATCCTTGTAACCATTGATGCCAGTTCCTTATACACAGTCCGCAGCTCGTGGTCTTGCGGTAGCGTTCTCGCTTCCTGCGCACGGGGTCCCGGGTTCGATTCCCGGCGGGGTCAGAGGTTTTCTCTACCTCGTGATGACTGGGTGTTGTGTGTTCATCATCATCATTTCATCATCATTGACGTGCAAGTCGCCGAAGTGGCGTCAACTAAAAAGGACTTGCGATACGGCGGCCGAACTTCCCCGCAAGGGCCTCCCGGCCAACAATGCCATACGATCATTTTTTCATACACAAATATCCCGCATGTCCAGGGCCTCGCTGCGATGGAGCACTTCCTTTCACGCCGATCACCTGCCACCCTACCTAAAACCTCTTTCCTCATTACCTTAGCCAGCTTCATCCTGACCCACAACTTCTTCACTTTTGAAGACCAGACATACCAACAATTAAAGGGAACAGCCATGGGTACCAGGATGGCCCCTTCGACGCCAACCTATTCATGGGTCGCTTAGAGGAAGCGTTCTTGGTTACCTAGGCCTGCCAACCCAAATTTTGGTACAGATTTATTGATTACATCTTCATGATCTGGACTCACAATGAAGAAGAACTCCAGAATTTCCTCTCCAACCTCAACTCCTTTGGCTCCATCAGATTCACCTGGTCCTACTCCAAATCCCATGCCACTTTCCTTGACGTTGACCTCCACCTGTCCAATGACCAGCTTCACACGTCCGTCCACATCAAACCCACCAACAAGCAACAGTACCTCCATTATGACAGCTGCCACCCATTCCACATCAAACGGTCCCTTCCCTACAGCCTAGGTCTTTGTGGCAAACGAATCTGCTCCAGTCCGGAATCCCTGAACCATTACACCAACAACCTAACAAAAGCATTCGCATCCCGCAACTATCCTCCCGACCTGGTACAGAAGCAAATAACCAGAGCCACTTCCTCATCCTCTCAAACCCAGAACCTCCCACAGAAGAACCACAAAAGTGCCCCACTTGTGACAGGATACTTTCCGGGACTGGATCAGACTCTGAATGTGGCTCTACAGCAGGGATACGACTTCCTCAAATCCTGCCCTGAAATGAGATCCATCCTTCATGAAATCCTCCCCACTCCACCAAGAGTGTCTTTCCGCCGTCCACCTAACCTTCGTAACCTCTTAGTTCATCCCTATGAAATCCCCAAACCACCTTCCCTACCCTCTGGCTCCTACCCTTGTAACTGCCCCCCATGTAAAACCTGTCCCATGCACCCTCCCACCACCACCTACTCCAGTCCTGTAACCCGGAAGGTGTACACGATCAAAGGCAGAGCCACGTGTGAAAGCACCCACGTGATTTACCAACTGACCTGCCTACACTGTGAAGCTTTCTATGTGGGAATGACCAGCAACAAACTGTCCATTCGCACGAATGGACACAGGCAGACAGTGTTTGTTGGTAATGAGGATCACCCTGTGGCTAAACATGCCTTGGTGCACGGCCAGCACATCTTGGCACAGTGTTACACCGTCCGGGTTATCTGGATACTTCCCACTAACACCAACCTGTCAGAACTCCAGAGATGGGAACTTGCCCTTCAGTATATCCTCTCTTCTCGTTATCCGCCAGGCCTCAACCTCCGCTAATTTCATCTTTGTTTTTTAATATATATATATATATATATATATATATATATATATATATATATATATATATACTCCTGGAAATGGAAAAAAGAACACATTGACACCGGTGTGTCAGACCCACCATACTTGCTCCGGACACTGCGAGAGGGCTGTACAAGCAATGATCACACGCACGGCACAGCGGACAAACCAGGAACCGCGGTGTTGGCCGTCGAATGGCGCTAGCTGCGCAGCATTTGTGCACCGCCGCCGTCAGTGTCAGCCAGTTTGCCGTGGCATACGGAGCTCCATCGCAGTCTTTAACACTGGTAGCATGCCGCGACAGTGTGGACGTGAACCGTATGTGCAGTTGACGGACTTTGAGCGAGGGCGTATAGTGGGCATGCGGGAGGCCGGGTGGACATACCGCCGAATTGCTCAACACATGGGGCGTGAGGTCTCCACAGTACATCGATGTTGTCGCCAGTGGTCGGCGGAAGGTGCATGTGCCCGTCGACCTGGGACCGGACCGCAGCGACGCACGGATGCACGCCAAGACCGTAGGATCCTACGCAGTGCCGTAGGGGACCGCACCGCCACTTCCCAGCAAATTAGGGACACTGTTGCTCCTGGGGTATCGGTGAGGACCATTCGCAACCGTCTCCATGAAGCTGGGCTACGGTCCCGCACACCGTTAGGTCGTCTTCCGCTCACGCCCCAACATCGTGCAGCCCGCCTCCAGTGGTGTCGCGACAGGCGTGAATGGAGGGACGAATGGAGACGTGTCGTCTTCAGCGATGAGAGTCGCTTCTGCCTTGGTGCCAATGATGGTCGTATGCGTGTTTGGTGCCGTGCAGGTGAGCGTCACAATCAGGACTGCATACGACCGAGGCACACAGGGCCAACACCCGGCATCTTGGTGTGGGGAGCGATCTCCTACACTGGCCGTACACCACTGGTGATCGTCGAGGGGACACTGAATAGTGCACGGTACATCCAAACCGTCATCGAACCCATCGTTCTACCATTCCTAGACCGGCAAGGGAACTTGCTGTTCCAACAGGACAATGCACGTCCGCATGTATCCCGTGCCACACAACGTGCTCTAGAAGGTGTAAGTCAACTACCCTGGCCAGCAAGATCTCCGGATCTGTCCCCCATTGAGCATGTTTGGGACTGGATGAAGCGTCGTCTCACGCGGTCTGCACGTCCAGCACGAACGCTGGTCCAACTGAGGCTCCCGGTGGAAATGGCATGGCAAGCCGTTCCACAGGACTACATCCAGCATCTCTACGATCGTCTCCATGGGAGAATAGCAGCCTGCATTGCTGCGAAAGGTGGATATACACTGTACTAGTGCCGACATTGTGCATGCTCTGTTGCCTGTGTCTATGTGCCTGTGGTTCTGTCAGTGTGATCATGTGATGTATCTGACCCCAGGAATGTGTCAATAAAGTTTCCCCTTCCTGGGACAATGAATTCACGGTGTTCTTATTTCAATTTCCAGGAGTGTATGTTGTAAATCACTTGTAGGAAAGTAGGATCCTCTTATAAACAAGCACACATAGATGGATATGTGTGTGTGTGCGAGTGTATACCCGTCCTTTTTTCCCCCTAAGGTAAGTCTTTCCGCTCCCGGGATTGGAATGACTCCTTACCCTCTCCCTTAAAACCCACTTCCTTTCATCTTTCCCTCTCCTTCCCTCTTTCCTGATGAAGCAACCGTTTGTTGCGAAAGCTAGAATTTTGTGTGTATGTTTGTGTTTGTTTGTGTGTCTATCGACCTGCCAGCGCTTTTGTTTGGTAAGTCTCATCACTTTCTTTCTTTATATATATATATATATATATATATATATATATATATATATATATATATATATATATATATATATATATATATATATATATATATATATATATATAATAGAGGGAAACATTCCACGTGGGAAAAATATATCTAAAAACAAAGATGATGTGACTTACCGAACGAAAGCGCTGGCAGGTCGATAGACACACAAACAAACACAAACACACACACAATATTCAAGCTTTAGCAACAAACTGTTGCCTCATCAGGAAAGAGAGAAGGAGAGGGAAAGACGAAAGGATGTGGGTTTTAAGGGAGAGTGTAAGGATGTCATTCCAATCCCGGGCGCCGAAAAATTTGTCTTTAAATATGTCTGCTTGTGTCTGTGTATGTGCGGATGGATATGTGTGTGTGTGTGCGAGTGTATACCCGTCCTTTTTTCCCCCTAAGGTAAGTCTTTCGGCTCCCGGGATTGGAATGACTCCTTACACTCTCCCTTAAAACCCACATCCTTTCGTCTTTCCCTCTCCTTCCCTCTTTCCTGATGAGGCAACAGTTTGTTGCGAAAGCTTGAATATTGTGTGTGTGTTTGTGTTTGTTTGTGTGTCTATCGACCTGCCAGCGCTTTCGTTCGGTAAGTCACATCATCTTTGTTTTTATATAAACACGCACACACAAAGTGGGAACACTAGTGTGTATACAAACTGTAGTAAATAACAAGACAGTTGATGTGCAAGTATGTATTAAACCTTATAAATCAATATAAAACGATTAAAAAAAGGCAATAAACTGTGAACCAAGTGATAAGCAAACAGACATATAAAAATAACATCATTACCATGTAGAAGGATAAATAAAGGAAGGTAAACTGTTCAGATTTTACTATCATTTTATGGTGGTACCATGAGCCACTGGAATATTCGTGATACATGGAACTGTTCAGTATACTAGAGACAAGGTCAGCTGCTGGATGCATGTTAGCAGGAAACACAAGTAAGTGAGCTGCGGTCTGGCTTTGATGGAAGGAAGTGGACACCGCCAAGTCAAAGGCTTTTGACAGACCACAGCGTGGTTTACAAGTTGAATTGCTGAGTGGAAACATGCATGTAGCATATCTAGATGCTAAGTAATACTTGATATAGGGGGAGCTAATAAACCTCGGTAGGTGTTAGAAAGTCAGCTAGCAACAATTACACATTAAAAATAAGTAGTAGTTCACGGTTATACCAAGAAGATATCATCAGGAAGTAAAAAGTCTATGTTACATAAACAGCATCAGAACATTTTGTATAGAAAATATAAAACAAAATTACTTTAAAATCTGTGAACAAGGCTGCTTTGACTGCATAATATATTAAATATTTTTAGCAATGTCACTCTGTTTTATTGATTCTGTAGCAAATGTATGTTGTAGCTCTTAAGCTTAACTGTTTTACATCTGTTTAAAAAAAAACTGTGTTAGTTCTACTGTTCAATCTTTGTACATTTGTTGTTCACACCCACACCCACACACGACACACACACGACACACACACACACACACACACACACACACACAGAAAGAGAGAGAGAATATCATCCAATTCTTACTTTGACATTGGCTTACCAATGATTTGAACCTATTTACTTCTGAAGATAACAGTTTAAACAGTTGAAACTGATAAAGTGAACCAAGTAAAGGTTTTCTTGTACAGCTGACAACTGACTTTTATCCTTTCTGAAATATTCTGCAGCTGCTGAACACCATAGTCACACTGACCTCAGGCCATGTGACATCTATCTTTCTGTGCACAGCTGGGAGACCTCTGGCAACATGCTTCCATACTTTCATTCTTTCTGTTGAGTTGTTAAAATGTCATGTTACTTTACCTATTCTGTCTGTAAGTTTTGCAGAACACTGTTTTTACATATGAAGAATAGTGTAAACATACAGTTCAGAATGTCATTTATCAACTGTGAGCATGGTGGATCTTCTATAATGGTTTGAATGGTCATACTGCAGTTTACAGCAGATTTTGTTATCATATTGAAAGAATAGCTAACTGATAAGATCTTGAAAACCACTGCAACACTCAAGGTGATAAGGTCCACACTCACTTCTCTGTAAATGTCAAACTGTATGAAACAGGCAGCAGAAAAGAATTACAGTAACTTCGAGTTGTGCAGTGAACACAAAACCTAGACTACCAACTGGCAAGTACTGGAAAAACATTTACTGGTCTACTACCTTCCTCCAAAGTCGTTCAAAGTATTGTATTATCAGCATAAAGGATTTATACTCATGTATCCCCACAATGAATCAGACTCTTTTGGATACCAAAAGTAGACCTGGACCATATTAGGTTGGCGTTCATATTATTTTATCTAACTAATGAATGCATTCATATTTTATTCTGTTAAATCAATATTACACTTCAATAATTTCTATGCATTACTACCACATTAGATACAGACTTAAGAATTATTAGAAGTGAGCTCGTCTAATTCTCTTCTCCATATATGAAACCATATTTAGTCACATCATCAGTTTTAGAATGAAAATGTCAGTCACTATAGGATGTGCACTATCCCATATGGAGGTCAACGTTTGTCTTTTGAAAGTCAAAGATCTGGAAGATAAGAAAACTTCACGATGAAACTGAGTGCACTCCATTTGTATGTAGAATCCAGTCATGAGTGACAAAATTAGTATGAAGAATGTGGCCAAAAGCCTTTAAACTCTTAAGATAATGCACTCTGTGTCACATTAGATGATGCATAGGTGCAGCAATCTTACATTAACATCACAGATGATTTTGTTAGAATAAAGCACAGGAAGAAAGAGTTCACGTAAGTTGTATGTGCTAGGTCCACTGTTAACAATGTTATTGTGGAAATGAAGGTTGAGGGAACCATTAAGTGCTCTCTACCAAATTAACTCAGAGTGATTTAAACTTTCTGTTCTGTAGAAGCTGATCATCAGACATTCTTGTCAGCTGTTGAAGAGGACATATGTTATAACTCAGTTACCAAGGTCATTTGTCCTCTGGAACGACACGCTGAGAGGCAATAAGACTCAAGTTTCATTGTCTTGTTGCTGCCCAGAACCAACTGATTGCTGGAATACCTGTTTAGTATTGATTGGGGTGTTGTAAACAACACTTTACTTGTCTGTGGACAAATGGAAGAAGAGTTTTTCGGAATTTTTATCGAGTTACATGAAGTAGCACTCAGATAAGTGTTTGTGGACCTGACAGATGCTTGGAAAACAGTTTTTAACTGAGTCTGTTTTGACAACAGTGAAATTTGATAGAGATGGTGTGATGACATGAAGCTGTTTTCCTCTGGTTTCAGCTAGGACCCATAGTTTTGGCCAATGGATAAATGAACAAAGGTGTTTCTGGGTTGCCACAAGTTACCCAAAGTGAAATTCCCTGATTTCCAAGCACAGTTTTACCATTTTCCCTGACAAATTTTGAGATATGAAGAGTAAGTAAACATGTAAGTTGATAAAAAAATATAAAGACTTCTGTGTTTGTGAACATGTTTTTAACTCTAATTTTCAATGAACAGCAAAATTATTTAATTGGATAGATAAAAAATCTACTCAGTAAGCAGTGGCAGAACCCACACATAAAAGACTGTTGTGACTGGCAAGCTTTTGGAGCCAGTGGCTCCTTCAGGCAGAAGGGTTGAGGGGAAGGAAGAAGGGTGAAGGAAAAGGACTGGAGAGGTCTGGGAAAAGGGGTAGATTTTGAGAAAGTCACCCAGAACCATGGGTCAGGGGAGACCTACTGTACGAGGTGAGGAGAAAAGAACACAGCAGTCTTTTATGTATGTGGTCTGCCAACGCTTGGTGAGTAGATTTTTTATATAAACAATTAAATAATTTTATCAATAATTGATTGTTTTCAGTGAATAGTAAGTTATGTCTCCTTTAAAGGATTTATGATCTTGAGGGTAAATAAACAGGTAAACTGTATAAATAAAAGCTGTTTTTAGTTAAAAGACTTCTGTGTCAACTAATGAGTTAAATCGAATTTTGAATTAACAGCAAGTATTTGCTCCTTCTCCCATATAGGATTTGTGAACTTTCCATGTGAGCTAATGTGTCAGATTGGCAAGAAATATAAAAGGAATATGTTGTATAACATAACATTAAAGTTTCAAAAATAAGAATGACAATACTAGAGTATGTATAGTGACATTTCCTGTGCCAAATAATACTCAGCATTTTGTAAAACAATAAAAAGTCAAGTAAACAATTAAAATCAATCAATCAAAACCAGTCAAAACTTCTTTCTGAGAGAAGTGCTCTCTTCATCAATTCCACTCAGTTCAGTGGCCCTCTTGGCCAGTATCCATGAGTTTTTGATCTTAAGTTCATCAACATGCTGGACAATGAACCTCTTCCATCTACCTCTCTCAAATTATTCATGTTCTAGACATTACTTCTGCTTCAAAGCCTCACCATACCAATCTTGAGCATTGCAATATTCTATCTCCCTCAAAATCTTCATCTTCTAGTCACTGCTTCTCCTTTAAAGCCTCACCATACCAATCTTGAGCATTGCGATAATCCAGAATCATTCTCTTGTTAACGTCACTCTTAAATACATCACCAGCCATTTTCAGGCCATTATATGCTTAATGTATGGCTACCAATGACTTGGTTTCTTGGCTGACTATCACACATTTTCTGTTAATGGAAAAACCTTCATCTACGAAGGCTTGACCATGGCTAATTATGAGAACTTTTTGTAGAAAGCTATACAAGTACGACATTGTGGTATCATCATGCTCTCCAAAAGTGATAAATTCCTATCTCATTTATGTTGCAGCTTGTACAGAGCTCCAAAAATTCTTGCTGACCAAGAAGTTGCTTGAATTCTTTTTCAACTGTACCACAGTCCTTAGCTCTCAATCAAATTCTGCGAAGAGAATTTGTGCAAGGTATTTGAGATTCTATGCTTACTTTTTCTTAGGTTGCTATTTATCACAACTGGATCTCACAAGATTATATATATCTACAAACACTATACTTCAGAGGTAACTTTAGAAGGAGCTTTGAGCACAGTTTGGTCAGAAAGTCCCTACACTCAATCCTGAATGTTAAAATATCTTTGGCAGGCAATTTTACTTTCATCAGCTCAGATTGTACAGCATAACCTAAATTAGTTTCTTAGGCAGGAATAAGACTAGCCTCATTATGAAGTTTTATATCAGATACTGATTCTGCAGCAGGCTTAACTATTATGAATATCACATCAGTAAGAACAGATAACAAAGCAATGCACAGGAAAGGTGCCATGAGGACCTAACATTGGAATTCCCTCAAAAAGAGCATCACCTAAACCAAAACAACAGTCAAAAAAGATATTTTAGCTGGCAGTAGAGGATCTTTTGGGTACTTCAACATCTTCATGAGTTTCATATCGTGTTTTAATGAACTGAGACCACGATGATCAATCTGTGCAACAGTTAACTTGTGCAAATACTCTGAAATCCAAACAGACCACTTGCCATGCTTCCCCGTTGCTGTCATCAGCAGCTGCTTGGCATCGTGGCACTGACTGCAAGATGATGGAAGTGGAGAAACAGTAGTAAGGATGAACTAGGGAGTGGATGCATGACATCCAGCAGCTACACAACCGTGCCCAGCCAGCAATGAAGCAGTGTATCTTCATAAACAACAGTTTCATCCACTGAGCCAAAAACAAGATTTTCCAATGCTCTTATTTTCGAATTTCCCTGATTTCTCTAACTTGTATGAAATCTCCTGATATTCCCTGATTTCTAGAACTTGTGGCAACCCTGTGTTTATCAAAATATAATGCTCACAGTAACGCCTTCCTCATTGTGAGAACAGACTGGAAACAGACATATCCTGTACTACCATGATAATGCTTCTCTCCAGAAAACAAGGAGAATGCTTCATAGTTCAAAGAAAATCTTATGGATTTACTGGAATAGCCTGTTACAAGCTCTGAACAATGCTGAGATCAAGTAAAATATGAATCAGATGCTGGAATAATTCACTCAAAAGCCTGATAACAAGAATTCAGTATTCCTCAGACTGAATGGAGAAATCTGCCATTAGCATATGAGTAGTTTGCAGAAAGCCTTTGCTGAAGATAAAATATGTAAGAGATAAAAACAGTACTAATTACACACTGGAATTTTTGAAGGACAGCATTGGCTTTGTAGACTTTGGTCTGACATCAGAGTTAAATGTGAAAGAATAATTTCACCATGGCTGCAGAACATTAACGGATAACCATCAAAATGGAGATGGAACTGCATAGGGCTTTAATAAATTTTTAACCTTGTTAGTAAAATCTACACTATATTACCAAACTCATATGCTAAATTATTGTACAAAGTTTCTTTGGAATTTTATATTTTCTACAATTTATGATAATTATGAATGTTTTAATACTTACATAAAATGATTTTGAGTCTTTCTTGCAATTAGCTTTTGTAATGCACTTATCTTGTACTGCCTCAAAGACTTTTGGCATTGAAGCAATTAGAGCAAGTATGACACATGGATGTTTGTCAGATTTGAGAGACATTACTTCGCTAGCACTGTAACAAAATGTGATCAACTTAATAATAAAATGAAATGAAAGTTTTCAGTAATTAAAATACATTATGAAAAATATCTGGCCTTTAATTTTTAATTCATTTCCAAATAACTGTATGGCACTAAAGTTATTTTCAGGCTATAATGATAATTACCGTTCTTCGTGTGTTACCATAGCCAATGCTGCCTCAGGGAATTTGTAGTATATGGCATAATCTATGGCACTCATGTCCATTGAGTTATACAATAGCTTGCATCCCATTGACAACAGAAGTGCAATGGCATTGGGTTTATTTTCCATTGTGGCTAGATGAAGAGCAGTGTTCTAGAGACAATAAAACAATTTACTATTATTTGTAAGCCAGGAATTAACTGAATATACACTCAATTTATAAATGTGGACATACCCCATCTTTATCTGGCTGATCTAAGAGGTGAGAGTGTACAGAATGGAGTAACTCCATAGTCTGTGTGTATCCACTCATTGATGCAAGGTGAAGTGGACTGCGGCCATTGTGGTCCCTCTGAAGCAGAGCTCCTCTGTTCAAAAGGAGCTGCACAACTCTAGTGTGTCCTGAAACAGGCACATGCTAGGTTGGTAAAAACAAACAGCATTGGAAATTGTAGTAACTAAATGCAGAATCAGATAAATTAAACCAATATTTGAGATAATATATTAGACTTAAAGAACAACTCAGCAAATAATAGAGGCACTGAGTCATTGGTAGGCACACAAAGAAGACTGAAGCTTCTCTAGCGTTCAGATAAATCATTTTTGAGCTACATATGTGTACTCTGGTTCAAAAAACAAGAAATTTGAAAGCTATCAAAGTTTTCAGTATTGTCTGTCGGCCTGTTGATAACTCAACATCTCCACTTTTGGTCAGTTGTCACCTTTACTCCTAGATTCAGCATTCCTCCATAACTTTCGATGGAATATTCAGAACTAAAGAAAAGTAAGAAATTGGCCTCAAAACACTTCTAGCAACACAGCTGCGTATTAAGTTCTAACAGGTTTACAAGTGTTGGAAAATTCCAAAGACTTTAACTTTCAGTTTGTTTCAATTTTATCTAAAGAAATGGGAAAACATACAGTATTATATTTCTTATTTTTAAACCACTTTTTGGTTTCTGTCTAGATAGCTTAAGCATAAGATTATGGTGCTACACATAATGTGATCATGAATAACTGTGAATACATATCAAAGCAGTGACACATATTAGTATCAAATTCAAAAATCACAAAAATGAATGGCACAGAAAAGTAACTTTCAGAGATCCAGTAAGCATTTTACTACATATTTGTTTCATTCTATAGTGTCTGAAGTCATAGCAAGTACTGGCCGATAAAGCACTTAATTTTGTTTACTTATAAGCAGAGGTAAGTTCAGTCCTATATTTATCAGAACAAGATGAAATACTTCAGCACTGCCTTCCTCTCTAATTTAAAAAAAAAACGTTTAAAGATATTTCGCTTGGTCTGAGATTTAACAGAATACAGAAACTGAAAGTGATATGGTATCCCCTTGCTCCAAGATGTTCTATAATCTGTTCATACTGTCTTACATTTTCATATACAGCAAAGTATGTTATCAATCTCTTGTGAACACTACTGATACTGATCTAAATGTAATATCATACAAAAATGCAAAAACATTGGTATAACTCTGTGGAAATTATATCACTGTGAAATCTTTAACCAACAGCATGGTAGCTATGAAGAGCCTTTGTTCAGACCCTGGCAACAATTGTTGACTTGATCAAACTGCTGTTCAGAACACAGTTGGTCTGATCTGGACTACTCATGGTTCCAAGCTTGCATAAAATGATGCATTAACACAATTTTTAAACTAGAACTAATTTTAAAACTTAAAATTGATCTCAGTTTGAAAATTCAAAATTAATATTCCATTTACAAATACTAAGATGAGTATTCTGTTAATGTTATATTGGCAATGCTCAGAATATATAATAATTTATCAAAGGCAGAAAAATATAATCAGAAAATTTTGCAAATGTAAAGCTAGTAAATTTTGTCAACAACTATTTTCCTGGTGTTGCAGAGAAGCTACACAAAATTTCCCTCAAAAAGGTATCCAGAACAAATTATGCATCCAGCACAGTAATGTGGGAAGACAATACAAAAACTAAAATAGAAGAGGTCAGCAGGCCTATTGTGGTACCATTCATTATTCTGAAGGCATGCATAGACAGCATACCAACTACATTAACAAGCACAATAAATGTTTCAGTTTAGGCATTTTTGGATTAATGAGTTAACTGAATAACCACAACCTTTTGGATAAAGAACAGTTTGGCTTCTGAGGTAACTGAAGCACAGTATTGGGTGTAGTTGCATTTGTGAAAGTGGTACCTGAAGCTCTCAACAAGAATAACAGTGTTATGGGCATATTTCTAGACTTGTCCGAGGCTTTAGGCACCGTCAGCCACAAGATAGTAGTAAATAAGCTACAAACATTAGGTATAAGAGGAACAGTTAATCAGTGGGTCCAGTCAAACATGGAAAATAAGGTGCAAAGGGGAGAAATAGCTCACCCTAAAACTGATGCAAAATTTTTTGTGAAACGATTATCATGGTTACATAGGTATTCCTCAGGGGAAAATTTATAGGACTAATTTTCTTTCTAGTATACTTCAATGACTTTCCAGACAGTATCATATATGGAGGGAAAATTGTTTTTTCTGTTGACAGCAACATTACATTTATTGATAAAACACCAGAAATCCTAGATGAGAAGACAAATGAAACAGTAAAGGATGTGTACAAGTGGTTAGTATGTAATAAAGTAATAATGAAAATATGTTGTTGTTGTGATCTTCAGTCCAAAAACTGATTTGACGCAGCTCTCCATGCTACTCTATCCTGTGCAAGCCTCTTCATCTCTAACTACTGGAATCTACACCCCTCTGAATCTGCTTACTCTGTTCACCTCTTGGTCTCCCTCTATGATTTTTAACCCTCACAAATTCCTCCAGTACTAAATTGGTGATCCTTTGATGCCTCAGAATGTGTCCTACCAACTGATCCCTTCTTCTAGTGAGGTTGTACCAAAAATTTCTCTTCTCCCCAGTTCTGTTCATTACCTCCTTATTAGTTATGTGACCCACCCATTTCATCTTCAGGATCATTGTGCAGCCACACATATCAAAAGCTTCTGTTCTCTTCTTGTCTAAACTGTTTATTGTTCATATTTCACTTCCACACATGGCTACACTCTATACAAACACTTTCAGGAAGGACTTCCTGACACTTAAATCTATAATCGATGACCAACAATTTTCTATTCTTCAGGAAAGCTTTTGTTGCCATTGCCAGTCTACATTTTATATCCTCCCTACTTGGACCATAATCAGTTATTTTACTTCCCAAATGGTAAAATTGTTTACTACTTTAAGTGTCTCATTTCCTAATCAAACTCCCTCAGCATCACCTGATTTAATTCAACTACATTCCATTATCCTCATTTTGCTTTTGTTGATGTTCATCTTATAACCTCCTTTTAAGATACTGTCCATTCCATTCAACTTCTCTTCCAAGTCCTTTGTTGCCTCAACAGAATTACAATGTCATTGGCAAACTTCAAATTATTTCTTTTCTCTGGACTTTAATTCCTACTCCAAATGTTTCTTTTGTTTCCTTTACTGCTTGCCTGATATACAGACTGAATAACATTGGGGATAGGCTACAACCCTGTCTCAATTCCTTTTCAACCACTGCTTCCCTTTCATGTCCCTCCATTCTTATTACTGGTATCTGGTTTCTGTACAAATTGTAAATAGCCTTTATTGCCTGTATTTTACCCCTGCCACCGTTAGAATTTGAAAGAGAGTTTTGCAGTGAACATTGTTAAAAGCTTTCTCTAAGTCTACAAATGCTATAACATTGGTTTGCCTTTCCTTAACCTATCTTCTATGAGAGGTCGTAGGGTCAGTATTGCCTTACATGTTCCTGCATTTTTTTGGAATTCAAACTGACATTTGCCAAGGTCAGCTTCTACTGGTCTTTCCATTCTTCTGTAAAGAATTCATGTTAGTATTTTGCAGCCATGGCTTATTAAACTGACAGTTTGGTAACTTTCACACCTGCCACCAACTGCTTTCTTTGGAATTGGGATTATTATATTCTTCTTGGTTCGCCGATGACATTGTAATTCTGTCAGAGACAGCAAAGGACTTGGAAGAGCAGTTGAACGGAATGGACACTGTCTTGAAAGGAGGATATAAGATGAACATCAACAAAAGCAAAACGAGGATAATGGAATGTAGTCAAATTAAATCGGGTGATGCTGAGGGGAGTAGATTAGGAAATGAGACACTTAAAGTAGTAAAGGAGTTTTGCTATTTAGGGAGTAAAATAACTGATGATGGTTGAAGTAGAGAGGATATAAAATGTAGACTGGCAATGGCAAGGAAATCGTTTCTGAAGAAGAGAAATTTGTTAACATCGAGTATAGAT
Source organism: Schistocerca nitens (assembly GCF_023898315.1). NCBI lineage: Eukaryota > Metazoa > Arthropoda > Insecta > Orthoptera > Acrididae > Schistocerca > Schistocerca nitens. The sequence continues at coordinate 514,618,289 of NC_064614.1, forward strand.
TTAAGTGTCAGGAAGTCATTTCTGAAAGTATTTGTATGGAGTGTAGCCATGTATGGAAGTGAAACATGGACGATAAATAGTGTGGACAAGAAGAGAATAGAAGCTTTCGAAATGTGGTGCTACAGAAGAATGCTGAAAATTAGATGGGTAGATCACATAACTAATGAGGAGGTATTGAATAGGATTGGGGAGAAGAGAAGTTTGTGGCACAACTTGACTAGAAGAAGGGACCAGTTGGTAGGACATGTTTTGAGGCATCAAGGGATCACAAATTTAGCATTGGAGGGCAGCGTGGAGGGTAAAAATCGTAGAGGGAGACCAAGAGATGAATACACTAAGCAGATTCAGAAGGATGTAGGTTGCAGTAGGTACTGGGAGATGAAGAAGCTTGCACAGGATAGAGTAGCATGGAGAGCTGCATCAAACCAGTCTCAGGACTGAAGACCACAACAACAACAACAACATATTCTTCTTAAAGTCTGAGGGTATTTCACCTGTCTCATACATCTTACTCAGCAGATGGAAGAGTTTTGTAATGGCTGTCTCTTCCAAGGCTATCATATAGGCTATCATATATCACAAGGCAATGAACATAGAGAAGTCAAATATCATGACTTTTAGCTTTAAGAGGGAAAACCATTATACTGCCGTAAATTACAAATATACAGATTGCAGCACACACAGAGCTTTTAAGAATGAATATTGACTTCAGATGACATGGAATGAATGTATGAAAATAGTGGTGAAGAGAATGTCATTAGCATGTGATGCCCTTAGGATCATATCGTCAGCACACAGCAGCCAGCACCTTGTGGTAACGTAATGTTCTTACATACACTCAGTTCTTAGATATGGAATTCTTCTCTGAGGATCAAATGCACAAAGCATGGGTCCAATTATCAAACAGCAGAAAAAGCCATAAGCATAAGTAACAAAAGTAATACTCTGGCTCACTGTATACGAAAATTTTACAAATTAGGGATCCTTAGTATACCAACTGAGTTCATCTATTGATCTGTTACGCACATCAGGAATCATATTAGTAAATAAGTCACAATGGTCCTACATTTAGAAAGTCAAGGTTCATTCTCTGTCAATTCATCCTGATTTAGACTTTCTGTGGTTATCCTAAAACAATACAGAAAAAAACTTTTGAGAAGACTATAAACGTCAAGCCCTGAAATGACATTCTCCCTCTCTGATATTCTCCCCACACCATTCATTGCCACCTTCCATCAACCTCCTAACCTCTGTAATGTCCTAGTCAAACTGCATGCCATTTCCATTTCATAATCCATACTCCAAGGTTTCTACTCTGCAATCCTTACCACTGTAAAACCTGCCTCATGCGCCCACCCACTACAACCTACCCCAGCTCAACTACTGGTAAATCCTACAATCTCAAAAGGAAAGAAAATTGGGAAACCACACATTGTTTATCAGTTAACTTGTGTGCATTGCACAGTGCTTCATAAATGACCACATTAACTGGCTGAGTGCTTGAATAGTATAGAAGAACTGCCTACCCTGTGTATCACACTACTCAATTGCGAAACATGCTCTGCAGCATAACTCAAGGGATTTTCCCATGCATTACTAGTTTCCTTGCACTCCAGGGATGGGAACTTTCCCTCCAACACATCCTCACATCTTGATACCCTCTAGGATTTAACCACCATCAAATGCCTCCCCCTTCCCTTTCTATTTGTTGTGTTCTTTAGTCTGAGAACTTGTTTCATGCAGCTCTCTCTCCACACGTCTTTTTCATTATAGTTTTACATATATAATTTGTATTTCGTATGTCTCATTATGATTTTACTTTTTTTTTTTTTTTTTTTTTTAATTTTTGTATCGTTAGTCTCCTCCCTATCTCTCTCTCTCTCTCTCTTTTACTTCAGTCTCCTTTTCCTCCTAATTCTTAACTGCACTATTCATTTCTTTTAATCCTGATCCTTTTTTTTCTCACTATGAGCGCATTATATATAGATCAAAGCCAGTGTAGTGCTTGTAAATATAATTACCTTTGTCCTCCAACTTTCTCTGACACATGTCCTCCCCCTTTGTCTCCTCTTGTCATCACAAAAGGTGGATCATCACATCTGAGTGTTCTGCCAACCTATCTATCTCTGAGGAAGGAACAAGTATTTCTGCCTTCAATAGCAAAAATGACTGATATCTTGTGAATAGTTGCAGCTGAAGTTCTGGAGGATGGTTTGGCCAACATACAGGAAATCTGACAATGCATCGACCACCGACAACCATATGCTTCTCAAACAAGGGCTGAAAAGTCAACATGCATCCTGTCTCAAGGGTGCTCTGGGACTAGACAACGTGAAAACTGATGTGATGGCACAGCTGAGTTCTGTACAATTGGCATGCAAGGCCCCACAAAGTGTTCAATAAAGTGATTGATTGCTGACGCGTAGATGTGACACCGTGCCAAAGCCTTCATAAGGCACGTATCCCAGCATGATGCATGCAGTAACTGGAGTATGTGAGGACCCAATGCCAGAGGGACAATCACTGAATAGTTTTGCTCCTCTGTAGCTGGCATGAGGACCAACTGGACAATGTTGAACTGATTTTCACATAAAAAAAAAAAAAAAAAAAAAAAATTGTATACCACACTACATGTGCTCCAGAAAGAGTCCACTCAGGCAATCCCATCTGAACTGCTGAGACAATTTTCTAGAAAAGCAGGTTGGCCATTGTGGTAGCTGCGACCTCTTGCACCATCAAACAAAAAGCCAGCAATATCTGCTGCAAGGTATTGCCCAATGCTAAAACTAGAGCCTCCTGTCAACTGAACTCCGGATCGGGTCCTGCCAGCAACAGCAATAATGCATGTGCATTTGCTTACTGGGTGTGGACTGGTAATGAATATCATAGCAATAATTACTGAGAAAGAAGATCCAACTCTGCAACTGTTGGGCAGTCCAGTCTGGTAGCTTAGAGTGAGAGCTGAATAAGAAACCATGGACTCCATACAAAAAGAACATGAGATTTTTTAATGCCAAAAATGATAGCCAGCACCTTCTTTTCCATGTGCGAGTAGTTATGTTGCACTGCAGTAAATGTCTTTGATGCATAAGCGATGGGCTGCTTGTTGTCATCTGGGTTCTGATGCCACATTGGGATGCACTGGCGGCTAGGATTAACAGGTGACCTGACATTAAGGAGCCAAACAGGAAGCAGAAAACAAACACTACTTGAGGGACTGAAAAGCACATTGATAGTCTACAGACAACATTAATTTTAAAACCTTTTGGTGAAGCCAATTAAGAGGACAGTGAATGTGCAGAGCCTGGGGAATTGGCAAAATAAGAAATTCTGCCCTAAAAGGACTGGAGCCCCTTCAGGTTCTTGGGTGTCAACAGGCTTTGACATGCTTGTCCATGCAGATGATGCCACCTTTGCTGGGCACATGTCCCATAAAATACACCTCTGGTGGGAAAAAAATACATTTTTCCAGATTACGATGAAAGCTGTTCACAAAAAGGCACTGGAAAACAGCCAGCAGATTTTGTAAACGCTACTCTCATTTGCAGCCCATGATCCAGATGTCATCAAGGTAGTTTATGCTACAGGGAATGTCCTAAATCAACTGCCCCAAATATCATTGATAAATTCCTGGCACACACAAAATTCAAAAATGCAAGCAATTAAACTTGTTGAGCCCAAAGGGGGTGTTGAGCACTAAAATGTTCCAAAAAGTGGCATCCAACAGCAACTGCCATACTGTGTCATGAAAGCTGATATGTGAAAAATACTGGTCCCCCTCACACCGTTACCAGCAACTCTTCAACTCTTACAGCTTCTGAATCACTGTGGTGGCTGACTGGCTCAATAAAATACAAAAAAATGAAGCTGAAGTCCAGTAATGCTGCAACTCCACCTTGACCTCATCACGCACGTTGTAGGTAACTGGTCAGGGCAACAAAATTTGGGTATTGCTGATGACTTAAGGGAGACATGTGCCCCAAAATTTTCTGCCTGGCCCATAGAGTTCTCAAACAGATGATCATATGATCATATTAAAGACACCAAGTCTTGAAACGCAACTGTTCAAATGTGTGTGAATTGCTACGGGACCAAACTGCTGAGGTAAACTGCTTGATATACTAAATGTACTTTGTCAACTATTTGGAAATCAAAAACAGAAGGGTGTCTACACCCAAAAAATGTTTCACCAACAGCATATAGTTTGGCAGTATAAGTTATTCTACATTCTTATAACATGCAGAGATGGAGAATTGCCCCCTCAAATGAATACACTGTTTACTGTAAGATGCAACTTACATAGTGGCTGTTGCAATGTAAGGCAGCCCACAAGTTGTACATAAATTAATTAGGTTGATTTTTGCTTGGATTGACAAGTTTTGGTAGGGAGGACGCAGCAAATTAACTTAGATATCATCACGTGTAGAAGTAACTTTGGGTGTGCCCCAGGGAAGTGTGTTGCGACCCCTGCTGTTGATGTTGTGTTTTAATGATCTTGTGGACAATATTAATAGTCACCTTAAACTTTTTTCAGTTATCTATAATGTAGGACCGCTGGAAAGAACTGAATAAATTTTCAGTCATATCATGCAGAGGTCCAAAGATTGGCAACTTGCTTTGGACTTCAAAAATGGAAAAATATAGTATCCTGTCACTATAATATCCATGAGTCAAAGTTGAAAGCAGCCAACTCAAACAAACATCTGTGTGTAGCACTTTGTAGGGATATGAAATGGAATGATCTCATACACTCAGTTGTGAGTAAAGCAGGTGAAAATACAATCAGTCTATAAAGGAGATTGCTTGACTGATACCAAATAACACAAACAGGGGACACTGAATGTACACAGGCTGCACAAATGGTCACAGGTTTGAAGTTTGTTTGAACTGTGGGAGAGTGTCACAGAGATGCTGAAGAAACTTAACTGGCAGACTCCTGAAGACTGATGTAAACCATCCCAAGAAAGCCTACTTACAAAGTTTCAAGAACTGACTTTAAATGATGTCTCAAGGAATATACCATAACCCTCTATGTATCACTCACATAGGGATCATGAGGAGAAGGTTAGACTAATTACATCACATGAAGAGACATGTAAAAAATCATTCTTTTCATGTTCCATACATACAGGACTAAACCCGAATAATTGGTACAATGGGAGATAACCTCTGCAATGCATTTCAACGGTGGTATGTAAGGTATAGATATAGCTGTAGGCTTAGATCATTGGTCCAATATCTGCCTGAAACTTGATTGATCACCCACTAACTACCAACATAATCAGAATATGCTGGTGTGATGCTTGTGAGGTATCAGAGACAGCCTCCCAGTTGAGGGGAAGCACCAGGGACTCTAATTACCATCCCATATCTTATCAGCTGTCACAAATCGTTGCCAAATGACCTACCTTGTGGTATAACCCACACATGCATATACATGTGGGCAATACCACCACATATGCACCAAATGACAATTGAGGCAGGACCACTGATTTGCCTATGGAGCAGGAAAGATGCAGAATCATGGCAACACTGAGAACTCTACAAATTCCATTAGCAGGAATTAAGATGCTGTGACTGACTTGAAATCACTAAGTCTGATGCAAGCAAAGATGGGTAGTGCTATGATGTAACTGCAATTGAATTGTAAATGGCATCAACGTTCATCAGGGTCTGTTTACCACACACTTCTAACTTGACCACCTACTAATTGTCATACAGTATTTCCTTCATTGCTGATGTCGACTCCTGTGATTCCACAGTCTTAGCAACTTCAGCCAAAGAAAGGTTAGACAAGGCAAATGCCATAGTTTGGATCTCATGGCCAGATTTTAAATGGACAACTATGTCCTGAATTAGGACATTGGTGATATTCAAAATGACTCTTCTGTGAGAGACCATACAGGTCAGCAATTGACGCTGCATATGGCTGCCTGGGGTGCTTGAGGTGGTGGTTACACTGTAACCATGTTGCCACCACATGGATTTGATAACCAGACTTCAGCAGTATCAACTGACATAGGTGCTCAAAGTAAGAATTTCTAAATCAGCACTTTTGTATCTGCACAGACATGACAATGCCATGAAACTGTCACTGCTGGCATAAAATACTACTATACTAACTGATGGTAGCTTGACTTTGACCCCGGGTTTTTAATTTGGGAAGAGGGGATGAAATCCAATTTGTGAATCACTCTGAGTACAGATCAAATAATGTGACCAGCATGAGTGACAGAATTAAGTAAGGACAGGGATAACAGGGATTCACAGGTAGTTGATGTCCGTGTAAGAATTACTCAGTCAATTGCCCCCAAGCAGGTAAACGTTACACAAACAGACACAGACACACACACACACACACACACACACACACACACACACACACACACACATTCTCTCTGACAGGGTTCTGCACTATTCTGTTGTGTTACCCATGCCAGCTCATCTGCAACCATCTCAGTATCCACTGGCAAACATACTAAATAAACATTTCATTTTTGCTTTACAATATTTCATGAATAATAACAATCAAAATGATCACTCCAGTGGCAGTCTACTATGTTCAAGACAGTTGCGTCTCTAGTCTGGTCATTAGTATAGCTGGCTACCAATATGGAAGTCTCAGATTAGCTAGAGTGACAACTTCAGATTTTGCTTTATTGAAAATGTCTGGGACTGTGCCCAAAGAAACTTGTGAGACCCAATGAGAAGCTGGTGAAATAAAAAAGTAGTGAAATTTGTCATGAAAGCTGTTGAAGTAACATCAAATCAAAGGGCTTGCAACAAGCTGGGAGTCAAATGAAATTGTTACTATGCTCTTTGTAACATTGACTGTTCAAATGCTATCAGAAATGTACCACCCTTCAGCAATAAGTAGTACTCTCATCCAATTTTGCTGAATAACTTCTGCACCATGGTAATAACATTCATCCAGAATGGTTTAAAGTTCAGCAAATAGGAAACATAATCTGGGCAGAAGTCAGTAAAAACAGTGGATGCACTACAGCAAATGTGTAGTGGTCCACTGAAGAAGTTTTCATCAGAAATTATGCATGTTGACATATCAAACTTCGTTTCAGGCCTGTTCTCATACATAACATACCTTCAATTGGATCAAGCTGTTTTGTAAAGTTCTTCATTTACTATGAGACAACAGAGCATTATCTTGTACCTTTCCAGTCAAAGAATATCTTGATCAGTAAACAGCACATTGGTACTTACTGAAAAATACATATTTTCTTTTGAGCACGGTAACTATTTCCTCAATCACTACAGTGACTGAAGTCTTCATTCTGATACTGTAACTATAGTCCATTTAAAATTACTCAATAGCTGACATATGTCACTTACCACTACAGTGTTGCAACATCAGCTGCCGTCCACCACTAGGTTATAGGAGACACACAAACATGGTGGGTCACTTTACAAATGCTGTTAATGTGTAATGTGGAGAAATGTTGGAACTGGCCACCATGCGGTATGTTGGAAATGCAAGAAGCTTTGTTGACAGCTGATTTTAAGAGATCAATGACTAAACTGGTAATGCATTTTGAAGCCATGAATTTCTTACACTAACCACGACCTCGTGATGTGCAATGTACCTGAGAAAATGGCGATCAACAATCTGCTGCAGAATTAAAATCACAACGTCTTTGTTCATAATGACTGAAGCTAAACTCTATGAGCGAACTCAAGGGGGGGAAAATCAGTTTCAGCACTATAAGCAAACTATAATTTCTTGCTATCATTGGTTATGAGAACCTATCCTTACGATGGCTATACGAGCTGCCGCATTACCAACCAATAAGTAGTCCTCGTTGACACTTGGCCGCTGATTGCAGATGATACAGGCAGATTCCAAATGAATAAAGAATGATGGGAAGAGAAATAATATCAAATAACAAACTAAGTATGATGATGAAAATGACATGGCAAAGTATTAGAAATAAAAAATTACATTTAAACCAATTAATTGAATAAAAATAGTAAACTCTTTTGATTAGATTTAACAGTAAAAAAAAAAAATCACTAAATTAGACAAGATTCGAGCCTACAACCTTCTGCACATTAGGTTTGTGCACTTTTGCTGAACAACAATGTGTGTGTGTGTGTGTGTGTGTGTGTGTGTGTGTGTGTGTGTTTGGATCTTATGGGCTCTCAATGGTGAGGTTATCAGCACCCTTACACTCATTAAAACAAACAAATGTGGAGATAATCGCTAAAATTGTTACAAATTGTTGCACCCAAAACGACCACATAGTCACTCTATCTCATAAAACAACTCAGAAAGAGGAAAAGTTGCTAGACAGGAAATTAAAGCACAAGCAAAATGACAAACAAGCTAAAAGAAAAGCACAAGGAAATATTACTGGCTGACCACATTCAAGAAAACTTGGGTGAGCCAGTCACCCTGTTATCATATGTGATGGAACATGAAATGAAAGTGCCAGACCCATGATTTAGGATCCAGACACATGAAGAAAGAAAACCAGAAAAGGAATTTGAAGTGACCTGACCAATTGTTGTGGCAGTTTTGAAATGGCAAATGGTTCAGGTGTGATTTTAAGGGCTTTGATTAGAGGAAACCAGCTCCAACACGTGAAGTGTCAAATATCAAGTTAATCTTAATCAAATTGTATATACTCAGGTCACTTTTAAAAATGTACTAATGATGTCTTTATAATCATTTTCTTAAGCATTTATTTTCAGAGCAATCTTAAATTGCTTCTGTTTTGGATAATGGTCAACAAGACAAGCATAAATTTTGTTCTGATGTATTGCGACAGAAGATTTTCAATAAACATTGTTCTGAAAAATTCCACATATAGTCAGAGTTCTGTTGAAAAATCTCAGAAAGAATACAATGAAACCCACCACAGTCCTCTCAACATGTATGCCATATGTAAATGAATATCATCCACGGCTGGTCCTGCATCAAGCAAAATCACACCATCTTTGAAACACTGTTGAATAGCCCTCTCCGTATATTTGTTTGAGCACGTTTTACTAAGATTGCAACCAAATTTCAGATACATGTACAAGCTCCTTAATCTTTAAATATCAGCTCTAACAAACCATCTAGCATCTCATCCGAGCAACTGTAACTTGACTGTAAGATAAACACAGGCTCTACAACATACTCACTGTTTGAAGTTGGTAAGCTTTTGGAAATGTTTACACTTGTTGTGAACACAAGTTATAAATGTAACTTTTTATGTATTCCCAACACAACAGATCAAAAGGAATGTTTTGGGCCTACAACTAGACTTATAATTTCATTTTATGCACTAGACTTTCATGACTGATCGGGTCATTTTCAGGTGTTGCGAGTGATGATCAAAGCCACTGACTGGATCCAAGAAACAATGGTTGTTTGTAGGACCCAAAGAAGATAACTGGACCAGTCTTCAACATATCGTACATAGAAATGGAGTGGATAGACTGTGTTTGTATCTGAAAATATGCTTCCTGGCAAAAAAGTGAAGCATTCAGAGGGGAAGGAGGAAACAAAATGAAACTTTGTGGCTTGAGAGGATATGTGACGTTATTTCAGTGATTACAAAATTGAATCAAGTTTACAAAAAAACCACTTATCAGTGTGAGGTTGCATCCCCTATGGCCTGGATATATACACTGATTCGGTTGGGGTCCTTGATATTCTGGATACTGGCACTGGGATGAGGTTGATTTCCAAACTTGACCCACACGTGTTAAACTCATCATCATCATCATTTAAGACTGATTATGCGTTTCAGCATTCAGTCTGGAGCATAGCCCCCTTATAAAATTCTTCCATGATCCCCTATTCAGTGCTAACATTGGTGCCTCTTCCGATGTTACACCTATTACTTCAAAATCATTCTTAACCAAATCCAGGTACCTTCTCCTTGGTCTGCCCCGACTCCTCCTACCCTTTACTGCTGAACCCATGAGTCTCTTGGGTAACCTTGCTTCTCCCATGCGTGTAACATGACCCCACCATCTAAGCCTGTTTGCCCTGACTGCTACATCTATAGGGTTCATTCCCAGTTTTTCTTTGATTTCCTCATTGTGGGCACCCTCCTGCCATTGTTCCCATCTACTAGTACCTGCAATAATCCTAGCTACTTTCATATCTGTAACCTTGACCTTGTTGATAAGGTAACCTGAATCCACCCAGCTTTAGCTCCCATACAACAAAGTTGGTCGAAAGATTGAACGGTGCACAGATAACTTATTCTTGGTACTGACTTCCCTCTTGCAGAAGAGAGTAGATCGTAGCTGAGTGCTCACTGCATTAGCTTTGCTACACCTCGCTTCCAGTTCTTACACTATGTTGCCATCCTGTGAGAATATGCATCCTAAGTACTTGAAACCGTCCACCTGTTCTAACTTTGTTCCTCCTATTTGGCACTCAATCCGTTTATATTTCCTTTCCACTGACATTACTTTCGTTTTGGAGATGCTAATCTTCATACCATAGTCCTTACATTTATGATCTAGCTCTGAAATATTACTTTGCAAACTTTCAATCGAATCTGCCATCACAACTAAGTCATCCGCATTTGCAAGACTGCTTATTTTGTGTTCACATATCTTAATCTCACCCAGACAGTCTATTGTTTTCAACATATGATCCATAAATAATATGAACAACAGTGGAGACAGGTTGCAGCCTTGTCTTACCCCTGAAACTACTCTGAACCATGAACTCAATTTACCGTCAACTCTAGCTGCTGCCTGACTATCCATGTAAAGACCTCCTATTCCATAATCTCGTAGAACAGACAATAACTTCCTCCTAGGAACCCAGTCATATGCCTTTTCTAGATCTATAAAGCATAGCTACAATTCCCTGTTCCACTCATAACACTTCTCCATTATTTGCCGTAAACTAAAGATCTGGTCCTGACAACCTCTAAGAGGCCTAAACCCACAGTGATTTTCATCCAATTGGTCCTCAACTAATACTCACACTTTCCTTTCAACAATACCTGAGAAGATTTTATCCACAACGCTGATTGAAGAGATGCCTCTGTAGTTGTTACAATCTTTTCTGTTTCCATGTTTAAAGATTGGTGTGATTACTGCTTTTGTCCAGTCTGATGGAACCTGTCCCGACTCCCAGGCCATTTCAATTATCCTGTGTAGCCATTTAAGACCTGACATTCCACTGTATTTGATGAGTTCCGACTTAATTTCATCCACCCCAGCTGCTTTATTGCACTGCAATCTATTGACCATTTTCTCCACTTCCTCAAATGTGATCCTATTTCCATCATCATTCCTATCCCATTCTACCTCGAAATCTGAAACATTACTGATCGTATTTTCACCTACATTGAGCAACTCTTCAAAATATTCCCTCCATCTGCCCAAGGCATCCACAGGATTCACCAGCAGTTTTCCTGACCTGTCCAAAATACTTGTCATTTCCTTCTTACCTCCCTTTCGAAGACTGCTAATTACACTCCAGAATGGTTTTCCAGCAGCTTGACCCATAGTCTCCAACCTTTTTCCAAAGTCTTCCCAAGATTTCTTCTTGGATGCTGCAATTATCTGTTTGGCTTTGTTTCTTTCTTCAACATAACTTTCTCTGTCTACCTGAGTTCTAGTATGTAGCCATTTTTGATACGCCTTCTTTTTCCTTTTACAGGCTGCCTTGACTGTGTCATTCCACCAGGCTGTTTGCTTCATCCTACTTTTACACACTACTGTTCCAAGACATTCTTTAGCCACTTCTAGTACTGTGTCCCTGTAACTTGTCCATTCCTTTTCCAATGACTGTAATTGACTACATTCAAATAACTGGTACCTTTCTGAGATTGCTGTTATGTACTTGTGCCTAATTTCCTTATCCTGAAGTTTCTTCACTCTTATCCTCCTACATATGGACCTGACCTCCTGCACTTTCGGCCTCACAATCCCAATTTCACTGCAGATTAAATAATGATCAGTGTCATCAAAGAATCCCCTGAATACACGTGTGTCCCTCACAGCCTTCCTGAATTCCTGATCTGTTATTATATAGTCAATGACAGATCTGGTTACCCTGCCTTCCCAAGTATACCGGTGAATGTTCTTATGTTTGAAAAAGGAGCTTGTGATTACTAAGCCCATACTGGCACAGAAATCCAAGAGTTGTTTCCCATTCCTGTTGGCCTCCATATCCTCTCCAAATTTATCCATAACCTTTTCATACCCTTCTGTTCGATTTCCAATCCTGGCATTAAAATCACCCATGAGCAGAACACTGTCCTTGTCCTTTACTCTAACAACTACATCACTGAGTGCCTCATAAAAACTATCCATCTTATCTTGATCTGTCCCTTCACAATGCGAATATACTGACTGTCAAATCTATCCACATCAGTCGTTCATTTACATACCTTATTGCAACTATGCTGGGTTTCATTTCTGTCCTGATGTAAAGCCCTACACCCCATTGTGCTATTCTTGCTTTGACTCCTGACAGGTAGACCTTGTATTCTCCCACTTCCTCTTCTTTCTCACCCCTTACCCGACTGTCACTAACAGCTAAAACGTCCAGCTCCATCTTACTTGCAGCCTCTGCCAGCTCTACCTTCTTCCCAGAGTAGCCCCCATTGATATTAATAGCTCCCCATCTCATCACCATTTGTTTACCAAGTCATATCTTAGGAGTCCCTGGTTTGTCAGTTAGAGGTGGGACTCCATCACCTCCAAAGGTCCGAGGCATTTTGCTCTGATTGTTGCCAGCATCATATTTAAAGTACCAGGGAAGCAGGTTGCTAGCCTTACTTGCCCGGAGTACCATTGGGTTTTACCCCTAATGGTTGAGGGACTAACCGGTGGATTTGGTAGTCTTTGCCGTATGAGCACAAAGGTGACCTCGACTCAGAATATGTCTGAGATGCCCAACCTTATTCCAAAGTAACTGGTATCCCGACTGTCGGGACCACTTACTTGGCCACTCATACATTGCCCGTGGTTCATGAACTAGGACATGACTACAGGAACCCATACCATGAACCACTTAAAACATGTTAAACTGGGGACAAATTTTGGGATCTTGCTGGCCATGGGACTACCTCAATATGACACGGACAGTTCATAAAGTTATGTGCAATATGTGGACTACCATTGTCCTGTTGAAAAATGGCAGCGTAATACTGTTGAATGAGAGTTACACATGAGGACAGAGGATGTCAGTGTCACAAGTTGGCAGAGTTCCCTAAATCATTACTAACCATGACATGTAGTCATACACAATGGGCACCCACACCATTGCACCTGGAATAATACCACTGTGCCTCTCCAAAACATTGAAGAGTGGGACCATGGGATATTTCCTCAGGTCGTCACCATACTTGCTGACAACAGTCATCTGGGATAGTGTAGAATCATGATTCATTGTTGAACACACAGTCCCTGCTTTCCAGTGACAGGACCATACCAAACAGTGCCTTTTGTCTTGTGGTAATGGCACTCTACACATGGGACAGTAATTCCATAGCACAGATCCTGAACAATGGCACAGGATGACACAAAATGTTGCAGGGTGTCCATCATTTGTTTTCTGATGGTAGGTGCAGACTAGAAACGGATATGATGTGCTTGGTGCACAATAAGCCAATCCTCCTTTGGGATTGCTACAAGTTCCCCCAAGTGAAATACCCTGATATTTCTCTGATTTCCAGACAAGTTTTAGGATTTTTCCCTGACAAACTTTGAGATCTCAAGGGTAAGTAAGACATAAGTCGACAATCTGTCTTTGCACTTACGGTACAAGAAACAATAGTGTAAATGAGGAAATATGTGACAAAAATCTTGCAAGCAGATGGTGTTTCCTGACGGGAGGAAAAATCTTAAGTGCTTACATCAACATCTTTTGTGATGAACTGTTTTAAGATGGAGAAAGTAAGTCAAATTGTATTGTGTTTCATTAAGACCGCTGATGTTATTTCAATAAAACAAAACACATTTGGTGACAAAAATAAGCTTATCCTTGGAGTTGCAAGACAGATTTAAAATACCTTCTCTGATTTCAGAAATAACATCAGAAAAAAGTAGGCTTCTTGAAAGAAGAGTATAACGTGGGGAAGAACTGTGTAAACCAACTCTGTAGGTGACCACCAATAAAATGTTTGTTCTATTGTGTTCATTATTCAGTTATTACCCACTGTGTTATGTCTACTATTTAATGTGTATTGTGTGATTTTTCTTTTGAGAAATATTTGAGCACATGGCTTACAAACTGCCAGTGAATGACACAAATTTCTTCTTATCATATGTCCATACTTTCTAACATATAAACTACTTCTGGAGTGCAAAAATGTACTAGAACAAATACAATGTCTATAAAACACCACACTGTACAACATACTTGGTGGGAGACAGTCACAATTCCTGAAATCCATAGCCCATGGCTTCTGGTCTGCTGAGGAGCACCACAGTCCTGGGTCTCTGGATAAACCATCAAAATCTGCTGCATTATGCCACACACAAATAGATCTGGCCTGTGAGCAGAGCAGTGAGACTAGACCTGATGGGCAGGGCCTGCACATTAGTGGGAACCAAATGGCTTCAGACCAACAGGCCCGATCCTTACAGAAACCTGCATAAACAGCCTGCAGTTTTGGCCCATCGCGAAAATCCACTCATGTGGCCACCTATTCATGAGCCACAGACAGCATGTCAATGAAATGAGAACAAGGTGATCAATCCATGCAACAGATAACTTGTTCAAATACTCTGAGAATCAATAATAATGAGGATAAGTACCAACTCACCGTAAAGATGATTGCTGAGCCACAGACAGAAACGTATAAAAAGACAACCATCCTCTCGCAACTAAATTTTCAGCCTTAGCTTTTGTCAGAAAATGAGAGCACACCCACATCCACACAATCACTCAGAAACAACTCATGCACACATGACAACTGTCTAGTGGTGCTGTGTCTACAGTTTCTTAGAATCAGATCCAAACAAACCACTCCTCATGCCTTCCTGCCTCTCGTCGGCAGCTGCTAGGCTAGTGACAAGAGGTGGTGACAGCACTGACTGCAAGCTGAGGGAAATGGTAGGAAGGGGAGAAGCAGTAGTAATGAGGGAGTAGGGAAGTGGCACACGTACTCAGCTACACCCAGCCAGTGATGCTGTATGACACATCAGTAAACAAACCATTTCATCTACTGAGACAAAAACGACATTTTTCCAGTGTTTTTTTTCACATTTCCTTGATATTTCCCTGATTTTCCTTACATCTTTGAAATTCACCAATATCCCTGATTTCCAGAACCTGCGGCAACCCTGTCCTTTGTAGTGGTCAGATGGAAACTCGGCGACTATACTGTGTTCATCACAAGTATAAACCTGAGGTAAACGTTCATCATAAGAATAAACCTGATGTAAACATTACATAATGTATTCTTCCATGTTTGCTTGAATCTCATTGGGTTTTGTTTCGCGTGAAGCAGAAGCCAAGTTGTGTCCAGTATGGTCAAGTACGATCCCAAGGATATGTTTTATACTGTGTTTCATGCACACAGACTGAGCGATAATATGGACCGGTGCATTTAACTTGGACAGCACTGGCCAACCAGCCAATCCAACTAACCTGCAATGATGTCAGCAGCTGCAGTTTGATTGCAAAAAGAGATGAGCAGAGAAACAATATAGCTATGAATGTCATTTAATTTGTAGAGAATGAAATAATATACACCAAAACTGCAGGTGACAAGACGGAAAACATAAAATTACTCTCATTCTCACCAAATTCAGTATTATAATGATAAATAAGAGTAAAGAAAATTCCTAAATTTAACACAGGATAAGCATACTGCAGGGATTTCACCGTATTGTTGAATACTGAAGACACTGAAGGTATTAATTACAGTCAGTCACCTGGTAATCTTTTAGTTCCTTCCTTATCTGAATCCAAGAAATACATTTCAGTTCTAGACTTGGCATTTGCTATGTTGATAATGAGGTGATCGACAACAGAATCCACGAAGTCACCCAGGCGTCTCATTTTCTCCTCTTCTTTTATGACTTGCATTCTATATCCCACTAGGGTTCGGCAGTGATGTGTGAAAAAACTACCTGTGTTAGTTCGAGTACATCAGGCAGCTTCTCGTTATTTCTTGAAACAAAGTCCTTAACTTGGCTTCAGAACAGTTATGTTGTGTTCATACTGTAATGGTACATTGGCAAATGTACAAATGCAGCATTTGTATGGTGCACTAGATGCTGTGAAAATAATTCTTTTTCATGTTTCTACAACACTTATCACTCTGGTTCATGTGAGACTACATCTGTGGTGTAAAACTATGGGCATTGTACAAATAAAGACTGTTTGTTTTTTTCATTTTTATCATTAAAAATTAAATTGTTATATTTTCTTAATTTAAGCAACTGTTATTAACAATCTTTCATAAAATATCAATAATTAAGAATTTATATTTGAAATGAAAAGAAGAATTTTGTGGTCAATATGCAATTAAAAACAAGAAGACATGCATTATTTGTCAAAAATTATGATGAATTTTACAATTACGAGATGTAGGCATTTCAAATGTAAAGAAAAAATAAAAGGATGATCAAGGCATGACTTGAACCAGTGATCCATGAGCTGCACCAAATTATCAATCCACTACCCAACTGATTCCGCTATGCATCCAGCGTAGTTTTATATGTCAACACTGTATCAAATACAGTCCTTTGGACACTTCAAAGCCAATTTTTTTCCTTAAATTTATGAAGAACATTAAGAACAACCTATTTCTGGGGATTTTATAACCATGTTCCATAGGCATTTTTCACTATAGAGCAGGAAGCAGCCTCAGCCATTATCATATTGTGTATTAACAGCGCGATAATCAGAGCACAACAGTACAGAGACTGTGACTGTACATGATATTTTAAATAAAAGTTACATTGCTAACTTGTGATTAAGGAAAGTGTTATAACTTCAAGTTGAACAAATATGTTTCAAGGAAGACGCAATATATGAAAGTCACAGATCAAGTAAACAGAGTAAGATGTGTGTACACTTTAACAGTCAAATCATAACTGAGTCCAAGTCTAGCGGCTGCTAGCTGGCTGGCCGCTTAGGTGGCGCTGCTGCTGCATGGTTGGCAGACAGCGCCACATGTAGAGGACGCGCGTAACTGCGCAGCGGCACTTTGAAAGATTGGCGAGTCACAACACTTTTCCCCCTTTTGAATTTTTTGCACAGGTCTTGATGGAAGTGGCCTGTAGATGGCTAACGTCCATAGGTGTTGTTTGACTGGCCGTAAAGTCTCGAAGAGGAGGCTTCCCGTACAGACGGAAGTGTCCCCGATGATAACGGGTCGAGATGACAGGAGATGTGGGGGTCGAATCTGCTGGGGCCCTGTGCACCAATCTGCCCATTGCGGCAAGACCGGTTGTTATAACAGGAGACATGGGCGATGTGTCCGCGTCCGTAAGAGAAGGAGGCGAGGAGAGTTGCTCCGACAGATGATGGTCATCTGGTTCCTGCATGGGCACGTCTCCTGGTGGCATCAGTTCTTGTGCTGGCACCGAGATGATGGTGAGAGGACTGTGTTGTGAGTAATGGGAGATTCCAGTATCCCGAGCATCAGGTAGAGCCGGAGGTGATGTAGCGGCATCCGGAACAGGCGTTGCTGGCACACGAGGCTGAAGCTGGTCCGAATGACGCACTGCAACACCCGTGTCCGTCTGGATTTCACACAGGCATCTGCCACGGTGTCGTAAGATGTGGCTAGGACTCCATTTTGGCCACCTGCCATATCCCCGTACCAATACAAGGTCGTCGGCTGTGAACTGGCCAAGCGAAGGCACCCACGGCCTTGAGGTGGAAGGCCACAGAAGAAGAAGTAGTGTGCGGGGCTGTCGGCCATGTAAGAGCTCATCCGGGCTGTGGTCACCCATGGGGGTGAAACGGTAAGAAGCCAGAAATTGGAGAAGCGCATCATCAGCAGCAGAAGACGTCAGGAGTTTCCTCATCTGAGCCTTAAATGTGTGGACCAGTCGTTCAGCCTCACCATTTGACCATGGATGGAACAGAGGGGCTGTGACATGCATGATGCCATGACGGGCACAAGAATCCGCAAAATCGGAAGAGGCAAATTGCGGACCATTATCAGTAACAAGAGTAGAGGGAAGGCCTTCCAAAGAGGAAATGTGAGCTAGAGCATTGGTGGTTGCCGTGGTGGTACGCGACGTGCAACGGACAATTAAAGGAAAGTTAGAGTAGATGTCAATAATAAGAAGCCAATAAGTACCTAAAAAAGGACCCACGAAGTTAGCATGAATACGCTCCCAGGGCTTCTCAGGCGAAGGCCACGGTGACAAAGATGACTTTGGGGTGGCAGCCTGTGACATACAAGGGCAGCAGGCAGCGACCATGTGTGCAATTTCAGAGTCGATGCTGGGCCAGTACACATGACAGCATGCCAGAGATTTTGTACGAGAGACACCCTGGTGCCCTTGGTGAAGGAGGCGCAAGACCAAAGCACGCAAAGACGCAGGTACCACAACACGTGGTGAAGCATTTTTGGTGGGAAGGAGGATAACACCATCCCTAGCTGTGAGGCAGTAACGCAAAGCGTAGTAGTTCCGCAACGGATGAGAAGTCTTAGTGGATGGACGATCTGGCCAACCCTTCTGAATACAGCGTAAAACCCGGGAGAGGGTAGGGTCAGAACCTGTAGCAGCCGCCAGCCGGTCTCCGATGATGGGGAACCCGTCCACAACCCGCTGCTCGGCAACATCCAGGTGGAAACACAAAAGTTTGTCCCTATCGAATGCCAGATCAGGACCCACGGGAAGGCGAGACAGTGCATCAGCATTCGCATGTTGAGCCGTCAGCCGGAAATGAATCTCATAATTGAAACGAGACAAGTAAAGAGCCCAACGCTGGAGGCGGTGTGCAGCTTTGTCGGGAAGTGACATTGATGGATGAAACAAGGAAACAAGTGGGTTGTGATCCGTAACAAGATGAAATTTGGATCCATAGAGAACACCAAACTTATGAAGAGCATAAATAATGGCCAAAGCTTCTTTTTCAATTTGAGAATACTTTTGTTGGGCATCCGTCAGCGTTTTGGAGGCATAAGCAATGGGTTGTTCAGAACCGTCAGAAAAACGGTGCGCAAGGACTGCACCGACCCCATATTGAGAGTTGTCCGTGGCAAGAACAAGATGTTGGCCAGGTCGATAAGTAGCCAGGCATGGGGCCTGTTTCAGCATAGTCTTCAATTTCTAGAAAGCCACATCGCATGACGCAGACCAGTGAAAAGGCACGTTTTTATGCAACAGGCGATCAAACGGCTGAGCCACCGAAGCAGCAGACGGTAAAAACTTGCGATAGTATGCTATTTTCCCCAATAAGTCCTGCAGTTCCTTAACAGATGCAGGGTGAGGAAGGGCATCGATCGCAGCGACAGTTTGCTGAAGCGGACGAATACCATCCCGAGAGAGTTGAAACCCCAAGTACGTGATAGATGCCTGAAAAAATTTTGATTTCTGAAGATTACACTTAAGACCGGCAGTCTGTAAGACATGAAAAAGTGTGCGGAGATTTTGAAGATGTTCGTCAGTGGTGGAGCCAGTGTCAACAATGTCATCCTGGTAATTTATACACCCAGGGACAGTGAGCAATAACTGTTCCAAGAATCGCTGAAAGAGAGAAGGGGTGCTGGCAACCCCGAATGTCAATCGTTGGTATTGATAGAGGCCGAAAGGCATCTTAAGGACCAGACACTGCTGGGAAGCAGCATTGAGAGGAAGTTGATGATAAGCTTCTGACGGGTCAAGTTTAGAAAAATACTGGCCTCCAGCAAGTTTAGTGAACAATTCATCTGGTCCAGGCATAGGTTAAGTGTCGATAATGCATTGAGCATTTAAAGTGGCTTTGAAATTGCCACAGAGATGAATATACCATTTGGCTTAGCAACGACAACGACAGGAGAGGACCACTCACTGGAAGTGACAGGAAGCAAGACCACTGAAGCAGTGAGACGATCCCATCCCGTTTGACCTGATCACGAAGGGCCACAGGAATGGGCCGAGTCCGAAAAAACATAGGCCGAGCAGTGGGTTTGAGTGTGATATGAGCTTCAAAGTAGTTTGCACGGCCTAACCCAGGAGAAAAAAGGGATGAAAATGTCGTCGACAAGGAATCCAATTGAGCATAAGGAATAGCATCAGAGACGATATTGACAGAGTCATCTATGGAGAACCCAAAAACGCGAAAGGCATCGAGACCAAAAAGATTCTCCGTGTTACTATGGTCGACCACAAATACGGGAACAGTGCGAACGACAGATTTGTAAGATACCTCAGCATCAAATTGTCCCAAGAGAGAAATCTTCTGTTTATTGTAAGTCCGTAATTGCCTAGTGACAGGTGACAGGATTGGAGCACCAAACTGAAGATACGTCTGAGAATTGATGATAGTGGCAGCAGAACCAGTATCCACCTGCATGCAAACATCTCGACCAAGTATTTGGACAGTGAGGAATAACTTCCCTGAAAGGGAAGACGTACAATTGACAGACAACACAGAATCAGAATCAGCATCATATTCATGAACATCATGTACGCGGTCGGATTTGCAAATGAATGACACATGACCCTTTTTTTTGCATTTGTGACACACGGCCCAACGTTGTGGACAATCTTCTCGGGAATGTTTTGTAAAACACCGCGGACATGAAGGAAGTTGCCGTGGGTTTTGCTGCAGTTTCTTAGAGGTTTGTTTACGGTTAGACTGAGGCTGCGCTTGGGAGCGTACCGCGGCCACGTCAGCTGGCGAGGACACGCCACACACTTCGTCAACATCGCACAGAGGTTGTATTTCCCTGACGTTGCCCCATGCCTCTATTTGCAGTCCAGCGGTGCGAGAAATTTCAAAAGACTCAGCAGTGGATAGGACTTCATCTAGAGTCAGATTTGCCAACTAAAGGGCACGTTGCCTAACTTCTTTGTCGAGCGCCGATCGGATAATAGCATCCCATACCATGGAATTGGTGTAGGATTCTTTGTGAACTTCAGTAACAAACTGACACTTTCTACTGAGGCCGTGAAGTTCAGCAGCCCAAGCGCGATAGGATTGATTCGGTTGTTTTTGACAACAATAAAGGGCAACATGAGAGGCTACCACATGCGTTTGCTTTTGAAAATAGACAGACAGAAGTGAGCACATTTCAGCAAAGGACAAAGACACAGGATCTTTCAAAGGAGCCAATTGCGACAACAACCGATACATTTGAGGTGAAATCCATGAAAGGAACAGAGACTTACATGTTTGTTCGTCCACGACATGAAATGTCAAGAACTGCTGTCGAAGACGTTTTTCGTAATCAGACCAGTCTTCCGCCGTCTTGTCGTAAGGCGGAAAAGTAGGTAGAGACGACGACGAGAGACGCCCCACATTTGATGCCGGGACGAAATCACGAATCGCATTTGTGAGAAGCGTTTGCTGTTCTATGAGACCTTGCAATAGTTGCTCTAAAGTAGTCATGGAAACATGTGGGTCAACGATGGAAAAGAAAAATCCCATCCTCATCACCAATTGTTATAACTTCAAGTTGAACAAATATATTTCAAGGAAGACGCAATACATGAAAGTCACAGATCAAGTAAACAGAGTAAGATGTGTGTACACTTTAACAGTCAAATCATAACTGAGTCCAAGTCTAACGGCCGCTGGCTGGCTGGCCACTTAGGTGGCGCTGCTGCTGCATGGCTAGCAGACAGCGCCGCATGTAGAGGATGCGCATAACTGCATGGTGGCACTTTGAAAGATCGGCGAGTCACAACAGAAAGTGTTGATGGGTGTTAATACATTAGAATATCTTAAAGTTTTATTTAACGTACTTAGTAAAAGGTATCTAATTTGTAAGTAGGACCTACTTCCAAGAGCGTAACAATATCAGTTTATGTGTGCTACTGCTTCTGACCAATCATTGCATTTGTATTTGTTTACATCAGGTTTATTCTTATGGTGAACAGAGTATAGTAGACCTGTCCCGATGTTCTCATGCAACCGAACACTGGGCCACTGCCATGTCACTTTGTCCTACAAATCTGGCTACTGCACGATTTGACCAGCCAGCCAAAAGCAGACCCACAATGAGGCCCGTTTCAAAATCATTCAGGTGCTGATAATGCTACCTCAGCTGAGTGTGTTCTTCACAGAGGTCACTCAATATCTGATGCTGTTCACACTGTTATATACCCGACTAGGCTTGGTACCAAACACTATGCAGGAACAACACTAGTCCTCTCTGTGCCACAGAGAGTTGCAGCTCTAATCATTTATATACCTGCCAATGGTATGTATGTGTATGAATTTACACTGAAATCTGACCGTCATCTGGGTGCTCTTTTTTCTGGCAGTGTATATTTTATACAGTTCATAGTTGTTAAAGTGTGAGATCCTGAATACCAAAAACTAACAAAGACTGAAAAGATACATTAGAGAACTCATTCAGTACACTGGCGAGTGAAAGGAGTTAAACCTTCATTGCACTGCTTTAAACATCTGCAAAGCATATGTCTGAACTAAATTCTCTCTGCTGTCCATCAGTGTAACACTGCCAATTTTTCTGATTATTTGAGATGAGGCATTTCTAGTAGATGTGACCACTTACAACAAGTTTTATAGATATGAAAAGTTACAAACAAAAATTATTTTTCAAAAAATATAAGTGAAATATTTTTTAAAACATTTTTCTTCTATTTCTTGACCAACCCTGCACATGAAAATAATTAGTAGTGACCAGTTATAAAAAGTATGGAAATAAGAGTTAAAATGGCTGGAACATATCTTCCCAACTGATTAAGGTATTTCGACGAAGGAATGAAATTAGAACAAACACAGATTAACATTACAAGATGTAAAATATATGTTAGTCTATAAACAGTGTATGGGCGTTTCAATTACAGCATGAAGGTATAATATGTTTCATCTGTATGTGACATCCACTAATAATTATATATTATAAATGATATATTCACTCTGAGCTAAAAAGAAAAATTTGATTGAGCCATAACTACAACTACCATTTGCAGATATCTCCACAAAGAAAACCATTGATACATATATCATTCACTCAGCATTTAATTGGTGTTTCTGTCAGGTAATTGCACATGAAATCAGTGTTTTAACCAAAGCATTACTATAAGCAAAGGCCCATAGTATGTCCCCTGTAATAACGTGGTACAGTAAATTTTCATTTCCATTTATATCTTCATGCATCTGCTGGCTCAAGGCAGTACTATTCTATTTCTGATCATCTGTCAGCAACTGAGTTTTGCAGTGATGTGGTACAAATGAAACTTTTTAGTCCTAATTACATGTTCAGTTGCACACTGATGTTCACATCCTCAACAGTCTCTCAAATGGGTAATCCCCACGAATAAATAATCACCATGTGAATGCCTTACACACAGTGATCACTGGATGAAGCAGAAGGTATTACAGGCCATAGTACTTCATATAGCAACAATCTGCCATCGTTAATATGATTGAACTACTCATAGCACTGTGTATGTTTCTAATAAGAGACGTAGTCATAAAGTTTTAACTATCACTTCATAAAACTATATCTAAAAACAAAGATGATGTGACTTACCGAACGAAAGTGCTGGCAGGTCGATAGACACACAAACAAACACAAACACACACACAAAATTCAAGCTTTTGCAACAAACCGTTGCCTCATCAGGAAAGAGGGGAAGGAGAGGGAAAGACGAAAGGATGTGGGTTTTAAGGGAGAGGGTAAGGAGTCATTCCAATCCCGGGAGCGGAAAGACTTACCTTAGGGGGAAAAAAGGACAGGTATACACTCGCACACACACACACATATCCATCCACACATATACAGACACAAGCAGACATATTTAAAGACAAAGAGTTTGGGCAGAGATGTCAGTCGAGGCAGGAGTGAAGAGGCAAAGATGATGTTGAATGACAGGAGAGGTATGAGTGGCGGCAACTTGAAATTAGCGGAGATTGAGGCCTGGTGGGTAACGGGAAGAGAGGATATATTGAAGAGCAAGTTCCCATCTCCGGAGTTCGGATAGGTTGGTGTTGGTGGGAAGTATCCAGATAACCCGGATGGTGTAACACTGTGCCAAGATGTGCTGGCCGTGCACCAAGGCATGTTTAGCCACAGGGTGATCCTCGTTACCAACAAACACTGTCGGCCTGTGTCCATTCATGCGAATGGACAGTTTGTTGCTGGTCATTCCCACATAGAACGCATCACAGTGTAGGCAGGTCAGTTGGTAAATCACGTGGGTGCTTTCACATGTGTCTCTGCCTTTGATCGTGTACACCTTCCGGGCTACAGGACTGGAGTAGGTGGTGGTGGGAGGGTGCATGGGACAGGTTTTACACCGGGGGCGGTTACAAGGATAGGAGCCAGAGGGTAGGGAAGGTGGTTTGGGGATTTCATAGGGATGAACTAACAGGTTACGAAGGTTAGGTGGATGGCGGAAAGACACTCTTGGTGGAATGGGGAGGATTTCATGAAGGATGGATCTCATTTCAGGGCAGGACTTGAGGAAGTCATATCCCTGCTGGAGAGCCACATTCACGAGTCTGATCCAGTCCCGGAAAGTATCCTGTCACAAGTGGGGCACTTTTGTGGTTCTTCTGTGGGGGATTCTGGGTTCGAGGGGATGAGGAAGTGGCTCTGGTTATTTGCTTCTGTACCAGGTCGGGAGGGTAGTTGCGAGATGCGAAAGCTGTTGTCAGGTTGTTGGTGTAATGGTTCAGGGATTCCGGACTGGAGCAGATTCGTTTGCCACGAAGACCTAGGCTGTAGGGAAGGGACCGTTTGATGTGGAGTGGGTGGCAGCTGTCATAATGCAGGTACTGTTGCTTGTTGGTGGGTTTGATGTGGACGGACGTGTGAAGCTGGCCATTGGACAGGTGGAGGTCAACGTCAAGGAAAGTGGCATGGGATTTGGAGTAGGACCAGGTGAATCTGATGGAACCAAAGGAGTTGAGGTTGGAGAGGAAATTCTGAAGATCTTCTTCACTTTCCTTGACGTTGACCTCCACCTGTCCAATGGCCAGCTTCACACGTCCGTCCACATCAAACCCACCAACAAGCAACAGTACCTGCATTATATCCTCCCTTCCCGTTACCCACCAGGCCTCAATCTCCGCTAATTTCAAGTTGCCGCCACTCATACCTCACCTGTCATTCAACATCATCTTTGCCTCTTCACTTCCGCCTCGACTGACATCTCTGCCCAAACTCTTTGTCTTTAAATATGTCTGCTTGTGTCTGTATATGTGTGGATGGATATGTGTGTGTGTGCGAGTGTATACCTGTCCCTTTTTCCCCCTAAGGTAAGTCTTTCCGCCCCCAGGATTGGAATGACTCCTTACCCTCTCCCTTAAAACCCACATCCTTTCGTCTTTCCCTCTCCTTCCCTCTTTCCTGATGAGGCAACAGTTTGTTGCGAAAGCTTGAATTTTGTGTGTGTGTTTGTTTGTGTGTCTATCGACCTGCCAGCGCTTTCGTTCGGTAAGTCACATCATCTTTGTTTTTAGATATATTTTTCCCACGTGGAATGTTTCCCTCTATTATATTGACTTCATAAAACTAGATTTATGTAATTATTGTTTTGTTTGTTTGCTGGCACGTGTCTGTAGTCCTGGTACACATTGATATCCCCGCACCGCAGTAGTGTAGCATGCCACTTAGAAGAGTTAGCCCATTGATAAAGTGGAGTATCATTTGGAAAAGTAGTCCATTTTCTACATTTGAAAGGAACAACATTGCAACAAGCTGCTCGAGTTGGTGGACACACATGGAAACAATGTGCCATTATATGACACTATGGATGGGTGGCATAGACACTTGCATGGGCTGGGTGGCGTAGACACTTCTAGTAGTAGAAGTAGTAGTAGTAGTAGTTTATTCATCTAGTGACAATATACACTGCACAGACTTCATCAGAAAATAGAGACCTTAAAAAAACATGCAATATATCACTGTAAAATACAAATTACGCAATATAATTCAAAATTGCATATCCAACTCTGATTAATTACAAACATGTATGTGAAAGGTACATTATATCATATGTAATATACAGACATCATTTAAATACGAATAATATTGGAGGTCTAACGCTTTTTTTCAAACACATACATTCACAATTATAGCAAGCACTTGATCAAAAATACTGTAGACATATAGTAAATAAATATAGTTATGTGCTACAAGTTTGTTCCCTGTCTTCAATTACACTATGACAGTGCTGTGTCATTAAAAATTTGAAGACTGCTTCCTTAAATGAAGACATTATTTTATTTCTTTTCTCTGTAGTGGAAGTTTGTTGTACAGTATAGTACTCCAAAAGTTTGCAAATTTTTCTGCTAAAGTCTTACTTACTCTTTTTATATGCATGACACTGCACATTCTTGTATTATATGAATGAAGACCCGAGTTAGTTTTGAAACAGTCATGTACCTTTTTATACCCATTAAATTTTTTGTATGTAGAGACATGGCAAGAGTAGAATACATAGCTGTTGGAATAACTGTTTGGTGGGTGTTAATCATGAACTGTTTCTAACAGCTCATTTTTATATACTGAAAATTGCTTTCAGGAATGTCTTATTATGACCCCAGATGGTGAGGTGACATGTAATAGCAGAATGGATGTACACACTGTAGACAATTCTGCTGCACTTCTACAACAAACAATACTAATTATATGTAATGCAAAGCAAGCAAAGCTTAGGTTATTAAAAATTTTCAACAACCTTCACATTTGGCAATAGCTATCCTCTCAAATTTTTTTATATGTTTTTATTCTGAGTTTCACATTTGGCAATAGCTATCCTCTCAAATTTTTTTTATTTGTTTTTATTCTGAGTTTTTGACCACCGTACATAAACTTCCATTGTAGGAAATCAAAATATGTTATTTACTGTCCTTATACACATATGCACTTCTCTAGCTCTGGTGACACTAATGTAATCCAGCTAATACATTGCGGAAAAAAAAAAAAAAAAAATTAGCACACCCTTTTAGAAGTTTCTAATTCACTCAAGATTTATTGATGCAACAGTGCATATTGAGTACATGAAATGATTACATTTACAGATTAGTAGCACATGCAGTTCTGAGGTATGGGGTATTGACCCATTCTGAAACACAATTATTAGTATGTGGCATGGCCTCCACAGATGACAATGCAGTTGCTGAATCTGTCATCCAGTCAATCATACAAATGCTGTCCTTGAATATGTTATGTCATTCCTGCATAAACTGTTCATGTAGTTCTGTAAGAGTTGTTGGTAGACAAGTTGCACGAGTAGTTTCTCAACCCTTTATATCCCATATGCACTCAATTGGAGACCAGTTTAGACATCATTTTGGGCAGGGAAGTTGCTGCACATCTTGAAGAGCATATTGAGGTTTGTGGGCAGTGTGTGGGTGAGCATTATCCGATTTGAACAGCACATCACCTTCCTGTTACAAGAACAGCAAATAAAAGATCTAACAACATTTTGCATATACTGAACATTGGTTAGCATCCCCTCCAGAAACAATGAATGTGAATGAGAGCTGTAGTTTATCACATCCCAGACCATAGCACCTGGGCTGGGTTCAGTGTGTCTTGGACGAATGCACTCAACAAAACAGCACTCACCAGGTCTACGTGATATGCACAAATGAGCATCATTTGATTGCAGGCAGAATCTGCTTTCATAGCTGAAGACCCCAATGCACTATTCCATCTTCCAAGTGATCCTCTGATGGCACCAGTAGTGTCACGCACATGGATGCTGTGGCGTAAGTGGAAGGTGGACTAGAGGTGCACGTGTCCGTAGTTCCATTGCTAATGATTGGTTTGCAAGAGTTTGTGTTGACAAATCTGGTCTCACAAGCCCTATTATCTGTGCTGTGGTACCTCTACAATATGCCACTTCTGCCCTTACAATACAATGATTCTGGTGGGTGTCTGTACTGTGTGGACACCCACTATCTCATCTATGGGTGTGAGAATGTTCATATGATTGCTGAAACCAGCATCGTTGCACAACAATGTGGCATGTCCAGCTTGGGTGGCAGTTCTCCAAAAGGACCATCTTGTCACTCAGAAGGCCACAATTTGACTTCTTTGAAACTCGCTCAGTTGGCTGTAGGAGACACAAGTGCATTTCCATGGCACGGTTGCATGCTTGCTTCACATGTCTGCACAACATTAAGCCTTCTGGCTGTGAATGCTTCCTATTAAAGAGTAGACAGAGATGGCACTCTGGTAGCTGTGCCACTATGCTGTCAGTTGGCGGACAGTGTTGAAACCATTATCAGTACATCTGCTATCCCCCAGATAGCATATGCCATAAACAGATTAAAATCGACATTGTCTTTTGTTAAAGGCTACCCAGCCATTGACCTTCGTCTGTGCGAATGCGCACAGGTTGCCCAAACTCTTACGGGAATCGCCAAAGCGTGCGCGAGTAATGAGTGAATGGGCAAATGTCTATAAGGTACATTACATATGTAGAATTGTGGACAGTTGGGAATGTGAGTCTCACGGGAGGCGTGCAAGTGACAAGTCCCTGCAGTCGTGCTATTCATCTGTGTCCTCGTGGCTCAGATGGATAGAGCGTCTGCCATGTAAGCAGGAGATCCCGGGTTCGAGTCTCGGTCGGGGCACACATTTTCAGCTGTCCTCATCGAGGTATATCAACAACACCTGTCGGCAGCTGAGGGTTTTAGTTAGTCATCATTTATTCCAGGGAAAAGCTGCACAGTCAACAACAGTAATCTGTTCTTTCAAAACCGTTACTGTCTTCATATATATAGTTAAAGGCTATCCAGCCATTGACCTTCATCTGTGCGAATGCGCACAGGTCGCCCAAACTCTTACAGGAATCGCCAAAGCGTGCGTGAGTAATGAGTGAATGGGCAAATGTCTATAAGGTACATTACATATGTAGAATTGTGGACAGTTGGGAATGTGAGTCTCACGGGAGGCGTGCAAGGGATAAGTCCCTGCAGTCACGCTATTCATCTGTGTCCTCAGTGGCTCAGATGGATAGAGCGTCTGCCATGTAAGCAGGAGATCCCGGGTTCGAGTCCCGGTCGGGGCACACATTTTCAGCTGTCCTCATTGAGGTATATCAACAACACCTGTCGGCAGCTGAGGGTTTCAGTTAGTCATCATTTATTGTCTTTTCAGGTGTACTAATTTTTTTTTCCTGTGACATATATCTGACAATAATGTGACACAAAATATATATTCATGATACTTACCTACTTATTGTCTATTCATTGAAAATGTGGCTCATTGAAATAAATGATGTCTAGGTAGCATATACCAGCTTAAAATTTCAGATACGAATACTCTGTGATTAAGATGCACTGATTGGAATCCAGATATCATTAACACAAATAAGAAATAAGTGAGGTCCAATGAAACAGCTCCATGGTACCCCTCTTCATGTAGTTCAAATATCAAATCTGTAAGCAGTATTATTGGTTTTTCAAATTGGATTTGAAAATACATTTTCCCATGTTTGTTTTGTTTAAATTTGAGTAAAATTATTCACCTTTTCTATGCAAGAGTGCATTTTATATTATTACATTATTATTATATTATTTCTTACTACCTTGGGTATAGAAGAATTTATGCATGTTACAGGTGTGTTGTGATCTAAAAGACCTAACTTTACATTTAGAGCATCTGTATGATCTGAAAAGAGTGGTTTGGTTTGAAAATTGCTTAGAAGTTTCAACATTTCTTTTTTACCTTTGTTAATATTAAAAATATTAACATTGATTAATTAATATTAAAAATATGAATCCCCACATAACATAATTTCACTTTATTATTATAAAATTATTTAATGTTACCTCCATGTCTTAAAAAATGTTTTTAACACACAACAGTGATCTATACATTGACCAGACAACCAGCCTTTTACTCTTCTCTTACTCTTCTCCTCAATTTTTTTTCTCTGTGGTGTATGATTAAAAATGTTTTACAATATTTTGCTGGTAATCATACCCTGGTGCAAATGCATACACTACTACTCTTAAAAACATGAGTAAACACCACTCCCAGATTAAGGCTTAGGCCCATTATGACCCGCCAACTGCTGCCTGAAAGGCAGTACGAGGAACAATCTACAATTGCGGGACATGTGATCAGCACATCACCAATTCCTCCAGCCCTTATTGCCAGCACATGCATCCTAATGATGCTGCTGCTTCTTTATTCAAGCAGCTTATCCTTTGACCTCACAAAGGCTGAGTGGATCCTGTATTAGACATGCCTATGTCAGAAAAATATCTGGGGAGGCACCGGGAATCAAACCTGGGTCCTCTCACAATGAAGACAGTGCACCAGCCATTTGGTTATGACAGCGATGTGCTGCTGCATTTGTTGTTGGTGGTGAGGATGGTGCTGCTGCTGCTGCTGTTGCTATTGCTGCTGCTGGTCCTGGAGCAATTCTTTGTATGAAAGATAACTTTGCTTCCTTTGCTAGCACTGTTGCTGTTGGATCTACAGCTGTTGCTGATGTTGGTTTTGCTGCTGCTGTTGCTAATATTTCTGTTGCTGTTACTGATGATGATTCTTCTGTATGTGTTGATTCTACTGCTGCCACTGACAATGGTTTTCCTGTTGTTGATGCAGCTGCTGCTCCTATTGTTGTTGTTGTTGTTGGTGGTGGTGGTGGTGGTATTGCTGTTGTTGTTGCTGCTACTTGCGTTGCTCCTGCTGCTACTAATTTTGTGATGTTATTGGTACTCATGTTGGTGCTGCAGATGTTTGCTGATTATCTGACTTCTTCCAGTAATTTTTGTATCACAAGCTGCTTCCCTAGCTGTCCAAATGAAGTCCATGTGAAGCTGAAATCTACACCAAATGTAACAATGAAAACATTTTTGATTTGTCTGCACATACTCAAAGAATGTGCATTAGCAGCACTAATCTCCTTGTTTATGCAAGACCAATGTAGCAAATGTGGTGTGGAACGTTCATGAAAATAATGTTAGTGTGAGACATATGAGCTGGGTGCTTCTTCAATTTCCAGTAAGCTCTAGATGTTCCTTTTTTTGTATAAATAATCAGGGACAACAAACAGGGCTACAATATCATTTGAAGACAGTTTGATAATTGCTTAATTATCTCTGAAAGGGAGGCCCAAAGTTTGACAAAACTTGTGGAATTTGCAACTGATGTCTCATTAACATGAGAGATGACTCCGTGTCCTTGCTATCAGCTAGAATGAAAAGTTTCCCCAAGAGACCATAAATTTTTGCTGTGACACATGGCTTATGTTTGCATCATTTGTGTGTATTCAGGGGAGCAGTAACAGCTGAATTATGTACATGGATACATCTGATAAATTTTTCTGAAGCACTATCGTTACAATGTGGCCAAAAAATTCTGAATGGTGAAGAACAAAGAGGCCGACCGACTCTCTGTGAGGAACTATGAATCACAAGTGAAGTGAAGGCCCTGGTGCACAAAAACTGATGTATCACAGTCAACATGATAGTGAAAAAAGTGAAGCACATATCAGTTGTGAAGATCTTGAATAATATCTTAAACATGACAAACGTCACCACCCAGTGGGTTCCACAACTGCTCATGGCTATTCAAAAATTCTGCTGAACTGAGGCAGCAGCAAAAATGTTGCAATCATGTCAGGTCAATCCATATTACGCATTTTATGTCTAATCACCATGGAAAAGTGCCAACTGTACCACTACCATGGACAAGTACTGGGTGTATCACTATGAGACTGAGACAAAGAAGCAAAACAAACAATGCAAACACATGGATTCACAACTGCTGAGAAAGGCAAAGCCCCAATCACTATCATGCAATGTGATACTAAGTGATTCCTGAGACTCCTATCATGTGGTGATAATGGACTATGCCATAAGGGGCAAACCAATCAGAAGCATACTATTGCAATCTCCTGACATGGTTATTGGAGACTGCGAAGATGAAGCATCATGGGGAAACCGTCCAAAGGTACGAGTGAAAGCATACTTTCCAAATGTATATCACTAATGGAAAGCTCTCATCTTGGTGGGAATGCGAATATAGCACAATATTTTTATGAGTGTCACACTAATCATCCACTGGTAAATTGTTGAGGTACTGATGAATGTCCCAATATTTCTGAGTATACTGGTGGTGCTCAATAATTAGAGCTGCAAATAGTTAAAGTATTGCATGAACTGATTACCATTTACTTCTAGTGCAAAAAGGGATTTTTTTCAACAAATAAATGGATTGGCTTGGGCCCCTGGCGTTGAAAGTCCCTGGGTGGAACACTTTGAGAAAGGTGATGTTTAAAACCACCTGCCAAAACCTCAAGTACTTCTTCCACTATGTCTCTGATACATTTATGGTGTGGGAACACAGCAGATATGCAGTGGATGAGTTTCTGAATTATCTCAACAGCATCCATCAAAACACCGCTGTCACCATGGAAGCAAAAGATTTATATGTCTCCTTTTCTTGGATATACTAATGCAGAAGGAGACATACTACAATAGTCCATGCAATACAGGGTGATCTTTTCCACCATGAACAAACTCTAGGGGTTGATCGATGAGAAGGTGCAGAACAAAAATATCGAATGAACTTATGCCCAGAAATGCATGGTTTCCATGCTAGAGACCATTTATTCAATCATACCTTTTTTACAGATGCTGCGGACTATTAGACACTGTACTATACAACCACAGTTACAGTATGCATGGTTTCCTCCTAGAGGGTGGTACTGTTCCTCATACATCATGGCCTACAACCCTCTCCTGCCATAGTAATTGGTAATGTTATATCCAATTTACTTCTCTTACTGATTCATCTTAGAGTGGGTGTGATACAGCATTGTACACAATGGTTCCGTACTCAAATCAAGAGCTTGCCGATACAGTGTTTACTTATGAAAAGGCAAATGGCAATGGGCAGCAAGGTTGTATCAGGAGACCAATCTCCACTGACAACAACAACAACATTGAATATTTGCAATTGTGTTTTGTCGTTTGTCTGGGTGTTTCGCCATTTGTCTGAAACAAGGTCATTTCAGAAAGCAGGACTAACACTGTGGAAGGTGACCGTCATGTCAGTATCAGGCATTTAGCATTCCAGTGCAGGGTAAGTCAGACAACCACATGGAACATTCTCCATGACAATTGTGATTACCCTTATCACTTACAGTGTATGCAGGGCTTACTAGCAACAGACTTTCCACATCAGGAGCAGTTTTCTCACTGGTTTCTTCACCAGGCAACCACAATTCCAGGATTTGTGTCATCCATCCTATTCATAGATGAAGCTACCTTTACATGGAGTAGTATCTTCAACTTTCATAACAGTCATCTACGGGATAGTATGCAGAACCCCCATGGTATGGTGACAGCGAATCATCAGCATCGGTCAGCGGTATGTGTGGGCTGGGATATAATTGGCGACTGTATTTTGGAATCAGTCTTCCTTCCACATCACCTAACAGGCTTGAACTATCAGCGTTTCTTGTTGGAAGAAGTGCCACTGATGCCTAGAATGGTTGTATGGCTGCTACATGATGGTGCTCCAGTCCACTTCGCCTTTAATGTTCAGACACATATCAATCGTGTCTTCCCTAGTTGATGGATCAGATAAGGGGGTCCAGTTTCATGGCCTGCTCTTTCACCGGATCTCTACCTGTGTGATCTCTGGTTATGGGGACCATCTGAAAAGTATCATGTATGCAGAGCCCATTCCACAAGTGGAGATACTGGATCAGCATATTCATGCTGCCTTTGACACTGTTTGGATGCAGCCTGGACAATGCTATCACGTGTACATGCATGTGTTGTGGCGTATGGAAAACATTTTTAACACATACTGGAACTGTGGTTGCATGGTGCAGAGGGTATTAGACCGCAGTCTCTGTAAAATGTATGATTGAATAAATGGTCTCT
Organism: Schistocerca nitens; assembly: GCF_023898315.1. Classification (NCBI taxonomy): domain Eukaryota; kingdom Metazoa; phylum Arthropoda; class Insecta; order Orthoptera; family Acrididae; genus Schistocerca; species Schistocerca nitens. The sequence continues at coordinate 514,652,232 of NC_064614.1, forward strand.
AGCACAGAAACCATGCATTTCTGGACGTAAGTTCATTAGACATTCTTTGTTCTGTATCCTCTCATCGAGCAAGCCCTAGAGTTTGTGCATAGTGGAAAAAATCACGCTATATAGGAAGAAGATCTACACAGATTTGTGCCTGCAGCACCAGTTGCCACCATCCAGCACAGAGTCAGAGAGTGCTAAATGTCCTAATACATTGGTACACATTATCTGTGGGAAAGATAGTTCACTGTCAAGCTACAGCACCTGAAGAATGTGTTCCATAAAAATATGTACATTGAAGTACACATCAGAAGTTAGTTCAAGAAAAGAAAATATGCAGCAAACTGGGAAGTGGAGGAAGGAGATTTGTGTCTTGCTTTCCTTTCTTATGTGGGGTCAATCTCAGCCAAAATTGTGAGGCTGCTTGGAAAATGCTACATAAAACCATCTTCCAACCACTGCCTAAAGTGAAACAGTTCTTTGGCTCTGCAAAAGATCCAATAATACAAAATGTACCAGGGATATACAGTGTCCCATGTGAATGTGGCTGCTAATACATTGGGTATCTAAAAATGCTGTGAGTAACACATCAGGTGTGTACAACTGGGAGACACAGAGAAATCAGCAGTGGCAATGCATAGCATAAACAAATATCACAGTTTTGATTTTGAAAACACCAAGTTGCTATGCTCAGCAACCAGATATTGAGACAGTATTATAAAGGAATTCATATAAACATGGACCCATGAGAATCCTAACAATTGAGATGTTGGTTAACAACCTAGTTTGGCTTGGAATCCTGCATTAGCAGCAATATGAGAAGCACCCAGCACTTCCAGCATGCAGGTGCATCCAGAATGTGGATGCAGAGATCTGAGTGCAGCCACCGGCCCTCCAGCCACTCCCACTAATGTGCCCTCAATCCCATCCCCACCCACTTGCTGCAAATGACCTAGCTGCCCGCAGCCAGAAAGGGGGCACACCACTAGTATAAATGTTCTATACATCCCCATATCAATGTAAACTGACCCCCTGTGTGTGTTTAGCTTTTTGACAATTTTTTATGCCATTGTACATGTAAGCTGAAAATATTTAACTTTAATGCTGTTCATATTATGTCTTATAAAAAATGAAACAATCATCACACAGTTACTGTAAACATTGTACACAACAAGATGCCATGGACAATAAATAAATGAATAGATACTGGGATACTCACAATATCTCAACACTTCATCCGAAGATGATGAGTATCATAGTTTCTTAACACTGCCGGTTGGCTGGAATCCCTAGAGCTTTTTGTCTGTCCAAGGGGGTGACTTTACCCAGCTTTGGTGCCCCAGTTCATTCTGCACAGGACATAGTCAGACATGCTGCTTCTTTGGGCTATCATATTTTGCCTCATCCTTGTTATCTCTTAAAATGAAGAAACTGTTGTATGGCAAGCATTTCTAGAATGAGAATGAGGTAGTTTTTGAGACTGGACATTTCTTGAACAGTCACCACCCGGCCTTCTACAACCAATGTCCCTGCCAAGTGATCTATCATTGGGAAAAATGTGCGACATTAAAGGGTGTACAGGCAGAAAAGTTTCACTAAGTTTCATGGCCACATCTTGATTTTTTTGAGTTGATAATTGAAACTTTATTACTACCCTTCACAGTATTCTTTGCATAATTATTTAACAAAACAAAACATTTGTATAAACTTTATTCCTAGCGTGCAACAAAACTTCATACACACATATTGTTCTCCCAACCTCTTCAGGGAATAGAATGAAAAATTTACTCGTGTACAGTCAAAAACAAATGAACACAGGAGAATGAAGTAAATGGTGATTTGGCTTCAATAGCAGGATTACTACAGTGTTTGGTGTGCAGTAGTATGTTTAGTCTTTTTTACTATCCCTTGTGTACACGAAAAAAGAATGAATTTTTGAATTACTGATATATAATCGGTTTGGTTTTGAAAGTGTGGTGGTACTAATGCAACAACTGACTTCATAGTTATGAGGGACAAAAGAAGAATGCCTGTTGACCAAGAAAAACCAACTGGAGGTCATTCAGACCATTATACACTGCCTGACAAAAAACATGAAGCACCCAGAAGATATATTCGAATGTCAATGTAATTTCATACATGTACCTGCCATCGATGGATATGTAAATGATTAGAGTTCCTGTTCTCTGTGACAGGTAGAACAGCCACTAGAGTGCATTAGTGTTGTTCATGTTTACATCGTTACCAGGCCTGGTAGGGTACGTAAATTGCACAAACAGCATCAGATGTTGACTGATCACTGACAAACACGAAGATGCTGTGTAATTGTGTGAGACAGCGTTATCAGCATCTGACAGAGTTTGAAAGGGGCCTCACTGTGAGTCTCCATTTGGCTGGCTCACTGAAGTGTGAAATATCTAGATTTGTTGGGTATTCAGATATGACAGTGGCCCAATGTTGGACTGCATGGGAATGTTAGGGAAGGTATATTTGCTGTCAAGTTACTGGTCGACCATGTGTGACCACCACATGGGAAAACCACCATATTCTGCACCAAGCACATTGTAACACTGCATCTACCACACAAGAACAAATAATGAACTCCCTGCAAGATTCTATGTTATCCCTTACCATTGGTCAGAGACTAGAAGCCGCCAACACCACAACACAGACAGCTGCATTTAGAAGGTTGAGTGACTGGGATGCAGGGGCCACTGATGAATGACATCACATTGTGTTCAGCCCGTATGATCAATTTTGGTAAAAATGACAGTGAAATGAGGAGAGATCCCATAGTTCCATTGTTTTGGAGAAGTACAATGGCGATATTCCTGGCATCATTTTTTGGAGAACCATCAGGTATGATTTCAGGTCATGGCTGGTGATGACTGAGGGAATTCTGATTTCACAGAAGCATATCATGAACTTTCTGCATCCTCAAGTGTCATCTCTCATGCACCATTATCCTGGCATCATTTTTCAACAGAACAATTCTAGGCCACACAGGGCGTGTGTCTATCTGGTGTCTGTGTGATGTTGAGGTATTCCTGTGGCAATGAAGAGTCCCAAATCGAACATATGTGGGACCAGCTTGAAAGAAAACTCTGTTCCAGTACCAGCATCCAGTTGAGAGCCATGTTGCCTCAGGAGACAGTACAACAGCTTAATGAGCCCCTTCCTAAAGAAAACAATGTCTGAATCCAGGGCAGAGGGGTTGCAACATCATATTAATAAGTGGGTTAATACTACCAAGTTCCTTGTAAGTTTGACTTGAGTTAGCAGTCACTGAACTAACATCACATACCCTCTCAGCCCATGAAGTTTCTTTTTGTTTCCTTCTCCCCTTCTGGGTGGATAATTTTTTCTCAGGCTGTGTAGAAACAAATAAAGAAAATGACTTGTATTTTTGGAACTGGAAGTTCCTCTACTGAGAGGCGTAGGTGGGGGGTGGGAGGCGAGTCAACACAGAAAACTGTAAAATGTAAAGGGCAGACAAATCAAGACACATTCACATGATACAGAGAGAGTTAGGAGTAACACAATTTCTTTTAACTATCACACTTGCTTTGTGTCAGCATATGGCAAGTAAGCTTTCCTGTTTTCCTGTCCTCACACACTGTTAAAAGTTCATTCATGAATTTATAATGTGTTTCCAAACTCAGTAACAAAACGGGCAATTCAGAGAAGCAAGAATACTTTGATGCCACTCCAAACATTATAAAACAGAAAAATTAAGAACTGTAGTGTGGGGAGTATGAAATTCGGAGTCCCTCAGGAGTTATCCTTTGGATCATCACTCTTTTAAATGTACATTAATGATACTATAAATAGAAACAAAGGCAAAATATTTTCTGATAATGTATACATAATTATCAAGTGTCACAACAATATAGCCAAATCTAAATCTCCAAAGGAAAAGAGAGGAAAAAAGACATAAAAACTACAGATTCAAGTGAGACCTCATCAGTACCTCTGGGAAAACAGAAAAAAATTTTAAAGCACAGCAGGTAATCTTCTACATTTGTCTGACAGTGTGGTATGTTTCATTAACAGTTTATGGAGGACATTTACGTATTAATAGGGTTTGGTAGCCACTAAATTAAGTTATCAATTTATGTTGAAATCTTCCTTCTCTTACCTTGTTGAGAAGCTATGTGGAGTGGGGTCAGTCCTTCTCCATCACTTTCATTGATTATGAAGGTTCCTTTCTCTGAGTCCAGTAACTGACGAACAGTGTTATATCTGCCATACCTGCAATGAGGTAATTACAAAATTCCATTACAGGCAATGTAATTTCTCTGCATTACGGGATTTCATGTTTTTTCTTTTCTTTTCTTTTTTTTTAGTTTTAATGAAGCAGTGATGTCTACTTGAGAAGGAGATTTGGACAATGAAAAAAAAACATCATGGAAGAAAAACATAGAAGAAAATCTAGGAGTAAAGGAGACTACTCGTCATATATCATAAACCCTGAGTCATTAATAGGCACACACAAAAGAGAGTGAAAACTATGCTAGCTTTTGGAAGAAATCCTTTGACAAGCTAGAATACAAATACACATACAAAAACACACAGACACCTGTGCTACACTATGCTGGCTGGACAGACAACGCCCTGATTGCTGCTTGGCAGGCGGACTGACAGGGGGGTTGTGTCAAGTGGGATGGGTAGTGAGAGAACAATCTCCAATAACCCACATTCTCACACACTTTACCCAACAGTTTCTCCTTTCTCCGTCCTGTCATCCTCCCCAGTCCATGTCTTCACATCTTCTCTGTGCACTGAATGTCACCAGCTCTGGTAACTGTGTGCTGCATGCCTAGCCCATCCACCTGCAACCTCTCCCTTTGCATTTGTAGCCTCCATACCTGCTGCCCCCTCCAAGCAACCAGCTAACCTCCCAAATGCCTCCACTTGCTTTCTTTCTCTACACACCTTAGCCTACATACCCCAACCCCAGTCGACTTCCCAAATTGCAACCCTGGCATTGTGTGTGTGTGTGTGTGTGTGTGTGTGTGTTGGTAAATTATTTACATTCTGTCAATACCTTCCATACAAATTTTTACACGACAGAAAATATTTTTCAAATGCTGTAGTTTCATATTACAAAGAAAAAATGACAAAGACAACCACTCATCTACAGATGAATGATGAGTGACCCACAAGCACACACGAAGGAACTGAATGTAGAAGGACAAGCATAGCACTGTTGATACAAAGTATCACATTCGACTTACTCTTACTAAGTGTAAGTGGAAACTGGCTTGCATACTCCCACAGAACTATACACAAAATAAATCCACCATATGGTGCTAACGTACACTAAATGGCATTGTTGTGTAGGAAACATATTTTTCCTCCCTCAAAAAACTGGACAAGTGTATATTTTATTGTCCTGTATCATCACATTTGCATATATGCCATTCACTAAATGCTTTTGATATGTGACCTGCCAGTATAATAGTTCATTCCTATAAAACTCCTTCTCTTAATTCTGCAACCCACACCCTGCAAATTATGATATGCACAGCCCATCCCTCACACCTACCAACCCCCATTACACTCTAATAATAAGTTTTTGTTGGAAAACTGTGTCAGGACAGTCCTCAATAGGAGCAATTCCTCTGCCAGAAATAAGTTTTTGATGTAATATTGAGCAGTGGAAATATGTCAGTACATAACTGTAAGATCCTGAATAGTACCCAGTTGCATGCAAAACAAATTATAGTTTGGAATGGGCAGATGCATGCCTACAGCTGTTGTCATGATGAAGGAACTTAGCACACATGTGATGTTCATGGTCTGACCAGACAACGAATGGGGCATCAAAAGGGCAACCAACTGCTATTTATAATTTAGTTTATAAATGCATGCTCTCACAGCAATATCCATTAGAAAAATATTCTCGGATTTCAAGTCCCATAAAGTGGTTAAGTGCCCATGAGCTTTCAGCAGAGACCTCCTCTGCCATTATCAAGTGGTTGACTGCCATGTGAATGCTGCTGCTGTGCTTATACAGCTGAACCACCAACAGCGATATCACTGGTGCCCAGCCCTGCACCTAATATGGCAATGTTTTGGTGGCGTGACCGCTGCACCTGCTTCAGCTCCCCAATCACAGATCCCAGGCTGTATTCAGCCACAACCCACAGTATTCACTGAGGGAGTCATCTGATATTTTGATTTCTATTGCTTCATGTATTATGCTATCCCAGAAGCTGTTGGGCAATTTAAAAACAGAAGTATCATTGTATGTAATTCAGTGTCCGTTTTCCAGTGCATGCTCTGTTGCAGCTGATTTTTTGGGCTAGCATAGGCAGAAATACCTTTCATGTTTTATGCAGTGCTGTTCAATAGTGCAGAAAGTCTGACTGACATAAACTGCCCACACCCATGTGGTATTTTGTATACTCTTGGTGTTCTGAAGCCTACATCATTTTTCACAGGCTTGATTAGCTGCCGGATCTTTGCTGGGGCTGTAGAAAGTGTTAATTTTTAGGAGCCAGTTAATATTTCCTGTAATAGAGCCAAAATACAGTGAAAATGCAATCTTATTCATATCTTCTTCAGAGGTCTTCTACCTTCGTGGCTTACATGAAACGGCTTGCAAAACTTGTCTGTTGTAATCATTTTCCTTGAAAACTTTACGTAAGTGGCTCAGTTCCCTCAGCCGATTTTTGGCATCAGAAATGGTTTCAGCACGATGTACCAAGGTCCTCATAACGGACTGTTTCTGTGCTGGGTGGTGGTAGCTGGTGGCGTGCAGATACCGATCTGTCTGAGTGGGCTTGCTGTAAATGCTATGATTGAGACATGCATTGAGTTAATGGTGGACAAGGTGTCCAGGAAGTAGAGAAGAATGGTTCCTTGCTGTTCCCTAACAATAAATTTGACCTCAAGACATTTTATTTAAATAACTCCCTTTGAACATTGATAGTCCTAGTTAAAATAGTGAGAAAAGAGATGAGTTTCTTTAGAAAACTACAGAATCAAACATTACTGGTGAAGATACGAGCTGTAAACTTATTTCAATGCTGGACTAACACAATGAGTATTACAAACAAGGAAACATCACCAACTTGACTTCATATTTTAAACAGGAAAAAGTACACTAAGAAGATATCAGCCCCAACAATCAAAGCTGTGTGAAAATTTGGGCCATAATTCTGATAGTACACAGTTGTGAACTTCTGAGTGTACAGCTTTTAAACTTCATGCACACCAGTTGTTTGTCACTCACTCCAGTCCACTGCAGCCACCTAGCACCAAATACTGTACAGAGAGTGTGTAAGAGCTCTGTGTTCATAATTTTGATGAACAAACAAGTGATAGTACTTTGTTTATTGTGTCAAAGTGCACAGTTTCCAAACCGAAGTTGGTGTCAGAGATCTCTTTGCTTTGAACACCTTTACATTGTAATTCACAAATGTATTGTAAATTAAAGAAATGAATGAGCGCATCATTAAAGATGTAGCATAGCACTTTAATTATTAACATAACTGTTGTGTGTTAATTTATTTGGATTGCAAATCTGACAATGCTGGAGTGAAGAAACTGTGTTGTTCTTCAACATGATTGGTATGATTGAAATGTAAACCATTCTATTTCATAATGATTTTTCAGTTGCTTCCCCTCTTCTCTTCCCTCACCATCAATATCCCATGGATAGGAGGGTTCTGGTTGCAACTCCACTGTACAGTACTTGGTACTTGGGCATAAAATGGCTGCAGTGGGGCACAGTGAGTGATAAACAACCAACACACATGAAATTTAAAAGCTGTGCATTCAGAAGTTCAACATTTAGAATTACGGGCTAAATTATCACACAGGACTGACTGCTGGAACTGATATCTTGGTAGTGTGCTTTTTTGTCATTAAAATACAAGGTCAAATTAGTGATGTTTCTTTGTAAGACCAATGGCTACGATGAGATGGGATGGGTACTGTTCTTTTCAGTCTTACAGTTGTGAAGTCATTTCATGAACTGTTAGTACGTGAACCGTTAGTACGCATGCTCCACTCCTCAAAAATGAATCCATGACTTTAAGGGTCACTCATTCAATAAAAATGACACTCCAGAAGTAGCATAACTAAAACAACTATACCCCAACAGCCATGCTCCAGCCATGGCCTCTCAGTTGTTTGTTATTTACTGTTTGACTGTGGCCATAGCAGCACTATTTCTAATTAATCAGTATAATTAGATATGCCAGAGAACCATTATGTAAACCTTGCACATAAAAATCAGAGATAATGGCTCTGAAGCCAAATGAACAGTGAATTTGTCAGTGTAACCACACTGTATCTGTCGATTAAGGAAGTGGCATTCTTCCTTCAGATGCTGCACACCATTTCGTGCTCATGAATTAACTATAGATTTGACAAATAATTTACTTTCTAAAACACTGTACTGAAATCATAGATAAAATCTTTCCCATTCCTTCTGTTGCTCTACAGAAAGATATTCTGGGTAAATGTAAAATTTTTGGAGTCTCTCCCTGCCCAGAAGCATGCCAATCCAGTCTTGTGCACAATATCTGCAACAGAACGTGAAACAGACAGGAGAGTTGATACTACAAATAGTGTGCCACACAACAGATCCCATACCTACACTTTGATTGAGAGAGGTACCCGAATCACCAATTTAGCAGTATGACCTCACAGTGAAGAGAGCATAATGTCATTTTGCCAACCAAAACTATTTTGCCAACCACACACAATGGAGTAACAACATATAAAAAATACACAGGAACAGCTTTCAGCACACTGACACTGCAGAAAGTAATGAGCTGAAAGCCTGAAACGAAAGACTTGGGCACTGTGACATGATGAAGAGTGGTAATGGACCCAGAAAACAGGCCACATCTCGTCATCCTCACCCAGGAATAATGTCATGGCTCTTGACAGACAGCTACAAATATTCATGCTCCTGAGCCCTTCCACTACACAGTAGTAGTGAGTCAGTTCTAAGGCAGAGCTTATGATGCACTGCCTACCATTTACCATATGACTATAGTCTGGCCTGCTGGACTTAATCCATCATGAGCTGCCATGTTTTCCTCTGCTGTTGAGACGACTTGGAGAACTTGGGGCCTAGTACCATCTGCTCATTGGGTGCAAGCGGATAGGGTCTGGTGCTATGTTTAACTGTTGCTGTTCCAAGGAGCTGTGCTAGCTGCTGCTGCCCTCCTGACTTGCATCTGCGAGTTGACACCAGGATCCATGGCCTTCCTCTATTACAGAGGCCATGACGTAGCTATGCAAAACCACCAAACCCCATGCAGAGCTGATGGGAGCTTACTGTGGCACTATCTTCAATGTCCATGAGTGCATCATAATAAATCACATGGTCGCGGTGTTGGGTATCACTGTCGAACAGGCAACACCAGCCACCAGCTGACCCAGTTACCTTGCAATGTACCACTTCCGCTGTACTGGCCACATTCCACCAACCACTACACTTCATTTCTGCTTCCTTCACTATAAGTTTCAAGAAATGTAAAAGTGAATGTAGATACAAGTGGACACTGGCCATTATTCTGCCTTATTCTGCCACCATTGCTCTTGCTATGACCTATCACTAGTTATATTCATTGGATTATTTCTTACCTGTGTGATATCATGGTACTCTTTGTACATCCATTACTTGTATCACTCTTAGAAGTAGGTGTAATCTATTAACCAACATATTTATTCAGTAATTGTGTTCTGTAGAATCCATTAAGGAGGAGGACACTCAAGGATATGCTATACGTCGAGGTACACATTTCCAAAAGATGAGCAAATTACAGAAACTTAATCTGAACACTGCATTAACAATTAAATGTCACTGTACTTCTTTGTACTGTATGTTCTTACTCAAGCTAAATTTGACCTATAAAATTAGAAGGAGAGCTGGTATCTCAAAAAAATCTTCTGCTTCCTAAGCTATATTAAATAGCTAATATTTATCCTCTGTTGGTAATTTAATATTAACTTTGTATTATAATAAATACTGTTTGTTGACATAGTTAACAGGAATATGCAGTCTTTGAATCTAATTTATCAGATAATTCAGACAATGGAAACATCAGATGGGCAATGTAGGAAAAGATAGATTGCTACTTACCACAAAAAAGACACATCAAATTGCAGACAGGCACAATTAAAGGACATTCACATACAGCTTTTGGCCAGATCCTGGCCCAAGATGCCGGTGCCAGTCTGCAACTTGACATGTCTTCTTTGCGGTAAGTAGCAATCTGTCTTTTCCTACATTGTTAATCAGATAATTAACAGGAATGGCTAATGAAATATGTTTTTAACTTTCTTTTGATAAGATAGGAAGACGCAATTTCTTGTTTCCTGTTAGAATGTTGTGTGGGGGCTTGCTGATTAAGTTTGTACAATAATATCTAAATCCACTCTGAACTGGGGAAAATGAGGTAAAGACTACATGAGATTTTTTTTGTGCAACGCACAGGTCAACTGAAATTGATTTTTAACAGAGGAGAATGTAAGATTCTCAAATCCTGGAAGATACATCTGCAAGATATGCAGTTATCTACTTCACACAGTATTCTTCTTGCTCACTTCTATTATATAAATACTTCATTTACTGGTACTTTAGATGCAGTGCCACAGAAGATAATTCAATTAGATCACAGAGCATGGAAGTCTAAAAAATAAGCCAACTATCTTATTTTAGATCAACACAAAGATGGATTCTTCTAAAAGCAAAACAAGCTGAATCACGCTTGGTGATAAGTGTGTCAATGTACTGACTCAATTTTAACTTTCCAAGTTGGACCACAAGGAATTTTACACTCAGTTTTTCATCTGACGTATGAACAATAATGTCTGCCTCCGCTACTAAAGGTCACTTAAGCTTATTTTAAATGGCATAACATGAGCGACTAATGTGATTTACAGCTATTTGCTGTAGAAAATTTGCACACCAGCTCCTATAGAATCTGAATTGTATCTAGTAATGTTTATTTTGCACCTATGATAGTATGCTTGCATCATCAACAAACATTACAGTTTGCAAACTGGAACATTGTTGAATGCTGCACTACACATCAAAGTGACCAAAATACATGTCACAACTTTTCAATGCAGTCACCAAGTCTCTGTAAGGAACAGTCAGAATACTTGACCAACCATGCAGTTCATTAATGATAGTCCTTCGCTCTTTGGTCTCACAGAGGCATTTGAGAACTTTTGTGTGAATGTCTTCAACACTGGAAAACCACTTTCTTCACCAGATGTCCTTTCAGCTTGCCAAAGTGATTGTCTGGATAATGTCATCTGTGAGTGGGGTCAATGGCATTCCTTCCCACAATTTGGAGTGTGTTTACAGTTGCAGTGTCATCTCACTCACAGCCTGTGATGCACCTGTTGTCTGTATTGCAGCAGGACTGTCCCTGCAGGATACCTGGAAGATGCTCTCTCTTCTGACAATATGTCACTCTTGTTGTGCTATAGTCTTAGCATGGAACAACATGTCTAACTTACTTTATGAAGTCTCTATATAAATTCAATCTATGTGGGAAAATACAGATTGCCACTTACCATAAAGATGACATGTTAAGTTGCAGACAGGCACAATTAAAAGACACTTTCACAAAGCTTTTGGCCACAGCCTTTGTCAGAAAAATAAAGAGAAACACAAACCATTCATTCAGACAAGCAAGCACAGCTCACACACATGCCCATCAACCCTGGCAGCTCAGGCCAGAATGCTCTGGACCGAGCTGCCACAGTTAATGTTTATATATGTGTAAGGTGTGCTTGCTTGTGTTAATGAATGGTGTGTGTTTCTCTTTCTTTTTCTGACAGTGACTGTGGCCGAAAACTTTGTAATAAGTGTCTTTTAATTGTGCCTATCAGCAACTTTACAGTAAGCAGCAATCTATCTTTTCCTGCATTGTTGATATCCCTACCTGGAGTTTCTGTTGTTTAATTCCATTCAAGAGCAGGCAGACATTGACAGGTGGCAATATTACATAACCACAGTTTATTACGTCATGGTTGCAAAATGCTGACATGAATTATTTACAGTGAAAAGACTGGCAAAAGTTGAAATCGGCAAAGATCAATTTGGGTTCAGGACAAATGTTTGACAATGTTGACTGCAATGCACTTTCTGAAATTCATAAGGTATCAGGGGTAAAATACAGGGACTGAAAGGCTATCTACAATTTGCAGAAAAATCAAAGTACATTTACAGTGGCAAGAATATAAAAGAGAAGCAGTAGTTGTGAAAGAAACAAGACAGGGTTTTTCCCCATCCCAGGTGTTATTCAGCCTGCAAGTAAGCAAGTAGAAAAGGAAACCAAGGTGAAATTCGGAAAAGGCATGTGGTGTGTTGAATACATGCGAAGAACAGGCACATTTCAGCTCCCATTTGAAGCACTTCTCCAACAAGCTTTATAACTGACATATCAAAGGCTGGCACTCATAGTCTTCCTACTGACTTAAATTTTGTAAGAGATCCTGTCGGTACCGGTAGGAATACAACGGTTTCTCCAATAGGCACTAAAAAAGAAAACAAAAGTAAGGGACTTTCACACTAAATCTAGATGTTATAGAAGCTATAAAAGACTTCTAAATAACATGTTATGAAGTTTCTGAGAACGTTCATTTGGAGCACAACATTGTGTGGTAGTGAATCGTGAACTGTAGGCAAATTGGGAAAAAAAATTGGATCAAGGCACTTGAGATGTGGTGCTATAGAACGAAGCTGAAAATTAGGTAAACTGGTACGATAAGTAATGAATAGGTTCTCTGCAGAGTCGGTGAAGGGAGATACATTTATGGAAAACACTGCGAAGAGTAATGGACATGATAACACGACATGTAAAAAGACATCAGGAAACCACTTCCACGGTTCTAGAGGAAGCAACAGAGGGTAAAAGCTGTAGGGTAGACAAATAATAGAGGAAGGCGGGCCGTAAGAAACCATTCAGAAGCCTCAGGGCTAAAATAATAAAAAAGCCAAAATAAAATAAAAATGGAGCAAAAGCAAAATCATATTTTGTAAGTTCAACGAAACTCACCTCGCAGCAAAATGCAGTGGACTTTCATTATTGTTGTTCTTCAGATTAATGCACGCGCCAAGTCGTATAAGGTTTTCGAGGCTCCGGATGTGGCCTTCTCGACTAGCGTAATGCAGAGGCGAGCATCCCGTGTTATCCTTCTCGTTCAGCAGTTGTAACAGTTGAGATTTGGACTGCGCCTGTTAGAAAGGAGCACACTCGTTATTTATAGTAGAAGAACGAACAATTTTTTAAGAACCAGTTTCTTATGCAGTAACTGCACGGTAATCTATATCAAGAGTGTGATTCACATATCCACCAAGAGCAGACTGTCATTGATTTTTGTTTAATCAGGCACTGAGTCACCCGCAAACCATTGAAATATGTGCCACAAATATACAAGCAGACTACTAACTTAGAAGGCTAACGCCAAACAGTACGTAAACGACCGTAACAGCGTTTCCTCTCATATTGTAGCGCCGATTGTCACGAACTATTGGCATTGTCTGTTGTTGGGAATCTTACAGAAATAATAACAATGGCTTCGAGAACGAAAGAGAAAGACAGAAATAAAAGCCGAAATAGAATTGAGTAAAAACATGGTAACACCGTAGCATGCAAATTCCTGTTTGAAAAGCGATATAATGTAGTTGTTTTAATGTTAGTTCGAATTAAGATTAATTTTTATTCATTATGGTCTAGTTTTTATACGCCGATGAAGGTAAAATAGACTTCCCACTGACTGAAGTGCTAACTAAAAATACAGATACAAATTATAGGCTTTATAAGCGTAGATGAATGACTTAAAAATGTCTGAATATTTACAGTCGTGGTAAGGCTTCACAGGGAAGTATTCATATGAAACATTAATGCTGTAGAAAATTTTGGGGCCATTCTGTGTCAAGTGGTTTTATTTCGGAAAACGTTCCCACATCATGATAAAGGATTTTTCTGAAAATTTATGTGAACATTCTCACATGTTTCAATGAACATTAGGGAAGGTTTATTTTCGCCAATATAATTTTCGAGATAGTCACTTGTTTGAAGCTACAGCGGAACTATCGTACGTGCATCCTTGAGGATTCGGCAAATTTGATGTCTAATATCCCGAGCGGTCTAAGGCGCTGCAGTCATGGACTGTGCGGCTGGTCCCGGCGGAGGTCCGAGTCCTCCCTCGGGCATGGGTGTGTGTATTTGTCCTTAGCATAATTTAGGTTAAGTAGTGTGTAAGCTTAGGGACTTATGACCTTAGCAGTTAAGTCCCATAACATTTCACACACATTTGAGCATTTTTTTGTATATCATCTTCGACAATATTCTATTGAAAGAAACAAAACTAGGTCATCTTGTACAACTTGTTGGGTTCTGTTAATCGAAGTAATAGAAAATGATATCTTGAGCAATTTTCATGTGGATAATATAAAGCAACGTCGGCCGAAAAAAATGACGGATGAAAAAAATGTTAAGTTTAGCTTTTTATATCTCCGCAAGTACTGTTTGACCATGATAACTTGAAGATTTCGCTAGTGCAGCTAGAAGCGGAGAAAATCAGCGCTACTTGAAAGATATTCATTTGCCTCCGAGCGCTGTGAACGTCATGCTCCTCCTAGACGCGAACTATTACGAAAGGCTTCTGTCCACTAGCAAGTAACTTCTGTAAGCACTTGCTGAGTGCTTCATTAGAACAAAAACTTGCTCAAGTTTACTTCTTCAAGTCACTTGGTTAAGTTTACTTCAGGAACGTGCTTCAGGTACTTGTAGGAGAAGTGCAGTCATTTTTAAAAACCAGAGCAGCTGCCTCTGTTGTTGTATCATTATTAATGAATAAAAATCATTATGAAACACAAAAATAAAAAATAGGGCAATGTTAGAGGGGTACCTATTGATGTTACCAGGAAACAGCACTCAATTATCTAAAATCAACGGACTTCATTTGGATTAAGAACTTTGGGCACGTCGTATTTTGAACATCTGTTGTCGACTGTATAAACAAATATTCGATAACAGGAACCAAATTGCGGCACAGTATCTCTCCAAGAGACTGCCTTTTATACACTTTTCGATTTTGCCAGCAGTATTTATTACTTTTACCACAAATGAAATGCATTTATGTTTACTAAAAAAATCTGCTCAAATTTAAAAACGTCTGTACAGCCATTTTATTTGACTTTTTGGTGAAAGAAATTGGTTGTTAAATTCATTTCGTACTTCCCTGACTGATGGTGCCAATTACGTTTAGGGTTTCCAATGGTAAATTTGTTTCGGCCCGTCTGTCTTTTTTTTTTTTTTTTTTTTGTGCCATTCTCGTTTTCGGTACTGATATTTTCGCGCCGGCACCGAATACACACAACTTCTGTAAGTATGAGAAAAACTTGCACGACATGACGAGTTCGGCAAGTACCTGCTGCAAGATGCAACAAACTACAATGAATTTTCAGTCTGTAGCGGAGTGTGCGCTGAACTGAAACATTCTGACAAATTAAAGCTGTATACCGGCCCGGAATCGAACATGGGACCCCAGTCTCGCACAGTTTTAATTTGTTGCGAAGTTTAATGCAAGGAATTGTTTCCACGAACTTGTGAACTTCTTGAAGTTGACAAAACGAGTGGACGTCGAAGGGCGGGGGGGGGGGGGGGAGGTGTTTGCAGATATGGAGGTTCCTAACATTCCACCCAATGCAGTGATTGTATGGATAATGTTCCGCACTACGGCAGGAAGTTAGAACGCCTCATAAATATGATTTCAGGATTACGATGTCAGAGTGGTCGCGAGACAGTCAACTGAACTGCAACGACTCAATGAGGAACGCTGAACTGCTAGCTAAAATAAAGACAAACAAATCAGCCGTGAAAGTTTACGTCGAGTATATAACACAATTTCAGGGAGAACAATGTCACTGGTGATATGTCGAAGGAAAGATTGCAAAATCTTGTTAATGCTGCTTTCCTTTCAATTACTGCACAGGACTGGCAAGATTACTGCAGGAAAGTGCACCAGCTAGAGCAAGAGTATTGGACACTAGATGGAATAAAGGAAATAACCATCGACGAAGTTATTAGCAATACCACGCCCTCAAGCGATGATAATGATGATCTAGATTCAAATGCAAATGACAGTGATGTTTAGTGAACACCATTTTGACAATTAAATACACTTTGTAAACATTACTGCTGTGCTGTGCTTAAGAAATCAAATATTCAAACAGCTTCCAAAAATCAGTTTTTGACTTTCGATTCATAGTGTCTTAAGTTGTACATTCATCTACTTTCATTATTCATTATTTTCGATAAACAAATAAGTTATAAGTGAAACTCTCGAGCATGAATATGTCAACAGATCAGGTGATTTCCGATCCCTTCGGAAGCGACACTTAAGCGGGCAATATTTCCGTGAGTGCCGTCTTCAATTTAGTGTTAACAGAACAGTTGCCATGAAAGGAGCTAAAACTGTTACTATAAAAAACAAGCGGACATGAAAAAAATGCGCCAGACTTGTTCTTTCATGATATGCTGACGATACTAAACTTAATCCAATGATCATTTTCAAGCGCAAAACAATGCAAAAACTTTCTGAAATACCACCATCTGGATGAGCCTTAGTATGAAATTATGGATTAACAAAGTGTGAGAGAGAAGGAAAGGCGGTTTATTAAAGAAACGTTCTCTTCTTGTGCAAGATCAGTCAGTAGTCATTTAAAAAATTCTGTGAACGAGAAACTGAGACAGGGAGATACATAGCTTGCTGTTATTCCAGGAGGACTTACTTCAATAGTGCAACTTCTTGATGTCTCGATAAATAAACCATTTATAGTGTATAGGAGAGAGGAATGGAACAAATTTGTGATGCATGAAACACAACATGAATTCACACCGAAGGGGGCTTTAAAACGACTTGTAATCAAAAATGTGTGTCAGTGGATAAAACAGCCGTGGTTTAGAGTGAGAGAAGACATTCTTGTCAAATCTTTCAAGAAGTGCGGCATAAGTAACGCTCTCGATGTCAGTGAAGACTATCTTACATATGTAGAGGACAACGATGACGATGAAGAGGAAGAAAAAGAAAAAAAGTTCAAATGACGATTTTCAGGGATTTTAAAGGAAAACAAGAATTTTTTTAGTCTGGCTTTGTAATCTAATAATAAAAGTGGAAATATATATATCTTTTTAAAAATGTGTAAATATTAAGGTGCGTCTTATAGTCCATAGCGTCTTATAGACCGTAAAATACGGCAGCCGGCCGGAGTGGCCGTGAGGTTCTGGGCGCTACAGTCTGGAACCGAGCGACCGCAGGTTCGAATCCTACCTTGGGCATGGATGTGTGTGATGTCCTTAGGTTAGTTAGGTTTAATTAGTTCTAAGTTCTAGGCGACTGATGACCTCAGAAGTTAAGTCGCATAGTGCTCAGAGCCATTTGAACCATTTGAAAATACGGCAACAAGCATTAGTAAACACACGGAAATTATCCGTCTCAATTGACTTTTATTAATTTCGTTACTCCTAGTTACATGTTTTTGTTGTGGTCTTCAGTCCTGAGACTGGTTTGATGCAACTCTCCATGCTACTCTATCCTGTGCAAGCTTTTTCATCTCCCAGTACCTACTCCAACCTACATCCTTCTGAATCTGCTTAGTGTATTCATCTCTTGGTCTCCCTCTACGATTTTTACCCTCCATGCTGCCCTCCAATACTAAATTGGTGATCCCTTGATGCCTCAGAACATGTCCTACCAACCGATCCCGTCTTCTGGTCAAGTTGTGCCACAAACTTCTCTTCTCCCCAATTCTATTCAATACCTCCTCATTAGTTATGTGATCTACCCATCTAATCTTCAGCATTCTTCTGTAGCACCACATTTCGAAAGCTTCTATTCTCTTCTTGTCTAAACTATTTACCGTCCACGTTTCACTTCCATACATGACTACACTCCATACAAATACTTTCAGAAACGACGTCCTGACGCTTAAATCTATACTCGATGTTAACAAATTTTTCTTCTTCGGATATGCTTTCCTTGTCATTGCCAGTCTACATTTTATATCCTCTCTACTTCGACCATCATCAGTTATTTTGCTCCCCAAATAGCAAAACTCATTTACTACTTTAAGCGTCTCATTTCCTAATCTAATTCCCTCAGCATCACCCGATTTAATTCGACTACATTCCACTATCCTCGTTTTGCTTTTGTTGATCATCATCTTATATCCTCCTTTCAAGACACTGTCCATTCCGTTCAGCTGCTCTTCCAGGTCCTTTGCTGTCTCTGACAGAATTACAATGTCATCGGCGAGCCTCAAAGTTTTTATTTCTTCTCCGTGAACTTTAATTCCTATTCCTAATTTTTCTTTTGTTTCCTAGCTACATATCCTCCCTTATTTTGTGTCTCTTCCCAGTAAGAGACATGTTAACCTGCTGAGATATCTATGCAGTATCGTGTGAAGAAAGTCAGCCCCATGTCGTTCTCAGTAGACTCTGCTGGTAATCATCAATGAGAATTTCAGGCGGCTATCCGCACTCGTGTAGCTTCTGATAAGTCTGATAAGTTTTTCCGCCTCTTATGACGCTTTACATAAACAGGAAGAACACGAAAAGACGCCTCTACAATAGAACACTAATACGCAGATAGATTTCAAACTTAATCCATTTCTAATTTAGTCATTCTGTTCAGACAAACTACTCGTAGGATGATAGTTATACAACACGCTAACATTGCGATTATACAGAAAATATTTAGCACTTTATTCTTAACATATCGACATGTTCTTATACACAGTGAAGATAACCACAGTTTTAACTCGTGTTTCTTGTCGCTGCTCTAGTACTGCCAGAAAGTTTGTTCAGCTTGCCTGTAACAAATTATAAGTCTCTCCACTACAAAACTTAAATAAACCAGTTTAATAGGCTGCGTGTACAGAAGCTAGCCAAATGACCATGACATTCTTACTCTTGTTTTCGCAAAATGGGAAGAGTAACAACAGTTCCACGTTTCTGCCGACAAGCTGAAATGACGGTCGCCCGTTGTTGCTGTAGCTAAAAATATACCGACTGTGAGATTGAATATAAATTATTATGGCTTGTGTTACAAACTAAAATGCATCGTATTATAAAGCATTAACATTTAGACATACGGACAGAACAAAATTTTCCTGCCATTACGTAGCTAGCTAGGACCTCGCCGGGACACTCTGAGATAGGATTGTAGAAATAAATTTTAGGATTGTAGAAATAAATTTTAAAAATTGTTTAATATAATTAATTTTTATTTATAACACAATTACATGGAACCTGTTGTAGCAGAATTAGTTGGTACACTACAGTTGGTACAACATATTTTTCGCAAGATCTCACTTTTTTCAGCAAGTCTTTTTTCCCCTTTTAAGTATTTATAAAACTTCGTGCAAGTAAGCTTGTAGTTAAATTAGCACTGTAAGACTGGTTCCATAGTCCCTGGCAGCAGTGGATTTCATTCATCAGTCCACTGGGCCGACTTCAGCGAAAATACTCCTTCCACAGTGGCGTTGTGTGCGGGAATAGAAAACAAATACCTCGCACATTCTTAGCAGTTGGCATTTGCGTTCAGGGATTTCTGTTTCCTTAAGAAAGTAAATCCAACTTTCTTCCACGGACTGTTTAGACTTCCATTCTTCCGAGTCACGCTTAGTTTCTAAAAAGCTCTTCAGATACATATATTTCTGAAAAAATTGTCGCCTGAAATCTTCACACTGTTTTTAGTCGGGTATATAATAATGTTTTCAGTCATCACCCAACCTGGGGTTTCAGATAACGTCATACAGTCAAATACTTGATATTTATTAAAAGAAACAGGCCATTTCTCTAAGTAATCAAATGCTATGTTATAGAAAATCATTTTAACCTCCTCAAATTTCGAAATCAAATTAATTATTTCTTGGTTATGGTTCTCATTCTTTTATTTGTTGCCGCGCAGGATTAGCCGAGCGGTGTAAGGCGCTGCTGTCATGGACTGTGCGGCTGTTGGTTCCGGCGGAAGTTCGAGTCCTCCCTCGGGCATGGGTGTGTGTGTTTGTCCTTAGGATAATTTAGGTTAAGTAGTGTGTAAGCTTAGGGACTGATGACCTTAGCAGTTAAGTCCCATAAGATTTCACACACATTTGAACATTTTTTTTATTTGTTCAAATTCATCTCGGTGTCGATTAATATATTTCTAATTTCAGCTATCGGGACACTATTCTTCTCAACGCTTTTTATTTTTGTTTTTCAAACAGAGCCCAATTTGACTGCAGAAACATGAAATAAATTTCAATGATCGGATGACTGAAAAATCTGAAATTATTTTAGGTGGCCTGTCTTCGGAGTCCACAAATTGTTTTAATGGAATCCAAAGCTTAAGAATTCTCTCAACTGCGGACATTAACGACAGCGATCTTGTTTTTGAGTGTGACAGAAGAGCCAAGTGATTGACATCAACGTATAGGCAGAAAAATTTCAGCTTCTCTGTCCTTATCGTGTATATTGAAAAATAATTAAATATTTTCATGACGATTATTTTAATGTCGACATTTAAGAGTCCAGCAACGCATGATATAGTATTGTGGAGAATATGGGCAGGGCATCCAATTCCTTCTACATTTTTTCCTAGTTCTTCTTTAATTTGGTGAAACACACCCCGCTGGCCAAGTCTCTGAAGCTTTCGAAGTTGGTATTGGTACTGTCTCTGCAAAAAGCGATAATTTATCTAATGGAATTTGCAGTTGTCTTAAAGTATCTAATCAAAACTTTGCAGTTGTTTCCGACACTTCATTAGTCAGCGAATCACACTTTAACAGTTTCTGTTAGATTCCTTCAGTTTCAATAGTGTGTTGAAAAACAACTGAACAACTTTCAGCCTTGTGGAACGACGCGTGCCTATGCCGTAAAATGAAACTTTTTGCAGATGTTATACGTATTAGGACACGGATTGTGGTGCTAGAATATTTTTAACAATCGCGGTAGCTTTGGACTTGGCTGTAGACTACTTTGCGGCGACTTAGGAGTCGTTATACAGTGAGACATTCAGTTTTACGGTACAGTCAAGAGAACTGTCGGATTGATGATGCTTGACAACATTTGTGCTGTTGTTATTGTTAGTTGTGCAGCAGCTACCTAGGCATTGTTGGCTTCAGTCCCGTTATCTTCAAATGGTTCAAATGGGACTTAACATCTTAGGTCATCAGTCCCCTAGAACTTAGAACTACTTCAACCTAACTAACCTAAGGACATCACACACATCCATGCCCGAGGCAGGATTCGAACCTGCGACCGTCGTGGTCGCGCGGTTCCAGACTGTAGTGCCTAGAACCGCTCGGCCGGCTACGATGTTAGACACAGCGAACACAAACATACCGGTAACCGTCCCGTTCCTCGGTATAATGAATGCAATATCTTTCGGATACTTGCGATTTTTTGACGCGGTAAATTTACAGGCCACACATGATATTGCTTCTATACATTTATCAGACTCGTTTATAGAAAACAATTTTTTAGTGTTCTTTGATGACTGTTTTACCTCGCTGCTGTTACAAACATCTTTATCCGACTGCCAATATTAATTACAGACTTGCACGGACTACGGGGTTGGACAAAAGTACAGAAAGACCACGAGAAATGCATGCTTGGACATAAATGCAGATGCTGCCGGAGCCTGCAGGCTGCTCTGTTGTATTTGACCACGAACGACACCTGTGCAATGTCCTCAATACGTTTAAAGTGTCAGTCGAGGTCAGAACAGTGTTCTGTTTAGTTGTGAGTGCGGTATGTCGGAGAAAAGTGAATTCGAATGTGGGCAGAGTGTTGGTGCTGGTGTGGGTGCTTCTGTAACCAAGGTAGTCGAAGTGTTTTGGGTTTCAAGAGGCATCATATCGAAGACTTATAACGCATACAGGGAAAGCGGAAAAACATCATCTGCTATGCCACAGCGCGGACGAAAGTGTGTATTGAGTGATCGGGACAAACTGTGCATGGGGGCTTAAATAAAAAGAAAGGACTAATATTAAAGAACAAATGCAATAATTGTAGTAGCTGTGTCTCGTAACCGGTTGGCCCTGAGTAGTATTAGCACGCAATCTGACTGCATAAAATAAAAATAAAGAATGACAAGGAATTTCCATTAACACAATTGATTAATTAAGTCCCCTGCGACTATAAAAGCTACGAAACAACAAAGCACAAGTGTAACTGTTCTGTGTGTGGTAGTGTGACTTAACGTACATGTATCTGGCTCGGTTCTTTCTCAATACGACAAAATATTTTAAACACCATTTACAATGAACTAATTGAAAAAACTGAAATACTGTAATTGCACATAGAAACCAGAATTACAAGTCTAATAAATGAACACGAGCCAGATGCTTTGTTGACTGTACCTGTGAGCAAGAGGGATTGTCATTAAAGAAAACTGTAATACCGTTTTACCTCATTATATATTGACGAAAATTCCATTACACCAGCATCATAAATCAAAAGCCCCTCTCCTTTCTCAAATATATTCTGACATTTGCAACTTCTTCCATCTACACTCCTGGAAATGGAAAAAAGAACACATTGACACCGGTGTGTCAGACCCACCATACTTGCTCCGGACACTGCGAGAGGGCTGTACAAGCAATGATCACACGCACGGCACAGCGGACACACCAGGAACCGCGGTGTTGGCCGTCGAATGGCGCTAGCTGCGCAGCATTTGTGCACCGCCGCCGTCAGTGTCAGCCAGTTTGCCGTGGCATACGGAGCTCCATCGCAGTCTTTAACACTGGTAGCATGCCGCGACAGCGTGGACGTGAACCGTATGTGCAGTTGACGGACTTTGAGCGAGGGCGTATAGTGGGCATGCGGGAGGCCGGGTGGACGTACCGCCGAATTGCTCAACACGTGGGGCGTGAGGTCTCCACAGTACATCGATGTTGTCGCCAGTGGTCGGCGGAAGGTGAACGTGCCCGTCGACCTGGGACCGGACCGCAGCGACGCACGGATGCACGTCAAGACCGTAGGATCCTACGCAGTGCCGTAGGGGACCGCACCGCCACTTCCCAGCAAATTAGGGACACTGTTGCTCCTGGGGTATCGGCGAGGACCATTCGCAACCGTCTCCATGAAGCTGGGCTACGGTCCCGCACACCGTTAGGCCGTCTTCCGCTCACGCCCCAACATCGTGCAGCCCGCCTCCAGTGGTGTCGCGACAGGCGTGAATGGAGGGACGAATGGAGACGTGTCGTCTTCAGCGATGAGAGTCGCTTCTGCCTTGGTGCCAATGATGGTCGTACGCGAGTTTGGCACCGTGCAGGTGAGCGCCACAATCAGGACTGCATACGATCGAGGCACACAGGGCCAACACCCGGCATCATGGTGTGGGGAGCGATCTCCTACACTGGCCGTACACCACTGGTGATAGTCGAGGGGACACTGAATAGTGCACGGTACATCCAAACCGTCATCGAACCCATCGTTCTACCATTCCTAGACCGGCAAGGGAACTTGCTGTTCCAACAGGACAATGCACGTCCGCATGTATCCCGTGCCACCCAACGTGCTCTAGAAGGTGTAAGTCAACTACCCTGGCCAGAAAGATCTCCGGATCTGTCCCCCATTGAGCATGTTTGGGACTGGATGAAGCGTCGTCTCACGCGGTCTGCACGTCCAGCACGAACGCTGGTCCAACTGAGGCGCCAGGTGGAAATGGCATGGCAAGCCGTTCCACAGGACTACATCCAGCATCTCTACGATCATCTCCATGGGAGAATAGCAGCCTGCATTGCTGCGAAAGGTGGATATACACTGTACTAGTGCCGACATTGTGCATGCTCTGCGCCCTGTGTCTATGTGCCTGTGGTTCTGTCAGTGTGATCATGTGATGTATCTGACCCCAGGAATGTGTCAATAAAGTTTCCCCTTCCTGGGACAATGAATTCACGGTGTTCTTATTTCAATTTCCAGGAGTGTATACATTACACCAACCGAACAGCGTCTACTCTCTCGCCCAACAGAACAACAACTGTCCTCGACATCCTCTGAACTACTACTGCCCAGTGGAGGGGGCGGAATAATAATCTTTGGCGCAATCTCTGGCGCTGTGACTCAGTATAGCCAGCTTCCAACAGTCATTGAAGAGGCTCTGACGAAAAATGATAGGATGACAGTCGGCAAAATTCACTACAGAGCTGAATGCCGTACTTGCATATCCTGTCAGCATCAAAACAGCTCGAAGGGAGCTCGGTATGCTGGAAATCGCAGGGCGAGTTGGAATTCCAAAACCACTTATAAGTGATGCAAATAGCGGTAACAGGAAGACTGTGGAGCAATGGAAGGAAGTCATTTGCTTGGATGAGTCTAATTTCACACAGTTTCCAACTAAAAGGCCGAATTCACGTTAGAATAGTGTAACATAGGGGGTTCGGTGATTGGACAGCCATATCGTGGTATTCTCTGGGCCCCATGGGTACTCTGGAAAGGCGCATTACTGCCAGGGGTTATGTGACCATCTTGGCTGCTCAGGCCTATCGCATGGTACAAAGTTTGTTTCCCAAAAGTGATGCTGTGTTCCAAGACGACTGAGCCCCTGTTCACACAGCTCGCGTCGTCAAGGACTGGTTTTGTGAGCACGAGGATGAACTGTCGCATCTCCCCTGGCCACCACAGTGACCAGATCTCAATACTCTTGAGCCTTTGTGGTGTCTTTTGGAGGGAAGGGTGCTTAATCACTATGCACCACCACTATCGTTACATGAACTTCGCACTGTTTTTGCAGGAAAAAATGGTATAAAATTCCCTTGGAAACCATACAGGAGCTATATTTATCAATTTTGAGATGAGTGGAAGCTGTTTTGAATACCCACGGTTTTCCTACGCCGTTTTTGGCACGGCAGTGTGTTGTGAGTTTGGTGTATCCATATTTTTGTCCACCCCCTGTAACTGTTGCTTGAATGCTGCTGATGATATACAGAAATATACGTTATACTCTAAATGCAGCAGGTTAAGAAACTTCCTGGCAGATTAAAACTGTGTGCCGGACCGAGACTCGAACTTGGGACCTTTGTCTTTCGCGGGCAAGTGCTCTACCGACTGAGCGACCCAAGCACGACTCACGCCCCCTCCTCACAGTTTTAATCCTGCCAGTACCTCGTCTCCTACCTTACAAACTTCACAGAAGCTCGCCTGCGAACCTTGCAGAACTAGCACTCCTGGAAGAAAGGATATTGCGGAGACATGGCTAAGCCACGGCCTGGGGGATGTTTCTTGAATGAGCACTTCTGGTAGAGCATTTGCCCGCGAAAGGCAAAGGTCCCGAGTTCGAGTCTCGGTCCGGCACACAGTTTTAATCTGCCAGGAAGTTTGATATGAACGCACACTCCGCTGTAGAGTGAAAATTTCATTCTACAGCAGGTTAAGATCGTTTAAGACCCGATGGCGCAGACTCAGAGACCGCCACGAAACGTGAGCTGTAAGCAAACCTTTATGACTTGGTCGGCAAATTCCTCGAGCCGGCCCCCGTTCATGACGACGAGGTGCAGCACGTTGCGGTGGTTGACGTCCTTCAGGTGTATGTTGGCGCCCAGCCGGATGAGGCTGTGCACGGTCCGCCAGCCGCCGCGGGAGGCGGCCAGCAGCAGCGGCGACCGGCGCTCCTTGTCCAGCGCGTTTACGTCTGCTCCCTGCAACACGCGGGCTCGTATTTCTAGACTGCTTACCCCACTCAAGAAATTCAATCTTATTTTTTAAAGTACTGTTGTAGCGGGAGAATAACAGGAAAGGAGCAAAAACGTTCAATGGCGTGCACCAAAATTGAGATCGCTCCTACTGCATTACGATGCATTCTCTGACGCTGAAACTACGAGCGTATTCATTCACTACGTGAAAATGTGAGAAACTACATAATTCAATGTCATCTAATAAGTTGGAGCACGTGATTCCATTATGATTTGTTAAAATCAATAACTGGTTGGGTTGGGTTGTCTGTGGGAGGAGACCAGGCAGCGAGGTCATCGGTCTCATCGGATTAGGGAAGGAAGGGGGAGGAAGTCGGCCGTGCCCTTTCAAAGGAACCATCCCGGCATTTGCCTGGAGCGATTTAGGGAAATCACGGAAAACCTAAATCAGGGCGGTCGGACGCGGGACAATAACTGGTGTACCTGTTGTTCTGAAGAAGGATATGTGTCGCATCCCCTTAAATTTCTCTATGACAAATTTCCGCATTTTTGCACATTCTCCAGTAGAGTATAAATCTGCCTAGAAAAATGAACGTTACGTTCCGTTTGATTTAGCAAATGTTTGGCTTTCAACAGGTCATCGAACAGAGGAGGTTATATAAATGTTGAAATACAGGGTGTCTCAAATCTTCTGGGTCAAACTGAAATCGGTGACAGTGTGTCCACAACCGATTATATTGGGGTAGGGAACGAATGGTCGGAAATCCACACTTATTGTGTTATGAACACACACACCGCACACCGCATAACAACAGCGTAGCTCATAGTAATTGTTTAAAGTGACGACCGCCAGTTTCAGTGTGCATAAACATGGCAACGGCGCATAAAGTTCTGCAGCACCCTCTCAAAGATCCCTGCTGTCTGTTGTACCAGGAGACAAGCAGCTTGGACCCTAGCAAGCAGGTCTTCAACAGGTTTTACGGGGTTTCATACACCAGAATCTTGACGTAACCCCAGAGGAAAAAGTCCAGAGGAATGAGATCCGGCTATCGCGCTGGCCATGGGATGGACTTTTCCTTCCACTCCAACGGTGATGGTTCATGTTGTTCAGGTGTCTGCAGACATTAATATTGGAGTGGGCTGGTGCACTGTTGTGTTGGGACCACATCCTTTTGCGAATCCAAGAACTGTGGCAGCACATCTCGCAGGAACAGCAGGTAACGTGGACCAGTCAAAGGGGAAGTGGGGGAAGCAGCAAATAAGGTCCTACGTTGACAGAGAACCGTTCCTGGTGGCGACCGATGTCAGCGGCGTGGGGATTGTCCTCGTTCCAGACATCGCTGCTGCGGCTGATGAAAACACCATCACAGGTGAGTGAGACCTCACCCCTGAACGATGCAAACTCTACGAAGTACGGCACTACAACACTGCGGTGGACAATACACTGAAAAATGAATGCGGGGCTCAAAATCCGTTGGTCCAAGTGATTGCACACACTCTATGTAATAGGGGTGTAAGACCTGTTCCGACAGTACTCCTCACACTGCATCCTTCGAAGTGTGGGTTTCACTCAAGTTGACGGGTGTTTATTGATGGTTTTTCGGCCACACGATCCAACACCATCTCCTCAAAGCCTGGCGTTCGGACATGATTTTGGTCGGAACCTCGGCTGACTCTGCGGCGTGAACGATCCAGTCTCTCGTCATTCGGTATCCAATTAGGATGACCCCCTCTGGGAAACAGTTCTCTGTACATTCGTGCTGCTTTATGGACACTACTTCAAAAATGGTTCAAATGGCTCTGAGCACTATGGGACGTAACTTCTAACGTCATCAGTCCCCTAGAACTTAGAACTACTTAAACCTAACTAACCTAAGGACATCACACACATCAATGCCCGAGGCAGGATTCGAACCTGCGACCGTAGCTGTCGCGCAGTTCCAGACTGTAGCGCCTAGAAGCGTTCGGCCACTCCGGCCGACGACACTACATCCTACACTGTCTTACATTAAGTGTATGTCTGATAACTCTCGCCGGCAGCGGTGGCCGAGCGGTTCTAGGCGCTTCAGTCGGGAACCGCGCTGCTGCTGCTGTGGTCGCAAGTTAGAATCCTGCCTCGGTCATGGATGTGTGTGATGTCCTTAGGTTAGTTAGGTTTAAGCAGTTCTAAGTCTAGCGGACTGATGACCTCAGGCGTTAAGTCCCATAATGCTTACAGCCACTTCAACCATTTGATATCTCTCGTGACGTTCCATCTTTGACTACGTGTCATGCACTGTACTCTGCAACACACCTCACCATCGACGTATCACAAGCTTTCTGATGCAATGGACAACTGATACCGGGACAGTGCTCTGCGTGCGGCACAGGTTAATGCGCTGGTGTGATGCTTGCGTGCGTCACACTACACACGTGCCGTGAGCTGTTTTGTACAGTATGTCTGTCTCGCCGTAAGAGGTGTATGCTGTTTATCACCCGTTGCCCGTCCCAGTGTACAGCAGCTACCCAGGATCTTGGCGAAAATGCGCCAACTCAGCATGCGTCTTTGCATTACGTGCAGTGAGACTAGCGGTCGTCACTTCGAACAATTTTTGAGTAACGTTATTGTTATGTTGTGTACTCTGCGTATATCTGTAACACAATAAATATGCATTTCGGACCACTGGTCCCCTATCTCAATACGATCAGTTGAGGATCCACTATCGTCTGTTTGAGATTGATCCATACATTTTGAGACCCCTGCATGTATATTACAGTCCGCCTCCGTAGTGCAGCGGTAGCGTTACCGTCTACTACGCAGAGGGGCCCGGGTTCGATTCCCGGCAGGGGAGTGGGTGTTGTGTGTCCTTCATCATCATTGACGCGAAAGTCGCCGGAGTGGTGTCAACTAAAAAGACTTGCAATATGGAGGCCGAACCCCGAAGGGGATATCCCGGCCAATAAATGCCATACGATCATTTCATTTTTTGTGTGTTACAAAGCACTACCTATTTGCACATGATATTTAAATGGCTGTAGATGTTATGAGAGAAAAGCACACGGGACTACTTCGCCGTACCAACGCGTGACATTGATTAGTTGAGACATTCATTCATAGGTACATCAATCACGTCGCGTGGATCCACCGTGAAAGAGAGCCTCTACGAGCATAAGATACGCGTCAACAAAGATAAGTAAGTATTATGTACATCACACTAACAATTAACTATGGATGTCTTCTCTAAAATATTTGTTCTTACTCAGATTAAATACAACACAGTAAAGTTAACAGAAATGGTGCTAGACTGAAAGCAGATGCTGTTTTCTCAGATTACGTATTTACATAATTCTGTTTATCATACACAGTAGTTTGGTGGATGGTTATGGCAGTGTAATAGTACTCTCGGTGCTACACAATTAGTATGTAACAATCTGTCGGAATTTTTGCGAGGAAAGTATCTATCGTCAATGACGATCATTGCCATTGCATTGCCTTGTATGATACGTTTCGCTGATGGCACTGCAGATCACTGAGGGCAGTAGCGCTGACGCAAAATATTGCGCTAACAGTCGAGAAGGGTTAGTCTGCACAGTCCTCTCCCGGGATAACTATAAATATATCCACGGCCGAGTAACTGTAGTCTTTCTCGTTAATTAGCTGGTTCTCTGGTTCAACGTTAACGGGCCACTTTTCCTCAAAAGAAGAACGGTCCCTCTGGTGAAAGTACACCACTGGCCATTAAAAGTGCATCACCGTTAAGGAGGGTCGTTTAGGACATTGGAAATGTCAATTTTGAATTTATGTTTTATTTATTAGCAGAAACTATGGACAACAGGTTCCTAAGGTTTAAATGATCAAATTGCCTCCTGAATGGCTGAAAAATAATTAAATGTGTGACGTGACCTTTCTGGTACGCTCACCTTTTTGAAACATCACATCAGTACTAGTTCGGTCAACAACGATTCCGTGGATTACGTTCAAGCAAACTTGAACGGGATACATCTAGAAGGCTGTGATATATACTCTTTACTTTTATGTATCATATGTGACTCTTTTCTGTCTCTTAGGGAACAAACCAGCTGGGCACAACAGCCTCACAAAGAAGATGATAGCCACTTTTTAAGTGTGTTACAACAAGATCAGACAGAACCTGTCCAGTGTAATCGAATTAAGAAGTGCAGCAAGGGCTGCATATTTCCACATGGTGTCAACAGATGAAGATCCCATTCATCATCTGTACCACGTTAGCTGGTGTAAATATCTGCAGGATCAGAGGGATAACAACTCATACATTCACAAGGAGAGGCTTACAAACTATATCCTGTATGTTGTCAAGCCCACTGCTGCAGTTGTCAGAATTGGAACTTACGATGCAGTTATTGTATTTAAAGATGGGAACGAAGGGAGGATGAATGTATTAGAGACATCTTGAGAAAAATATATTTACAGTGCCTCTCTGCAGCTGGAGAGACAGCTGAATACTTGGCAAAGAAAAGATGGGAGTGAGCAAGAAGCCAGAAGAGAAGACTTCATGGGAAAGAGGACCATGAGTACAAACCTGGGGCCTTCCGAAGAAGTGACATAAGAAAAAACTTTAGGTTTAACTTTAAATTGCATTTCCTAAAAAGTGTGGGTTTTAAAGTTTATTTACCTTTTTCTCAAAATCTACGAAGGCTAGAATTATGAAATTTGGTAAACGTATTTCTGTAAATCCAGTAAATATTGGTTCAAGAGTAAATTTTGAAATTATGAATATAAGCTGAGATATGGGGCAAAGTTCTTGGAATTTTGCATGAATTTTATATTATACTTGCAGAATTATAATTAAAAACTATTCAAATTCTCTTTACTTGATATATTCAAGAAAACCTCACGAGAGAAACTTTCTATATGCAAAGGAATGAAACAGAAAAAAATTTGTAGCAATCTCTTGATTATTTTCTGAGTAGAGATAACATATATTATTTTTGGAAAGAAAAATTTTTAAATTACACAAAAAAGTTAAATACATATACTGCAAGCATTTAACAGTAAATGTGTTAACTTCATGATGCAAAATTTCATTGAAATATCTTCAAGATTGTGAGTCTGATGCATCTTTTAAACAGCATGTATTTTTCATGAACGTCCACACTTAAGTGTACTACTTGCTGGGACGTAGAAATCAATTAGCAATACTGTGCAATTCCTCCGTTGACTCGACAAAAAAATTAATAAATCTGCTTCTAAGTTCGGAAGATTTCCAAGTTCTGTTAAGTAGCGAACATTCCTGCTCATCAGCGTAGTCGGTGGTCGCTGTCATAAAATAAAAGTACGTAGGGAAAAAGAACGTAATGAAGACTTTTTTACTTTTATGTAAATTCCAAATATAATAACAAATACTGAATTAGAATTTATAAATAAAATTACTTTTCATTTTAGTTACTGGCCGTATAAAAGTAAATCAAAGTTTCATATAAAGTACAGTGAATGAGTAACAACGATCGGGTCGCAAAAAGGACCGGTCAACATTGAATTACTTCGCAAGGATGAAAGAGTTTGCCCGCCTGTAAGGGCGAAGTGTGGAGCAGAATGGACTGTGAGCAAGGTAATCATTATTGCGGCTTTACACAGGAGTGGCACCACAAGTCTGCTATCCAGACTAGTCCCTGTTCTGCGTACATCATGACGATGGGCATATGCCCATGTGTGAAGACTCCGTGGAGAACGAAAGTTGCCAGACTGCAGTGCCATCGTCGTCGTCGGGATGGTATGGGGAGCCACTGTATACACAGAATAATCACCCTGGTTCGCACCATGGAGTATAAATATTTATAGAATGAGCATTAGGATGTGCAGAACGAGAATGCAATCCACAGTATCTCTTGCAGCTCAAGTCACGTGATTTTGGGACGGTGCGTTTTAGCCCTTATAGCGCTTAGCGTATTTTGAGTGTTATTACTTCGCTGTTACGGATAGATCACCTCCAGAAGTATCGTGATACTTTGTATACGTGTTTTACAGGCATCTTAACAATTTAATACCAGGAACTGAAGTTGGCTTAAAGTAAAGAACAAGTCTTGTGCTTTTTCGCCACAGTAATCATAGCTCATATTCTACTTTATCTACGTTTTTTCGGTAACATTATAAGAAGCAAGAGCCAACAATATTTTTTTTACGTTTCCTATTACACTTCTTCATATTGTCGAATCTTTGTTCTAATTATTTACTTTACAATGACACTGTATAGGAAACACACGCAGAAACATTTAGATACACACAATGGTTTGAGAACCTACATAAATTGGAAGAAATTAGACTGCCAGACTGCTATGTATAAATTTTGTCTGTTTATGAACATAGTACCAGTATGTCCCTAACTAGCAGTTTACGCAAACACACTTGCAAATTTATCTAGCACTTGTCCCGTAAACACATGGCTCTAGTATCGCAGAAATTATCTTTACAATAGAAGGCTTTATAATACCGTGTCTCAATATCTTTCAACATATAAAGTTCCTCATATCAATATGGCATTTGTAAAGAGAAGTAGCTGGTCTGCCTCTCACATACTTCTCTGTACCTTCGTTGCAACGACAATACTGCACCATAGCTGTTACTAAAACTGCAGAAATGTATATAATACAGGACGAATACTCCATTACCGCAAATTGTAGACAAACAGCGTCGTCCCAAAATCACACGACTATGATAATTTGACGTTGAGAACATGCGCAATAGACTACGCTCACACCATACGTATACATACTCTATGGCTGGTACAGCCGACAATTTGGACCCCATGTGTTGCACTTCTGGCGTTGCCTGTGCCCGCTCCCTGTCTCCGACGTTCCCATGGCATTGACAGAACTGGTGATTCACAGGAAGCGAGGCGGCCACTAACTAACAACATTTGTATCGACTCTTAGTTTTAAACCCACTGTCCATGCATTGTGTCGCTCAAAGATGCGTAACAGACCACAATGACCACCGGCTTATCGTCTGAAGTGTGTGCTAAACAGCGAGAGATTTGGAACAAGAATTACATTTCGGGGAGAACAAATAAGAAAATTCAAGTTTTGCGATGACACTGCAGTTCTGTCAGAGACAGCAGATGATTCGAGGAGCAGTTGAACGGAATGGATAGTGTCGTGAATAGAGATTATACGACAAACACTAAGAAAAAAGCTCGGGGTAGCACAGTGGCTAGCGCACTGGACTCGCATTCGAGAGGACGACGGTTCAAACCCGCATCCGCCCATCTTGATTTAGGTCTCCTGTCGTTATCCTAAATCGCTTGAGAATAATGCCGGGATAGTTCCTATGAAAGGATACGGCCGCTTTCCTTCTCCATTCTTATGTAATTGGAGTTCGTGCTCCATAGTGAGAATATAAACAAACAACAAAAACAGGTGAGAAAACAGTGACATTGCAAAAAATTGTAAAACGGCGGAACTTTGTGGAATTTAAAATATAAAAAAACGGCGTTGACAATGCGGATGAAGATACACAGTAAGTAGACAGGCACAATTAGAAAAACACGGCGACAACCTGTTTTCTGTTCGCACGAGATAAAAAACACAACTAGCGACAGTGTGGTGGCTGTTTGCAACATTGACAGGGGACGCACAACACTGAACATTCACTTAAAGCAGCACTGTAGAAGCGACACGGCTGCAGATGGGGGCGGGGGGACGACCCAGACTGATGATGGGGAAAAGGGGGGGGGGGGGGCGAGACGAGGAAAAGAAAAAACGGGAGGAGTCGATGGAGGCAGAGGACATAGAAAAAAGGGGGCAGGGTGGATGCGAGGAGGAGTGGGGAAGGCAATGGAGGGAAAAGCAAAAGGACTCAGGGGAGAGAAGGGAGTCACAGAGAGGGTAGGTGGGGGAAAAGCAGGATGGAAGGGGGCAGAAGGAGCCCAAGAAAAGGGTAGAGGGAGGGAGGGGGAGGTGAGGATCAGAGTTGATAGGAGGGATAAATGGACGGAGAGAGGGCATCATCCGGGAGGGGGAGCCGTGGAAGCCACCTTGGGAAAGGTGATAAAGGGTGTAGAGGTGGAGGGTAGGGGGGGCACAACAGTGAAGGCATGGCAGAGGGCAGGGGTTGGAGAGGAGATGAGCAACCAGGAGATGAGGGGGATCAAGGCGGTGGGAGGTGTAGAGGACATGGATATGTTTGAGGAAAAGGAGCAGATGGGGGGAAGGAATCAGGTCATAGAGGATCCGCTTGGGGGACTGGAGGTGTATACGGAAGGTGAGGCAGAGTGCATGGTGCTCGAGGATCTGGAGGGACTTACAGAATTTGGGGGAAGGGGCGGATATCCAGGAGGGACTGGGATAACAGAGAATGGGATGGATTAAGGATTTGTAGGTGTGGAGGATGGTAGAGGGGTTCATGCACCAGCTCCAGCCATAGAGGAGTTTGAGGAGTCGGAGGCGGTTGTGGGATTTGGATTGGATAGAGTGGAGATGAGCGATCCAGGTGAGGTGACAGTCAATGGTCCAAGGTAGGTGAGAAGGGGGGGGGGGGGGAGAGGCAGACAGGATGGGAACAGATGGTAAGGGAAAAATCAAGGAGCCATAACGAGCTAGTGGTATGACCTACGATGATTGGCTGGGTCTTGGAAGGATTGATTTTAAGGAGCCACTGGCTTCACCATCCAGCAGAATGGTCAAGGTGAGTCTGGAGAAGGCATTGGGAGCATTGAAGGGTAGGAGCGAGGGCAAGGAAGGCAGTGTCATTGGCATACTGCGGGAGGTGGACCGGAGGGGGGATTGGGGCATATCTGTCATGTACAGGAGGTAGAGGAGAGGGGAGAGGGGAGAGCCCTGGGGGACACCCGCAGAGGGGTAGAAGGTGTGGGAATCGGCAGGAGAGGAAGGAGGCAATCAGATGGACATAGCTGATAGGAAGGGCGTAGGTCTGGAGTTTAAACAGGAGACTGGGATGGACATCCAACACTTCGTCTCCTATTCGTAGTTTCACCATCCTTCATCCACTTTCATAGATGTTCACGACAGTAACACGCGAACAGCCGACGAGCTTCGTCGTTTCCGAGATTCCCATTCCCAGATCCTGGGTCATAATAGTTCCACTGTGTCAAAGTCGCTTTTGTCAGTGTATTTCCCCATTTTCTGACCCTGTCGTCGCTGGAATGATTCTCTATCCTTCTCTGCTCAGCTTATATACTTTCCTTAGAGCGTCGCATGCCCACAGCACCACCAGGTGACAACCAGTCTCGCGGTTGGCGTAGTCGTAACGTTTTAGCTCTTTATTGTATAAAATGTGACATATTTTCGTAAGTCCTATGCGTGGAACTGTTAAATAATATTGCAGCTTCAAGTAATGATTCAGGTGTTCAGGCTCACGGACATCCTGTAGCGATACCAGAGGTACACACGAGCAAAAAAAGAGCTCATATATTAGCCTAGACAGGAGGAGTGTGGCAAGTTCATGGAATAATCAGAAGCTACTAGATATAAATATATGGTTAATAAGTGGAAAACTTACATTTTTAAGTTGAATTCGAGCAATAATTCGTAGAAAACACAGGGTGGTAATAATTAAACTTTCGCAATTTGAGAGGGCCTCCGTCAAAAACGAATGATCGTGGGACAATGAGCCTTCACGGAAACATTTGTAAGGACATGCGGAAGAGAAAGAATGAATAAATCATTGAAAGAAACACAGTTTGATTTCGACATCAGAGGGTAACATTTGTTAATTGCGTACCATGTTTACGTTTCAGGTGATAAACGCTGTACAGTGCGATGACCATCTGCATCCACGACAGCCTGGAACCGCACTACAGATCGCTCTATTGCTGACCGAAACAACGGTGGACCATGGAATGTTCAGCTGTCGTGAAACAGCTTGCTTACTGCGTCCATCATTCTCGGCCGTGGCAACTGAAACGTCTTCAACAATTTGTGGTGCGATTGGCAGTCGGTCTCTCCCAGTAGCAATTCCCAAATCGACAGATAATTCGAATTTTCGAATCATGTTCTTCAACCCTAATGCGGAAAGAGGAGCTCTCCGTATGCGTTTAATGTGTCAAAGCTAGCAAAGAGCAGAAGCACTGTTGCTGCTGTTTTGATAAAACAACTTTACGAGTAAAGGCCTGCCCACCTTGCCCAGACCCATGCTGACTGTCTGCAACTGTAACGCACAATGATACTTGTGTTTCAATCGTACGTGGCCGTACCAGTACCGGCGCCTAACGGCAAATCCTGCAGCGCACAGTTTGAACATCTTTACTATCAAGTACATACGGTAAATAGTTTTTCGTCTACGCTGCCTCAAGTAGCGAAAGTTAAATCGTAACCACCATGTATCTCAACTAGGAAGAGATTTTACTGATACATACTTCGCCAACAAGGTACTCGACTATTTCTGGATGGTCGAACATGGCGGCGCAATGTAGGGGAGTCATCTTCTGAACGTCGCAGGAGGCCAGACACTGCTGCTTCTCGTTGGGCTGCATTCTGAACATAAGTTTCACGATGTCAGTTGCCCCTTGTGCGCACGCCAGGTGAACAGGCGTTGACAGATCGTGTTGCTGAGTTGAAATTTTGGCACCAGATTTGAGGCACAATTCCACAGCCTGAAAAAGAAGCACAATCTTAATTTTACAAAAAGCAAATAGTAAGCTGTATCTAGCAAATATTGTCTTCTATTGTAGTGAATGCACGCCATACAGGTGTTATAGAGGCCTAATGATTGCCTGTGAGTATTGTGTAATGGGAAAAGACAAGCACAGCTTTCGCAATGTAGCCTACTTTAGAATTCTTCTGGATTTTCGGTTAATTACACATGGTTAAACATCCTTTTGGTTCTGAGAGTGCCGTCTAATATTCGAACAATAGTTGCATTGTTGTAGAACTGCTAGTTTGAAATTCTGGAGGTTCGCTGGAAGAGGTATTGCTAAAACAACTAGAGAGCGACACTATGGCACACCACGTTGGAGAATCACGTGAATATGGAAGCACGCTCCGTTTAATAATTTTAATAGATATATGAGTAAGTAATAGCAAATTTTAATATTAGTTGTAGCTACGAACTGAACCCGAGATTTCACACAACCTTGGACTGAAATAGAGCAATTACACTGATTCTGAAATATTTTTTCAGTATTTACACATAACAGTTGATCCATAATTTGACATTTCCACATTGGTCTACTTAAAAAATCAATACATTCAGTTTATGCGAGTGATTCACACTTTATTGAAGTCAGAAGAGGTGGTGTATGCTTCCACATAGCACCGCTCCATTAAATGCTGTAACGAACGCTTTCATTGATATTTCGAAAGATATTTTAGCCTTTAGTTTGATGATTTGTTGTTTGAGTCCATGGAAAGAAAGAAATCCTGTCCATGGTGCGTTTTGTGTGACACCTTGTACTGTAAGTAGCATGTGAAGAGCATTTTTAATTGCCCAAAAAATAGGTCTACTACCTTCTCATATTAGTCTGAAGTCATACTGGTCCTAAGGATATATTTTTAACGATAGTGGGAGAGATCGATGAATAATCATTATTTACACCAACGACTGAGTGACGCTGGAGTCTATGACGAAACTATGAAGACCATATCGCTGGGCATGCTAATGTTAAGAACCTTTGTCGTGAATAAGAGCCAGATCACGTTGCACCATTGGATTATGCACTCATGTGATGATTATAAGCGTGGTGTTGGCAATGGTGTCTTTTGCTTGAGCTACTACAAAAAGAATGAAAATTTCAGATAACCAGTAGCAGTCAAGTTCCCAAACAATGACTTCCTAAAATTTCTGTTGGACCTATACTTACAAAAATTTTCTTTTCATTATAATTTCGTTATTATTTCTTTTATATTATTAATCTTTTTTTCTACAGGAAATTTTTGTAGTTGTTTCAATTACGCACCGAATAATCTCGTATTTCTTCGTCATTAGTGGGTTTAATGTACGAAGCACCTCTTTTCCGTAGTTATTCGTCAGTTTATGTCGTATTTAAAATGATTGTCAACAAACTAGTCTTCGAACTGAAGACCACAACAACAATAACGCCAACGTACATTTATTGTCCTTCCATTTGTTTCAGTAAATAGTTTGAACTGGATCTAGCAGTTGTTATTTTATATTTGCACTTAGAGCTTTCAATTTGGATTCTGTGAAGCTTTTCCATCTTAACGCCAGTAGACTGTTTTCCAAGATACGTTATACTGAAAATATTCAGCAGTCGAACTATGTAAATGCACAATAGCAGAGCAGAAGTATTTCGTAGACACACATATAACCTATGTATTAATCTTTTTTCGTATTTCTAAAGTTCGACTCAATGCGAATGCCGTCAGTATTTATTAATACTCGCCTTGATGTCGCCTCCGTGTACAGCTGAATGAAGAGGTACATTTCCCTCCGAGTCGTAGAAAGAAATCATTTCCTCCCTGGAACAGCCTCTAGACTCGCCCCATTGCAAGAAGACTTCCATGGTGCGTGACGATGCATTCTTCGCTGCCTCATGGATAGGGTAGTAACCGTTGTTGCACGGTTTTCTGGGAGATGCGCCGAACTCTGTTATCTGAATTCAACAGAAGATAAGAAAACAATACAGTTAAATGGTTCTGTGTTAGAAATAATATTTCAATCAAATTAATAAACCTTTAAATTGTGGTAGTAACAGAAAGCAATACAACACTGGTACTACTTTTTTCGTTTGTTATTTCTCTGAAGCATGAAGCACAAATTTTAACGACTGCTACTGTGTGACGAGATTTGTGATAAAGGGAACAGAATCTATGGATCCTTAAAGTCCTGCTAAGAGTTGGTGTAAATAATCGTAAACGGCTGACACATATGATATTTGTTGAGTGCTGGTTAACGTCTCCCCAACAGGTAAACGTCATTTGTTTGACACTTTAAAAAAAAAAATTGCTTCTGGGCAAAAAGTTATTTGGAGTTGTCATGATAAATGGGACACCATGTATAATCATAACAATAATAATAATTATTATAGTAATAGAGGATAACAATAGTAATAACATGGATCGTAAGTACTAGTTGTGAGCAAGAAAACAGACACTGAACACAGAGAAAAAGGAAAGCAAAATCGTAATAAAAATTCTAGGTCCAAAACTACGAGCAATATTGACTTAGATGCAGTCATAAAATCAAACAATACGCAAATATTCGTAGTGACATTAGAAAACTCAGGTTAAGATTCTGTGGAAATATTAAAAGAATGAACCTAAACAGACTTACAAAAGAAATAGCCGATTGTTTTTAAAGCAGGAGTAAAGCCATAAAGGTCCCGATGAAATGAGTTGGTGGGATAAAACTAATCTAAAACTTGCAAGAACTACAACAGAAGGAGTCCAAAACCTAGAAATGGTAGTTGACCAAGACGAAAAACCCAAGAAGGAGACTGGAACAACATAATTGAATGGAGGAAGAAAGTTCACAAGAAGAATATGAAAGAAATATGAGGACGACGATGGAAGGAAAATGCTCATTTCTAAGTACTTTGTATAGTCTAGTGAGATTAGCCACAAATAATAATAATACAGTAATAAATATATGGAATGTAAGAAATATTAGTATTATTAACACTGTATTAAACATAGACATGTATGGCCGCAGTACAAAAGGAATCAATGTGGAGAAAAAGTTTACTGGCGAGAAGAAAAGCAGATATAATAGGCTCAATTATCACATGACATGTAAGGAAGAAAACAGAGACAAAGTGATGAGAAAAGCATTGATAGTTTACCATGTGACATTGGTTGCAGTGAAGGAAAACATAAGGGAAACGCCGAGAGCGAAGATATGCCTATGATAACAGATAAAACTTTCATATCCTCATGAATGCAGAGTGGTTTTGAATATGATGTAGATTATGGGGTAATTTGTTCCATGGTTGTTAGATAGAAATAGAGAACGAGATGGAGAAATTGTGTTATGCAGTGGTACGTCCCAGCTGCTGAAATAACTGAGCTGATATTGCAGTTATGGAATCATGATAGGTATTTGTGTGAGGTGAAGTATTGAGGTTATCACGGACCAAGAAACCGACGAAATCAACAAGGCGTCTGAGAATCACACCACCTACCCCGTCGCATGGAGTCTAACTGAGTATAGGAAGGGCTGACGTGATCAAACAACCGAACGTTACACACTTATTGCAGCGAACGTCCAAAGCCAGGTCGATTCGTCTGGGGTTTTCACTATTTGCGTCATGTTGAATTACGTCTCAGTAGTAGACATTTGGCAGGATTGAAGACTGGACTGATTCTTGTTTAATTGAATGTGGCAATATTTTTCTAAATTTTTGAATAGTATTTATGCAAGAGAGAAATTTTATGCTCGCTACAACAGTTTTTCAACCACATTTCGATGTTCACCCATGATCTTTTACTGCTTTTTGATTGTACCACTGAATACGATTAAGAGGAACTGGAGGGACTGTTTCACGAATATGTCCGCTCATCAACTTTTGGGATGATATGAAGGTGCCCATTTTGGTAACAAGATCACTTACGGGATGTTGGATTTTACTGCAAAAAAGTTGTCATTCACATATTATGTTATCAAAAGCATCAGGACAGCTATCAGTGGTCATTAATTTGGGTGTGTCCAACCTTGGCCTTTATGACGACTGGCACTCTGGTGGGGATACTTTTAGTGAGGTGTCTGGAGGTATGTGGAGGAATGGCAGCCCATTCTTCCTGAACTACCGGACCCAGAGAAGGTTGTGATTCTGAACGCTGGGGTCTAGAACGAAGTCGGCGTTCTAACTCATCCCAGAGGTGTTCTTTTGGATTCAGCTTGGTACTGTGGGCTGACCAGTTCATTTCAGTAATGTTATTGTCCACAAGCCATCGCCTCGTGGATGCAGCTTTATGACAGTGCACGTTGTCATGCAGAACTATTTCTCTACTGTAACCAGTACACAATGCTGTAAAATGCATTCATATCCTTTCCTTTTAGCATTTTCTTAAGCGCAGTAAGGGATTCTAATCTTAAAAAAAGACCATGCCGTAACACCACCTAGCTCGCACTTCACTGTTGGCACTATACGTGGTGACAGGTAACGTTCTCCAGGCATTCGCCAAACCCCAGCTCTTCCATTGAATTTCTATAGAGCATAGTGTGGTTCATGACGTCAAATCATTCGTATCTATTCATCCACTGGCGAGTGGCGTTACTCTTTCCAGCACCTCCAGCATCGCTCAACATTGACTACAGAAATGGGTGGCTTATGAGAAGCAGCTCGAGCATCGTATCTCATCCTTCTCGACTCGTTGTGCACAGACGTTGTGCTAGCTGGAGTGCTGGTAGCACTTTGGAACTCCCGACTGATTCTTTCTCTTGATTTTATGCGATTTTT
The DNA here is from genome assembly GCF_023898315.1 of Schistocerca nitens. Classification (NCBI taxonomy): domain Eukaryota; kingdom Metazoa; phylum Arthropoda; class Insecta; order Orthoptera; family Acrididae; genus Schistocerca; species Schistocerca nitens. The sequence goes on from NC_064614.1 coordinate 514,693,218, forward strand.
TACAACCACTCTCTGCAATGATCGATGGTCCCAGTCCGTTAGTAGATGAGCTGTGCCTTATCTTGGTCTAGCTTCCACTACACAATCACAGTACCAACAGTTCACTTGGGCAGTTTTAGAAGAGTTGAAATGTCTATGATGGGTTTGTTACTCAGATGACCCCCCAATGACTAGTCCACCTTCGAAGTCACTGAGCTCTGCTGGCAGAGCCATTCTGCGGTTACTGCTTCTCTACTTCCAACACAACACTCCTCACGTTCTTTTGTGCTGGAGAATCCTAGTGATCAATTCTGTATTACACAAGGGTGTCTAGGTAATTTTGGTCAGGTAGTGCACTTGATACGGCAAAAGCAGTTCTCTTAGGGCTGGCGCTTGGTTGAAATTGGAGGTCGTCAGCATAAAAGTGGTAATAAGAACGAAGCACGTGTGCGAAACAGTGGTAAGGTGTACAGTAGAGCGCAGCGACTCACCAGGATCCTGGCGCACTCCTCGTGGTCGTAGATGGCGGCGAGGTGTAGCGCGGTGCGGCCGTGCTCGCCGCCCTGCTGGATGTCGATGCGCTCCTTGTGCTTGGCCATCGCCTCCAGCACGGGCACCTTGTTCAGCTCGGTCGCCAGGTGGATGGGCGCCTGCTTCTTGTCGTTCAGCACACTCGTGTCCACTCCGCTGCAGCGAAAACACAACACCGACAACTAATAACCGTTCTATTGTCGCCTATTTTGTTTTGTTTTGTTTTAGGGCGCAAAAAACTACTGGGGTCATACGCGCCCATTGTCGCCTATGACGTACTGCGAGCCCTCAGAAAATTTTTTTGTTTATAAAATTAAGTGAACAACTTTGTAAGAATGGAGAAATTGTTGTTTGCAAAACGCCATATAATTAAGTGAATAAATAAGTAGCTATAGTTTTAATCGAGACTCCTAGACGCCGTCGTCTTGAAGGTTATAGACATACCGACCACCCGCTATTCCATCCCCTTTTGAGAATACTTTATCGTCACATGTTAAGGTATTTGTCATTACTTGTAAGATCTGATGGTAATTTTATCAATGTCCGTCACCGCGGTGTGTGTATTGCAGCTACCTCTCCGGTTTTGGCGAGCTAGAATGTCAAAGTAATCGCTGCACGCTGACAATGCTTTAAATAATGTGTGATTGTTGCTGCTGGGCAAGAGCGCTTAAGTGTGACAGTCTAGTGGAGGGAGAAGAGTGTGAAATCCGCAGTCGAGTCGAACGGAGCTCAGACGATGTGCTTACCGGCATTGTTCGGATGAGATTGTTAATTCGCTTTCGATATCATTACCCGTGCCGCGAATGTTCGCTTTTGAGTTTCAGTGTGATCCGATCAATGTCGTGTGGTGGTATGCTGAATACTGCTGAAATGTGTTATTTAAACAGAGTTGGAACGAACAATGTTATAAGTAATAGGCCGTACTGCTAGTGTTCCGCTAACATTAACTGTTCTGAATCGAACACGTACTTTTTCGCTTATTTAAAGTATCAGTAATTGAAAAAAAATTCGTTAAAGTCATGGAGTGGATAGAGACAGAACTGTCGTAATGTCACCCACCCTACCGTTGTGTCGCATCCTGCCTGGTTCATCTCTGGAGGGATACGGTGAGCGGCCTGCATTTACACACAAGCTCTCTGGGCTGCAGTGTAGGCTGCGCAGCACATAAATATAAAATGAAAATATCTTTTCAAACTGTTGGGTGTGTCCTAGTATGATCTTAATAGGCTCTGTTATTTTATAGTGGCTTATTAGTCTGAATTTTTCAGTGGACAGCTCACATGAAGTAAGTCAGCACCCACCTCTCAAATCCCGTTCTCCCTCACATGAAGTTCTCTGTTTTGCCTGGTCATACCCGTTGTACTTCAGCTGGAAAAATCGCTGATGGTTGTAACTGAGTGGTTAACGGAATTTTGGCAATTTGAAGTGAGTTGTATTTCGCAGAAAGCCGATTTGTTCCATGCCTCATTTAATCCAAGGCCGGATCCGTATTTCATTTTACTGTCTGTTGGTAGATCCGGGTATTTCAAGACAAACTAAATTATGATGTTTCTATCAGCAGCTCCATTAGTACGAAGTGTAGTCAAAAAGCCGTTAGCCAGTAAGATTACCTAAAACTTTCACGTTAAAATCAAGTTTTAGCAAAGTATTGTATTTGAATTAAATGTAAGTAACATTTTCTTGATTGTAACTACAATTTGTTTGTTGCATTTGCTAGTAAACGCGTTTGTGTGGCTTTAAAATACTTTTCCTTAAAATTGAAACGATGATTTTTACATGAACTGCACTCTCCAGTTTTTGTCCTTTTTGGGATACTGCAATTCGATCGGTAAAAACGGACCCTTAGAGCATCATTTTGTTGCCCCTCTGTCCCTCTGTCTGTCCGACCATTTTTTCTCGCGAACAAATAGACTGCTCAAATTGAAATTTATGTCACACACTAACTTCAATGGCCCGTTGGCGATGTAAAAAGTTTAAGTCTCTACGCCAATGCAATCAAAAGATATGGCCATTTATGTCACACATTTCGATACTCGCAAGCTCACTCATCGAAACCCATAGGACACTTCCTATAGCTCTGAAATCATGAAATTTGGCAGAAAGCAAGGTTCCACAGTAAAAGTAAAGGAAAAATATTCAAAACTCATTAATTTGTGATTATATTACAAGAGAAAAATTTTTCCCTCTCATTTCTTTTCCGACTGTCTGTCTTCAAATGTTCAAATGTGTGTGAAATCTTATGCGACTTAACTGCTAAGGTCATCAGTCCCTAAGCTTACACACTACTTAACCTAAATTATCCTTAGAACAAACACACACACCCATGCCCCAGGGAGGACTCGAACCCCCGCCGGGACCAGCCGCACAGTCCATGACCGCTCGGCTAATCCCGCACGGCAGACTGTCTGTCTGCCGGACTGTTAAGTCTCCTATTTCTGAGAAACGGATAAATGTATCACGTTGAAATTTATGATCCATGCTAAGGTGTACAGATCCTTTGCGGTGAAAAAAATTTAAAATTGTGAATCTATGCAATCACAAGATACAGTCATTTATCTCACATATTTCGATATTCGCAAACTCAATCATCAAAATCTATAGGCTACTTCCCGTTGTTCTGGAATCATGAAATTTGGGACTAAATAAGGTTTCACAGAACAAGTAAAGGAAAAAAATCAAAAAATATTAATTTGTAATTGCACCACAGGAAAAAAATATTTTTTGGGATGCTATGCGTCTGTCTGTGTTTCCGTCTGTTAATACCTCCCACCCCCCACCCCCTACCTTTTTTTTAATGAAAGGGTAGACGTAACAAGTAGAAATTTATATCAAATAGAAAAGTCTACGGTCCTTTGGCGACATGAAAAAGGTTAAGCTTCTACGTCAACGGCATCAAAAGATACGGCCATTTATATAACATATTTTGATATCTTGCCAGTCTGGATATCAATTAGAGGCAAAAAACGTCGAAATTCTCGATTCCTGGGACGGATGAACTACCTATATATACAGTCAAGCCTGTACGAAAACCTTGGTGAGCGAGTCCTACGCGCACTTACCCAATTTTTTTTCAAAGGAAATATAGTTGTTCACAGCGATGTTAACAAGTCATGTTGAATACCTTAACGATATCCACGTTTTCCATTTTGTAACCTAATCAGTTCATGAAATCAGAAATTATCAGTACATTTTTATAATAACAAAACTTACATGCTGTGTTATTAGCCTTCAATTTTACAGAAGAAGAGTGGTAATGCAAAACTTTCTAGGCACCAGAGAAGCACATTTCTCACAAGAATAAAAAACCATATATCTGTTTTTTCTGCATAACGTATTTCTATCCAAACAATTGGGACGGTATTCTGATACCAGGGAATTATGCTACCCCCTAGTCACTGCAAAAAATAATGAGACAAAATAGAAAATAAATAATTTATTGAGAACATTGTAAGTGCCACACCAGGAAACTGACCATCTCTTAGTGCCAATAAGAAAATGTTGTTCCATGAGCAATTAATACAGAGGCACTACTGTTTATTTATGAAAACGCAAGTACAGGAACGCAACGGTAATATTTTAACTAGTAGCACTGTAGTCAAGAAGAAGCAGCTCTCATTTCTTTTAATTTTTTTGCAAGAGGATAACAAAATTAAATTCAGAGAGAAATTTATTAGAACTGATTTATGCTTCTTGCTCAACTCCATTCTTGGGATCAGATGTTCGAAAGATAACAGTAAAGCCCCTGTGCTGTCGAGGAAGAAATGGCAACATCATCAACAAGTCTTTCTGTTTTGCAACTGATAAACATGGGTGGCCTTTCCTTTGATCACACATCAACACACACACACACACACACACACACACGCACACGAACATTGACAGCAATGTTTCAGCAGCATCTTAAAAATCAAAGAAGTTAGTTGCTTGTACTGGAATTATATGGTATGGTTTCATGGTTTTAGCTGAGTCAACAAAGTTGTGTAAATCTGGCGGAACAAAGGCCTTGCGTACGTTTCTTCGTTTCTCTACAACTGCTAAATCAGAGTCGCAGCTCAAGTTGAACCCACTCACCAACAACTTGTGTGTTCTTCCTTCAAACTATCCCAGGCTAAATGGAGATCTTGATGCATGTACGCTACCTTGGGACTTCAGAGGGTATCATTGATTCCCACAAAGACCATGTGCTATGTAGTAACGAATGTCTGAAACATCTTCTCCATGATTTGACCCCTGGAAAAAGTCTAGGGATGTGCAAGAGAGTATAGAGAATACAACAACGCTGAAAACGCGTTTTTGAAAACATGGTGGAACGTTTTCCATTTCCACTCTTCAGTTTCTCTTAAAAGCTATTTTTGAGTTCATATATCACAAAATTTCTCCTGATAGTACCTATATCATAGGTTCAGCCTAGGTTCTAAACACAGGCCACTTTCACACCTTTTTTACAGCCATTAATTTTGACTTTCCGGCTATAACTGCTACTTGTCTATCCAGTAGCTCTTTAGTTGTGGTTTTGAGACTAAACAACCTACAGCAGCCCTCTCATCAAGGAGAAGTAGCAGACAGTACTGCGTATCGGCCACGGCTCCTTCGTTCAGTGCTCTGACAGTGGACCGATACTCAGTCGAGGAAGAAGATGTCACTGTCCTAATGTTGTTAACTGGACAAGTCTCAGTACACACCTTAGACAAAATACTGTACATGCTGCGCTAGTATTAAAGACTCGCGTATAAAAGTAGCAAAAATAATTTTCATGCGTTATTTCATCGACTTACGACTCAAGTGCTTTGCCCGTCAGAAGATACGTTACACAGCCATACACGGAGTGCGCGTCACACAGCAAGGCCAGCCTCCAGAAAGGCGCAACGAATTTATGGTGAGACGCCAGAGAGGGCGCACACAATACGGACTATGTTATGCTTCAGCTATACGTCACGTAAATAGTTCCCAAGTGAACACCGTCCGCGAGATGTGGATATAAGCGAACGCACGATTCCATTCAGCGAGCGTATCGACAGCTAGGCCGAAAGAATCAACACCGTGCCTCAAGGACCTAACTACAGTCGCTGCCCAGAAGGGCCCAGCTGGTATTTGTCATCGTTATAATTCTCTTCTGGAGAAGTCTAATTTTTAGGTGACAATACAACAAAAATTTAAAAAATCGATATATTTCGAACTGAAAACAATTGTCACGTAGTAGTTTGCGAGGAATTTTGCTTCCTTTTATTTGATTGATTAATAATATAACTGTAACAAGATAACAATGTTACAAAAAATTATTGCACACAATCTATGATTGTGGGACGTAATATACCTGAAAACTAGATAAACCCATCCTGAAGCAGACACATTCACCTATAGAAAAGAGTTTTGCTTGTAACTTACCATTGAAGAAGGTAATCAACAGCGTCCAGTGCGTTATGTTCAATCGCCACATGAAGCGGTGTGTTGCCTACGTGGTCCCTGATATTAAGATCTGAAAATAAGTTTGTTAGTTACACTTCTTTATCTAGATTCTAACGAAACATGTGAACTGAATAATGGACAACAAAAATTATTTCGTTTAACCCGACAGAAATATTTATGTCTTCCATTATATACGTTATTTTATTTATCTCGGAGTTCATTGGAAACTCTGTCGATTCGTTTTGAGCTATTTTATTCTTAGCTGATGATACAGCTCTGATAAAAGAAAGAGAAACGTTCGTAAGAAAGTTATGATGAACAACGAAAAATTTTTCTTTACCGCTGAATTAAGTCAACTGATTTACACATAGAAAATGTTTGCAAAATGTAAAGGTAGGTATGTAGACATTGTAATTACTTAGTTCCACTTCTATTTTCATTCATATAACTACAGATGGCTTAGAATAATAATATATAGCCACCAAAACAAGTTATTTAGTTTTTGTTTACATCAATGGGAGCGCATGAACGTCGAAGGATGGTTAGACAAATTCAATATCTGAACCTTTGGAGGTTCAATTCTTTAATGATTCACATTAATTGCAAAGCAAAAAAGCAAATGATTAGGTGCATCTATGCAAAAACTGGAACCTATACTGGTACAGAACATGCAGCTAGAGTATACGTAAAGCGATGGAATATTAACTTACTAAAAGTGAAGGTAAATGGTATTTCCTTTCCGTATATGTATTCAAAACAGTTCAGTTATCTAAGGTGTTCAGCTATTATATGAACAATGGGAAGGGTGAATAGAGCACAATGAAACAAGCAACTGATCCTAATAAACATAGGTCCAGAAACCAATGGATTCCCCAATACAACGTATTATGACTGAGTACACGAACACCTTGTAATCTTCCACTCTATCTCTGGCCATGTGTTCAAAAAATGTTCAAATGTGTGTGAAATCTTATGGGACTTAACTGCTAAGGTCATCAGTCCCTAAGCTTACACACTACTTCACCTAAATTATCCTAAGGACAAACACACACACCCTTGCCCGAGGGAGGACTCGAACCCTCGCCGGGACCAGCCGCACAGTCCATGACTGCAGCGCCCTAGACCACTCGGCTAATACCGCGCGGCTGGCCATGTATTCCTCCCCTCCATCTGACCATATCGTCCTCCCCTTCTCCGTTTCCATCATTGTTTCCTCTCTTCCTTTTCCACCTACCCACTGTCCCTTTACACCTTTCTCCTGCCTCATGCGTCTGCCCTTCCTTCTCTCTCTCCATCCATTTATTCCTCCCCCTCACTCTGTCAATCCCCCCCCCCCTCTGTCCCTCTTAACCCTCCTTGGCACTTGTAACCTTGCAACACATTTCAATGAAGCAGGCCGATGCTGCTCCCAAATCACATCTGTCATGCAGGGCAGCCTATATGTTGAGGCTTGGCAAACCGTTTCTTACCTCTGATGTATTAGCTGCACTGCAGAGCAGGTTCATTTGGAAGGCCAATAGTTTCCACACAACGTGCTTGTCATGCAGGACAGTCTAATTCTCTGTCTTCCTCAACAGTTTTTACCCTCTGCAGCTCCCTCTAGTACCATGGAAGTTATTCCCCGATGTCTTAAAATATGTTCTGTCGTCTGGTCCCTTCTTCTTGTCAGTGTTTTCTGTATATTCCATTCTTCACTGATTCTGTGGAGAACCTCCTCATACCTTACCTTGTGGGTCCACCATATTTTCGACAATCTTCGACATCTTCGATTCTCTTCCATTCCAGTTTTCCTATAGTCCATGATTCATTACCACAAAATGCTGTACTCCGAATGTACATTCTCAGAGATTGGATTCTCAAATTAAGACCTATGTTTGATACTAGAACACTTCTCGTGTCCAGGAACGCTTTTTTTGTCTGCGTTAGTCCGCTTTTTATCTCTTCCTTGCTTGGTCCATCGTTTGTTATTTTGCTTCCAAGGCATAAGAATTCCTTAACTTCATCTACTTCGTGAATATAACTTTTTTTAAAATTTCTCGCTATTCTCATTTCTGCTGCTTCTCATTACTTTCGTCTTTCTTCGGCTTATTATCAGTCCCTATTCTGTACTCATTCGATGCCTGTACATGGTTGTATATGTTCAAGAATCCCATATTTTTCCGAATGTATTGACTACTAAACAGATTATTCCTGGAGTTCATCGACAGTATCAACAGGACTGGAATACACCAAGCTTTTAAATTTTACCACACAAAAAACTCCAACAGGTTCGAGTTGGGGACCTGGGAAGCCATAGTGTTGGTGAGCTGCTACCACTACACTTTTTGTAGAAGTCTTTCTCACACTACTTAAGCAGCTGGAAGGAAGATAAAATCAAACGAGGGCAGTTTATCGCTTTGAAATTTACGCCTCCCTTACGGGTTTTCGATTTAAACGTTGCCTTACAGATGAGCAGTGTTGTAACATTGGCGTGACTGCCCTTGTGCTTATGTCGTATCGGTGAAACCATTGGTTTCCAGACATATGTTTATTGGGATTTTTTTGCCTATTTCATTGTTCTGTACTCGCCTCTTTCGTCCATATGGTCCTATGAAAGTGAAACTTCCTGTATATTCTGCGGCAGAATACGGTCCCTGTCGATTTGGGACAGCTGGCAGATGTCTTGACAGCTCCTTTGTCATTTCTGTTGTTCTCAGACAGTAAACTTCAATTATAAATATACCGTGTAAAAGTATGATGGGAAGCTATCATACGTATGCTAAGAAAATATTGGAAACTGATGTCTAGAACGGAATTTGACACAGATTTTGAAAACACCACCTACGATTTAAATGAATCACGTGTCAGACTAGAATAAGCAAAGGCAACAAACTATTTTTTTATGTAATTGCTCCGTGCTGGGCCACGAGATTATAGACTATACTGCTTCACAGTATTAATTGCTTCTTTGCGTACGAATAGTCTTTGTCAGGATTCACACCAGTCTGAATGTACAACTAACAGGAAATTGTCCTCCTGTAGCATCAACGCTTTAAACAAAACATCTTATGTGAATATCCAATGTGATTCGTTTGCTGTTGTGTCCCTACCATGCAAATGAGATAACGATAAAGTTTACACATGTCAGTTTAGTCTGTGTAGCAGTATGTGAGCGGGAGAGGACCAGGTGCACTATTGTGTTCGAATGCCACGTTTAATCATAAAATGCTGGCTTTCACGGGTGATATTTGTGTAATCGGAGATTTTTGATTTATGAACCTTATGCAGTGGGCCAAGTAGTGGAAATCAGTATAGAGGCAGAGCTCCACGAAAGTAATAGTACAGTGTCTGAACAATACATGTATCGAATTTATTATAAATGTCGTAGATACATATAAGACATAAACAATCATTACTGAATTTCATAGTTTCTTTTATAAGACGAGTTTGCATTTCTTCGATGGAACTTCGTATAAAGACACTCACTCACTGTTCTGTCGTGTTATTCCGTTGTTAGTACTTTTTCCAACCTCCGTTCTTCGTAATTACTCCAAAAATTTTCTTCGGAATTGATTTTGTGAGGTTTCGTAGTTCATGCAGGGAAACTGGCGCCCACTCTTCTTGTATCATTCTTTTCAGCTCACATACGGCCTCAAATTTCCAGCCATTGCGAAAACACGCCTTAAAAGTATTTTTCAGATGTTTTCTATGAGGGTCAAATCGGGGTTACGTGCAGGCCAGGGCAAGACATCGAGATCTTTATCTTCAAGCCACTTTTAGTTCTAGCAGAAATACACATACTCATCTAGTTGAAACATTATATTTTCTCCCCAAGGTCCTCATAAATTCTGATCTATTCTGTTCCTAGTTCTCAGTGTATTTGTTAGAGTTCATTGTGCGATTCAGCCAAGCAATGCTTGACTTATCTTTAGCGCAGAAGGCTACCCATATCATAATATTTCCACCATCAAAATTTCTGCTCATTCTGAGCAGCTCCTTTGTTTCAGAGCATGGCTATAATATTGAAATCCATCCTGTCCATCTAAAATAAGTCCATGACATATGTCTTCCAGCAAAGTTTGGTTGTTAGAGCGGGTTTCTGCAGCCATTTATTGAATGCAAGATGTTTGTCATGTGACAAAATTTGTCGCACACGTCTGGCAGTTGCTGGCAACTGTAAACCAGCAACAAACTGAGAAGAATTAACATTTTGTGGCCCTTGACGTGTGCAAAAGTAAACTTTTCTTAACCGCAAATAATTTTCTACTTTGCCCATATTTTCCGTTCTGTCCATATCGTGCGCCCAATCTAGTTAAATTGTCGATCACTGTACTCGAACAGATCAACTTCTTGGCAATTTGACGATTAGAGAATCACATTTCGTTCTACGCACCGATTTTTGGTTTTTCAGCATACGATAACTATCTTCCTTATGGCACAGTGACAGTCGTGGTTTATGTACGTGATACGCATTCTCACTAATGTTGTCTGCTGTCTGCAGTAAAGGCAGTACACAGTAACACCGCAAAGAGCCGACTGCCTTTGTACCCAGTTCCACCCTATATCACCTGAATCGTTGATGTCTTGTTATATATTGTACAACTGACATCAAATGCGGCACCATTTGAGTGCATTTTTCGATATACTGGATTTCATACTATTGCATATACAATGTGCACAACTACCGTCAGTGTTAATTTTCCTGCAAAAGTCCATGATGTTATACTGATTTCCACTGCTGTAGTTCTCTGTCCAACGTTTTGTCTTCCTAATGCTGGATGCTTGATGACAGGCTGTAACGACTCAGAAAGCAGTTACAGTCTGAAACAAGCTCAGGAAGCCGAACTGTTTACACATATCAACGTAAAAGTATGTTCGCGACGTCATTAGACCGCTGCTAAGAAGGCGAAGTCGTGCAGACGTATGTCATTGCCGCTGGCCTCGGTAAATATGGCGACAGTACAGAGTTGTGAGCGACAGAAACGCCCTGTCTTTGGGATAAAGTTAAATTTGGCATGTGTAAAGAATCGAGAAGAATGTTGAAACGTGCGCCGTGAGTATGCAGAGAGAGGGAAAGAGAAGCGAGACTCGTGGCCTTACCACCGCCGTGCGTGGCGATGAACTGCAGGATGTTGAGCTTGTTGCGCGCGGCCGCCTGGTGCGCTGCGGCGCGCCCGCGCGAGTCGCGCACGGCGAGGCGCGCCGGCTCCGCCAGGTACAGCCGGCCAAAGTCCTCGACGTTGCCGCTCTCCGCCGCCTGCAACACACACACAGTCACGTTCACTTGCTGCACCACTTCACTTCTGTGTCGTGCGTGGCACTCCACAGAAAATCATTCCGGACGGGATAAAATTCCATAATTGCCATTTTTTCATACAACTAATTCCGTTACTTTGGAAACGTTTCGTACCCAAGGACTAGTTTTGACAGTAAACAAAAATAATTTTATCTGAAACGATTGATATCTGTCCACTTTTAAGATGGATTACTTTGATACCTACACGCTATGCATACTTCAACAGTGTATGAAAAGCTTGAATACCATATTGCAGTGCCATTACTATTCCAAATTATGATGCAATGTTCTACATTTACATTTTACTTCGAAGGCATATGGAAGTTTGGGTCTGGCCGTCAGCTGTGCCCGGATAGCCTAATGGTAAGGTGACCACTCGCGATAAGCTGGAAGTCCAGGTTCGAGTCCCAGTCCAGTACAAATTTACGTGGTCGTCATTCCATTCTGCAGATGATGTTTATCCATATTCGAAATTGCGAATACATTAAATGGGTATATATATATATATATATATATATATATATATATATATATATATATATATATATATATATATACTCCTGGAAATGGAAAAAAGAACACATTGACACCGGTGTGTCAGACCCACCATACTTGCTCCGGACACTGCGAGAGGGCTGTACAAGCAGTGATCACACGCACGGCACAGCGGACACACCAGGAACCGCGGTGTTGGCCGTCGAATGGCGCTAGCTGCGCAGCATTTGTGCACCGCCGCCGTCAGTGTCAGCCAGTTTGCCGTGGCATACGGAGCGCCATCGCAGTCTTTAACACTGGTAGCATGCCGCGACAGCGTGGACGTGAACCGTATGTGCAGTTGACGGACTTTGAGCGAGGGCGTATAGTGGGCATGCGGGAGGCCGGGTGGACGTACCGCCGAATTGCTCAACACGTGGGGCGTGAGGTCTCCACAGTACATCGATGTTGTCGCCAGTGGTCGGCGGAAGGTGCACGTGCCCGTCGACCTGGGACCAGACCGCAGCGACGCACGGATGCACGCCAAGACCGTAGGATCCTACGCAGTGCCGTAGGGGACCGCACCGCCACTTCCCAGCAAATTAGGGACACTGTTGCTCCTGGGGTATCGGCGAGGACCATTCGCAACCGTCTCCATGAAGCTGGGCTACGGTCCCGCACACCGTTAGGCCGTCTTCCGCTCACGCCCCAACATCGTGCAGCCCGCCTCCAGTGGTGTCGCGACAGGCGTGAATGGAGGGACGAATGGAGACGTGTCGTCTTCAGCGATGAGAGTCGCTTCTGCCTTGGTGCCAATGATGGTCGTATGCGTGTTTGGCGCCGTGCAGGTGAGCGCCACAATCAGGACTGCATACGACCGAGGCACACAGGGCCAACACTCGGCATCATGGTGTGGGGAGCGATCTCCTACACTGGCCGTACACCACTGGTGATCGTCGAGGGGACACTGAATAGTGCACGGTACATCCAAACCGTCATCGAACCCATCGTTCTACCATTCCTAGACCGGCAAGGGAACTTGCTGTTCCAACAGGACAATGCACGTCCGCACGTATCCCGTGCCACCCAACGTGCTCTAGAAGGTGTAAGTCAACTACCCTGGCCAGCAAGATCTTCGGATCTGTCCCCCACTGAACATGTTTGGGACTGGATGAAGCGTCGTCTCACGCGGTCTGCACGTCCAGCACGAACGCTGGTCCAACTGAGGCGCCAGGTGGAAATGGCATGGCAAGCCGTTCCACAGGACTACATCCAGCATCTGTACGATCGTCTCCATGGGAGAATAGCAGCCTGCATTGCTGCGAAAGGTGGATATACACTGTACTAGTGCCGACATTGTGCATGCTCTGTTGCCTGTGTCTATGTGCCTGTGGTTCTGTCAGTGTGATCATGTGATGTATCTGACCCCAGGAATGTGTCAATAAAGTTTCCCCTTCCTGGGACAATGAATTCACGGTGTTCTTATTTCAATTTCCAGGAGTATATATATATATATATATATATATATATATATATATATATATATATATATATATATATATATATATATATATGTGTGTGTGTGTGTGTGTGTGTGTGTGTGTGTGTACCGATTGTCTTCTCCCTCCACTGACCCCGTTTATGGACCAACGATGTGCCGGCCGCTGTCGTGGGACCGCTACTCGACTCCCGAGCGCGAGCTACCCCCACCACCACGGGCAGCACATTGTGTGGCCCATACACGGGGCAAGTAGAGGGGGGAGACAACCGGTATATATATGGCATCCACAGGTCTAGGAGTCAGTCAGCGGGCGTAACCTGATGGTGATGGCACCTTAAGCCATCGAAAAATCGTTCTAAAACGACCAGTCAACCCATCTTCATGCCCAAGAGACTCCCAATCAGCACATTTGCCAGGAAAACCTAGAAAAACAGCGTATGAAATCTTTTGCTAGTAACGACATGAATATGAAGTTACCTGATTAATAGCATTCATTCAGAGGGGAGAGACAATAATGGTTTCAAACAGTCAAAAGATAACGTATAACTCAACCAACACAACTGTAGGTCATGTCCTGAAGACTGCTGCATGTTTTTTCTCGTTCATTTTGATGAGTACCGGCGTACTCGATAGGCTGCGTGGTATGGTTGCAGGCCGGTGAGACTAAGTAGATACACTGATGACCGAGAAACAACAGTTTACTATGCCTATCCATTACGGATATTTTAGAACCTGTGACCATTAATTGAATGTAAGTATATAAAACTGGAGCCAGTCACTTTTTTAAATAGTTATTTATTATCACATGAACTGGTTTTCGAACCTTTTTAGGCACAACTTCACGTGCTTTTCTGGAATTTACATCGCTATTTCTAGCATAATGCTTTGACAAAGATGGAACACGCATTAATGTATCACCATGAGTGTGATAGTGAAACTTTGCCAGCATCCAACATGTCCTATACAACTGTTACTTGTTACAAAGATCTAGACAAAAGATATGACATAGGCCTACTTTGCAAACAAAAACAAATAAAATCTCTGAGCAAAGTAGGCCTATGTCATATCTTTTTTCGAGAGCTTTGTAACAAGAAACACATGCTGGATGCTGGCAAAGTTTCACTATCACAGTGTAAATTTATACAGATTGTGTAACAGTGTGTGAAGTAATGTACCAATTGCCCATCAAAACGGAAGCTGACACATGAACCCTAACAGAAAAAAGCCGCCCATACTGTCGCCGTAAGTACAAAACTAAAATTTTACAACCATATCGACAGATAAACAATACTCATGGCGATACATTAAAAGATGTTCCATATTTGTCACAGAGCCAGTACCCAGCATTATGCTGGAAATAGTGATGTAACTTCCAGAAAAGGTTCGAAAACCGATTCACGAAATAATAAATAACAATTCAAAAAAATGACTGGTTGCAGTTATATGTATTTAGATACAACACTTTGTTAGCTTCAGACACTCATTACGTCTTTAGCTATGTGAGACAGACACGCCCCAGTCCAGCGACACAGCTTGCTGAAGACTCGCAGGCGTCGGCTTCCGCCCTGGACCGACGCAGCAGCGTCAGCACCCAGTGATGCTGGCGTCGGCAGAGCGACTGCCTTGACGTCAGCGGCGCTCCGTGTTCTGCTGCAACGGCATTCTGCAGTGGCGGACGCCCACACTTAACGCCGTTTCACATACTTCAGTGACGCGACAGTGGCGTGAGCGGCCCGTGATTGCACCGGCCACGATAGCACAGTGGTGCTTATTCACAGTCATCAGTTTTTATTCCGGCTAGCGGCAGCGTACTTGAGCGGCGGGGATGACGATGTTCTCGGAAGACAATCTCATATTGACTGCTGCGATTTTCGATAAAGAAGAGGAGAAACAACTGAAGAAACGGAAGAATGTCTGAAAATTCATTCTATTTCTTATTGGACAAGTTGCAACTCCATCTGTAAAAGCGAAACACACGCTGGAGAAAAGCCATCATACCAAGCGGACGCTCGCCGTTCCCTTGAGGTTAACTAATACATAATATAATTAACTCCCAGTTTTACAGTTTATCGATAATTAAATATACGAAATCAACATTCATCGTCATTGGCTTCTGTTGTATGGTATTGTTTTCTTATGTTTTGCGCGATATCGTCAAATTTTCGTTTGACAGGTCTACTTTTTTCACATATTCTGGCACTAGAGACACTCTAAACGCGATTTTATTTAGTTATCACATGGGACATGGCGCAGTTCAGAAGATCGTATGAGAAACCTGCAAGAAGTTACGGACAATATCATGGATGGATTTATTCCTACAGTGACAGAAGAAATATGGAAGAATTTGTCTAAGAGTTCAAATCAAATGGTTCAAATGGCTCTGAGCACTATGGGACTTAACGTCTGAGGTCATCAGTCCCCTAAAACTTAGAACTACTTAAACCTAACTATCCTAAGGACATCACACACATCCATGCCCGAGGCAGGATTCGAACCTGCGACCGTAACGGTAGCGCGGTTCCAGGCTGAAGTGCCTAGTACCACTCGGCCACACCGGCTGGCGGCTAAGAGCTTTTACGAACTATGACTTTTTTCCTAACTTTATAGGAGCTATGTATGGGAAACATTTTTCCATTCAGGCTCTTATGAACATCAGATCACAATTCTTTAATTATACGAAGACGTTCTCCATAACTTCGTTGCCTGTTGTAGATGCTCAGTGTAACTATATTGCTATTGATGTTGGGTCATATGAAAGAAAATGTTACAACCATAGCCAACACTCTCAAACAGTAATCTTCTACCTAGCTGGTTGTATTCATTAATGTAAAATTGGATATATGCATGTATGTGCTAACCAGTTGTTCTTATTTCTGCTCCTATTTTGTTTTTACTTCTGCTCCTGTTTCATTCTAGAATGTATTTGGGATTGGAGAGAACGTACAACACAGGATAGTTGTGCACTAATGTCATTCATGTTTATGACGGTAAACTATTGCTCAACAACATAACAACCTGACCATACCAAGGACATGACTTCGGCAGATAAAAAACCACGAGAAATACGGCGATCACTATATGGCGTCGACCGGAGTACGCTTTGCATCGTAACTGTAACGAAACTGGAGAATGTGAACACTGCCCTTTAAATTCCTAGAGCAATTCCTTCAAACACGTTGGCGGTATAACGGGCCGGTCATGGCACTGTGGCATCACTGATGTATATGGAGCGGCCTTTAGGAGATTCAGGCCCGGCAACGTCTACAGCAAAAGTGAAGGAACACTGCCGTGTACCGGAAATGATGCGGTAACCCCTGGCAGCAGTCAGCTGACGGTAGGGGCAAACGGCAGGTGAGCCATGCTGTCGCACCAAGCACCGCAAGGAGATTCAGTGCTGATGGCGTCTGGCTTGACCCAGTCTCGAAGCCGTGGCTTTACCTGGCAATGCCCATTGGTCTCGTCTACTGGGCTGGCCCTGGCGTTGTGGTGGTGTTGCTGGGCTCCGAACGCGTCTGCTTCAAAATCCGCTACTATTTATATGACTCTGGTGAGCACTTGTTACACTAAAACGCAGCACTCAGTCACGCAGCTTATAACAATCATGATCATTTCATCCCCATCGACACGCAAGTTGCCGAAGTGGCGTCAACTCGAAAGACTTGCACCAGGCGAACGGTCTATCCGACGGGAGACCGTAACCACTCGGCATTTCCATTTTACAAGAGTCTTGTCGTGCCTACAGCTCGCACAGGATACGGTGGCCGATGCGCAGTGACCAGTTTTCGTCCGAAGGGCTGGATAAGTTCATTCGTTTGTTGAGAATGGGAGGCCCACAAGCGTCTTCTACCTTTCGGCCGATCGACAATGACAGAATCGACACTCACGCCCTACAATCATTCTCAAACGATTTTACAGAAACTTTTCCAAAAAAAAATTAATTTTTGCTTTGCTTGTAATTTTATAAGACAGGTTCATTATGATGTGCCCATTATTTCGTTAATGTCCTTCGTTATTGGGATATTTACGAGGAAGTAAGACGCTGCACGAAATTCGAAAAAGTTTACAATAAAAAATAGGGGTTGCTATGCTTTTGCGCCTGGTGTATGTTACATAATATGTTGCTATGTGTGAAATTTAGCCAACATATTGAATTTTTCTTTACACTTGGTTGGAGGTCTCTATCTGTCACCAATCTTGAGAAAATTGATCTGACGTAGCGTACTCATTTGCGATCGCACCGCGCCAGCGATAAACCCAGAGTGAAACATCCACAACATTCCTTATATTTCATAGACTGTTTCAGATATCGAAATAAGATTTTGGCAAATGATGGCACGCAAAGAGGGGAGTATTTTTCTGTATGGTTATTTTGCAAAACTTCATTATCTACCATGTTATTCCACTAACTACAGACTTGTCTGATGAAAGAATGAAGCTGGTGAAACGACAAATTCTATGAGCTTTGGAATGACATAAGTGAAGTCATTACACGTTTATTTTTCCCATGATGCGCTTTTTCATAAGATGCTGATCTTATTTTTCCTCAGTTCTTCACTTAATAAACCACTGTTTCAGAATTCTCTCGCAGCCGGCCGCTGTGACCGAGCGGTTCTAGGCGCTTCAGTCCGTGACCACGCGGCTGCTACGGTCGCAGGTTCGAACCTTGCTTCGGGCATGCATGTGTGTGATGTCCTTAGGTTAGTTAGGTTTAAGTAGTTCTAGGGGACTGATGACCTCAGATGTTAAGTCCCATAGTGCTCAGAGCCATTTGAACCATTTTGAATTCTCTCGCAACTGCGTCTGCACAACATGTTAATGAGGTGGGATCTTGTAAACTCCGCTGAGTGTTGGCAAAGGAATGAAATTTCAATATGGCAACAATAGAAATGTGTAGGTTTTACTTAAAATTCCCCAGTCTGTCTCTTCTCTGAAAGTTTCAGATGGTTGACAAACCAGGAAAAAATAAATCACTGCATTTTCGTCGGAATTCTTTTTAGATACTAACCAAAGAATAGGTGACAGACTTTTTTGAATGGTCACCATGCAAGTGTGGGCTTCGAGGATCCCCGCTTAGTATTTACCAAAAATGTGAGTGTAGGGTTCGGCTTAGAACGGCACTGCGGCACTCCAGCTCCCGGCATTTCCAGTACACCGCTCTGAGCGACCCCTGCCCCCTACCCCATGCCGCTCCGCCCACGCTTCCCCAGCCGACTGCACATCTACCGCCCACGGCATTTTCCCCGCATTATACCGCTGTGCGGTGCAGTTTTCCACTGAGCGCTGCTAGCCCGTCTTACAGTTCTTTTGCGTACATCCTGCTGTGACCCCTACGATATCACATTATGCTTGCTTCCCAGCGGTAAGTTGACATAATACTACACGGCAGCTCCTTAGAAGTTACTTTAAGCTCTGCTACATCTGGGTAGTGACACTACCGTTCAGTTGCGTTATATCGCCACAGAAAACAAATAGGAGGAGGTAGGAAAAGTACAGATATGTAAAAAAGTAATCGGAACAGTAAAGACGATTTGTGTTAATCCTCAGTAATTTACAGCTGTTTTAGCACTGTCGTTAAGCGATATCAAATGCAGCCACTAGGCATCAAACTGTGTTTATTGTTACACACGTTATTTAATGAAAATTAAACGAGATGTTGTTCTCGTAGGCGCATCTTTCCTTCAGCAGTACACGTTTCCAAACATTGTAAAACTACGAAATCGGTCCTGGTAAACAGCCCTGGTCTTTTGCAGCATAACTGCATTTTTTATATTAATTCATATTCTAACGGTTCTTGTTAGAGTAATTATATCTTTTACCTTAGAGGCAGGGAATATTAATGTCATATTATCAATTAATAAAACAGTAAAGATGACAAATAATCATTTATTTAAAAATGGTGACTAGTATCGGGTTTTACGCTGGTTTTCTTCAGATCTAAAGCACCATACGGCTGAAGCTGCAGGTGCGCAGAACTGATTCGTGAAGTCATGGTCGTTTACTGGTATCTGTTCTGCACACCTCCAGCTTCAGCCATATGGTGCTTTAGATTTGAAGATAGCCAGCATAAAAACCGAAACCAGTCATCATTTTTAAATAAATGATTATTTGTGATCTCGACTTTTTTATTAAGTGATCATTTATAATAGATCGCTGCTTCATCTCTAACCATGTTATCTAAAATTATTCAAAAACGTTCAAATTTGTGTGAAATCTTATGGGACTTAACTGCTAAGGTCATCAGTCCCTTAGCTTACACACTACTTAACCTAAATTATCCTAAGGCCCAACACACACACCCATGCCCGAGGGAGGACTCGAACCTCCGGCGGGACCAGCCGCACAGTCCATGACTGTAGCGCCTTAGACCGCTCTCTAAAATTATTAATGTTATATTGTTTCAATAAGAAATAAGTGCACTTTTGGCATTACTTTTATTCCTTCCCTCGAGTTTAATGTTTTACGAGGTGCATTCAAGTTATAACACCTCCGATTTCTTTTCTTCACAAAGCCATCACACGAAAACTGTGAAAGTTGTGTCGCTTCTCGACGTAATCTTCCTGCAGGCATACACATTTTTTACAACGCCCATGCTGTGATTCCATGGCTGCTGCCAACGCTTTTTTAGGAGTCTGGTTTGACCACTGGAAAATCGCTGTGAGTGTGTGAATGAATGGCGCTTCGTTTCAGAATTGGAAAAGGGCTTCCTTGTCTAATACATTGTCACAATCGTTGAAAGGAATGCCCCTATCATGCCGCAATCACGCGTCACCATTGCCTGGCAACATGTCTGGCCATGGCAAGTACCAAAAGCCGTCCTCACTCTCGCCGCTGCTGCTGGAGTTCCAGTGTGTCACACACTACTGTCTTCTCTGCCACGCATTCACAACGTGTTTACTCGCATTTTAAACCAGCTGTATGTTTCTGTCGGTTTCCGTTGGAGGTTTATAACTTGACTGCACCTTATAGTTGCAAAATTTATTGTAGTAGGTTTAGAACCTAAATCCTGTTATTTGTGCATGACGTACTATCAGTTACATTGTAATCGAGATATGCATGTCTGGGCTGTTAGCGAGGATATTGTCAATTTTTCGTGTTAGGGTGACACGTCTATACAGAGGATACTGTTTATTAGATGCTCATAACCCCTAAGCCAAATAAGATTTGCTTGAAACTTTGCTTCAATAATAAATCCTCGAAAAAATACATCAACATTACTGTACACACATTATATAATATACTGCGACTCTGTCTATGTAACGGATTAGAGATTACGACGGCAGTGTAATAAAGACCTCATGTTAGTTTCGAATAGTTTCCAAATTTCACAACAAATTATTCTGAGTACACTTGCTTCTAGTAAGTAAGCATTAGATTTTCCGTTTTTCTTCAAGAAAAACCTTTATCTCTCAAATAAACCGTGTTACCGGAGAGGCCTGGTTTCTCTGCTAGTAAATAGTTCGTTTTAGTTAATTCATTTAAAATTTCTTTAGCGGAAGCTGCTCCATAATTCTGGTGTTTGTCCGCAGCTTTATTTTTCCTTTAAAATATTTTCCCACGTAATATTGGCAACCTCATGTTGCTGTAGATTCTAGATGATTAGTTACAGTCTGTATGTATTCGATCTAGCTGCCATAACAGGAACCGCGAAATCTGTCTCTATCGATAAATGACAGCAGGACGAAAACTGTGGCTTATCATTGACACAACGTTTTTCGATGCGTTTTGTTCACATATTTGTAGGTAAAGATGTTCAATTGGAAGCTAACGCTCCAGGAAACGGCTAAATATACTGCGGCAGTCAATGTATGAGCAGCGCTACATTGTGCCCAGGTTTGCCATACTTTCGGAATATAGAGCTTTACTGCAAGTGATTCAAAAACCTAGTGCCATTCCTTAGTGATGAGCTCCGCATGTTAATTTCGATGTGACAAGAAAATGGTTCAAAGATTTTTAGGTTCCAAACGTCCTATCTGTACTGAAGAGGCAAAAAAACTGGTACACCTGTCTAATATCGTGTAGGGTCCCGCGAGCAAGCAGAAGTGCCGCAACACGACGTGGCATGGACTCTATTAATGTTCGAAGTAGTGCTGGAGGAAATTGAAATCATGAATCCTGTAGGGCTGTCCATAAATCCGTAAGAGTACGAGGAGGGGAAGATCTCTTCTGAACAGGCATTGCAAGGCATCCCAGATATGCTCAATAACGTTCATGTCTGGGGAGTTAGGTGGCCAGCGGAAGTGTTTAAACTCAGAATAGTACTCCTGGAGCCACTCTAACAATTGTGGACGTGTGGGGTGTCGCATTGTCCTGTTGGAATTGCACAAGTCCGTCGGAATGCATAATGGACATAAATGGATGCAGGTGCTCAGACAGGATTTTTACTTACGTGTCACATATCAGAATCGTATCTAGATATATCAGGGGTCCCATAACACTCCAGCTGCACACGCCCCACACAATTACAGAGCCTACACCAGCTTGAACAGCCCCTGCTGACATGTAGGTTCCATGGATTCATGAGGCTATCTACATACCTGTACATGTCTATCCGCTCGATACAATTTGAAACGAGACTCGTCCGATCAGGCAGCATGTTTCCAGTCATCAACAGACCAATGTCGGTGTTGACGGGCTCAGGGTAGGCGTAAAGTTTTGTGTCGAGCAGTCATCAACAGCCTCGAAAGCCCATATCGATGATGTTTCGTTGTTCAAACTCACTTAAATCTTGATTACCTGCCACTGTAGCAGCAGTAACCGCTCTAACAACTGCGCCAGACACTTGTACTACATAGGCGTTGCCGACAGAAGCGCCGTCTTCTGCCTGTTTACATATCTCTGTGTTTGAACACGCATGTCTCTACCAGTTTCTGTGGCGCTTCATTGTATTTACAATGCCGAAAATCATTTGAATGACATTTTTAAAAAATCGATTAGAAGTTTTTTTTTTTAAATGTGGAACTAAGTCTATTGTTTTGTTTTTGTACCGAATGGCAAGTCTGTACGAGAGACATTCATTGGAATAAATATTTCTTAGTTCTGACAAGAAATTACGGAGTGAAGATGTTTTGTGTTTGGTATTTTAGTCGTGTTCTGTCAGATCTTTAGCCTATTCGTAAGGCTGTTGTGGGAAACAGCCTTACAACTAAGTAAATATCTTGTGTTTGATCAGGCACACAATGTAGCCCACGCTTCAAGCTCCCAGGACTCTAGAATCAAACAGGCATTGGAAAGGTGTGGCAACAATTTCAGCAGTGATATATGATTCTTGCTGAACAGTGAACTTGAAGCCGATAGTCTACAAAGGGGTTTTCTTTATTTGCGACCCCCGTCGGAGGTTCGAGTCCTCCCTCGGGCATGGGTGTGTGTGTCGTCCTTAGCTTAAGTTAGTTTAAGTTAGATTAAGTAGTGTGTAAGCTTAGGGACCGATGACCTTAGGAGTTTCGTCCCATAAGACCTCACCACAAATTTCCAATTTCCTATATTTGCGGAGTACGTTCCGTATTGTACGTCGTCGTGGAAACAATCACGCTCCTAATTACAATTGGATTAGTTTTATGCAACATTACACATAATAGTGAATATTTTACTAAACATAAAAATTTAAACTGTTGCGTTTTTATTTGCAATTTTGCTGATAATAATATTATCATGTCACCGCTGCCAAGATGATTTTCTGTCGTCGTTTCAGTCTCTTTAGAGCAGAATTGTAGTCACAGGTGTTAAGAAAAAAAGGAGACAACGGTTATGACAGATAGCTACTGCACTACAGTAAGTTCCACTAGTGATAGAATACGAACCACTTCTGTGAAAGTATTCTTCACTGGTCCTTGGTAATAGTAAATCAAAGAAGGACTCAAATGTATTTGGTAAGAGAATGATCCATTGTTAAAAATCTGGGAGGATGAACTGAGCTGAAGATATCCCTTAAATAAGAATAATAGATGCTATAGAAGCTGAGAATGTAGGTGAAAGGTTTTCATGCAATCAGTGATATGCGCTCTTATAAAATATTTACACTAACACCGACACCAATAAACGTAATTGTATAAAATGCTCTGAGTGCAGCCAGTGACTCGAGATTGAAAGTTCGTTGAAGTGGAAATCTTGGTTTTAAAAAGTTCTATATGGCATGCACGAGTCGGAACTCTATGTGTGGGCCCTTCAGAATTTATTTTGTACGCACATTAGTAGTGACTGTGGCTGGTTGTAGGCCGAACTCAGTGCTTCCTCTTCATCTAGAATATAACTGAGAAAACTTTATTTAAATTGTTCCATTATTGGACTGCTGAAAGGGCTCATTTTCCCGATGTTCTGTGACATTTCTACAGATATATATGACGAAACCTGTCTGCAAAAGCTTTGCCTCGAAAGGGACATGATTACGCAACTGGCCTGGAACTTTTTGCAGTGCAGTTCCACAGACGTTACGTGGTTGATGAGAAATTTGATCACGTGGCTTGTATGGCGTGCAGATGACCGGTTAAGCTGGAGCGCATTGTGTGGACGATGGGAAATGCGAGAAGCTGAGGAAAGGGAGAACAAGTGATCGTGATTTGTTGGGCTGTCATCTCACCGACACTGACTTGTTTTTGCTTTTACACTGACATACAAGTATAACGCCACACATAACGCTTCTTGTTGCACTGGTATGTGTCGTTGAGGATTATTTAGCTATATTTCTTTCACATTTGAGACATTACTTAAGTTTGTAGTATTTGTGCGTCTGCGTGAACACTAACAGAAGACAAGGCAATACATGATACAGAAAGATTTTCCTCTTCAACAGTGAAAATTTTGAAAGATGCGCCAAGTCTTGATTGTCTGTCCGTCTCCCTGTACAACCAGGGAACTGCAGCAAGCACTTACTGACGCTATCAGAATCCGATTACCAATCACAGAAGTCAGAAAAACTAACCTGTATGACGCAAGATCAAACATGTCATCAGAATGACAAGTTTTCTATACTCGTTAACATAAAATTCTTCTGGGTTGGAAAACCACGCCACTGAATATAGAGAGTTGTGTTTTATCAGTTGAAGAATATCTGTTAACCACTGAGATTATAGCTCGTAGTAAGTTTCTTGAAACCGTGTCCAACACTGTTAAGCAATTTCTCTAGTCTTTTAAGTGGTTGGCGTTTTGATGATTGTCTTGGTAATATTGATAACCATTAAAGTCGACGATTGAAGGTTTGTAATTCTGATTTTCAGTTCGTAATACACCCCTGTGTTGTCGAAATAGGTTATTTACTCCTAGATGGATGTATGAAACATTCAATTAACATATAACATGGTAACGATTTGTATTCATTACTAAATACAGTGACAGGGCAGAATAGTTCACTTGACTCACTTGGAAAGCTCATAAAGGAGGTAGTTTGTGAATGCCATTCTCCCACCATCTGTTGATGATACGGCAGATATGTAACTATATCACATGTATTACTGATGACTGCTATTCCAGTGGAGTGTTGTGTCTGCACAGTTATGGGAAAGTATGAAATAAAGAAAGACGCTGCGTGGAGCGCTGTGACAGCACAGAATTAAAAGAGTCGCCTAACTTTACACACCCATGTTAATCCGACATCTGGATCAACAGTACATCGTGCTTTCAACCCACGAGATAATGTGAAGAGTTTTGGAATTGAAACCAGTAACTTTACGCTCTCACTGATGGCTGTGGATAGCACGTCAGCGCTTCTTCTTTCCTTTCTAATTATTAGTTACGAAAATTATTTGTAGAGTGACGATTCATACCGTTATTTCCAAGTCGAGCACTGCTCCGTAAGTATGCAACTACTGTTTTTTATTGCTAACGTTTTAGTTTACATTCATTCAGCACATACGAATGTTATAGGGAATTTGTTTTAACGTAGCAAAGTTTTCAGTAGGAATATCGGACACACCAGGAAACTCTGCGTGAGGGAAATGACTTGCTTATACTTTCAAAATATTCCCAGAGATATACGAAGACCAACAACAATCAGAATTTTGGAGCCCTACCTGTAATTAATCAAGTAACAAAGAGAAAAATCAAGCAGAAATGAACAAAAATTGTAAATATGTTAACAGATGCACATTCTAAAGTAAAGCTATGAAATGACTGAGAGGTCTATAGGTGCAATAGTTGTAATATTGCTAGGCCAGTATTCGTAACGGAGTACTGGAGCCACAAGCTCTCCCTTCGTGGCTGTGCAGAAGGTCTAAACAACGTTTATTTGCTGAATAATAATATTCAAATTTTTGAAGACGAGAGAGAGAGACCACAGGAAGGATTGTATTGCAAGACTGACCAGTGAGTATGTTACGGTAGTCGTAGGCGTAGAAGGAATAACAATGCTCACACTTCTTTTTCCAACATATTCAGTGAACGCCGATCATGATTGCCTCAGCAGACAAGCACCCATAACAGACATTGTAGTCCTTGGATTGCGTATCAGGAAGTTGGATTTTCCTGCATTCATGGAGGTGATCAGTACACCAGAGCTTCGAATCTCTTAGGCAGCATTTGTTAGCGAATTCTGGAAACATATAGTTCGGAAAGGTTATGGTGTATCAGTTATGCGCAGATAGAGTCGATTTTAATCTTCTGTAGGCTATAAAAGTTTTGGCCACAGCTAAAGCCTAAAATTTAATTTATTATTACTTCTCCGTATAAGTAGTTTCAAGAGAGAATATGTAAACTGAGTAGCAAGAAAGTTTCCGTTTTTATGAACAATACTATGATAAACAGCACAAATTTATGTCCGAGTGACGGTATAATTATCCCTATTGCGTTAATGTTTCAGAAAACTAATGTTGTTGTATAATTCAATGCTGTAGATATAATGTCGTAATATACATCAAAGCACTGGTAAGTCGGAAAATGAATATTACTTGTAACTGGATTTTATCTATTTTGAAACATCACTTTAGAAAATATTTTGCCGCTGAAAAACGGATAGGTAACACTAAAATTTAAAAAACTGTAAAATATAAGGCTACAATCACACAAAAAGATATATTAAATATTTCATAATTATTTTGTATTTAATCTGTCATAATAAATTGGTTGATAGTGCCTGACGCATTTTCTCGACATTTAATGCAATATGTCAAATGTGGTAGTCTATGCCCTCAACCAATGAGAAGAGCACTGAAATAGCCTAGAACACGTGTGACTTGGAGCTTTGAGGAACAGCAGTCAGTCTTCGTGAGAATTGGGTCACCAGTTTCACGTATTGGTGATTACAGCCACTCGCTGTCGTGAACAGACTTCGCAAGACGTTACCACGGGTGTAAGATCGCTAAAAGTCTCTAATACTACTGAAGCTATAATTGTCATTGCTTTATCCCTCACGTAATACTATGACTGTTGTGTGGTGTTGCGATGGCTTCTTTGATAAGACGACTACTAGATACTGAAGAACGTCGATGAGGAGTATGCCTGGTCATCTCGTCGCATTTGAAGAGTTCCAACAGAAAAGGCGTGTCAAGGAAGGCTTGCAATTTTCATCTCACAAAAAAGGTGTCAAAGACCATCGTTTTGAGAGTTGCACTGCTGAGCTGCTCAATAATACCACTAACGTATCTAGATTGGAGCGTTCTTTTTTCTTTGCATGTAAATATTATTAGCCTACATCACTGCCTTTTAAAGACATACATGATTCCATGTCAGCCACGCATTTTGATTCTGTAACGTACCTGCAGTTACAAGAAACTATGGTCTGTTTTCCTTAATTTAACCACTTTGTTTCAATGCTTTCCTGTGCTTATGATGGGCTACACATATTCAGAACGATCGAACACAAATGAACTACAGAATAATGCAGGCCTTCGAATGTTTCGAAATCTGGCACATTTTGGAGAAATTTCAGTAAAAATACTATTTATTTACAGCTCGTACAAAATAGATACTTGTTTCAAAGCTTTACTGACATTCAGAGTAGTCACCAGCATTGTGTATAATCCGTTGCCAGCGATGTGGAAGTCGTAGGATACTCTTCGCAGTACCAGCTGTGTTGTCAGTTCGAGCGGCGCGGTCTATTGCTCGACGAATTTGTAGCAGTTCTGAAGCAAATGCCGTGAAGTGTTTCGTTCAGTTTAGAAATCGTGTTGAACTAACGAGGGCTTAAGTAAGGGGAGTGCAATATGTGGT
Organism: Schistocerca nitens; assembly: GCF_023898315.1. Classification (NCBI taxonomy): domain Eukaryota; kingdom Metazoa; phylum Arthropoda; class Insecta; order Orthoptera; family Acrididae; genus Schistocerca; species Schistocerca nitens. Next base: position 514,720,520 of record NC_064614.1, read on the forward strand.
ATAGCAGCCGGCCGCGGTGGTCGTGCGGTTCTAGGCGCTCCAGTCCGGAGCCGCGCTGCTGCTACGGTCGCAGGTTCGAATCTTGCCTCGGGCATGGGTGTGTGTGACGTCCTTAGGATAGTTATGTTTAAGTAGTTCTAAGTTCTAGGGGACTGATGACCACAGCAGTTGAGTCCTATAATGCTCAGAGCCATTTTTTTTGTGGTATAGCACTTAGCAGCCCCATCCGTCAAACAAATCAGTAACAGCTTGCACTGTACGTGCTTGAGCATTGTCCTGCATAACGATGGTCTGGTCCTGCAGAAAGTGTCATCGCTTTTATCTCTATACTGTTCATTTTTGGAACACAACCTACGACCAGCTTAGACAGAAGTGATGACACTTTCTGCAGAACTTGACCATCATTTTGAAGGATAATGCTCAAGCACGTACAGTGGACGCTGTTACTGATTTGTTTGACTGATGGGGCTACTAAGTGCTATACCACCTACTGCATTCCCCTGACTAAAGTCCTCCTGAGTTCAACTCGATTTCTAAACTGAACGAAACACTTCCGGCATTCGCTTTAGAACTGCTACAAATTCGTCGGGCAATAGACCGCGCCGCTCGACCTGTCAACAGAATTGGCACTGCTAAGAGTATCCTACGACTTCCACATCGCTGGCAACGAGTTATACACAATGCTGGTGACTACTTTGAAGATCAGTAAAACTTTGAAACACGTATCTATTTTGTATGAGCTGTAAACAAATAGTTGCCACTATTTAAGTTCCAACCCTTGTAAATAAGTTCGAGATTGCGACAAAGAAACGCTTCTCTGGGGAAACTATGAATTCACAAGTCGCTGCTGAAGTTCCCTCTCCACTTTTTGTATCGAAAGTGAATTACAGTTTCGGCATTTTAGTAGCAATAGCTAGAGATAACCGTAACTTTAAACGGAGGTATTAAAGCCTGCTATTGTCAGATTTGTAATGACATTTACACTAGAGAAATGAATGACGTAGAGCTGCACTACATAAAGTGATGCAAGCACCAGGTGGCGGATGGATCTATCACAGAAGTATGATGCCTAAATCGACTGCAGGTCGGCATTCGAAGCCTGACGTCTGCAACTGAGATGAGGCGGGAATTACTGGAAACGAGAGCAGATAATGGTGGCATTTGTTGCAGGAACACACACGCTGGGTGAGCTGAACGCCGGCGGCACTGGCCTACATCAGTGTCAGGAGCAGCCGTTTGCCGTGGTCGGAGGTATTTGTGGAACTATTCGCTTTTACCGGGAGATACCCTGCAAGTTACTGTTATGCGTCCACAGAGACGGTTTTCGGTAAACGGTTGTTCCGCTATCTGTGCAGTGATCCCCGCGCCGCTTCTGTTTAACAGTTGACACGAATGTAGCCCGATGTGCCTGTTATTATCGCCACGTGCGTCCCGCAAATGTTGTAAAATGTTTTGTAACTAGCAAGGTGAGTGCGAATTCTCTTACATCGGCCAGTGCATGAAAGCGAAATGAGCGTGCTGTGTGCTTCAAATGATTTTGGTGAAGCAGTTTCTCGTTGTTTCGTTATTGCGATATATCAGCTTTTTTAAATTGTCACTATTATCTATGTAATCGATTTCTAGTGTCACACAATGTAATTTAGAATAGGGTGCTTTCATGATGAAGGCCAAGAACTTATCTTATACTGAGTATCAGCACGGCCGGAAATTTTATACTATCAAAGATTACAAAGATTTCTCGTCTCAGATAAGTACTGCAAGTTGCAGATTTTCATGCTCAAATTGACAGCAAATAACTGCTGCTATTATTTATGGGCGTATTTGATGCTTTATTTCTGTTCCTTGTGTCAGAACGTTCTTTTTGTATAATAACAGTAAAGGAGACATATTGCTTGGGGAATTTCGGTCTAAGCAGGATAACTGTTCGACTGTAACACATCATTTCTTAATTGTCGGAAAACCTTTCTGCACTGGCATGTCCTCCAAAGGTGTAAATAAGTGCAGACGGCCGCTGTGGCCGAGCGGTTCTAGGCTTTTCAGTCTGGAACCGACCGACCGCTACGGTCGCAGGTTTGAATCCTGCCTCGGGCGTGATGTGTGTGATGTCCTTAGGTTAGTTAGGTTTAAGTAGTTCTAAGTTCTAGGGGACTGATGACCTCAGATGTTGAGTCCCATAGTGCTCAGAGCCATTTGAACCATTTGAACAAAATAAGTGCATGTCGCATAACACATAGTACGACAGCGGGTCATTACTCTAGGAAGTCACAAATGAATCGTAAATATCGAGTGTGTTTGTGTAACTGAACATCACAGGTAGCGAGAACGCAGAGACTGCCTAGCAATAGTTGACAATGTACTTTTACGAAAACAGTTCCTCAACTTTTCGATGGCTGTCGCACCAGAACAGTGAGTATTTAAGGAGATCTTTAATGAGAGGTCAGACTATACGATAAGTTCTAACATGAGTCATCTACTGTGCCAACAGCAGCGATGGGACCTAAAAGGCTGTCCAGACGATATCAAACAACGATAAAAGAAAATGGTAGTCTTGAGCCTCGTTCGGTGATATTTTAAGCATTCAGTACTTATTGAGACTCTTAAGAAGAACTACTCGCAAAGGAGCTAAAAAAGGTATGGAAGTTACATAACGTAGAGCGCGCCTGCGGCGATTTCAACGCTGACTGACATCCGTCAACATATAGTCTCACGCTCGCTGCCGAAGAGGTGACCTAGCTGCACGAGTTTTTCCCTATAGCTTCAACGCGTTCCAGTAGGAACCCATCACAAAAAATAGGTGTTGAAGTTGCCACCGTCTCCGGCGCTGCATGCAATAAGATATCTGGATAAATGTTTCTAATAATTATTTAATAGTAAGTACAACAAAATATTTGTTTAGAAATAGACTTAACTTGTGGATACAACTTCTTTGATATGTCAGACGTCTAAGTCGTTCAATGTCCTGCGGAGGAGATAGGGATCTACTTCAAATTATAGTTAATTGGTATGCCTACCCGTATCTAATGATGTATTTCTGTTTTTATTCTTGGGAAACCGGATGACACTGCTTAGATTTAGTAGAAACCTTTAATTCAAATTATTTGATCAGCTTTTATGCGCAGTTTTGATGTGATAAATTGTAATGAAATGGTATTAATAGAGTTAAAATGATTTGAATGTACCTAACAACAATGCGAATAATAGTACTGACTAATAACCAGTAACATTAATACCAGTGGTAAAACTACTGTCGCATTTCCATTGTAATTACCGAAGACGTACAAAATGTTGTCAATGTGGATATACTGATACTGTACTAGTGGCATAGGAACAAAGAATGACAATTTCTAGGACTTAGACAAGCGAAGGCGGTAAAAGTTATCATTCCATTCCTTTGCGCACGCGCATCACTGTGAAACTATGTGAGCGTTGCAGTTGTTCAAGAATACCAACCATGGCATCCTCAATCAATAAGAAATTGGTTTCACGATCTCCAACATCATTAAGTGAATGCGGCTCTCAGCTCGGTAGCGTTACTGTGTTGGTATGACTGGGTGAACGAGACAGAAATTAGATATGGAGCCACTTTTGCACAAGAAAATAGATCCCAATAAGTGGCTGTAAAATTTTTCTGTACAGCTCGAGTAATCCATGAGTTATTGCCACATTGACCTCTGACTTTAACTATCGGTGCAGTCTTATAATGTTTTGTTAACTAAGAACTATGTTTAGAATTTCTAAAAGTATATTTTTGTTTCATCTTATTTAAGAAGAACATATTCACTTGTCTGGAGAAATACTATTCCTGGAGATGCAGGCGCTCTTCATTGTTTAGGCTATATGGAAAGACGACTTTTTCTACTGTAATTATAATGTTTTCTTCGTCTGTTTCTCAGTACAATAATGTTACGAAATTGCCGCGGACTGATAATAAAATGCACATGCTGGCAATTACAGTAAGTATCCCATCATAAAGAAAAAAATCATTTGAGGTTTTGGTACAACGAAACTAAATACTTTGAGACTATGTAACATGTATAGTAAATCGATATATCGTCTTTTTTTAAAAAAAATATTGCTTTCACTTCGACAACGGAGCATAGCTCCGTCAAACCTCCATTTCGATGTACACACACGGAAGAAATAGTCATCTGTGGGAGTTATAGCGTATTTGATAATGGAATCTGCGAATTTGTGGCGGAACATTTACAGAATTACGGAAGACTATACGCAGTTTATTAAATCTTATAATATACCTGCGAACTAAAATCTTCATATATACTACAACATCGCAAACTGCAACAAAGAATGTGCTACTGCTCCCACAGATACTAGTTTCTGATGGGTCGATATTAAAATGAAGTCCATACATCTAACTGAAAATCTTATGATGCGTCTGTGATTCGAAATGGACACTGCTAAGCTGAAAACGCTATCGAAAAGCCATTAGACGAATCTGATTACTAAGCTTTCCAGTCACCACTGTATAGGTTTCGTCATGAATAGAAACTGTGGTTACCATGAAATTTTTAGGTTACTCACTTCGAAGAAAATCAACAGGTTGCGCTGACAGCTACCTTTCTCAAATGACTTCAGTTCTGAAGGTATAATTCGGCCGAAAGTGGTCATTACACTAAATACACGTAATCTAGACTCTGGTTTTTTGGTAATCGAGGGAACGGATGAGTGTGGTAGCAATGAAACTAAGAGAAAATGCCTTACGTGATGCGTATCACCAGAAGAGACCGTGACAAATCCAACCTCGATTACGATCTAGGAGGAAGTCGAGCGTGTGATCCTCCCGAGTATCGATTGTTGGACAAGGACAAGGAGGACAGGTCTTAAATCTGAGGATGAATTCGACAGAAAGGGTTGGTAGACAGAAACCAAGCAACGCGGGACGTACGCGAGAGACAGAGAATGATACACCAACGGAGTTTCCTTAGCTAAGCAGTATATTCAAGGTCATGTTTAGTTTTCAATGTTACTTGTTGAGTTCGAACTGTTATTGCAAGAAGCAACGTAAAAAAGAGGTGACAAACAGAATCTGCATCAGAAAATCGGCGGCCATAGCTGCGCTCGGCCCTGAGTGTTTGAACAGGATGTATTAAGCGGCGCTGCCTGCCATGCATATTCATCAACGGCGGCACTCAGCGCGCGACTGTCCTGTTCCCTGCCAGAGGTGCGAACTTCCGCGTTGTGTTGGACAAAGCTTGTGCTGCTGCAGCGTAATCCAGTGAAACACTTTCCTATTATATACTGTCTACTGTAGCAAACACTGGGCGCTCTTGTGCAAAAAACCCTCTTCAAACGAAAGATAGTATTCTTACTTTACAAATGTCGGTAATGATTCGATCTTACAGTGACAACAGCCGGTACTGGTCACGCAATAGCTCACTTGTCAACTCTCTCTCTCTCTCTCTCGCTACGTGTGTGTATGTATGTGTGTGTATGTGTGTTATATGAATTTCTGATGGAAACTAGTAGTTCAGCCAGTTGATTAATGAAATTACATGTTTTCAGTGACATATACAATACAAGAAAAATAAATGTTCTAGAGCAAAATGAATACCTCTAATGATGAGACGTGGAATCATCGTGTTTGCATGTGAGACTCATAGATGGTACTAAAGTCAAATATTCGAAGTACCACGCTGTGGATTGGGTAAGATTACAGTACTGAGCACGAAAACGCTGTGTCCATTAAAACCGAGTTTCACATGCTTTGTTTTGTCAAGTATCGTAATGGGATGGCAAATGTACACGTTTCAAGATGATACCATTGTGTTAACAGCGTTCTTCTTGGTATTCTGTCGAATTGTTATTTCTATTTTATGCTCTCGGCGGAACACCATTAGCCATTCGAGTTGACGAAACATGACAGATAACAATGTGTTATTAACTGAATATCATCTAAGGCACGTGGTGCGCTTTTAGCGAGGATTGATAGTCCTTCTGAAAAACTGTTCAACTCCTCTAAATGAGGTGTCAGACGTCGCGAGACAGTCCAAGAAGGTGTGATAATTACAAAGTCCACTCACATTAATGTGACTATCACCTATATTTGACGTCAACGTGCAATAACCACTCACGGACAGCACGTGTAAGCACTAAAAGCGGGCTATGAGATAATTTCCGTTCGCCCTTACATCCCAAACCCTACGCGTTGCTATCGGTGTCAGCGGTTCAATCACACCAGCCAGTCCTGTCCCAATCCGGCCAAATGTGTTACGGGTGGCAAGGATGCCCATGAGGGTGCTTGCCCACCTCCATCCCCTCGTTGCATCAACTGTATGGGTGACCACGCTGCTTCCTCTAGAGATTGCCCCATTTTTAAAGACGAAAAGCTCATTCAGGAAATCAGAGTGAAGGAAAAGGTGTCGACCTTTGCTGCTCGAAAATTATTTGCCAGTCGAAAGCCCAGTGTGCCTCAGACAGGAAAATACAGCACCGTCCTTGCCTCTCCTCGGCCAACAAAGGAGGCGGCCTCGCAGACGTGTGATCTCACCACGGTCGTCAGATCGGCCAGCGCAAAGATCGCCCGTTCAACCTCCCCACTTTCACCTGCTCACTCTATGGCTCACCATCTGGTTCTGCTAAATCTCGAGCCCAAAAGGCAGACATCAAGACTTCCAAGAAAGAGCATACTCGTGAAGATTTTTTACGTACCCCAAATTCACAACCATCGGTTCCTCCTTCATCTAAACATCCTGTTTCCAAGAAGGCTAATAAGAAACCCAGTTCCTCTCCTTCTCCGCCACGGCGTGTCTCGTCTAAAGCACCACCTGCTGGTAGCCGCCCTCCGCCGTCTTCTGTGTCGCCGAGACGCACTGCTGGTGGCCGATCAACCGGCCGATCGCTGGTGGCAGTAGCCGCTCCTGAACAACCTATGGATCAGTATCTTCTACCTTCGGCTGAATGCCGTTCCACGCTGTCCGTCGCAAGCTCTGAGCAGTCGTTGAGTTGACGGCAACCTTGGTCACATTCCTCCATTTTCTGTTCACCCTATGTCCATTATCCACTGGAATATCCGGGGCATTCGAGCCAATCAGGATGAATTGTCGATCCTCTTACGATCCTACTCGCCGGTCATCTTCTGTCTTCAGGAAACAAAGCTGCGTCCCCACGAGCGCTTTGTTCTCCCCCATTTTCAGTCCGTCCGATTTGATCTCCCCTCTGCTGAAGGCACTCCAGCACATGGAGGACTCATGATTCTTCTCCATGATACTCTCCATTATCACCCAATCTCCTTAAACACTTCCTTCCAAGCTGTCGCTGTCCGTCTTTCCCTTTCTGGATACACCTTCTCTCTTTGTACTGTATACATTCCATCATCCACACTAATGGCACGAGCTGATCTCCTTCATCTTCTTGGTCAGCTTCCACCCCCCTATTTACTGGTTGGGGACTTCAATGCCCACCACCCGCTTTGGGGATCTCCACATCCTTGTCCACGTGGCTCACTATTGATAGACGTCTTCCACCAAGCGGATCTTGTTTGCCTCAACACTGGGGACCCTACATTTTTGTCTGCCTCCACGACAAATTTCTCTCATTTGGACCTTTCGGTCGGTACTGTTCGGCTAGCTCGGCGCTTCGAATGGTTCGCCCTTGATGGTACACACTCGAGTGACCACTTTCCATGTGTCCTTAGACTGCAGCCTCAACTGCCATATATGCGCCCACGACGCTGGAAGTTTGCCCAAGCCGATTGGACACTTTTTTCGTCTCTAGCGACATTCGATGACCGTCACTTTCCTAGCGTCGACGATGAGGTCACACATATTACAGACGTTATTCTTACAGCTGCGGAACGATCAATACCACGCACCTCCGAATTGCCCCAGCGCCCCCCAGTTCCTTGGTGGAACGAGGCATGCCGTGACTCAATACGTGAGCGGCGACGTGCTCTTCGCGTTTTCCACCACCATCCTACTTTGGCCAACTGTATCCGCTATAAGCAGTTCCGTGCGCGATGCCGTCTCGTCATCCGCGATAGCAAGAAGGCAAGCTGGGACTTCCTTACTAGCTCATTTAACACCTTCACTCCCTCCTCGGAAGTTTAGAGTCGGATTCGACGGGTATCTGGCGCGCCTAGTTTCTCCCCGGTCTCTGGGCTCACTGTCGCGCATGATACGTTAGTGGACCCCGTCGCAATTTCTAACTCACTGGGTCAACACTTTGCTGAGATTCCGAGCTCTTCAAGTTACCCGCCAGCGTTTCTCCCGAAGAAACATGCAGCGGAAGTGCAACCTCTTGCTTTCTCCTCTCAAAATCGCGAAAGCTATAATACTGTTTTCTCCATGCGGGAACTCCAACATTCACTCTCTTCTTCTCGCTCCTCCGCCCCAGGACCGGATGGTATCCACATCCAAATGTTGCTGCATTTATCAACCCATAGTCTGCGTTACCTCCTTCGCCTTTATAATCGAATTTGGACCGACAATACTTTTCCCAGACGATGGTGGGAAGCTATCGTCGTTCCTGTTCCGAAACCTGGAAAGGACAAACATCTCCCCTCTAGCTATCGCCCCATTTCTCTCACGAGTAGTGTATGTAAGGTTTTGGAGCGTATGGTGAATTGCCGTTTAGCTTGGTGGCTGGAGTCCCGCAGTCTTTTAACACCTGCCCAATGCGGTTTCCGAAAGCATCGTTCTGCAGTTGACGATCTTGTTGCTCTCTCCACTTATATCATGAACAATTTTCTCCGTAAACGCCAAACAGTAGCAATATTTTTTGATCTCGAGAGAGCATACGATACCTGTTGGAGGACAGGCATCCTCCGCATACTGTTCTCTTGGGGCTTTCGAGGTCGGCTGCCCCTGTTTCTTCGCGAATTTATGGCAGAGCGCACATTTAGAGTGCGGGTGAACACTAATCTCTCCCGTACTTTCTCCCAAGAAAACGGGGTACCCCAGGGCTCCTTGCTAAGTGTTGTACTGTTTGCCATTGCCATAAATCCAATTATGGACTGTCTCCTTCCTGATGTCTCGGGCTCCCTCTTTGTGGACGATTTTGCGATCTACTACAGCTCTCAACGGACCAGCCTTATTGAACTACGTCTTCAAGGATGTCTCGATCGCCTCCACTCTAGGAGCATCGCAACAGGCTTCCGCTTTTCTCCCAGTAAGACCGTTTGTGTTAATTTTTGGCGTCGTACGGAGTTTCTTCTACCTTCCTTACATCTAGGACCTGTCAACCTTCCGTTTTCGGACGTCGCTAAATTCTTGGGTGTTATGTTTGACAGAAATTGTGCTGGTCCTCCCACGTTTCCTATCTTTCGGCACGCTGTCTGCGATCCCTCAACACTCTCCGTGTCCTGAATGGTACCTCCTGGGGAGCGGGCCGGCCGAAGTGGCCGTGCGGTTAAAGGCGCTGCAGTCTGGAACCGCAAGACCGCTACGGTCGCAGGTTCGAATCCTGCCTCGGGCATGGATGTTTGTGATGTCCTTAGGTTAGTTAGGTTTAAGTAGTTCTAAGTTCTAGGGGACTAATGACCTCAGCAGTTGAGTCCCATAGTGCTCAGAGCCATTTGAACCATTTGAACCTGGGGAGCGGACCGAGTGGTCCTCCTCCGCCTCTATCGCGCCTTAGTGCGCTCGAAATTGGACTATGGAAGCACAGTTTACTCCTCTTCTCGGCCGTCTATTCTTCGGCGTCTCGACTCTATCCACCACCGTGGATTACGTTTAGTGTCTGGAGGTTTTTACACCAGCCCTGTGGAAAGCCTTTATGCTGAGACTGCTGAACCTTCGTTATCCAATCGGCGAGCTGTCGTTCTGAGTCGTTATGGTAGCCATCTGTCTTCCATGCCTGCTAATCCAGCCCATGACATTTTTTTCGACACCTCCTTGGATGTAAGGTATGCAGGCCGCCCTTCCTCCCTACTACCACCAGGAGTCCGCTTCCGTCAACTGCTCCATTCTCTTTCCTTCCACTTTCCTAAAACTTTCTTGACAACTTGGAGTACAGCACCGCCTTGGCTCCGGCCCCGGACCTGCCTGCTCCGTGACCTTTGTCAATTTCCCAAGGATGGTACCCCTTCACTTGTTTATCGTCGGGCATTTGCTGCTCTATGTGCACAAATGAAGGAAGCCACATTTATTTACACTGATGGCTCAAAAACATCGTTTGGTGTAGGGAGTGCCTATATTGTTGGCGACACCCCAAATCGATTTCGGCTTCCCGACCAGTGTTTGGTTTATACTGCGGAGTTTTACGCTGTTCTCCAGGCTGTCCAATACATCCGTCGCCATCAGCGGATACAGTATGTTATCGTTCAGATTCTCCCAGCTCTCTCCTCAGTCTCCCAGTTCTGTACCCTGTCCACCCTCTGGTCCACCGGATTCAGGACTGCCTCCACTTGCTCCACTTGGGGGGGCGTCTCTGTGGCGTCCCTCTGGATCCCAGGACACGTTGGTATCTGTGGAAATGAGGCGGCCGATATAGCAGCCAAGGCTGCATTCTCTCTTCTTCAGCCAGCTATTCGTACGATTCCCTTCGCCGATCTACGGAGTGTTTTATGTCGTCGTGTTACTCTTTTATGGCACGCACATTGGTCGACACTTCGCAATAATAAATTGCGGGACGTGAAAGCTCTTCCCTGTGCTTGGACCTCTTTCTCCCGAACGCGTCGTCGGGAGGAGGTAATTTTAACTAGACTCCGGATAGGGCACTGTCTTTTTAGCCATCGACATCTTTTAAGTGGTGATCCTCCCCCACTCTGTCCCCACTGCTCTCAGCTGTGGACGGTAGGACACGTTTTACTTGAGTGCCCCTACTTTACTCCGTTACGCGTCCGTCTACAGCTGTCGCCTGATATATCTTCCATTTTAGCAGATGACACGCGCTCAGCCGATCGCGTTCTCGAGTTTATTAGTGCCAGTGAGATGACGTCAGTCATTTGAAGCTCTCTTTGGGGACAACCAACCTTCTTCTATAGTGGTTTTTTAAGCTTTCCTTCAATTTTTATTTTCTCCAATTTTTTGAGTTTCGTTCCCATTTCTGCTGGTTTCCAGTTCCGTTTTTTACCTTTTCCTAAGTCACAGACCGGGCGCTAATGACCGTAGCAGTTTTGCGCCCTAAAACCATAACAAAAAAAAAAGAAAAATCGGGCTGTTTGCCTGTAGCTCAGCTGGCTACGGGACGGTAGTCAGCATGGTTCTGCCTCACTGTCGGTACCTTCCAGAACCTCATTGACTTCCTTTTGCAGGTGCGTGCTTACAGGTAAAAATCAAGCTGTTCCCGGTTTTCACTATTGGTCACATTGTCACTGGACGGTGTATTCTGGAGGGCGGCGCGTTGGAGAAGCATACCCCGAGCACTGAGTAAGACTAGTGGATAGTGCTGAGCACTCGATTATCGCAGGACGAATAGCGAACCATACCGAGCGCCGAGTGCGATAGCTGGCAGCTGGACAGCTAGCAAGGGTTTCAGTCGCCAGTCCTCCTCTCGCACTTAATGTCCAAGAAGCTCGGTGGAGATCGTTTGCAAGTGAACCTGCGGAGTGTGGCAGCCAGCAACGTAGAAGATCAAGTCTGGGCATCATGATTAATGGTGTCACAGCCATGAATGTTGCAGGATACTACCTGAACGTCATGTAGTACACTGTCGTTCCGTTGCTGCAATTCCAGATGGATGTGATCATTGAGCAAGCAATACCAACGCATATACAGAGTGTTTCAAAAATACTTTTACAAACTTTGGAGGCAGCACCCTTAAACCAAAATAAGAAATAAAAGCCTAGTAAACATTGGCTCTAGAATGCATAATTCAACAGCCATAAGCACTTGTTAATCTGCGATATTGTGAAACGTATTTGTACCCCTGCAAGATCTTTTCTTTTCATATTTTGAGATGTGGTAGTATGCACCAAAATCAGAAATAAAAATACCAGTAAACACTGGGCTCTACAATAATACTTTATGAGCTTCAATAGAAGAAATGTGTTTCACTGTAGTGAAGATGAATAAGTGCTCATAACTCTTAAGGTATGCATTTTAGCCCCCTTGTTTATTGGACTTCTTCTTCTGATTTAGTCCATACTTCCCCCTCTCAGACTATGGAAAGCAAATAAACTGCTGTAGAAGACATAAGTGTCACAGTATCGAAGATGAACAAGTATTCATAGCTCTCAAAGTATGGATTTTAGTATCCATGATTACTAGACATTTTTTTCTTCTGTATTTGTCTTGATAAACCAAAGTGCTCCCCAAAATGTTTGTTACCTCCCCTAACCAAGAGGATAAAGAGAACTGCTCTCGAAAGTGGCCATGTTACACATGGATCGGTGTGTATTCTGTTTTCGGTTTTCGGTAGCACACCTTGATCAACTATGACAACAGTAACATGTAAAAACCATGCGAAAGTGGCATCGTCTCTATGCACAAGTGGCCATTTAAGTCTGTTCTAGAAACTCATATTGTTGTCGAAAACCTTTTCGTAGGTTTATGTCTCAGATTTGATGGTGTTGAGAGTTTAATCAACATATATGAGTAAATCATTAATTTGTATTACCTCTTTAATTGTGTATTTCGTGAGAGGAATGAGGAGTCAACTGAAACAACAATGTTAACGTTGTTTGATGAGATTGTGGGAAACTTGAAAATCGTAATGTTCATACTAAAACGCCGTCGAGTCTCATTAATGTGACCACAGCCTAAGTTCTACGTCAGCGTGCGATAGCCACTCAACAGACGGCTGATGGCAGAACTTGCATGTCGGGGGGGGGGGGGGGGGGGGGGGACATGGAAAACGGTGCTGTCATTGTCATAACGAGGAAACGGAGCGATTTATCTGATGTCAAAGGGGCATGGCCATTACCTTTCGGGCCAAGTGTGGAGGCATTTACAAAAGGGTTAAGAAGTCTGTAAACTGTTTGCGTGCCTGCTTCGTTTAAGTATACCATGCATGGCAAAATGGCGCTATCCAAATCCGGCGCTGAAGCAGCTTTGGTGCACCCTAGTCCATAGATGACGGGGAGGAATGACGGCTGGGAAGCTGCGTATGGTCTAATGGACGTGCAACTCTCGACCAGCTGACCACCCAGATGAACCAAGGGCTACCAACATTGTCTCCTCAAAGACCGTTCAGTGAACGTTGCTGCGTATGAATCTCTGCAGCAGGTGCCTGGTACATGAACCCATGCTGACTGCTGTTCATCGGCGGCGAAGGAATGAATTCGCCCACCAATACCGCAGCTGAACGTCAAGTATGTGGTGACAGGTGGCCTTTTCAGCTGAATCATGTTTTATGTTCCATCGGACAGATGGCCGATTAATCATTGGAAGGGCCGAGACCGGAGGAGAGAGAGTTATAGCCTGGGAATGCTTTCCTGGCATTCCCTGGATGAGCTCGTCATTCTGGAGGCACAATGGTTCAACACATGTATACATCTATCCTTGGGTGCCAAGTCCATCCCTGCAAGCAGTTTGTTTTTCTCCATCACGATGGCATTTGCCAGCAAGACAATGCAAAGTGTCACACATCACGCAGTATACATGCGTGGTTTGAAGAGCACCAGAAAGATTTTACCGTAGTCCCCTGACCACCGAACTCCTCGGACTGAAACCAAATCGAGTGTGTGGAAGCATCTCGTTCGGGCTGTTCGCTCCTTGGATGCTCAACCGAGACATCTCGCTCAGCTGGTCTCGTAAATGGAGTCGTTAGGCTCCACATCCCTGTCGGTACCTTCCACCTTGGCTCTGTCCATTCACTTCTAGCAGCGATCTGCGCTGCAAAATAGGGTTATTATGGCTTCTGACAGGAGGCCACATTAATATGAATGGAGAGTGTGTTTGGATGTGGCTGCGAATGTAATTTCATGCGATGCCTCGATCGATGACGAAGTCGTAATGTGTTAAGAATTAATTCCGATTCGGTGCATGATTCCGGCAGTTAGTGCTCTTAATAGTTGACCACTAGATGCCGATCCTAAGGCTGTAAAAGTTTTGCGGTTCACAGAGCTCACCTCGCACTGTCGCTAGAGCGTAAAAGGACGACGCTGAGGTAATGAAGGTTAGAGAAGTAGTCGGGAGATGGGGTTCGCTATTACGGCCGGATGGCAAATTGTCTGTAGCCCACCCCAGCTCAGCCCACCCAGCCGGGTGTCTAGCTCTGACTCCGCTCTGGTTTGTGGTTCGCGCATGAGTGGTCTGTCTGGCGCGTCAGAGGCAGCAGCCGTGGCTCCGGGGCTGCAGGGAGTGGGTGGCCGCCTGTGTGGTCGTCTGGGGAGTGGGCGGGGATCAACTGGCGGGAGGAATCAGGCGGACGGCTTGCGCTGCGCTGCGCATCGCTGGCTGCGCCTGACATGGCGGCTGCCCCTTTCCCACGGCTACCCGCAACCCCTGCATCATTCACACTGCTTTCCTTCCTTCACCCTGTCGAAGATTCCGGGTGCAACGTTGGCTGCACGTGTAGTCATCTCTGAAAAAAAAATCCCTCTAGATCACCGTCTGCTGTGGCAGCTACTGCGTCAAGGAGACCAACGCCCTGACATGTCGGGTGCGCTCAGGTAAAGGGGAACTGCAATTATGAACAAATTATATTGTAATTAATGTTCATTAATTTCTTGTAATGTCGATCCGCAACCTGTATAAACTGTTTAAAGCTTGTGATTTTCCGCTTGCACCAATGGAGGCTTCTTTTTCTGCTATTGCAATTTCGGCGTTACATCACTGTCAGCAATTAATATTCGATATCTCGTCACGTCACATATAACTTATGTCTGTGTCGTTATAATTATGGTATCGAATATTAACGCCTGACAAATGCGTAACGCCGAAACTACAATATCAGCATAGATAAAGTTGTACAGCAGCAAGTGGAAAATGATACCGTTTAACATTACAAATATATTCATACGAGAACAAGATGGAAAGTTTTAGTCCTGAATAGAGATGACATCGATATCAAAGGTTTGCTTTTTCCTGTTATTACATGATGTATAGTAGTTGAAGTACCAGATGCGAAATAGTTTCGTTCACACGCTTTCGTAATGTGGGCGTGTTAAATGTGTTTTGTTGAAATAGATAAAATGGAATACCTTGTATTACAAAATTATTTGTTTTAGACTGTTCATCTCCAACGGAAACTTACGTGACGTCGGTGATCAAATGGCTTGGTTCAAATAGCTCTGAGCACTATGGGACTTAACTGCTGTGGTCATCAGTCCCCTAGAACTTAGAACTACTTAAACCTAACTAACCTAAAGACATCACAAACATCCATGCCCGCGGCAGGATTCGAACATGCGACCGTAGCGGTCACGTGGTTTCAGACTGTAGCGCCTAGAACCGCACGGCCACTCCGGCCGGCCGTCGGTGATTGTTCATGATGAGTCAACGACCATACTTTTCTTCAACACGATCCACGTGAAAGGACGTCCGAAAACTGCAACCAAAGATTAAAATATCGAAAAAGATAAGAATGTGGTAATGCACGATCGACGACTAAATTTGTATGCATGCCACAGACACATCAAAATTATGTGTGCGGTAATTTACACGTGAAGCCATAATCGCGAGAAAGCTTTGTCCAACAAAGGAACGACATATTTCAGTTCTCACCAAAAGTAAATGTAAAAACAAGTGTTTGAACATTTGGACTACATCACAAATAATTCAACTGACTCTATGCACAAATTTGATACAGTGGATGGGCGTGGGTCATACAGTGCCCGACAGAGTCCAAAAAGCAATAAAACCAGTGGTTGTTTATCAGTAATGATTTCTTCTGTCAGAAAGGACAAATCTTATTTCCTACATTGTGAAGTATAAAATAAATGAATGGCGAATAGTACACACCTCTTTATACCAAATTAATGTAAAAGTAATCAAATTCAGGACAATTCATCTCCTCACAGATGTGGCTTAGGAACAGGAAAAAATAGTTGTATGACATATTGTGAACTACTGAAACATCCTCGTTATTCGCCAAATTGGGCACCACCATCTTCCCGCATCCAGCAAAAAACTGAGGACGTTGGTTGAAAGTGCTGTTCTGAGATGAAGAGGTTGGTACAGCAGAGGAATTCATGCTGGGCGCATCAAACCAGTCAGAAAAAAGATGAATATAATTAAAACACGTCTGTTGCAGGTGAAACTTTCGTGTTCGATGCAGCCGCATTTGCCCGATCCTACCGGAACCTAATCGTTACAATTACGATATCAACAGCAGACCGGAAAATCCTTGAAGAGGAGAGTGTGTAATATACGTGTTACTATGAAACTCACCCTGACTGAGTTATACCGAAAGTTGTAAGCTCCAAAGCAGCTGTGCCTCGCTTTGAATCACTGGATTCCTGACTGCCTCGCGAGAACCACAAAGCATACCTCCGCGTAGCAAAGCGTAGGGGCAGCGTGGTGAGAGAGGTTGGCATGCATGTTCGGACGACGAATTTATAGCATCCTGTGTCTTCTGCCTTGATGACACTGTCTGAACGGAGTATCCAGGTCAAAAGTGCTGGAGCTCATTTCCTGCAGTGCAATATTTCAGACAATATCTGCTGCTGCCGAACATCTCCCTTCGTGCATTTACTGTCGAAGTAATAAAAATGCGAAGGTATTAATATCCCTATATTTTGTCCACCGGTGACAGTAGCAGTCTCGTATGAGAGATATTAGTAACAAACTATGAAGGTCTGCATAATGAGAGTAAACAATGAACGGAGTAGCAACATTAGCGAAAATATCTTTGTTTTTCTCTCTGTGTACTGTCAGATAAACGATTCATCGGTGTGTAATCCACAAGATGTTTCAACTTGATGCAAAGATTCATCTCGTTTGAGTAAACTGTTACTGCTATAAATATTTTACGCTAGTTAATTACATACTGCATAACGGTTCAGTTACATCTGGTTTTTATTCCCAAATGCAGCTCCAGGATAATGTAGCAGATATTTCAAAACGAATATTGGGGGTTTAAGGCTTTGTAGCATTTATTACATTCAACTTACTATAAATAATGGTTCAAATGGTTCAAATGGCTCTGAGCACTATGGGACTCAACTGCTGAGGTCATTAGTCCCCTAGAACTTAGAACTAGTTAAACCTAACTAACCTAAGGACATCACAAACATCCATGCCCGAGGCAGGATTCGAACCTGCGACCGTAGCGGTCGCGCGGTTCCAGACTGCAGCGCCTTTAACCGCACGGCCACTTCGGCCGGCTTACTATAAATAATGCATCAAATGAAAGTGCATCTTAGACAATTTATCGAGATGATAGGCGACATCTTCCCAAACCTTGTTCAGTATGTTTGGAGTAATTGTTGCTGTTTCGATCCTATTTCTTAAGTTGGGTGGATGATCTGTTTGCGGAGACATATAGACATGATCATTTATGAATCCTCAAAGGTTAACATTGCATGGCGTCTGGTCGGCTGGACGTGGAGGCTATGCGAAACGAGCTTAATCATCTAGTCACGGTCGGGCAGAATTTCGTTTAACGAAAAGCGTACTGAGTTTTTCCAGTAAGGCGGCGCATCATCTTGCTGCCAAATAAAGTTCTGTGGTTCACCTTGTCCCACTTCAGGAAAGAGACGTAGTTCTAGCGCTTGAAGATGAGAAACACCAGTTACAGTTGCTTCACCAAAAGAGAAAGGTCCATAAACTTTCCGCCTTGACATAGCACCAAAAAGAAATTCAATTTTGCGGAGTCCCGTTGCAACTGTACTGCCTCGTGAGGAGTTGCTGACACCTAGATGGGCACATTATGTGTGTTCACATTTCCACTTAGGTGAAACGTCTGTTCATCACTGAGGATGACGCGAACCAGAAAATCTCCATCGTCATGTCGTAACATTTCGTTTGCAAATTTGGCACGTGATCCGTAGTCTGTACGCCTTAGAGATTGTAACAACCGCAAATGAAAAGGGCATAGTTGCATGCGTTTCCTTAAATGACTCCATACAGATTTCACTGGAACTGAAAATTTACGGCCAGCCTTCCGAACTGATTTCTTGGGCTTACGCTTGAAAGACTCGCACTCGTCCAGCACATGCTTCAGTCACTCTTGGTCGTTCCATACTCTTCCCTTCGCAAAGACAGCCAGTGTCTTCTGACTGATGATGCCATCTGCGGATGTAATTCGTATTATCACTTGGAGGATTATAATGGAAGTCAATACGGAACGCACATTACACTGTAACAACAGATTCAGTCCTTGCAAACTGTACATCACAGAGGCTTTCTGTACGCTTGTTGCAGTCTTTGCTACTAAGGCTTTCTAACGGAAGACACAGGAAACAGAGCATGCTAATGCACACTGGTATACAAACAAAACTCATTGAATTGCTGTTTGATTTGATGTATTATTTGTAAGTGTGACTTGAATACAATAAATGTTACAAAGCCTTAAAACCCCGATATTAATTTTATATTTCCCATAATTTTAAATTAATAATTTATAATTATATTTAATAATTTGTCACAGGTCAGTTTCGAAATAATTTTAATAATTTATATTTAATAATTTAAATTAATAATTAATAATTTTAAATAGCGGTAACACAAACAATTGCTTTGTCATGGATGAAGGGCGAATAGTGGGAAGAAAATCTTTTTATTAATCGTTTTGTGAAAAATCTATTGTATGCAAAGAATGTACGAACAGTTACACAGCACCACAACCCTACAGACGCAGCGGGGACGCAGAACAACGGTAATGGATCAAGAGACGCGGCGATGACAACCAGCCGACGCGTCCCGAAGAATAAAGAATGAAAGTTGATTGTATAGAGGCAGTCGTTGTTTTGTGTTCTTTTTGGACTGATCGGATTATCATTACGCCAGGCTTTTGCTGATATATCTGATCTATTAAGAATTAGTTAGGATTATGAAGGTGTTTTAAATCCATCTTTGCAGCCACAAGAAAATGTGCATTTTTGTCACCAAACGTGTTTAGGTTCATTGAAATAAAACATAGTCAAAAAGTTATTAAGGAGTTTAATAAGACAATATGCATATCCTGTAACTATTATCAAGAGCACAGATGATAATGCTTTCTGTAAAAATTTGGTTCTTTTAACACGTGCTTATATGAGAAAAAGTGTTTTTCTTAACCCTAATCAGTTTAAGTGATATATATAGTTTTTAATTTCAGTGAGTGACACTGCAAGAACTATTTATTCTCCGCCGGCCGGGGTGGCCAAGCGGTTAAAGGCGCTACAGTCTGGAACCGCGCGGCCGCTACGGTCGCAGGTTCGAATCCTGCCTCGGGCATGGATGTGTGTGATGTCCTTAGGTTAGTTAGGTTTAAGTAGTTCTACGTTCTAGGGGACTGATGACCTTAGAAGTTAAGTCCCATAGTGCTCAGAACCATTTGAACTATTTATTCTTATTTCTGTCATCTGTACATTTGAATTGGGTCATGCCTTTAGCGACGGAACTTAATTGTCACAATAAGGTGAACATTTTATCACACAGTCAGTTCCACATTCTTGGGCCCCAGCCATGGTTTTCGTGCTACTACATTAGAATTCTCTTGGTATTTTCATGTTAAGCTTCTGATTATGGTGTTGCACCTGTGACAAAGTTTTTATTTTTATGATACACTCGGCAACTGTACGTTCAAGAACTTTCAATTAAACTCAGTCCTTCGTATAATAATGAAACCTCCACAAGTGTTTACGTGAAGCTGTTAATGTAGTTTTATTATTAACTTCAGTGTCCCTTAACGTCCATTTATAATATAAAATTAAAACCGTTTTTTTGTGCTATGCAAAGAATAGACGGGATACACAATCTGGCTGTGTTATATCATACGCAATGCTTTAATACGGTATTGGATAACAGAAAATGAATTACGTTGCGTAATATGTGTCGCCAAATTGACCCAGTTTATTTTCTATTTCACCGACTGCTACGTTCTACAAAGATCCTGCACAGGTTGGACGGGGACCAGAGAGGACTCAGGGAGTTGTACCCATCCCCGTAACCAACAAGTTTGAGGTGTCGTCTTTCACTAAAACTCAAACTGAGCCAATGTGACTCACTTCATTTATTTTGGGGGGAAACCTGATTTGTCCGGTGTCAAGAGGAGGTAAACGCAAAAGGATAAGAGTCTATCAAAAGTCGGCAGTTCAAACGCACTGCGAATGATGGTATCCTTAGGGAAATGGCAGCAAGGTACAGGGAAGGACACGAGGTGCACTCAGTGTGTATGCTTGAGAGCCTCATTCAACATATTGAAGAGGCTATTCCGGCGGCCACTGAGCGAACAGGGCGCAACCAACTGCAGACCGTAGCGGCGCACTTTGGAACAAATGATGCCTGTAGTCTGGGCTCCGAGGTCATACTTCGGTCATTCCAGAGACTGATAGAGAAGGTGAAGAAGACCCGACTTGCGCATGCAGTTTCAACGAATCTCACAATTTGCAGCATTTTCCCCAAAACTGATCGTGGCCCTTTGGGTCAGAGTCGAGTGGAAGGACTGAACCAGAGACTTCGAAAGTTCTGTGACAATCTAACCTGGACTTGTGCTATAGGCATGAGAACTGTAGGGTCCCCCTAAATGGGTAAGGTGTGAAAATCACATCAGAGGCTGCTACTCAGGCAGCTGACTCTGTTTGAGGTGCACACAAGTTTTTTAGGTTAGTTGACTCTCCATCCAATCCATATAACTATAGCTATAGGAAACCCAGAAGTAACGGTGTAAGATCAAAGGAAGGGCGTTCCACATATGAGAGCATTAAAATCCTAATGGCTAACTGTCCAAGCATTCGCAATAAAGTACCAGTGTTTGAAGCACTCCTGAAAAGCAGTGAAGCTCACATAATACTAGGGACAGAAAGCTGATTGAAACCTAAAATTGATAGCAGTGAGATTTTTGCGGAAAATTTAATTGTACATCGAAAGGGTAGGCTAAGGGGAAATGGAGATGGTACATTTGTCGCAGTATATAAAAAACTCAGAAATTGATGATAATTGTGCGATTGTTTGGGCAAGACTCAATAATATCAAGGGTGGACATAAAATGATGATTGGGTACTTCTGTCGCCAACCAGGCCCATCTTCGGATGTAATCGAAAACGTTAGAGAAAACCTCAGTTTGCTTGTACATAAGTTCCCCAATCATACTGTAGCCATCGGTGGAGACTTTAATCATCCTCAGTCAATTAGGAAAATTACAGTTTTGTTGGTGGCGGGCATGATAAGACATCCTCTGTAACTTTACTAAATGCCTTCTCTGAAAAGTCACTAGAACAAATAGTTCGAAACCTCACTAATGAAGGAAATATTTTGGATCTAATAACAACTAATACAACTGACCTCTTTGAGGACGCCTACAACGAAACCGCTATCAGTGAGCATGACACGGTGGTGGCAGTAACGATTACCAAAGCACAAAGGACAACTAAAAGAAGCAGAAAGACATATATTTTCAGTAAAGTACATAAAAATATTAGTAGTGTCATATATTGGTGAGGAACTTTAAACATTCAGCACAGGGTAAAAGCATGTAGAAGAACTATGACTCAAGTTTAAAAGAATAATTGACCATGTACTGAATAGATATGTACCCGGTACAACAGTTCATAATGGGAGGGACTCTCCATAGTATACAATAATTGTAAAGAAACTTCTAAAGACACAGAAATTACTGCAATATAGGTGTAAAACAAAGCACAGGGCTGTAGACAAAGAGAGGCTAAATGAGACGTATTTAGCTGTCAAGAAAGCAATGCGTAAAGCAATGATTTACCACCAGAAGGAGGTTCCTGCTCATACAGCAATTTGGTCTGAAGATGACCACAGGCGTGGTCGAAACTGGTTACCAGAATAAATAAATTTGTGATAAACATTGATTTTAATAGTATCCATTATTAATGCGTAAAGCAGAATATCGTCAAATGATCTTTCACAAAACCCAAAGAAATTCTGGTCATATGTAAAGGCTGTTAGTGGCACCGAAGCTAGTGTCCAGTCCCCAGCGAATGAGAGAAACTGCAATTGAGAATAGCAAAACAAAAGCTGAAATACTTAACTCCGTTTTCAAATTTTCCTTTAGAAAGGAAAACCCAGGAGAACTGCCATAATTTAATCTCCGTACCAGTGGTGATGAGAAACAGCTGAAATCGTTAAAACCGAACAAAGCACCAGGGCCCAATGGAATCCTTTCGAATCCTACACTGAGTTAACCCATTTTCTAACTATAACCTATCGAAGACCCCTCGAACAAAAATCCGTATCCAGTTCTTGGAAAGAAGCACAGGTCGCACCAGTCTACAGGAAGGGTAGTAGAAGTAATCCACATTATTCTTGAAAAAATGGCTCTAAACACTATGGGACTTAACACCTGAGGTCATCAGTCCGCTAGACTTAGAACTACTTAAACCTAGCTAACCTAAGGACATCAGACACATCCATGCCCGAGGCAGGATTCGAACCAGCGACAGTTGCAGCAGCGCGGTTCCGGACTGAAGCGCCTAGAACCGCTCGGCCATAGCGGCCGGTCATTATTCTTGACATCGATTTGCTGTAGAATCTTCGAAGATATTCTGAGCTCAAACAGAGCTTCTCTACGCTAACCAGCATGGATTCCGAAAACATCGATCATGTGAAACTCAACTCGCACTTTTCGTAACATACTGAAAGCTTTAGATCAAGGCAGTCGGGTAGATGCAGTATTTCTTGATTTTCGAAAAGCATTTGACTCAGTACCACATGTACGCTTATTGTCAGAAATACAATCATTTGAGGCAACAAGTGAAATTTGTGACTGGATTGAGGACTTTGTGGTAAGGAGGACGTACCAAGTTATCTTGGATCGTCAGAAGTAGAAATAACTTCAGGTGTGCCCCAGGGAAGTGTGCTGGGACCCTTGCTGTTTATGTTGCATATTAATGATCTTGCGGACAACATTAATAGTAACATCAGACTTCTCGCAGATGATAAACTTATCTATAATTAAGTACTATCTGAAAGAAGCTATATAAATGTTGTCAGATCTTGATAAGTTTTCAAAGTGGTGCAAAGATTGGTAATTTGTTTTAAATATTCAAAAATGTAAATGCACTTCACAGATCCTATGACTATAATATCACTGTTGGAATCGACCAACTCAAATAAATACTTGGGTGTAACACTTAAGGATATGAAATGGAATGATTCTATAGATTCAAATGGCTCTGAGCACTATGCGACTTAACTTCTGAGGTCATCAGTCGCCTAGAACTTAGAACTAATTAAATCTAACTAACCTAAGGACATCACACACATCCATGCCCGAAGCAGGATTCGAACCTGCGACCGTAGCGGTCGCTCGGCTCCAGACCGCACGGCCACTCCGGCCGGCTCTATAGGTTCAGTCGTGAGTAAAGCTTAAGGAGAGAGATGAGTTAGTCGAGAACGGGATAAAAAAATGAAACAGCGGAGTAATCTCTCTCTTCCATATGTCAGTGTGGAGACCATCAGCCGATTTTCTAATGACAAAAGTAGGCCTACCCATGTACGTGTGCAAAAAGATTTTTGTCAAGGACATGAAAATTTGGAAATAAAGTATTTGCATCTTTCTTGAGATTGCTAAAAGTGTCTGTGGTACCTGCGAAGTGTGTGAAAGTTTTCTCTCCAAACGAACGTGCAATTCATCGAAGTTATCGTACACAGAACTCCTTATTTTCGCTGCAAAGGTTTTGTGTTTTCATGAATCGTGGGCGCAATGCGGTCACATGCTATGGTTTAGGCTCCGTTGTTCTACCTGGTAGGTATCTATTTCGTTGAATTTTCAGTAAATCAACCATACTATTGCGTCTTGTTATGTGAATTGTGTCTCAAATCGTTCCAAAGAATTAACTTGTATCAGTTTGTTGGTAGAGTGAGAGTCAGCATTTTTAAATGACGCATTTGCCGGTAGATGACTAAGCAGCGGTCAACACATCTGACAGCGCCCATAGAGTAACATCCCAGAAGCTGTGACCTCTCCCTGTCCGTGACGGTGCCCTCCAGATAATTATTAAGCTATATGTGTCACATTAGCCGGCCGCGGTGGCCGAGCGGTTCTAGGCTCTTCAGTCCAGAACCGCGCGATTGCTACGGTAGCATGGATGTGTGTGATGTCCTTAGGTTAGTTAGGTTTAAGTTATTCTAAGTTCTAGGGGACTGATGACCTCAGATGTTAAGTCCCATAGTGCTCAGAGCCACTTGAACTATTTGTACACATTAAGGACACCAGGCAATTAAAAAAAACTCTATAACACTTGTAGTCACTAAACTATCGAAATGTTTGACAGCAAAGAGGTCCTGCATTATTTTAACCCTGATAAGCGTTGCTGCTCACGTATATTCACGTGATTTAAACGTTTAATATCGGGTAACGTTAGCTGCCTGGAATGATATAAAGACCAGTAACAATACTTTGTAATCAATATGTATGTATTTACAATTTGTACAGAAACCAGATGGCAATTATGAGAGTCGAGGGGCATGAAAGGGCAGCAGTGGTTGGGAAGGGAGTGATACAGGGTTGTAGCCTATCCCCGATGTTATTCAATCTGTATATTGAGCAAGCAGTGAAGGAAACAAAAGAAAAATTCGGAGTAGGTATTAAAATCCATGGAGAAGAAATAAAAACTTTGAGGTTCGCCGATGACCTTGTAATTCTGTCAGAGACAGCAAAGGACTTGGAAGAGCAGTTGAAAGGAATGGACAGTGTCATGAAAGGAGGATATAAGATGAACATCAACAAAAGCAAAACGAGGATAATGGAATGTAGTCGAATTAAGTCGGGTGATGTTGAGGGAATTAGATTAGGAAATGAGACACTTAAAGTAGTAAAGGAGTTTTGCTATTTGGGGAGCAAAATAACTGATGATGGTCGAAGTAGAGAGGATATCAAAAGTAGACTGGCAATGGCAAGGAAAGCGTTTCTGAAGAAGAGAAATTTGTTAACATCGAGTATAGATTTAAGTGTCAGGAAGTCGTTTCTGAAAGTATTTGTATGGAGCGTAGCCATGTATGGAAGTGAAACATGGACGATAACTAGTTTGGACAAGAAGAGAATAGAAGCTTTTAAAAATGTGGTGCTACAGAAGAACGCTGAAGATGAGATGGGTAGATCATATAACTAATGAGGAGGTATTGAATAGGATTGCGGTGATGTTTGTGGCACAGCTTGACTAGAAGAAGGGATCGGTTGGTAGGACATGTTCTGAGGCATCAAGGGATCACCAATTTAGTATTGGAGGGCAGCGTGGAGGGTAAAAATCGTAGAGGGAGACCAAGAGATGAACACACTAAACAGATTCAGAAGGATGTAGGTTGCAGTAGCTACTGGGAGATGAAGAAGCTTGCACAGGATAGAGTAGCATGGAGAGCTGCATCAAACCAATCTCAGGACTGAAGACCACAACAACAACAACATGTATTATTACAAACATTCCTACGTGCACAATACCATTTACACTGCTGTTTGATCCATCTTTAAACATCCTAGCCTCTGATGAGATAGCAGTTTATTACAGACATTGGTACATCTTACACGTGGATAACAAAGAGAACACGTCACTTCTTATTCGAAAATAGTTTTAACTTGGAAATGGTTTCTTACTAAACTATCTACAGCATTTAGAAGATGTTATTTGCTTATTTATTTATTTTATTTTTTACCTTCGTAGTATATCGCTAATTAAGTTACATACAGTGTTGATGTAAAATGTAGTTTTTATAGAACCGAAAAATTACAAAGGTTAATAATTCCTTTTCCTTTCATAGTTTATTACTTGAGTACGTAGAGACTCAATATAACAATTCCGATTCCCTAAATATTATGAACTTCTGATGAAATTCAGCAACAGTTCGATTCTGATTAATGCGAACATTTCTTGACGAAACGTCACTCCTAGCGAAAACAATTACAAAAAGGAATTACCTGAGTTCCTTCTCATACAGATATTTTACGTTTTATTAATACAAATAGTAAACTTTCGTTTATCCGAAATGATCGGGACGACGTTCGGTTTGGACAACGAAAATTTCGGATAAACTAATTTTACGCGTGGAACACCCCAAATTGCGTCAATACCGCGAAATGTGATCGTAAAACGTGCGTAGGGTACGTAGAACGTTATTGATATGGTTGTGAATAAGCCTGCATGTTTTGACTGAAAAAATTGTGTTGACGTGTTAAAAAGGCGCCAAAGTATGATTGAAAACTCAAAGTTTTTAAATGCTGAATAACAAAGCTCGTTTATTTTGCGTTCTTACAGAAAAAAATCCGCCTTATTTGGCAGCAAGATAAAACAGGAGTTTTAATTTTATTACCTACTCTTTTGAATAAGAAATAAACTACTGTACAAAATTATGAAACAATGCTAGGGATTACTCAAAGAAACGAAAAGGTTGTCCAAAGGAGCTTTAAAGTAAAAAGCAAAAAACTTTTAACTTATGGATGTTGGAGTTCAGGGCGCTTCATTAGAATTTATTTTTTGGTAAAACAGTCTGTAATGGGTTTTTGTTTTTTGGCTTGAGAAACCTTTGTTGCGGCAATATATCTCCAATGTTGGAAACAAAAGATTTCGGTATACGTCGCCTCCTCCTGTTGGCTGATGTACTCCAGAGCGGTTTGGATAGCTTCATAGCCGATAGTGTGAGGAAGCTTTTTCTCTGCTTCGTCATCAGAGGCATATTCTTCTAACGCTTTCTGATTGGTGGCAGTTTTGACGATTTCTTCTTCAGTCAAATCAAAAAAGTCTTTTTCCCATCCACACTTCAACCTCTTCGAAGTTCGCGTCTTCACAACCCGATGACTTCCCCAGTAAATTCACCAAAATTACGTCATTTTCATCTGTTCCTGGCACGTCAGCTTGAGTTTCGGTGTTGCTCCCTCCTTCCCATCACTGATGAGTTGCCTTATGATCTAAGAGTTTTTTCTAAGACCTAACGAGAGAAATTGGAGGAATTAGATTCCAAGCATCAGCAATCCAATGAATGACACTTAAAACATCGTTTTTTTAAAAGCTTGCACAAAATCTTTTTCAGCATCAATCGCACCGATTAAGTATTCCAGAACCTTGCATCGGTTGACATACAGGCGTGAAGTTTGATGGGAGAAACACAATTTTAATATCCCAATCTTGTATATCATGTGGGTGAGAAAGAACGTTGTCCACAAGAAGTATCGCTTTTCGAAGAAGTCCATTTTCCTCCATATCTTTTTCTACAGCTGGAACAAACTCTGCCTGGAACCACTCTTGGAAGACGGCGCCTTTCATCCATGCCTTGGACTGATTCGTGTACCACAATGGAAAAGGTTTATCAGCTGTTTGCCGTCTAAATACTCTTGGTTTTTTGAATTTATCAATTAAAGTAAGGCGCAGTTTATGATTGCCAGTGGCATTACTGCATGCGAGGACAGTAACTCTTTCTTTGCTTTATTTATATCCGGATGCCGTTTTGTTGTCGACATTTTGTAGTTTAACCCGGTTTCATCACAGTTGTAAATTTGATCGCCAGTATAACCTCCTTTGTCGTTGATTGTGTGCAGTTTCTTCTTAAAATCAGCGATAGCGGCTAAATGCACGGATAATGATTCGCCGCTGATGGCAGTTTCACGAATGCCATGCCGCTTCTTGGACCGATCCAGCCAGCCATCACTTCCGAGGAATTCTAGCTCCTTTCCTTCAATCAGCTCATAAAAATTCATCGCTTTTTGACGAAGCAGAGGGCCTGAAACTGGTACACCTTTGTCTCTTATTTGTTCGTGCTACAAAAATAAGGCCTCTTCTAACTGAGGCTGTGCATCTTTTCTCATTGTTTTTCGAGATTTCATTGCGCTGCTTGACGTTTGGATGGAACAAAATGTTTCAATTTCTGATCGACTTGTCAGCTGATGACAGCTGTATCTCAAGTAGTACTAACTTTAACAAATTTCTTGGTAGCTTTCTTGAAATATTTAATGAAACTTTTCCACTTAAAACCAAATGTAACAAAACGACTAGGAAGATTAAATGGGTAACTCAGGGTATAAAAATTTCTAGTGCCAGAAAGAGGCAACTGCATAATGAACTGAAATATAACAAAAACAGACATTTTGCTGTGTATGTGAAACATTATAAAGCCATATTCAAAAACGTAAAGGCAGCAAAACAAATGGCAAACAATATGTTTATTTTACAACATAACAGTACGACAAAAGCAGTGTGGTCTGTTGTCAAATCAGAGATACGTGTTAAAGTCAGTAGTAATGAAATAACTAAGATTAAAGTAGATGATAATGTTGTTGTAAACCCAGCTCAAATATCAGAGTGTTTCAATGAATTCTTCATAAATGTAGCAAAGTCAGAAGTTGATGTAGCAGGATATCAGAGTAAAGTAAATTCCTTTGGACTCGACCAAGAAGCTGAGTATCTCACAGATTTTAAAAAAGTCTCAATAAAGGACGTGAAATATGTTATATTGTCATTAAAAATAAAAATTCTGCTGGGTGGGATGGGACACCAAGTGAAGTGATTAAAGCAGTATATGACATAATAGCACCCCCGCTAGCTAAAATAATCAACCAATCTTTTGAACAGGGGTGCTTTCCTGATGTGTTAAAATACGCCGAAGTGAGACCTCCGTTCAAGAAAGGGTCGAGGGAAGATATGGGAAACTATCGCCCTATTTTTATTCTCCCAATCCTGTCAAAAGTGTTGGAGAAAGTAGCTGCAAATCAGATCAAAATTTTATCGTAAAAAATGATATTATTGTAAGTAACCAATTTGGATTCCAACAAGGAAAAAACACACTGGATGCAGTAAATAAATTTATTGAGAAGATATGCAAATCATTGGACCAGAGGAGTAAAGTCGCAGGTATCTTCTGCGATCTTTCAAAAGCATTTGACTCGGTGAACCATGACTTGCTTATCTACAAATTAAACAAATATGGGATTAAGAACAAAGCTCTGAAATGGCTCACATCATACTTGCACAACAGAAAGCAAAGGGTAAGTGTCACATCAAATGCAGTGAATTATTATTCTAAATGGAGTACAGTATCACAAGGTATGCCTCAAAGCTCCATTTTGGGGCCAATCCTGTTCCTATTCTATGTAAATGACTTTCCCATAAATATAAATTCCCCGTCTGTTCTGTTTGCGGACGATACTTCTGTTTTAATTGAAGATGATGCAGAAAAAATTCAGAGCTCCATTGTGAGCACAATGGGTACTCTAGAAAACTGGTTCCAGTTAAATGGCTTGAAACTGAGCATTCCAAAAACCAATATTGTACATTTCAAAACCAAACATTTGAAATGTGTGGATCTTAAAATACATCATCACAATCATCCTATGGAAGAAGTTAACACAGCCAAATTCCTAGGACTAAATGTGGACAACAACTTAAACGGATTACACATATTGAGTTCCTATCAAATAAACTAAGCAGCTTTGCATTTGCAACGCAAATACTAGCAAACTCTACTGACAGGAGTACACGAAAATTAGCATATCATAGTTATTTTGAATCTGTCATTAGGTATGGTATCATTTTCTGGGGAAATTCAAGTAGTGTATCTCGAATACTGAAACTGCAAAAGAAAATTATAAGATACATGTGTAGTGCACAACAAACAGAACCTTGACGCCCATTATTTCGGAACCTGCAAATCCTAACAGTTCCCTCCACATAATTTATGAAATTATAATCTTTGTACACTGCAGACAAAAATTGTTTGAGGAAAATCATTTTAACCACACATACAACACAAGAAATAAAAATAATTTTATGTTACCCACACACCATTTGAAATTATATGCACGAACTCCACAGTACATGGGGATGACAATATATAACAAGCTAATGGGCAAATATATATTTAATATGAAGCCAGAGAGTCTAAAAATAAGGCTACAGCAGATCCTGTGGGAAAAATGCTACTATTAAGTAGAAGAATTCGTGGAGGATGACATGATAATTTGAGCAAGGGGTAATTAATTGTTAGTCTTTCATTGTCTGCGCAACAAAATTGTATTATTATTATGATACCATTTGTTAAAATCAGCTGTAATTATTTGTTTGTTTTTTATTGTGTGTATTTTTATATTGTATAATTGTTATGGTACCATTTGTTAAAACCAAGTGTTGGATGTATATGGTAAAACTTTACCAAAATTTTGTCGTGTCTCCTGTACCTGAATCAAATGATTTAGATTATGTGCGTTATGAGACTAATAAACCACAATTCACAAAAATCAGTACTCCTACCGACGTTCAAATCCGCAGCAACTTTCGCGGGTGGCTCACCAGCATCAATCCTCTACAAAGCCACTTTGGTTTCAGGATATTTTAATGCATGTAGCGCGAGCATGAAACTTTAAATCGAAAACACACAGACGCACGAATTGACAACACTCGAGACGCACTAGACAAAGCTTTCGACTTTTGAGACCAGGCTGTCGCAGCCATCGAATAAAAACATTCGATACATCTATCCCCTCTCCCCTGCACTTACCAAGACAAAGCGGCAACACAACAGTGCGTTGTACGTTCACTGTTAAATTGTTAAAAGCTCGGCTTCGTCTAATGTACCGACAACAAACCGAAAGTGTTTGGCGCCGCACTCTCGTTGTCGGTTTGGACAGGCCTACGACGTGCCGCATAGAGCAGTACCGTACGTACTGTACTTCCAAGGAGTTTCAATAGGTAACAGTGGCATGAAACCACGCAGTACGAACAAGAAACAGCTAAAACTTCAACCAGCACACCCACGAATTGACGACACTCGGACTTTTGACATGCGCCAGTGCACTGATTAGCAGTAGACTGCCGAGAAACACCAGCGCATGCATGGCTCCAGTCGCAGACAAGCTGAAAATTGTCTAGTGTCATTCTAGCTAGCCAAAAGCGTAGCTGCGCGATGCGTCAGACAGCGCCAATGTGGGCCGCGAGAATCTGAAAAATTTGTTCAGATAAAGCGGATTTCGGATAAACGCGATTTGGATAAACGGGAGTTCACTGTATAAGATCATGAAAGTTTCTGTGATGAGAACATGTTCTTAAGATAACTGTTTTGCTTTAACAGGTTAACTCTTGTTTGCTATAGCATCACTGGAAATTTCCGTTTGTGTAAATAAAGTGTCGGTGAATTATTTTTGTTGATATAGCTTTTACCGAAGTGTGTATTAGTATGTTCGCACTACTTTTCCACATACCTCATAGTAAATGCGGCAGGAATTATCAGCGGTTGTTGATCAAAATCTTATTGCCGCACTCTGCGATATCCCAAAGATGTTTCTAGTTTCGAATTTTATCGTACCTCATTGCTGTTACATATTTTTCGTAGCGAATACCGAGACTAGGTCAGCTGTCTAAGCTTTGTCGGTCTGACATCTGAGCAGCATAACCTCGTTGTCTGCAACCGTTTTCTCACAACTGTGGAACTTTGCTCGTTCACTCTGAAATCAAGAGTATTTTCTACTCCAGCCGAGGTTTGAAATCTGATGTACTTCAAGCCAGGAAATTTGTAATAATTTATCCCAAAGTGAGCACCTCCCATAAGACTGTTCGATTTCTCCTGGAACTGCGAAGTGTCTTTTTCCCCTACACAGACATGTGGCTGAATAATAGAAACTTTTTCCCAGGACGTGTTGTAAACACTTTACAGACGATATCAAACTGAGTTCGTCTAACTTAATTATTTTCAATTTTCAAAGTTTCTTACTTATCCACGTACTTCGTGAGCACACCACCTAATACAAGCAGACGTTGCAGGTATTACCTATATCCTCATTCAGATTCAAATTTCTGATAATCGCTCAGTCGGTGTGAGCCACAAATATTACTACGAAATCCGACACTTTATTAGAAAATGTAAATGCTACAGGAAACTTAAAGAAAATCAGAATTTAAATGAAATAAACTTAATTTGGCGGGAACGAGAAACAGTGGCACAAATGCCGTGAGTAATATGAGGGTTTATATAGTGGACAGTCAAATGAAAACGAGACAGATTGAAGAAGAATAAGTAAACTGCTTGTTATTTCCAAAGTAATCGCCATAGCTGTTAATACATTTATTTCACTGTTAGATAATACGGTCAATGATTTCATAGAAAAATGTTTGCGCGATCGCCTATGAATCCATGATTGTACGCAAGGGTGAACCTCTTCGTCCGCGTGCGGGATTAGCCGAGCTGTCTGAGGCGCGAGTCATGAACTGTGCGGCTCGTCCCGGCGGAGGTTCGAGTCCTCCCTCGGGCATGGGTGTGTGTGTTTGTCCTTAGGATAATTTAGGTTAAGTAGTGTGTAAGCTTAGGGACTGATGACCTTAGCAGCTAAGTCCCATAATATTTCACATACATTTGAACATTTTTTTCTTCGTCCGCAGCAAATCGATAGCCACGAATACCTTTCTCTTCAGGACGCCAAAAACATGGAATGATGCCTCATAGACTATGCTTAGAATGATGCATCCGTCAACCTTCTTGGGCGTTTGAAAAGTGTCCACTTACCGCTGTACGTTAACTGTGGCGCCCTGTTCCAGAATGTCAATGAGCAGCGGTCTCTTGCAGTCAAAGAAAAAAGATCGTTATGATTTTCCCGGAGATGGTGTACACGGCTGTGGAGTTTTTCGGTGTGGGAGCGGGACAAATCCATGTGCTTCCAGTCTTGGCTCTGAAGCTTGCTCTCCGGCTCAAATTGATGGCACCACGTTTCATCCCTCGCGACAACACGGAACTGGAAACGATATTCTTCAGCGTGATACAGTTCCAGCTGCTGCTGTTATCTTGACGTTCTGTTTAACTTCTGTTTCTCTGTCAGGATGTGGAGAACACACTGTGCACGTTTTTGTTCCCCCGAAGTTCAGATGCTCTGTCATATTGGGGTGGGAGGTATCTTGACTGATGCCCGACATGAGCCGAATGTCTTCCATCGTCCGCCGTCGGACATTTCTGAGGGCAGCATCCACCGCAGCAGAGACAGAAGGCGTAATCATACTATGATTGCTGCTTTCGAAGACACCCGACTTTCTTGAAATTGTTTGTTCCACGCAAACACACGCGCACGTGACATTTCACTTCCTGTGTGGTGTCACCGCCAGACACTACACTTGCTAGGTGGTAGCCTTTAAATCGGCCGCGGTCCGTTAGTATACGTCGGACCCGCGTGTCGCCACTATCAGTGATTGCAGACCGAGCGCCGCCACACGGCAGGTCTAGAGAGACTTCCTAGC
This sequence comes from Schistocerca nitens, assembly GCF_023898315.1. Taxonomy (NCBI): domain Eukaryota; kingdom Metazoa; phylum Arthropoda; class Insecta; order Orthoptera; family Acrididae; genus Schistocerca; species Schistocerca nitens. Next base: position 514,753,668 of record NC_064614.1, read on the forward strand.
ACTCGCCCCAGTTGTACAGCCGACTTTGCTAGCGATGGTTCACTGACAAAATACGCTCTCAATTGCCGACGCGATAGTTAGCATAGCCTTCAGCTACGTCATTTGCTACGACCTAGCAAGGCGCCATGTTCAGTTACTATTGATATTGTAAATAATGTACAGACAAGAGCTACGTTCAACATTAATGGATTAAAGTTAAGTATTCCACCATCTGCGTCCGTTTTTTCTAATTTCATTTTCCTGTTCCAGACCTCACGCCAGCCTGCGTGAGCTTAAACGCATGACTTTCGGCTTCCTCCAAACTCCGTGGGTTGGCTCTCCTGCCAAACCACAACATTTTGGCGACGAGGTTTTCTGCGTTCTTAATTATATTGCCCTGATTTACTTGTGTAATGGCTTCGCCACAATCTCCAGATGTACTGTCCGAATGTTATCGCTTGCAGAATCAGCAGACGCAGGCCTTACTGGATGCCCTTGGACAGCTCGTCCAGGGTCAACGAGCAATGCAACACGATGAGGCAGCCGCCGCTCCACCGCTAACGCAGACACAAAACGCTGTTGCACCAACTTTTCGTCCTTTTGATGCTGCACTGGAAAGCTGGACGGAGTGGTCACGCCTATTTGGATTCCATCTCGCCGCCTACAGAATTCAAGGTAATGAGTGGCAGCCTTTTCTCCTTTCCTCCATAGGGGTGAACACGTACCGTGTGATAGTCAAATTATTTCCCCGACGCGACGTAGCAACTCTGTCCTACGACGAAATTTTGTCTGGATTAGAAGCATATTTCAAGGAATCAGTCAATGTAGTTGCAAAAAGGTATACCTTCTTTTGTATAAAACGTACGGCAGGTCAGACTAATAGGGAGTGGGTTGGAACCTTCAAGGCCTTACTAGGGATTGTGCTATTGAGTGTAAATGTGGACTCCCTTATTCAGATACTATGGTACGTGATGCAACTGCACAGAACGTTTCTGATGTTCGTATAAGGGAACAGATTTTGAAACTAGTCAATCCCTCCCTTCAACAAGTGATAGACATATTGGATCGGCAGGACACACTTGACTTTGCTCAGGAATCATTTGAAACTTCGCCACCCGTGTGTCAGGTTAACTGGCCCGCCGGGCGCGCTGCACGGAACAGTAAACAGCCCTCGCGCCCATCCGCACAGCTGCCACCAGGCTCTCAGCCACATGTGCCGCGCAGGCAAGCAAATGCAGTGCTAAAATCATGCCCGTGGTGTGCTACTAGACATTCGTGTGAGAATTGCCCGTCACGCCAAGCTATTTGCTTTTTCTGTAATAAAAAAGGACATGTTCAGAGTGTTTTCCAGAAAAAGCTCAGATCGGACACTCACAACCATTCCAGGCCCTTTGCTTCACGCCGGAATCGGAATCGAACCAAGGATACTCCGGCTCGTGAACCTTCGCCCATGGAATTTCATGTAGTTCATTCCACTCCGCCCAGTGCCACTCTCTCTACCAGTGACTGTGTTCGTCCCACAAATAGTGTGCGTCGACATCGCCGGAAATCCCGTCATGTCGCAAGTGATTTTGTACGTGTCAGTTCACGTTGCACGAGACAGTCACTCTTGTCCTCAACAGGACAATAAACTTTTTGTAGACTTGGACATTAACGGCAAAGTGATACCATTCCAGCTCGATACCGCAGCTGCAGTTTCACTGATCAATCAAGACACGTACTAACAGCTGGGCACACCTCCGTTGCGTGCTGCAAATCTTAAGCTAACTATATATTCAGGTCACGGGCTCCCTGTGTTAGGACAGTGCAGCCTTCTTGCAACATACAAGGGACAAACAAAACTTGTGTCATTGTACGTCCTTCGTTCTTCTTCTGCAGTGAACTTCTTTGGTTTATATTTATTTCAGTTGTTTAACTTGTCTATAGTAAATCAGGTCCTATCAGTGCACCAGACTGTGCCTTCAGACAGTGTTTCTCGTCTTTGTGAGGAATTTGCAGACATTTTTGCACCGGGCGTTGGTTGCGCTAAAAACTATAAAGCACATTTGGAACTGCAAGTAAACGCACAACCGAAATTTTTCAGAGCGCGCAATGTTCCCCACGCATTGCGTGATGAGGTCGCAAGAACATTAAACGATTTGGAATCACAAGGTGTGATTGAACGTGTGCAGGCTTCTCTCTGGGCATCACCGTTAGTAATTTTGCCAAAACCTTCCGGAAAATTGAGACTTTGTGTGGACTTCAAGGCAACAGTGAATCCACAACTAGTGATTGCAACTTTTCCTTTACCCCGCCCGGAAGATCTTTTTGACAAACTGTGCCCGGGTAAATATTTTTCGAAGTTGGACCTAGCAGATGCATACTTGCAAATACCGGTGGACGAAGAATCCCAGCGCGTTTTGGTGGTTAACACGCATCTTGGTTTGTATTGATTCAAACGACTGCCATTCGGGTGTGCATCCGCCCCTGCATTGTTTCAGCAATATCTGCAAACTGTTTGTGCGTCGGTCCCTACTGCAGCAAACTATCTGGACGATATAGTGATCTCCGGACGGACGGAAGAAGAACATTTAGCCAATCTCAGAACATTATTTCAGGTCTTGCGACAAAATGGTCTTCGCTTGCGGAAGGACAAATGTGTGTTTTTTGCTCGTGACTTACCCTACCTGGGACATGTACTCAATGCCCAAGGCATACATCCCAGTCCCGAGCACCTCCGTGCCATACAAGACTTGCCTTCGCCGCAGAATTTGAAGCAGCTACAGAGTGTGCTGGGAAAAATTAATTATTATAACAAATATGTGCCGCACGCCTCTTCCATTTCAGCTCCGCTTCATCGCTTACGCCGTAAAGGTGTTCCGTTCGTCTGGACGACGGAATGCGAACGCACCTTTCGCCAGTTGAAATCGGCGTTGCTTTCCAATACTTGCCTTACGTCATTCGATCCCCAGAAACCCCTTTTGTTGATGGTGGATGCATCGGATTTCGGGATCGGTGCTGTGCTTGCGCACAAAGATGGATCGCATGATCGCCCTATTGCCTTTGCGTCCAAATTGCTCTCGTCTGCGCAAAGAAATTATTCACAGATCGAGAAAGAAGCATTGGCTCTCGTATTTGGTGTTACTAAGTTTCATGATTTCTTGTATGGTCGTCACTTTACCATCATCACAGACCACAAACCTTTGACATCGCTTTTTCATCAGAACAAGCCTGTACCTCCACGTACAGCGCAGAAATTCATTCGCTGGTCTATTTTCCTCTCGCAGTACCGCTACGATATCTTGTATCGGTCCACTGCTAAGCACGGAAACGCCGATGCGTTGTCGCGTTAGCCTGTTGCTGAGGATAGAGCATTCGATTCTTCCGAACTTGCTTGCATGTTTATTGATGCGGAAACCGATGACGTGGTCCAATCGTTTCCGATTGATTTTCGTCGTGTAGCTACAGCCACAGCTGCTGACCCTGTCCTTGCTACCGTTCTGCGTTTTGTTGCTACGCAATGGCCCTTGTCAAAGTTGCGGATCGGGGATCCGTTGGTTCGCCGATATTTTGCTCACAAAGACAGACTTTTTGTATGACGTGGTGTTTTGCTGTTGCATTCTGATAATGATCAGTCCAGGGTCGTGGTCCCACGTTCGTTACAGTCCTCTGTCTTACAGCTTCTCCACCACGGTCATTGGGGTATAGTGAGAACGAAACAACTTGCTCCTCAGCACTGTTCTTGGTTCGGAATCGATGCCGCGATTACGAATATGTGCTCTTCTTGCATGGCGTGTGCCGAACAACAATCCGCACCACCGCGGAAATTCTTTGCATGGCCAACAGCCACTTCCCCTTGGCAACGCTTACACATCGATTTTGCTGGTCCATTCTGGAATGCTCGATGGTTGGTTGTGGTAGATTCATTCAGTAATTTTCCTTTTGTTGTCCGGATGTCTTCCATGACGTCATCTGCCACCATCCAAGCGTTATCTGCTATCTTTTGCATTGAAGGTCTTCCGCAGACTATTGTTTCCGACAATGGCCCACGATTCAGGTCCGCAGAATTTCAGTCATTCTGCAAGGCCAATGGTATTCAACATCTGACAACCGCGCCGTTTTCGCCACACTCAAACGGTGCCGCTGAACGATTGGTCCGGACTTTAAAGTCACAGATGTTGAAGTTAAAAGAGTCGCATTCTCGGAAGGACGCGTTATTGCTCTTTTTGTCCTCGTATCGCTCTCAGCCCCGAGATGGTCGCTCGCCGGCTGAGTTGCTCCATGGTCGTCCTAATCGAACCTTGATGTCTTTGCTACATCCGCCGCATCAGGTTCCTGCGCAGCGGCAGACACCTGCTTTTGCCCCAGGCGACGTTGTCTACTACCACCACTATCGAGGTTCACGGCGTTGGCTTGAAGGGCGCATTCTTCGCTTCCTCGGCCGCGCTATGTATCTGGTTTTGGGGGCCTCTGGTGAGGTGAGCCGGCATCTCAATCAGCTGCGCCTCTGTCGTCGCACGGGTTCTGCCGCTCCCCGTCTGCTTTCAGCGACGGTGCCGTCCGGTCAGCGCCCTGGGGATCCATCTACTGGCTCGCCTCAGCCCCAGGTGTTACCGACGCTCCTTCCATTTTGCCCCATGGCGACGCACCGCCACCGCCTCCGCCGCCTACTCTCCGGCCGGCGACGCCCGCAGTGGACGCGTCGCTGCAACCGCCGGGCGCCTCCCTGGGTCACGCGCCGCCGCTCGCTTCCCGTGACCGGTTGTCCTCCGCCATGGAACTCTTGCCCGCTCCGGACCATATGGCGTCTTCGCCCGTCGGGTGCCCCGGCCCGATGGAGGTCGACCCTTCGGCCCCTCCTGTCTCTCTGCGGGCGCATACACCGCATGTTGGCGTGCACCCTGGAGCAGGTTTTCAGGCGTTTTCTAGCTCCCCTCGGACCGAATGGCAGGGTGCGGGTGGCACAGCCTCGCCTGTTGTTAGGCTCCCCACCTCGTCGCATACGTCAACATGGGGTCCTCCCCATGGCGGGCGGAAGCCTTATAACACCACCGTACGCCGATTTGCGGGGGAGGAATGTGGTGTCACCGCCAGACACCACACTTGCTAGGTCCGGTAGTATACGTCGGACCCGCGTGTCGCCACTATCAGTGATTGCAGACCGAGCGCCGCCACACGGCAGGTCTAGAGAGACTTCCTAGCACTCGCCCCAGTTGTACAGCCGACTTTGCTAGCGATGGTTCACTGACAAAATACGCTCTCAATTGCCGAGACGATAGTTAGCATAGCCTTCAGCTACGTCATTTGCTACGACCTAGCAAGGAGCCATGTTCAGTTACTATTGATATTGTAAATAATGTACAGACAAGAGCTACGTTCAACATTAATGGATTAAAGTTAAGTATTCCACCATCTGCGTCCGTTTTTTCTAATTTCCTTTTCCTGTTCCAGACCTCACGCCAGCCTGCGTGAGCTTAAACGCGTGCCTTTCGGCTTCCTCCAAACTCCGTGGGTTGGCTCTTCTGCCAAACCACAACATCCTGACATTCTTTATGCAGTCAAAAACCGCACTACATCTCGTTGATCCTCTTTCCCAGCATCCATTGTGAAGTCGGACGCAGACACGACTCTCTGCCCCCACGTCGAGCACGTCCAACAGGCGAATGGCGCAGCGGTCGACTTTGTGCTGTTCATACGTGATTCCCAATAGAGGGCACTTCTGCATACACACACACACACACACACACACATCTACTTGCGTTACTAACATTCGCGCCATGTTCGTTATACAGTCTTCTCATTTCATCTGACTGCCTCTTGTGATTGTGTGTGCAGGGTGAACCAAAATTCGTGCTTTCGGACGCCACAACGCTTTTCCTTGTGTACTAATAGTTCAAACATGTCGCTAACATAATTTCGTCTCATTATCTTTTTCGTAGAAAATGGACGTCAAAGTAAGGTAAGTTATCAACCCTGTAATCACATCGACGACAAGTAGCTTTATTCGGTACTCTGTAGTTGAGCAGCCCAGTTAGGGCAGCGGGTATAGTATTGTGTTAGAATACACGAGTGAGGGAATTCGGTTCCGAGTCTACGTGGAATTTTTTCACTTTCTGATTTTGATCTACGCAACAAAATTGTAGGGTACACCGTTTCTTAAATGATATATACTCTGCAAAATCAGTTTTTTAACGTTGAACGTAAGATACTGGTCACAGATGTTGGAAATATTCATTAAGAGAAATAATGACTTAAAACTACATTACCTGTCATAGAACAGAAATAACTGCAAAACGTATCAATGTGAAGATGTTAAGCATACATACCACGTTCATTAAGAGCGGTGAGTCGTAATCTTTGAAATACTCCTCAGTGACAGTATGTCTTCCACAAAAATTACTCTTCGGAGGAGTTGCTCAAAGCGATATCACTGCATCTACAAACATTTAGCGACTCGCAGGATCATGGTTCTCTGAACTCACTGTAGTGCATTGGCGAGAATAGATTAAAGGTTAAAAGACAAACTACGTCTTTAAAAGCTGGATAACAAAAGCGATTTTACTCTCAGGTACTCCCTCAAACCTCTGCCAACCTATTAAATCAACCGATCTTAATTCCACTAAAGACTGGTACTCTTTGCAAAAGTGAATGAAATGTAGTTATCTATTTGCAGCACTTTGGTAGCTCCATAGGATCTAATCATCAATGAGTCCCTACGGATAAGGTATGGGATACCTGAAGAAACTTGTGGGCTCTCTTCGCGTACGAACGGTGGGCATCATCAAGGCTAGAGGCGGAGTTACACTTTTGTTACTGTAATGTGCCCTGGAGGTACGTAATGTTTTGCGCAATGTTCTCACGACTAGAACAGAGCTAGTGCCATAGCCCGATTTTCGAGAAACTTCGCTCAATCGAAGAAGGGGCCGGAATAAGCAAACATATGTAGCAGCTTCTTCGTAGATATTTGAATGTTTCTGAGAAAACAACGGTTAAAGTTTTCGAGATACTTTTCTGCCTTTTGGCGAATAACTACTGCAACCGAAACGGTGGCACAGAGGTTAGCGTCGCAGTTTCACACATTTGCACTTTTATGTTCGAAACCCAACAATTATTTGTGTGCTCATTCACTCACCCATATCCGTAGATGATTATTACACGAATTTTTTATGCTGAAATAGCGTTGTTCTTCTTCGCCTACTAATAGTACGCCTGGCGAATGAATTAAGAACAATAAATGAATGGTAAATTATTTGAAATTGTTCGCGGTGAAATTCCTGTTGTGTAACTTGATTCATAACCAGTTGCGAGCATCAGTTTCGGAAAAGTGATCCATTATGTATGGTTTGCTGCGAAATTATTGCCATCGCGTCAAACCTTCAACCGTTTTAACGAAGTTTCTTTTTCGAGATAGATTCGTACGAAAAAATGTCGCCGTGCCAAACCTCCCTTCGCGCGATGCTCGTGCTGTTTCCAAACTTCTACGTTTCGAACCTTCCTATGATCGGTATCATCCAAGTAAATGCACCAAATTTTCCTGAAGCATAAACATAAAATTAAAATATTAGAATTACGTACTGATATAAGAATGAAATACACTCCTGGAAATGGAAAAAAGAACACATTGACACCGGTGTGTCAGACCCACCTTACTTGCTCCGGACACTGCGAGAGGGCTGTACAAGCAATGATCACACGCACGGCACAGCGGACACACCAGGACCCGCGGTGTTGGCCGTCGAATGGCGCTAGCTGCGCAGCATTTGTGCACCGCCGCCGTCAGTGTCAGCCAGTTTGCCGTGGCATACGGAGCTCCATCGCAGTCTTTAACACTGGTAGCATGCCGCGACAGCGTGGACGTGAACCGTATGTGCAGTTGACGGACTTTGAGCGAGGGCGTATAGTGGGCATGCGGGAGGCCGGGTGGACGTACCGCCGAATTGCTCAACACGTGGGGCGTGAGGTCTCCACAGTACATCGATGTTGTCGCCAGTGGTCGGCGAAAGGTGCACGTGCCCGTCGACCTGGGACCGGACCGCAGCGACGCACGGATGCACGCCAAGACCGTAGGATCCTACGCAGTGTCGTAGGGGACCGCACCGCCACTTCCCAGCAAATTAGGGACACTGTTGCTCCTGGGGTATCGGCGAGGACCATTCGCAACCGTCTCCATGAAGCTGGGCTACGGTCCCGCACACCGTTAGGCCGTCTTCCACTCACGCCCCAACATCGTGCAGCCCGCCTCCAGTGGTGTCGCGACAGGCGTGAATGGAGGGACGAATGGAGACGTGTCGTCTTCAGCGATGAGAGTCGCTTCTGCCTTGGTGCCAATGATGGTCGTATGCGTGTTTGGCGCCGTGCAGGTGAGCGCCACAATCAGGACTGCATACGACCGAGACACACAGGGCCAACACCCGGCATCATGGTGTGGGGAGCGATCTCCTACACTGGCCGTACACCACTGGTGATCGTCGAGGGGACACTGAATAGTGCACGGTACATCCAAACCGTCATCGAACCCATCGTTCTACCATTCCTAGACCGGCAAGGGAACTTGCTGTTCCAACAGGACAATGCACGTCCGCATGTATCCCGTGCCACCCAACGTGCTCTAGAAGGTGTAAGTCAACTACCCTCACCAGCGAGATCTCCGGATCTGTCCCCCATTGAGCATGTTTGGGACTGGATGAAGCGTCGTCTCACGCGGTCTGCACGTCCAGCACGAACGCTGGTCCAACTGAGGCGCCAGGTGGAAATGGCATGGCAAGCCGTTCCACAGGACTACATCCAGCATCTCTACGATCGTCTCCATGGGAGAATAGCAGCCTGCATTGCTGCGAAAGGTGGATATACACTGTACTAGTGCCGACATTGTGCATGCTCTGTTGCCTGTGTCTATGTGCCTGTGGTTCTGTCGGTGTGATCATGTGATGTATCTGACCCCAGGAATGTGTCAATAAAGTTTCCCCTTCCTGGGACAATGAATTCACGGTGTTCTTATTTCAATTTCCAGGAGTGTACAAAAAGTGATACATCTGTTACAATTTTGTATGGAGCAGATGCAAAACAATACCCAGTTGTTGTCATGGAATGGCCTCCAGTATTTGATTGGGAACAAGTCGAGAAAGACCAGCGTTGTCTTTCACTAACAATTTGTACTTACTGATGAAAGTGTTTTTAGTTGCGACCCTGTACGTATTCAGGCGGTTCATAACTGTCATGACCTTACTTGGGCCTTTTTTTGTAGATTAATTTCCTAGAGAACTGTGCCTCAGGTACTTTTGGTAGAGGCGGTCAGTACGTTGAAGACGTTTTGGCTTTCACTCGACAAGAAAGTAGGAAGACTCGTGAGGTCTTAGGCTTTTTATTCTTTTGTTCTGATGACGTCACTGCAAAGCTGGTTGAAAGTCAACTTGCAGAGTCTTCCCTTTGTACGTAGTGCCACCGGATCTTAAGAGCCAGTGTGATTGTGCCGCAGCCGTCGTCTCCCTCAAATTTACTCATTCTTAGTCCCTTGAGTTTAAATGTTCCTATGAAGAAGGTCTGAAGTGCCTATCAACAACTTCCTTCACGTTGAATATCAATGATCTAAAACTTCTTGGTGCGCTATCGCACTTTCAAATACGCGAGCCGCCAGCTACGCCGCCGCGTTTCCTACAGTTGCCATCGCAACACGAGGGCGCTGCCACAACAATTACGTCGCTGCCAATGAGATGCAAGCATCCCCTCTCCGGAGCACTAGCGACAGGCGTACTTCTGTTCGTACATTCATATGCTGAGCTCATCTTTTGTGTTTGCCAGTTGAATAACATTTTCAGACTTTCACAGTGGCGAGGGATGGCATCTATTGAACAGACATTGTATTGGAGAATGACAGATTTATAAATCTTTTATATCTGTTTTTATTTCTACATTGAAGCCTAGTACTAGCAACTGACTTTGCAACTACAGCAACGAATGTATGTATTATTTTTGCTATTTTATATAAGATGTAGAATAAATTAAGATCTGAATTCTCTGTTCATGAACTGTATCTGTTTCTCGCTCCTGTATCCACTAAAGAATCATACAGCGTGAAAAGGAAGTCATAACGCTTGGCAGATTAAAACTTGGTGCCGGATCGAGACTCGAACTCGGGGCCTTTGCCTTTCGGGGGCAGGCGCTCGCAAGGTAGGAGGCGAGGTACTGGCGGAAGTAAGGCTGTGAGGATGGGTTCTGAGACGTGCGTGGGTAGCTCAGTCGAAAGATCACTTGCCTGTAGAAAGCAAAGGTCCCGAGTTCGAGTCTCTGTCCGGCACACAGTTTTAATCTGTCAGGAAGATTTATATCAGCACTCGTTCTGCTGCAGGGTGAAAATTCGTTCTGGAGCAATGATCTGCTTTGTCGATGCTAAAAACTATTGTGTATTGTCGAAGAATGAGTAACAGCTGTGTCCCAGTTATCCGACGCTTCAGTGAATTCGTTTATCGTCTCATTTGCAACTGAGGAGAAATCGTAGTCTTTAGGCAGAAAAGGGAAAACTGAAGAGGGAGACCAAAGTTTGAGTACAGTGATCAGGTTCAGATGAATGTAGGCTGCAATGGTTACATAGAGATGAAGAGGATTACAAACGCTGGACTGGCGTTGGGAGCTATCTCAGACTAAGACCAGGATAACAACAACAAAAACACGGGGACAATTTGACACACATGGAAAATTATCCGAACGAACATTTCCCCCAATACACAAAAAGAGAAAAAAATTGAGAAAGTTCTGTTTGGGATAAACTATTGAAATATCCACTCCTTCCAATAATGGATTTTTGATGATTGCGACTCAAGTGCATTTATTTGTTGCAGATGAATGCTTAATTAGCTCTGTACATAGTGTACGACTCACGCATTCTCTTAACAAAGGATTTGCAAGTTGTTCAAAGTTTCTGTAGCCGCCTGTCCGATGCCGACTCATAATTTCGCATAAACATGTTGCTCTGAGGGATTTTAATTTTCATTCGCTCACAAAAATCGCCACGACCACGGAGAGCCACTGCTCGTCCAGGTCCACAATGCAATGGTCCGATGGAATTTTATTCAAGGAAAAAGTTAACAGCTTATAGTGAGTGTCATTATCTGCAATTACAAATTTTATTAGGTTGGTGCACTAAAAAAAAACTTCGCTTTTACTTCGTACAGAATTCGTACTTCTGCAAGTAAGCGATAAGTTGTAGAGTCTGGAATGTTTATCTCACGGGAAAGGGGCTGGAACTGCAGATACCACAGAGCGTCCGTAATTAAAGTTCCAATTTCAAAACGCTACGGAAATTAAACCGTAATCTTCCTTCTTTTCCTTCCTTCAACTTTTGAAGAAAGTTTTCGAAAGCGATTCGATTCGATTTGTGAGGTGCGCGTGGATAGCGCAGTTGCTAGCACAGACCTTCTGAAAGGTTAGGATCTAGGTTTGAGTCCGGACCAACACAAAATTTTAAGTTGCTACAAGTGTTTCTTCAGAAAATAATTGGATGGGCTGCACCCTTGGTGAATGCTTATCTGACCTATCAAGCGCACTAACTCTGTAGATGTGAGTAATTTCCATTTATATTAATCCTCAACTTGTTATGTTTCGAGAAACCGTAGGGTGCTCCTAGTGCGTAAATTTTCTATCAACATTTATATGTAGACGAGTATTCTGAGTCGATGCGGAACCGTTGTTGCTAACCCTTTTTGCCTGCTTGTCTCTTAGTATTCGACAGGGAAAAGAGCCTGGAAACGGGTTACATCTGGAGTAGAGGCATCCTTTGGTTTGACGCCAATACGACGCACAATATGAATGCTGATGTCACGGCGGTTGTCGCCCTCCGAACCTGTGAGAGCGTGCCCCTAGGAAAGTCGTCCCTCGGTAGTTCTCAAATCGAGCAGACCAAATTCGCAGCTGCCTTTGTATTTCTGTCTCGTTCGGACTGAGAACTCGTTCGGCTAATAGGTTTGGCTCTGAAAGCCAACAAATCACAATAACATACTGAGAAACTTTTTTCAAAGCGCTGTTTGTCGACGACTCCAAAACAAGTACGAAGTGCAATATTTTCGTTTTGGGTCGGATGATATTAAAGACTCAGTGCCACTTCTTTATTACTAAGAAAGTTATGAGGTCTCATTGCATACTTCAGGTCTACCTAATGCGTCGAAGCAATGATTCACTTCTTTTGTCATTTCGTAAAAATGAAGACTTGCAGAAAGAATTTCACCCGTTTGTATCAATTCCCCCCTCCCCCCCTCCCCTGCTGTGAATAGGCAGTAAATAAACGTAGGTTACATATGTTCAGGCAGCTACGAAACATCTAAAAGCGAATCTACTCTCCTAGTTGTCGATTACGTATGCTACCAATTTCAACAATTGTTTACTGTTCAGATCTCGAAGTTGGACAATACCTTTCTATATCAGAACATTGTCAATGACATGGAAGCACACGTAAAAGTCAGAAGCTTGGTAAATTTTGCCTGCAACGTGAAGGAGCTCATTAGAAGATGCCACTGACTGGCAACTTAAATTTTCAAGAGTTGGTCTTCAATAAGTAGTGCAAAAGACATGTTTAAATTTCCCATGAAAAGCACTATGGTCTGTCAACTGTTTTCGTTGGGAGAATGATTTTAAATAGCACCCAAGGCGAGCAGAGGCTCTCACTACTTGGACTCCGCGGAGAAGTCAACGCGCGATATGTCAAGTCAACCTCTGGGCCATAAGCTCCATGTTGTAAGAGCTTTCGTGAGAGCGTCTCTAATGACCTCCATGTCGATGGAGCGCTGAACCCTAAGCTTCCCTCTTTCTTGCTTTCCTGAGTGCTAAGACTTCAGAAATTTAGGGAAGGCTGTCGGATTTCGGCGGGCAAATCATTTAAGAATCTTGTTACACGCCATGCGTGGCATCGCGACTTCTTCCCACGAACTGTTCACGAATGTAACAAGGAATAGGGAGGGGAGGGGCAGAGAAATGGAGGTACCTGAGGTACCCTCAGCCACAGCCCGTGAGTAGTCAGGGAGCTTTCTTAGTGTAGATGTACAGTACTGGGCCCACGTACATTCCGGTGGCATATGGGAGCGATCTTATCAATTCGCATGATTTTATTTTGTTCTCCCTTTTGTCTTCCCATGTGGGTGAAGATCTTGAACTGATGTAGTATATTAATGATTTTTTCCCTGCTATTTTCTGTTTCTTATTTGACTGTAAACCATGACAAACAAATCTTGCTATGACGTAAGAAGTACTTTTTTGAAATCATTCTTTCCAAACAACCCTGACTAATTCATACTGTAGACAAATATGTCAGCTACAATGATGGAAATGATAAATAAATAGGCTTAAACTTTTGTGAATAGGCTACTTCAGATGTTTAAATTGTTAGGATCGCATGGGTTAACATACAAATCACGTTCGATTACCTATGAAATACGGCACAAATATATTTGACTCTATTCAATATCAGGGGAACTATTACACATTCCAACTGCTTCTGAATACAGATAACTAAATTTCCGTGGAGGTGAAACATTCTGCGAGTGCAATAAAACAAATACAAATCCGATGGCGAGAAGCCGAGAACTGGGACGGCGGACGTAAATTACAAGCAAATCGATACTACTTAACGTCGTTAGAAAGATATTATGCAAAGTGAAGTTGAAACGAAAATTCTCCATCCAATTATTTCGAGTTCGAACACTGTTGTGCTCGAGTGCGAAGAAATGAGATTATGTTTACGATCCAGAGCCGAAGTATATCCTAAAAGCTCTCAGAAGTGTTCATCCAAGGAGTGGAATAAAAAAAATATATTTTCTATTTCTGGATGACCTGCATGTTATTAGTGATCCCGACGAGAAAATATTCCTATTGCAACAACAAAGAAAAGACACGACTCATTTCAGTTTGTAATCAGCGTGAATGGTAAGGAGTACAATACCATGATGTGGCTCCTTCTAATAAAATACACGAAACTTAACAGTTCTTTATCTTCATGGCACGCCCCTTGCTGTATTTCTGTATAAGTTTTCATAGTCGAGGATTTTCATGACATGTGGACTGTAGCTTACGTACCGTAATTTTCTTTTAATTACAAACGAAACTCATTTCTACACCGTGAGTGCTTTTGTATTAGAAAGCCAATTATTTCTGCCATGCGCTATTGTACACTACTTCGAGATTTTATAATCTACAGATATGTTAAGCTCTAGACCGTATTCAACAGCCATTTATCCTCTCGCGTAATAAATGTCATTCGTTTTTTTATGTAAATGTACCTTGCTTCGGGGGTGACTGAATTTAAGCATATACAATAAAAAAAACACCATGTTAAACTGCCAGAAAGGTCCTTCTTTGAAATGTTGTTGAGTTCACACGTTACGTTACCTTGAATGTTGGTATGTGCACAATGCGAAATTTCTGCAAATAGTACACATTCTGGATAATGTCTTTAACAGTTGATTTAGATATGTTGCTCCACTGCATTTTGTGACGCAACAATGTTGACAAACAATGGCAGCATGTCCTCTACTTAACACTGCCTGTTCACCATTGACTGATTCAATGCTCGTCAGTTGTTTACAGTTTTTAGTTCAGTTTGTCATCATAGTAAGCGCGCTGAAGTCACTCATACGCTAGGAATAAAATCAGTCTCGGAACTTTTTTAGACGGACAGTGTATATACACTCCTGGAAATTGAAATAAGAACACCGTGAATTCATTGTCCCAGGAAGGGGAAACTTTATTGACACATTCCTGGGGTCAGATACATCACATGATCACACTGACAGAACCACAGGCACATAGACACAGGCAACAGAGCATGCACAATGTCGGCACTAGTACAGTGTATATCCACCTTTCGCAGCAATGCAGGCTGCTATTCTCCCATGGAGACGATCGTAGAGATGCTGGATGTAGTCCTGTGGAACGGCTTGCCATGCCATTGCCACCTGGCGCCTCAGTTGGACCAGCGTTCGTGCTGGACGTGCAGACCGCGTGAGACGACGCTTCATCCAGTCCCAAACATGCTCAATGGGGGACAGATCCGGAGATCTTGCTGGCCAGGGTAGTTGACTTACACCTTCTAGAGCACGTTGGGTGGCACGGGATACATGCGGACGTGCATTGTCCTGTTGGAACAGCAAGTTCCCTTGCCGGTCTAGGAATGGTAGAACGATGGGTTCGATGACGGTTTGGATGTACCGTGCACTATTCAGTGTCCCCTCGACGATCACCAGTGGTGTACGGCCAGTGTAGGAGATCGCACCCCACACCATGATGCCGGGTGTTGGCCCTGTGTGCCTCGGTCGTATGCAGTCCTGATTGTGGCGCTCACCTGCACGGCGCCAAACACGCATACGACCATCATTGGCACCAAGGCAGAAGCGACTCTCATCGCTGAAGACGACACGTCTCCATTCGTCCCTCCATTCACGCCTGTCGCGACACCACTGGAGGCGGGCTGCACGATGTTGGGGCGTGAGCGGAAGACGGCCTAACGGGCGTGTATCCGTGCGTCGCTGCGGTCCGGTCCCAGGTCGACGGGCACGTGCACCTTCCGCCGACCACTGGCGACAACATCGATGTACTGTGGAGACCTCACGCCCCACGTGTTGAGCAATTCGGCGGTACGTCCACCCGGCCTCCCGCATGCCCACTATACGCCCTCGCTCAAAGTCCGTCAACTGCACATACGGTTCACGTCCACGCTGTCGCGGCATGCTACCAGTGTTAAAGACTGCGATGGAGCTCCGTATGCCACGGCAAACTGGCTGACACTGACGGCGGCGGTGCACAAATGCTGCGCAGCTAGCGCCATTCGACGGCCAACACCTCGGTTCCTGGTGTGTCCGCTGTGCCGTGCGTGTGATCATTGCTTGTACAGCCCTCTCGCAGTGTCCGGAGCAAGTATGGTGGGTCTGACACACCGGTGTCAATGTGTTCTTTTTTCCATTTCCAGGAGTGTATATTGAGATGTTATTGGGGCTGACAAGCCTGCTATAGATCATTATTCGTTGTACAGCTGAAATCCCATGAGAAGTAAACATTCAATAGCTACTAACTCATATTTAATTCTCTTCATATTAGGAACAGATTTGTTGAAGTTTAAATACACGTCAACTGATTCACTTGTGTATGAATTTATGTACTTGTATGATACGAATTTTTCCATTGATTTTCTTGAATTTTGATGCGTACTCGAATTTTGTGTACCAAGTATTCCAGCTTGAACAACCAGAGGGAAGCAAACATGTAATGGAAAGTTCAAATAACTTACGGGAATGCGGCCGGGTAACGTCGTCGACAACGGCCGATAGTTCGACAGGTGGCCACCCTTTTTGCCTGGAGAATGACAGCTGGTCACCTGTCTTTCTCTTCAGTTATTTGAACATTGAATACGTCGGGAGAAACTAAGGTCTCACATGTAATAGAAAGTTGTAAGTCGACCACCATGAGGTTTCTCTCTTTAACTGTCTTACGAAACGAACAAGGTAAACCAGTGTAATTTGGGCTTACATGTATGGTTTATTTTATAACAACAATTTAATGTTTTTCATTTCTTCTTTATGTCACTGGTAACGCATTTTCACCTATCCTGACCACCACGTTTAACTGGGTGCACTTTTATAGTACATTGACGCACTGTCTTGGACAAGGACAAAATGTTACTAGGTGCAGTACAAATCATAGAAGCGCCTCAACACTGTTTCAGGTACTGATGGAAAGGTATGAACATCCATCACTACCCCTTTCCTCCCTCCCCTCTCTCCCCCCTCCCAAATTGTTATCCACCCACCGACCTAGTGAGGTCTATAGTTAACTGTTAACTTCGGTTTCAGGTTAAGGAAACCTTGCATACGTGAGAGCTACAGTTAACATGACATCGTTTCTCAGTACTGACATCAAAAGCCGACCACTCCGGCTCTCGCAGAAGTGGATATCTTTCTTTTACTCTCCGACGCTCGGAATATACGAAGTTGCCATCAGAAACCGACCTCTCCAGGTCACAGGGAAATGCATGTCCTTATTTGCTCCTTAGCACTCGTGATGTAATTGGATCTGAAATCCACAACAAATTCTGTGTTTTTTCGTTGGCGTGTCATATAAAAAGTATTACACACAATTCGAAGTTTCGAATGGAATTAAATCATTGTGTTGAGAAACAGTTTTCTGGTTTGCAGTACAGTAGGAACATACACTATCGGCCATTAAAATTGCTACACCACGAAGATGACGTGCTACAGACGCGAAATTTAACCGACAGGAAGAAGATGCTGTGATATGCAAATGATTAGCTTTTCAGAGCATTCACACGACGTTGGCACCTACAACGAGCTGACATGAGGAAAGTTTCCAACCGACTTCTCATACACAAACAGCAGTTGACCGGCGTTGCCTGGTAAAACGTTGTTGTGATGCATCGTGTAAGATGGAGAAATGCGTACCATCACGTTTCCTACTTTGATAAAAGTCGGATTGTAGCCTATTGCGACTGCGGTTTATCGTATCGTGACATTGCTTCTCGCGTTGGTCGAGATCCAATGACTGTTAGCAGAATATGGAATCGGTGGGTTCAGGAGGGTAATACGGAACGCCGTGCTGGATCCCAACGGCCTCGTATCACTAGCAGTCGAGATGACGGGCATCTTATCCGCATGGTTGTAACGGATCATGCAGTCACGTCTCGATCCCTGAGTCAACATATGGGGACGATTGCAAGACAACAACCATCTGCACGAACAGTTCGACGACGTTTGCAGCAGCCTGGACTATCAGCTCGGAGACCAAGGCTTCGGTTACCCTTGACGCTGAATCACAAACAGGAGCACCTGCGATGGTGTACTCAACGACGAACCTGGGTGCACGAATGGCAAAACGTCATTTTTTCGGATCAATCCAGGTTCTGTTTACAGCATCATGATGGTCCCATCCGTGTTTGGCGACATCGCGGTGAACGCACATTGGAAGCGTGTATTCGTCATCGCCATACTGGCGTATCATCCGTAATGATGGTATGGGGTGCCATTGGTTACACGTCTCGGTCACCTCTTGTTCGCATTGACGGCACCTTGAACAGTGGACGTTACATTTTAGATGTGTTACAACCCGTGGCTCTACCCTTCATTCGATCCCTGCGAAACCCTACATTTCAGCAGGATAATGCACGACCGCATGTTGCAGGTCCTCTACGGACCTTTCTGGATACAGAAAATGTTCGACTGCTGTCCTGGCCAGCACATTCTCTAGATCTCTCACCAACTGAAAACGTCTGGTCAATGGTGGCCGAGCAACTGGCTCGTCACAATACACAATCACTACTCTTGATGAACTGTGGTATCGTGTTGAAGCTGCATGGGAGCTGTACCTCTACAGGCCATCCAAGCTCTGTTTGACTCAATGCCCAGGCGTATCAAGGGCGTTATTACGGCCAGAGCTGGTTGTTCTGGGTACTGATTTCTCAGGATCTATGCACCCAAATTGCGTGAAAATGTAATCACATGTCAGTTCTAGTATAATATATTTGTCCAATGAATACCCGTTTATGTTCTGCATTTCATCTTGTTGTAGCAATTTTAATGGCCAGTAGTGTATTTGTACTGGACAAGTACTATATGAGCTGTGTGTACAAAATGAACACGGACTCACCATTAAATGAAAGGACGAAATTACATCGCTGTTCTGAGAAACTGGTTACCTTGCGTCTTTCGATACAGCAATTTAAAGTCAGATTATACAGTAACCACAGAGATCGGCAAGAGATTTAAAAATGGTTCAGATGGATATGTCCGAGGTAGGATTCGAACCTGCGATCGTAGCGGTCGCGCGGTTCCAGACTGAAGCGTCTAGAACCAGTCGGCCACCCCGGCTGGCAGAGATTTAAAATGTAGCTGTGTTGCTTATTGCACGTATGAAGCTGATCAGAAAGAAAATCGTTGATCAACGTTGTGTCCGTATAAGTCACATTTATGGCACGCTGATGGTGATAAAAATTTCCAGTACGTGCAACCATTTGACGTGACATTTGTAATGCATGTGTAATTGTGATAATCGTCAAAGCTGTGTTGGCCGACAGAAGCGAAGTGCTCAAATTCTAATGATTATTCTGATTTCTCCTAGGAGACAAATATGTTAGAACAGTTTTGTAACACTTGTGTTACAACGCTATTCACGTTACATTACAAATCACTTTCGCGTAGAAATGTCTTTGAAAAACTTAGCAAATTGTGACTTAAGCATCATCCTTACATGGTTTGTATTAACGATTTTTTTATCGGTCTTATAACTAGAAGACGCATTCCCCTTCTGTACCATCCTCCTCATTTCATAGTTGCACTTACACTCAACGTCTCCAGTTATTCGTTCGATATATTCCCCTCTGTTTTCCCCTACAGCGTATACTCTCTGCGGCTGACTGTAGACCAAGGAAGTAATTGTGCTATTCTCACCACATGTTCTCTTATTATGCACCACCTTCTTATCGCTTTTTTCGACCTATTCCTTCCTCGTCGATTGAGCCGTGAATATCCTCATTTCCTATCAGTTCACTTAATTTACAGGATGCTTCGATAACCCCACATCTCACATGCTTTAATTCCCTTCTTTTTCGGCTCTCCCACAGGCCATAATTCATTCACTACCATGCAATGTTCCAGATACAGATTTTTTGTGCCCAGATGTTGCGAAATATTTTTGCATATATTTATTATCCGACACCCAAAAAACTGATTTCGAAAGAGAAAATTTCTGAGCATTCACGTTCCTACGTAAACAGCTTCACTGTCAACAGGTAGTCTCTCGAACGAATTTACACAAGGTTCAAGGAAAAAGAAGAAAGCGTATAGACATGAGAATGCTGTCTGTAAGGAAAGAAAACAAAAATAACAAGACGAATATTAATCTGACTTTGACAGCTGATTTTCTACGGCACAGAACATAATTTTGGCTGCCCCACGAGCTGAAATATAGAGCAATTAAATGCAGAGACCGTGGAGGAATGTTAGTGAATCTCACCACTATATCCAATGTTGGCGAATATCATAAAAAAGTGATAAAAAGTCTCTGTCTTTACAGTATACGAATGGCGAGTAAGTCGGATATATATATATAACATTCAGATAAACGTATGAATAATAATAATAATGATAATAAAACATTGCTTGGCAATTGCTAAGGAACAGAGACATTGATGGATTGGAATAATCACAGGCATTGATGGAAAACGTGAAACTGTGCTTACATATTGTCGATGGTGCGGTATTTTTATAACGAAAAATTGTACACTATCACCATACAGGGAAGCAGGATACCGGACATAAATGACATTCATGTTCGACACAGATCAGACTGTCTAATAAAAGTCGACACCGTACTCACGAAGGGAATTTGCCCTTCTTGGGCACTAACGCACATTTTGTACCTGTTTTCACGCTAGCTGCCAAAATTGGAGGGGTCATTGGGGGGTATTGTCCCACTCCTCCCTCAAGTTTCCTTTCAGTCTTTGCACGATTTGGAAAGGAGGTGTTCTTGATAAACATGCCTGCAGAGAGCATCCCAGGCATGCTTTTAGGGGTTTAGGTCCGGGGAGTGCGCAGCCCATTCCATGAGTTTAATTTCTTCACTACCCATTGTGTTCAACACCTTAGCGGTGCTGTGTGGACACGCAATGTCATCCATAAACAGAAAGTTGGGATCTACCGCACAGCTGAACAGAGGGATATGGTCCAGAATAATCTCCATGCAATACCGCTGTGCTGTAACGGTACAGTACCTCGCGCAAAGATATGCAGCAGTGTTCGGACATTGAACATAGTGCCTGCCCACGCCATAACGCCTAAGCCCTAACGATGATGTCCATGAACATTTTGTGTGGTATGTAATGTGTTCCACTCTCTCTCAACACTAACTCACGACCAGAATCACTTGACACAGTGTAAGGGGATTAGTCGGAGGACCGAAACCAACATGCTACCTACTCCAACGAATTCTTTCTCGACGATAGGCATACAACCCAGTCTGATTTAATCGCCACGAAGTGGTAGTGGCTTCAAGGTCTGCAGCGATCTGCCTAGGAGTGATGTATCTGTTCCTTTTCACCAATATGGCTAAGTATCGATCCTTTTCTGGTGTGGTGGTCCATATGCAACCATCGGCATGCTTTCGCATAGCCTTTTAACCTTGAGCGGCTTTTTTAAATCGCGAGACGACACTGCAGGACACACTCATTACAGCGGCCGCAATACTGACACTTTGACCGGCTTTGAAGCGTCCAACTGTTCGTCCACGATAGTATGCGGTCAAATGATGTCGTACAGACATGTTTCCGCACCACACGGAATGGCGCACCAATCGGTTCCACTACAACCCCCGTCAAACACCGTACTGCATGAACTGCCACAAGAGTACTGGGTGTTCGTGCACAGACTTGGTTGCAATTAACACATTCCGCCCTCTCACATTTTCTTTTACTATCATTGATCGTCTGTTCGGCAGCAGTTGTCGGTTGTTCCGAAGCAAATGGCTGTTATTCCTTAGCAAGTTTCACTTGTTCCTTACCGGCTGTTAAAAAGTGTAATAAAGGTTCAGTTGTATACCAAGTCGATAATCCATGATAGAAAATCGATTTCCTTTGCCTCCATACGTGAAATGTTTACGCACCATGGTTCCATTATTCCGATGTTGCGTTCTGTTTTTAATATTCCACCAATCTAGAGATATGGAGGGAGACTCAGAGTGGGGGCGATGTTGTTTCCGTCGCAGATAGTTCCGCTTTTGGCTGCTGCGACTGCAGCGGTTATCGCATTAACGTGACGCAAAGGAGGCCGTTGGCTCGGCACAACAAATAAATACACTACCCGTCGTGTGGATTGACAGTTTTAAGCTCGCTATTGAAGTCACCGTTCGCAGATTCTCAAATACGAGAGTTATCTCGCTTTCTGGAGCTGGTCTTTGACTTGGACCTTTGTGTGTTGATGTCTGAGATAAATTTAAGTTTACTCATCGGTACCATTTGACCTCGTTACTTGGAGTGGCAATGTTTGCTTCCTACTGCGTTTCCTGCCATCGACATTCCTTCGATCTTGGTTTCCCCTCGCTACATGGTTTGAGGCAGTGTCCTGGCTAGTTCGTGTCGGAAACGCTGTTCAATTTAAGTTGTCTCATCGTACCAAACCACGAAATTACCATCCTGTAGAACATTTTCCGCGATCGTTCAGATACTACATCCTCCGGTTATTGTCTTCTTCATTTAAAATATCTAAAACTAATTAAATTTAGCCGTTCTAAAAATGCAACGTTCACCAATTTTTCTACATTTACGCGCCGTCAGGGTTCTGTGTTGATCGTGAAAATTGCCACAACATACATAATGGTCGAGGATACGAGCGAAAGCCTGAAGATTTGCAAAGCCTCGCTGCTCAAACTCACTTCCGTGAGATAAAAACATGTCCACTTCTTATTCACATTGATAGTTAGTCCTACATTCGCGTCTTTACTGTTGTTAAATTTCTTTACTATTCTAAATTTTTCTACATGGCTTTAAAATTGGCTGTCCCTATTCACGTGAAAATAGCCTCTCCATTTTGTTCATTCTTTTAACATTCGCACGACACAGCTTACATATGTAGTTGATAAATGTAAAGAAAATATCTTACTATAAATTGATAAAATTCGTAACTACAGTTTTAGTTCAAAAAATTCTCCTTTTATGTCATATCAAAGTCTAAATTTCTCTTCTGAAAAAATTGTATTTAAGTCTCACTTTAGTGTTTAAACATTAGCTACGATAAGGTTTCGTTAGTGCAGTAAAGTTCTTACAGGCTCCAAGCAGACTGTTTGTTTCAAGTGTGTAGACCTGTTTTCTACCTCTCTGCTTTTAATTCATGGCGTTTCTTTGAAAACTCTGTTTATTTATCATTATACAGAGGACGCGCAATCCTTGCTTTGATATCCGCTAGAAGCTGGGAGACAAAGAAACAGAAATACGAGTACGCAGCGTGAGAGAGAGAGAGAGAGAGAGAAGGAGAGATATTCGCTGCTGGCGCCTGTTTTCCTTTGAGGAGTCATTTTGTTCTGTCGAAATTATGGTTCTTGGTGCCTAACTTTCGAATTCAGTGTATCAAAACGAGAAACTTGTTTGTCGGTGCTCTCTAATGAGTCTCATAAGTTGAAACGCCATAATTACTGAATAAAAGCACCCTGCTAGCCTGGTAAAGTTGACTAAACTGTGGTTACACAACAATGCTAACTGAAAAGCCGTTTGGAGGCTAGGTTGTGACGAGTTCATATCATGGAACAAAGAACAGACAATTCGTGTTGGTCAGCAGAAGGTTCAATCAAAACGGAACAGAGAAAATAAGCATGAAACAATAAAACTTTCTTATCTAAGAAAGTATAGACGTCCTTATTCTTTCCTGTTTCATGTAAACAAATGACGGTGTGTCATTTCACCACATAAGGGATAAAATAGAATTCCACTATTCTCTAAACATTTTCATTAAATCTCACATGTAGTAATGCTTTTTTCATCATTCTTAATTTACCGTACATAAATTTTATTCCTAATTTGGTTCTTCCGCCAGAATTCTAGGAAAACATATTTATTTGTACACTGAAGCGCCAAAGAAACTGGTATATGTATGCTTTTTCAAATATAGAGATACGTAAACAGGCAGAATACAGCGCTACCGTCGGCAACACCTACATAAGACAACAAGGGTCCAGCACAGTTGTTAGATCGGTTACTGCTGCTTCAATGGCAGGTTATCAAGATTTAGGTGAGTTCTAACGTGGTTTTATAGTCGGCGCATG
The DNA here is from genome assembly GCF_023898315.1 of Schistocerca nitens. Classification (NCBI taxonomy): domain Eukaryota; kingdom Metazoa; phylum Arthropoda; class Insecta; order Orthoptera; family Acrididae; genus Schistocerca; species Schistocerca nitens. The sequence goes on from NC_064614.1 coordinate 514,777,419, forward strand.
ACCGATGGGACGCAACATCACCCAGGTAGCAATGAAGTGAGGATTTTCCCGTATGAACATTTCACGAGTGTACCGTGAACATCAGGAATCCGGTAAAACATCAATCTCCGACAACACCGCGGCCGGAAAAAGATCCTGTAAGAATGGGATCAACGACGACTGAAGAGAATCGTTCAACGTGACAGGAGTGCAACTCTTCCACAAATTGCCCCAGATTTCAATGCTGGGCCATCAACAACTGTCAGTGCACCAACCATTCAACGAAACATCATCTATGTTTCGGAGCTGAAGGCTCACTCGTGTACCCTAGATGACTGCACGACACAAAGCTTTACGCCTCGCCTGGCCGGTGAACACCGACATTGGACTGTTGATGACTGGAAACATGTTGCCTGGTCGGACGAGCCTCGTTTAAAATTTTATCGAAGGGATGGATGTGTACGGGTATGGAGACAATCTCATGGTTCAATCTGATGGAGGCTCTGTAATGGTGAGGGGCGTGTGCAGTTGGAGTGACGTGGGACCCCTGATATGTCTAGATACGACTCTGACAGGTTAACACGTATGTAAGTATACTGTCTGATCACCTGCATCCATTCATGTCCATTGTGCATTCCGACGGACTTGGGCAGTTCCAGCAGAACAATGCGACACCCCACACGTCCAGAATTGCTATAGAGTTGCTCCAGGAACTCTCTTCTGAGTTTAAACACTTCAGTTTGAGTATATCTGGGATGCCTTGCAACGTGCTGTTCAGAAGAGATCTCCACCCCTCGTTCTCTTACGGATTTATGGACAACCCTGAAGGATTCGTGGTGTCAGTTCCCGGGGCACTGCTTCAGACATTAGTCGAGTCCGTGTCACGTTGTGTTGCGGCACTTCTGCGTGTTCACGGGGGCTCTGTAAGATATTGGGCAGATGTACCAGTTTCTTTGGCTCTTCAATGTATAAGAGGCGATCAAAAAGATTCCGTTCGAAGGCCGTACAGTCCAAAATCGGTATCCAGCCAGGCAGAATCACCGTCAGCGTTGACGCAATTACCCCACTGACGCACCACTCTGAAGATACTCGTTTGGTAGACCAATGCCTTGATGCGTGAAGAAGTAACTGCCTGCTGCACATCCTCGTCCGACAGGAGTGGTCGACCACTCAAGGCCTTTTTTAAGGCATCGAAGGTGTGACAATCGCATGGGGAGAGATTAGGAATATAAGGCGGGTGCTCAAATATCTCCCATTTGAGTTGCCGCAACTTCTGCGTTACGACATCCTTTGTCGGAGTTTTTGTACGTTTCTCCTTCACTGCAATCCAGAATTTCTCTTGCATTGCACAGTACCGTTCCCCAGTGATGGAGACATCAGGTTCCTAGAAATCAGTAGCAATAGGTCCCGGTAATCAAAGAACGGGGTGAGCATCACCTTTCCAGAAAATGGATGGCTCTAGAACTTCTTGGGACAATGCATGACACCACTGCACCGTCGACGCTTTTGAATGCAGTTCCCGGTGGTGGCACTAACTTTCGTCGTCTGTAACAATCATTTCAAGGAATGTGTTACGTTCAACATTTAAACGCATCACGTGCCTCAGGTGAGATTTGGTTTTTATCTAGTATTCAGTGCCCGGGGTATCCACTGGCTGCAGACCTTACCGTAACGTAACCCCTGCTGGATAACGTGTGGCAAGCAATCGAGGTTGATGTCGAGATCCTTTGCTAGCGCACGAATGATTATGCGCCGGTCCATCCTAATCACATAATCAGTCGGCCACTTTTTGTTGTCTTTAATGAATGAGGCTGGCATCCCAGATCGACTGGTGTTGGGTCCAATTGCGACCATCACGGAACTTGGCGCACCATTCCACAATGGTAGATTTCAACATATTCGTTTGTGTTGCCGCATACATGTTCTTCATTCTCCGATGGATGTCTACCAGGGTTTGTCCGTTGGCAACCAAACAATAACAGCATCCTGATCCAGTTTGGACGCATTTGGTAACAATGTCACCATAGTTTACCTTGCCGCATGTACCAGAAACACGTCGCAAAGAGACGAATGGTACACTAAACCATTGCTTACATTTCGCTGCTCATACTCCCACATCGGAATCGCGCTTGGCTACATATACGCTGCAGCGGTGCCCTCAAAAGAAAAATTTTTGTCGCCCTTTGTAAGTTGTCTGTATACTATTATCAGCATTTTGTCGTCGCTCTTGTGTGCAATCCTTTCTCACATAGCTCACAACACTAAACCATTCACCAATAGCAATTAATTATCGTTCGATGTATAAAGAGTTCTTCATTTAGTACTGTTCAGTAATAATGAAGCCTATCCACATGCTAGCTGATACATTTTTAAGCATTTTTATGGATTTTCTGTTTATACCTATGTCAGTACGAGCAGAAAAGCTACAGTATCAGTGTTTAAAACAAGTATGGGACACTCAAATTTTTCTGTAAAGTTAGTGAAGCGACGTGCAGTTGCAAGATGTATCAGAAGATTTGAAACAAATGAGATTATGGTAACGAACATGATGATATTGGTGGTTAATAGTTCTCCAGAATGGGACAGTAGACAGTATCTTCCGACAATCGAACATTCCATTATGAAGCACAATCGTAAGCTCATCTTAGTTTCTAGTGTGGTGATACTCCTTATTAGAGTTTGACTGCATTCCTTATATTGTATTTCTGATAGAAATTTTCCAGCAATCAAACACATTAAACAACGAATTTGATTTTCTTTAAACACCTGAACTCGTTGGTGTTTAAAACGCTTTACTATGTCTTTCTTTTCACGTATAGGCCTACGCATTTGTATGACCAGTTTACCCTGTGGATGGACAACAAAGTGTCTTATTTTAGGCTTTTCCAGGATAGATCGTCAAAAATTAATGTACTGAGCACCATATTGTGTCGGTATGAGGTGAATCACAGCAGTTTCAGAGAACAAGATTCAAAGCTAACATATGCCAAATACCCTCATTCAAAATATGCATTGTCGAATAACATTATTACGAGCGCTTATTAATATTCTGTATAATTACCGCCTACGAGACACAGACAGCAGTAGACGAGTTGGAAATGTTGAATCAGATGGTGATAGGTCTTTGCGGACGTCAGAATCCCCATCTCTGCAGTATCTACAGCAGAAGATAGTGGATGCGGGCTGGAAGTTTCCTTGATGAAACGAAATGATCGAGGTGGCCACACAAGCATTCACTTAGGCTTCGGGGAATTTTGCGGGGCCAGAGAGAAGTTTAGAAGCCTTAACTTTTAGTAATCTTTGGACACATCTTCTCAGAGAGCAACATCATCTTGATCAAAGGCTGATCTCTGAGGAAAGATTCGCTTCCATTGGATTCTTGTAGAGGATGGCTCGATAACGCTGGACATATCTACTTGTATTTTTCTTGCAATATTTACAATTTTTGTTCTAACCGAAACAAGGACTTCCATCCATCCTAGGAAGTAGAAACGTACCGTAAAGGAGGAGGCTGTTCATTGTCCTTCAGCTAGAGTCCGGTTGTAGCTCTGATGACAATTCAAGTCAGTTGAGTCGGCAGTGTGACTGCTTGCACTGCACCCCTGCTTCGTAGTAACGTACGCGGCAGGGTCGCAGAACTGATGTGGTTGTCGTCAGTTTGGTTACTCTGTGCTTTATTTTCATGATGACCTGTAGCGTGTAGGTTGGTATTCACATCCCGACATGCTCTATATTCACACTGGACTTCAATGTATAACGTAGTTTCCCAATGATGCCATTAGGACATTTACGTATGTAACGATTTTACCACATATACGCTACAGCTCTACTTCCACTTTTCGAAATAATTCAAACACCTCTCCCTCCTCTCCGCCCAACATGTCTTAAATAACATGGTCATTCCTTTTTACATGTCAGTTCTTCGCTTACTTTATCCACTACCGCACAGCTCGAAATGCAATATTTACAGGCATCTTGTTAGTCTGCTCCGTTATTGTGACTATAGCTGTAAAATTATCGTAAGCTAATGTAGACTACCATAAGTAAGCGTAGACTACGGTAGATTTCCTAGTAACCTCCTTAGGTGTGTTGCATACCTATTAGGCGTTACCTAACTTCGATCGCCTCGTTTGCAGATGCTATCAGTCTCTTACTATGAGGGCTATTCAGAAAGTAAGGTCTGACGGTAGCGAAATGGAAACTGAAGTGTTGGCAGAAGAGCCAACACCGTGTTGCTAGAGGAGGCCGAAATGCACGCGTTTAATTACACGCAGACTGGCGTGAGATCTGGAACAGGACAATGTCTTGAGAATTGCAAATAAAGTACGTAGATGATGTAATACTTAACTTTAATCCATAATTGGTGTACATCGCTCTTGACGGTACAGGTTTTATAATAAGCTCAACATAACTGGTAATGGCGCCTTGCTAGGTCGTAGCAAATGACGTAGCTGAAGGCTATGCTAACTATCGTCTCGGCAAATGAGAGCGTAATTTGTCAGTGAACCACTGCTATGAACGTCAGCTGTACAACTGGGGCGAGTGCCAGGACGTCTCTCTAGACCTGCCGTGTGGTGGCGCTCGGTCTGCAATCACTGACAGTGGCGACACGCGGGTCCGACGTATACTAATGGATCGCAGCCGATTTAAAGGCTACCACCTAGCAAGTGTGGTGTCTGGCGGTGACACCACAGAAACCACGGTGAAAATCAAAAATGTTTTATTTGCAACAGTTTGCTACATCTTTCAGCTACTTCTCTACATAGTCGTCGCTCTGATTTAGACATTTGTCGTAGCGTTACACCAACTTTCAAATACCCTCGTTATAGAAGGCAGCCGCCTGTGCTTTCCGCTACTTCTCTGCGCTGGTCTGCAGTTAGTTGTTTTTGACAAAATGTTGTATTCATAGCCAGCGGTTCACATGAGCAAAGATGAACATCAGAGGGAGCCGAGTCTGGGATGTATGTTGGGTGAGCAAACGCTTTCCACCGGGAACGCTGCAGGGGCGTTCTCGTTGCCGCTGCAGTGTGCGGCATAGGGTTTACACGAAGAAGAAACTACATGACAGGTATATTATGTTGGGTTGCATGAAGTCAGACGAAACCTCGCAGTGGGCAGCCATACTTATCGGGAGACGCTATCGTTCTAAGCAACTCTACATTCTCACTGTGTGCTCAGAGCTGGAAAGAGGGACATGATGCGATCGACAGGCATAATAGAGACGTTGACCGACACATCTGTGTAAAGCTTCATCAGATTTTCACTCTCGTCTGCATTTCGCGATCTATCTGACATTACTTTCCGAATAGCCCTCCTAAGTTCCCCTAGAAACCAGACGCAGTGAACCGTGTAAAAACTGAGTGAGGACATACAAAGAGCCGCCTAACTTTCAGAACATTTTTGTCATACATAGCTATCCTCCTGTTTGTTACTTAAAAATAAACAGTAATTATAGCAAATCAGAAATTATCAATGTTTAATTCTGTCTTTATTCGAACATATTTATTTGTAACGTGAAACAGTGGGATGTTGTAGTAAAAACAAAAAAAGTTACAGACTTATGAGATAGTGCTAGAAAAGGGAATTTCCTCAAAAAGAAGGTAAATTAAAAAAAACCGTAAAAGAAAAACAAATCAAACATAGCTTCAATACTTCATTGAGCTTACATAAAACATGTTTTCGTTATTCATAAACAACTTTCGCACATACCAATAGCAACAGAAAACTCTTGCGTCGATCATGGTGAAGAACGTTCTATTGAGTACAACGTAACAGCAGTTATTATACAGATATTTTTATTTATGCGCATGTAAACTGTGATTGCATCAAAAATAATTACGCTACTTAAATAAAAGCGCAGAAATTAAACGAGAAACTAATTTTTATTATTCACGAAATGCAATTCACATTTTGTAAGAATATAAAATACTCTGGGGACTAACATCGAACGATGCGCGATTCTAATTATGTGCAAAATAAGCAAACAAACAGCAGTCGTCTAGTTTTTCTCTCGGACATTCATTTGTTTCTTTCCCTGTCATTGCTAGCCATGCTACCGGTAATCCTACCATTTAGTACGTCATTTATATACTGTACCAAAGCTATCGAACCATAGTTTTGGTAGAGCACAACTCTGCTTATAAGACGTTTGGCACGTTCTCGTAGTAAACTGACTCAACGGTGTGAATATAGATGTTCAAGCTCATAAATTTAAAAGTTTATAATCACCCCTTGATTAAGTCTCTAAGTCTTCGAAGACATTTTTAAAAAGGAGTTTCAAGGCACATGCAACTATTTATTTGCCGATTTCAAATACCCTCACTGCCTGCTTGAAACATAAATGGCTCTCAAAATGGGAATACATATATTTTTAGTTACAGCCCAGTGAACGTTATTCAAAACATTAGTGGAAGACTAAATCAACTTGCTAAAAAATGTGCTGTAAGAATAATATGTGGCGCTCACTCACTATTATCTTGTAGGCATCTGTTTATGGAGTTTGGCGTTTTGACTACTGCTTCATTTATACCCTCATGAAGTTTTCTACAAATTACCCAATACAGTTCAAAAGAAAAAATGATGTGCATAATTACAATACGAGAAAGAAAAATAACATTTTATATGAGACTGACGCCTTACGGCTATATTTTAAAGCACCTCTGCCACAATATTAATGCGACTGTCAATATTTCCTTCTGGAGAATACGTTTTTACAAACGTTCAAACCATAGTAAAGGCGTTTTAATAAACCTTCCATTTTGCAACTGCTTTACTGCTTACCATTTCTATGAGAAGAATTACTATTATTGTAATGTGTGAAAGATGGTGCGTTTTAGTAGCCATATTTACAAATTAATTTAACATGTGAATGTAAAATGAGTCGTTCCATATCAGTACCATTCATCGTCCAAAATGATACATGGAACGTGAAACTACCTAAGTAATGATACTCGATACCACTAGAGAGGGCCCACACAGCAAGAGGAGAGAGAGAGTCCGATCGTACTTCTGCACGCGCCGCCTGCGGCCAGATCCTGCAACGCAGACTCCGGCAACACCAGAGCCCCGCAGTGCGGGACACGCAGCCACTGCCGGCCGCATTGTCCGCCGGTGCGGTCGATGTCTGTATTAGTGATGGCTATCACACCCCCGGTAATCCGTCGCGCCGCGCAGTGCCGGACAACTAACAACTTCGCGGGTCGTATCGACACCACCCTGGGAACCAATATGTTTCGTGCACGTGTCTGCCACACAGCTGGTGAAATCATACTGGTAGTAATGATGGGGCCGTACCGTCCGCGTTTGCTGCACAAAACAAGAACTTCTCTTCTTTCTTTGCAATAACATGCAACCGTTTCCTCTGAAGGTGGAGGAAAGAAAACATTTTTTCTGAAATCTGAGATTTTCTCTCTTTGATTTCTTTCAGCATCATCATTATTAGCGAACCCAGCAATGCTTCGCAATTGCTAAATATGTACAGGAATTGCATCTACATCCTAAATTCTTTACTCCCCTTTCTGCTCATCTTCTCCTATCCCAAATGTCTGTCCATGACTTTCTCCCACCTCTCTTTGCCCATCTCCTCCTTGACCTTTCCATGTCCATTTCCGTCTGAATGTTCAGTAGCTCCATACATCTCCTCCCATCTCTCTGAACATAAGCTCGTCCCTCCTCTATCTGCCCATCTCCTTCTACCCCCCTCTCTATGTTTATTTCCGTATCGTGTAAAACTTTGAAACATATCGATCAAGAACTTTTGAGATTCGTGGTAGTTACTCTTCTCATTTATACGTTACACATATATTAAACATATTGCAAACATATATAGCCTATGCGAAACTTTCATTAGAGTGTTGTGTAAAAATTTGTAGTAAATCGGTGAAGAACTTTTCGAGATTTTCGGTGACAACGTTTTCCCGTTATATATCTCATACATATTTGTATATTATATATATAACCGCCAAATATTTTTTTTGTTATGAAAATGTGACAACAGAACTGTAAACTGAACGCAATTTTCTTATTCTGTTTTTCATACTAAAAATACGTACATTACTGACAACAATTGCGAACACACACACACACACACACACACACACACACACACACAAAACCACACACACACACACACACACACACACACACATACACACACACAAACACAAACACCACACAAACAAAAAACAAACGAAATCAACCAAATCATTCGAGCCGTTCTGAAGTGAGATCTTTCACAATTGATGTTAAGTTTCGACTTTTCCGTTGGATTTTCCAAAAATTTTCTTTCATACTATCGTTGTCCTGACAATAACGAATTCAACCGAAAAAAATCAAAAGGGTGATGCAGTTCTCAGGTGAAGATCTTTTATACACGCGGCAACGGATTTTTATTTATATAGATTACTTACTTTTTTTCATCCACACTGGCAATGAAGACTGCTAATAGTTCATGACTCACTCAACACGTTGTTTATAACGCGACATCTTGGACGTAAACGTAATTTAGAGAGTACCCCAAGGGAGTGTATATTTTGGATGAGTGGTTCAGTCGTTCTAGGAGAAAATTTCTTAAGTATGGCGAAGTTAAGATGCTATAGTTAAGGACTTCCCTTCTATAACGGTTGAGCCACTGCATCCAAAAAGCTTGAAATTCATTTGGAGCATTTAACTACGCTGAGAATACAAACCGTAAATACAAATATATCGTAAAAATGTGTGTGTGTGTGTGTGTGTGTGTGTGTGTGTGTGTGTGTGCGTGTGGGCGTGTGTGTTCAACATCTCCTCCTACATCACATTTCCCTTACTGTCAGGCACCACTCATTATGCGGGTAAGAACCAATACCTATCATAGATCAGGAGGTACGGCTTCATAAATACTAAGGTGCGTGAAAAAATGCCCATGATGCATGAATTTTTAATACATTTATTCTTTACTACTAAGACGCTCCTACAGTCAACTTAAGGAAATCACTAACGTCTGGTAACACTTTTAATACCTCTCAACTGTGAAGCGCAAACGGGTGTAGGCGAAAACAGTAGCCGTCGGTACACCTGTGAAGAGGCGTTACCATAGAGACTGTACTTATAGATTTGTACGTTATACATATTTCGTTGTACGACGTATAATTTCAAAGGTGTTTTCACGAATACATGGGAATAATATTACACTACAAACAGAGTTCATTTTTTTATCGTTTCTAGTAGAAAATTGATAAAGTGAATACCATGATAATGGCGGCTTTGTCGGCTAGTAATTGAATAAATAACAGATACACTGTGATATTGAAAGCACCGTATAGCTGGCATCTGCTGGCTGGGTAAGATGGCACCTTTACTGGAGGAAAAATGAAACTGTCTGAAAGAAACAAAATTTGTGAACTAATTAAGTATAACACAACAAAACTAATTTATTTTGATTATGAAAAATACAAACAAGAATAAGCTATCAATTGCAATCGGTTATTGCAAGATCAATGATTTCGTCTGTTCTTCTGTGCTATCTGATTCACGTTTAAAACAAATATTGCAATAGTCACTGCCACTTCCACAGTCCTCATGAAACCAGCTCTCACATGCGGTTTATTGTGTCCAGTTACACGTGGATCATTTCTCTTTTTGCTATAAAAGAAGGTCTTCCAGGGAAGACTAATATCGTCACGGCAGTCATTCCTTCCATCTGTCTTACTCGCATGTAAGATTCCTCATTGGTGAGCATAACTTTGTCCTTCATAGAATAAGGCGTTTTGGTCCGTTCATTTATACCTTGTCTCTAATCTGCCTTCTTTATGGATTGTTCGGTAGAACCTGTGAAATTTGCATTTTCGTCTTGGTCGAACTAGACGCTGAACCTTCAAAAATAGGAGTTACGTTATAAAAAGAGGAATTATTAGATTGTTTTCCACGACTTCTGGATGGTCCTTCAGCATTTCTGGATGGTCGTGCACTGCAAATAAGTACCGCTGCTTTGGGCGTGGGCGGGGCTGGTGCACAAGTAGACGTTGAAGTAAGGCTTGTGGGCGGTACATCCCTAAATCTGACATTCCTGGCACAATCTTGACACTGTGAATCTTGAAATGTTGAATTCCCCAACGATTTTTAAAATGAATTGTCCCATGCGTCTAGATCCAACTATCATTCCGCGTTTAAAGTCTGTTAATTCCCATCGGGCGGCGATAATCACGTCGGAAACCTTTCCACATGATTCTGCTGAATACAAATGACAGCTCCGCCAATGCACTGCCTTTTTGTTCCTTGTGTAAATGATACCATCGCCATATGTATACGTGCATATCGCTAATCCCTGACTTTTGTCACCTCAGTGTATGTTGACCACTTGACTGAGATCAGACTGGTAGGCGACTGTTTACGGTAATGAAAGGCCGGTGGCTGTGAGGCATTCCTCTAATTCGTACTACTCGAATAAATCGGAGCAAATTCTCGCAGACCTTTTCCATGGCGTCGCCTCGGTGATCGGCATGTGCATTTGGACGTTTCCCATATGTGGATGGTGCACGAGGTTGCTTTCGTTATATAACAGCGCTCACCAGATTGCGGGCACTGATTTCCCGGTTGAACGTGACGGCGTCGGTCGGTGGTTGCCGTTGCGTCAACCAATAAAAGTTATGGAGCGACGCTTAATGGCCCCTCAAAATCGCCGGGCAATCCTCTTAAGACCGACATCAGAGCTCCCAAGCCGCCGACCTCTCCTGCGGTCGCAGTCGCAAGTCTGCTCCTTCTCTGCTGCGTCCATCGTGAGACAGCACGTTCATCTTTTTCGTTTCCTTTTTCTGATGCAATACGATTGCAGTACGATGAGTGGGATTTATTGTGTATGTTTGTTTAGCGTAAATAGCCCACTGAAAGAATCGGTTGTTTACAATTACCTCTACACACATACTTCGCAAGCCATGGTGTGACGAGCGGCGGAGGGTACCACGTACCGCTCGCTGACAGTCATTTCCTTTCATGTGCCGTCCGCATCTCGTGGTCTCGCGGTCGCTTTCTCGTTTCCCGAGCACAGGGTCCCGGGTTTGATTCCCGTCGGGGTCAGGGATTTTCACCTGCCTCGAGTTGACTGGGTGTTTGCGTTGTTCTCATCATTTCATCATCATTCATGAAAGTGTCGAGATTGGAATGAGCAAAGGTTGGGAATTTGTACGGGCGCAACCACGCAGTTGAGCGTCCCACAAACCAAACATCATCATCTTTCCTGTGCCATTCTGAAACTGAGCGAGGGAAAAACGGCTATTTATATCCCCCCTATGAGCCCTAATGTCTGCTATCTTATGTTTGCGGTCCTTAAGCGAAATGTATGTTGGCCGCAGTAAAATCATTCTCCAGTCAGATTCAAATGTCGGTTCTCTAAATTTTCTCAATGGAGTTCCTCAAAAAGAACGTCGTCTTCCCTCCATGAATTCCCATTTGCGTCCCAGAAGTGTTCGAACAAACCTGTAACAAATTAGCAGCCCGCCTATGAACTACTTCGATTTCTTCCTTTAACCAGACCTGGTGCGGATCCCAAACACTCGAGCAGTACCGAAGAACAGGTTGCACCAGTGCCATGTACGCAGTCTGAAGAAATTATACACTGCTGAGACGGAAAATGTTAAACCATTCCCTTAGCGCCATATTGGTCCACGGCAGCAGAAGAAAACAAATATCCTTTCTCTGTGTCAGTCGGTTTTGTGTACAGCGTCTATCAGGAAACCAGCAATCATAAGAGCATTCAAAAATATTCAGAGCCACTTCTGGCTATCCTCGAATGGCGAGCTAGAGGGTACAATGACAGACCAATTGCGGTACATCTCGAGTGAACGCTGTACTCTTCAGGATGTATGCTGATAATCACCCGTTCCACCCTGCTGCCGTTTTTGTAATGTCAAAGAGATGCCTGGTCCGGTGTCCGACGCCAGCGGCCTGCCCTCGTGTAAGACTTTCAAGTCTACGCTCGACAATTCTATGATGAATTTGGAGAAAGACATCGTTTAACCAGGCTGTATTTAAAATTGTACTTTATTAAGCAAACTAATTTCGAGCTTAGCTCATTTTCAAATAAAACGTTAACCCATTAAGTGACAAAATATTTTATGCAGCGTGACAATCAAATGCATGTCAGTATGTGCCCTTTGGGAATGGTAATCAATAAAACTGCTCATTTTATTACGTACTTCTAAGTCCACCACGAGTTACGGGTTGGTAAATATTCATAACAGCGAATCAAGAGCACACAATCGGTGCTGGAAAAGTTTGAACAAATGTGCAGGAAATAAGCAATGTGAACTTCTGTTAGTAAATATTTGCCGTCAGGAGGAAGATATTTCCCAAAGCACTGGGGTTTACAACCAACTTTAGACCATGCATATAAATCCACATTTGCAGCAAGTTCAATGTCAGAGTCAGTTTCACTACATTCATAAAATGTTTCTTCAAGCATAGGCAAACAGTCTTCCTTCTGCATTTGTACCAGATGTTTCAGTCACTTGTCCACTTGACAATGTGTTACCCGGACTACCGTAAGTTAATGCAGTTGTATTTGAAACTTAAGAAACAGTAGCTGCATCATCTGCATCAGTCTCCTCCAAATTCTGTAACCTCTTACTGACAATTCGTTACACGATTAGCCAAAACTACATCAGTCGTGGAACTATGACATCTCCAAGAATTCCTTGTTACGTACCTAAAAGAAATATTCACAGATGTCGGTATGATCCGTCTAACTATAAAAACCAACCGAATATGAGTAAATAATACGCCTATTGCACTCAAGTATGTTCAGAAACTGTTTTCAACATATTGTATATTTTCAAGTAAAATCATCCTCAGCGGCTCACAGTTTAGAGATAATTTGTGAAAAGAAAATATTACCTGCTGTGTTCATGTGTCCTTACAGCATGCATTTGACAATACGTAATCAGTAAAATCGGATGTAACTAGGAACGGAATTCACGACAATATATTTGCCTTCGTTGTCAGTGTGAAAGGAAATTTAGTGGAAAAGGAAGCTAGGTGGACCTGTGACAAACATTTTTTTGAATATATTTTATTCTACCAAAATTTCTCGCAGTAAGAAAAGGTATATCTACAAAAACTCATGGCATTAACAAATTTGACCTATTGTCCGTGGATGAAGCATGGGGTTTCATCACTGAATGCTAGGTTCATATGGCAACATTACTTCCCCAAAAATCAATTAAACATTAACTGATGTAAGGTTCACTTCTTGTAAATATTCATAACAATTTAAGCAAAACACATTTAACATTAATAGTCATCAGTTGCCCTGCAATTAACAGAAGAGAATAATTTGTGGCAGATGTGACGTCGCAACAAAATTAACTGTGTATTAATTAGGGCAATAACTGAGACCAGAATTGGACTTAAATTTCATTATAAATGAGTTTCATTCACAACGATTAACATTAATTAAAGTTGTAACGTCAGTGTAATCAATAAAATGGTAATATCAGTGTGGCTACACTTCGCTTAACTCGCCCTACTCAGACGCTACATTTAACAACATACATAGGCTGTAAGTGCTCACCATAAACTCATATCTAGACGTACAGGGCTACCTAACACTGCTTGCAGCTGGCAATAACACAGTGAAGCCGTACTCCAAACTGTTTAACGAACTCTGTTACTAATTGCACAATTCCACAAAACGCTGCTACACCGGGCTCATGCTCGAAAAATTACACCATGAAAACATCTCTTATCGCAGTAAGCTCCAGAGCTCCAGGAACACGAAAACATTACTCGGTTACTCAAATAAGGCCCCTCTAGCCACAGTTTTAATACATCAGTTAAAATATCACTGGATTAAAAAGCGAAAGCCTTGTCACAGTTACAGATCACAAGCATTAAAATGATAATCAGATCGGATCAGCCTTACTAATATGGATTAACTGTACAAAAGCTCTCTGCATAACCACCATAGACACGTTAGGTGGCCGGCCGGGGTGGCCGTGAGGTTCTAGGCGCTACAGTCTGGAACCGCGTACCGCTACGGTCGCAGGTTCGGATCCTGCCTCGGGCATGGATGTGTGCGATGTCCTTAGGTTAGTTAGGTTTAAGTAGTTCTAAGTTCTAGGGGACTGATGACCTCAGAAGTTAAGTTCCATAGCGCTCAGAGCCATCTGAGCCATGTTAGGTAAAAACATCACTATTGTCCATGTACTGACTCGAGCTAAAGCCATGCTCTAGGTACACACACTGTCCGTTACTCCTAAACATTACATTCAAAAGTCTCTCGATTAACCAGCAGAATTCGTGGAAAATACCGACTATATATCTAAACAGGGGTAATTTCAAGTGCAAGAGATGGGCTTCCTACAGGTCGTCGACATCGCGTTGTGTCCCTCGAACGATCGACCACCAACAGGCGCAGCTGATGGTCCACACACAAAGCTAGTCACATTAAGGATCCCGTTTATCGGAGCACACTCCCAGAGGCGAAATAACATCAGCGCCGCCGTACGGACATACACAGCGTCACATTCACCGCCGCGGCGAACACATCGCCTTGGCGCGGCATTTAAATCGCCGCGGATGTGAGACGTCTCGTTCCGGCACAGCGAACTAGCTGTAATTATGCTTGCAAACGACTTTCGCATTGAAGTTATATTTGGTAATGTAGAAAATGTTAATGTAAATGGGGCTTATCGTCGTTTATATCAGAAGATAACAGAAGCGTAAATCTCCAGGTAACAAATGACGGCTGAAGACAAAACCAGCTGTGAACACATGTGCCTCAAAGTCGGTCGGTAAACATTCTTACCATTACTCAGCTGTTCACTGATATCTCAAGCCAACCGACTGGGAAACATACGAGTAAAAATGGTATTCGTACTTACCAGAGAAACCATCGTGAATGTATTAATATACCAAATAAAGTAATGTACCAAATAAAGTAATAAAAAGCCTTTAAGACCAGTGTTACATGCATTTACCAGTCACTTAAAAGGTTAACAGATGTGGCTGCATCGTTCTTGTCAATTAAAAACGCCTGCTGCGCGTGACTACGGGTAGTAGTCTCATCAGGCTGCATAATCTCGTCATTCATCGCCACAAGTCACATCCACACGTAGCTGTTTATAGTACTGTCACATGTATACAAGCGCTTGAAATCTGCTGGGGACACTTTCAAGGAGGTACATGGTATTCCTTATATGTAACTGCGATTTAATTTCATGTCTTTCAAGGACGTGTCTGAATGTATCTGGAGGAAAGGCAACCCATTCTTTCTCAAGAGTAGGTAACAATGTTGGACGTTAGGGTCTCGAGAGAAGCCGACATTGTAACTCATTCCATAAGTGTTCCATTGGTTTCACACCGGCACTCTGTGCAGGCCAGTCCATGTCTGGAATGTTATCGTACACATACCATTGCGTGACATAGCATTTTATGACAGGGTGCATTGACATGCTGGCATAATAATTGCCTCGTAACTGTTCCTCTGCTGTACGCCGTACACAGTGCTGTAGAATTTGTTCATATCCTGCCGCACTTAGCGTTTTCTTAGGCAAAATTAGGGGACCACAACCTTACCAAGAAAAACAATCCCACACCGTAACACCACCTCCTCCATCCTTCGCTGTTGGTACTACACATGATGGCAGGTAGAGTTCGCCACGCATTTGCCAAACCCAAACCGTTTCATCGGATTGGCAGGGGATATAACGTGATTTATAGCTTCAAATCAGTCGTTTCCAGCCATCTACTGTCCAGTGATATTGCTCTTCACCCCTCGTTAAGTGTCGCTTAGCATGTGTGGTCTATGTGGAGCTGCTTCACCATTGTGTCCAATTCTGTTTAGCTCTCTAAGCGCAGTCATTTAGCTAACGGGACTGCCGGGAGCACTTTGGAACACACGAGTCATGGCTTCTGCTGACTCCATACTATTTTTTGCAACCATCCTCCACAATACTGGACGGTCCCTGTCCGTTTGTACATGTAGTCTCCCTGGTTTTGGTTTAGTTGTGATTGTGCCTTATTGTTTCCACTTCACACTCACATCAGCAACTATCGACAAGGCAGCTTTACAAGGGCTGTCATGTCCCTGATGGGTTTGTTACTCAAGTGACATCCAATGACTTGATCAGATTATAAGTCACTGAACTCTCCTGACTAACTCATTCTGCTGTTGCTGCTTCTCTACTGACAACACAGTAATCCATGTCTTCTTTTAAACTGGCGGGTCCGACTATCGTGATATCTAGTGGTCAATTCCACCTTACAGGTGTGTTCTGATACTTCTGATACTTCTGATCGGATAGTGCACATACAGTCCGCACCTGGTAGCTGAAAAAGTGGTCAGCGCGACAGACTGTCAATCCTAAGGGTTCGATTCCCGACTGGGTCGGAGATTTTCTCCGCTTAGGGGCTGGGTGTTGTGTTGTCCTCATCATCATCATTTCATCCCCATCGACGCGCACGTCGCCGAAGTGGCGTCAAATCGAAAGACTTGCACCAGGAAAGCGGTCTACCCGACGGGAGGCCCTCGTCTACGACATTTTTTTTTGTGCACATACAGGGGATAACACTTTTTTTTAGCAATCACGTAGCCATCCTAAGCTGCGGTTTCAATTTGAGTGTAGTAACAACACATATTTCTCTTAGAAATTTCTGTAGACGGACTAGCTCTCACAGAGCTCTATAAGTGGGACAGTTAATTTATGCCCGTAGCTGGTTTAGTGGCCGGCGTCACTGCCTGTAGTTTTCGGGGTCCTGTGTTCGATTTTCGGGAGGAGCGGAGATCTCTCGAGAAGTGAGTGCTCGTGTTCTTCTAGTAAGTTCATCTTATCCTCATCACAAAGACGCTCACGTCACCGAAGTGGCGTTAAATAGAAAGATTTTCACCAGGCGACCAATCAGCCGCTGACAGGGTCTCTCGTACTCTTCAGCTGTAAGATAATTTTACATTTGATTTGTCTTACAGCCATTAGGATTTGAAGGGCAATCTGGAAGCGAGCTGGCATCTAGGAGAGCAGAGAAGCTTCCCTGCGGCAGCATTGCAAACATACAGATAGATTCATATCTGGTAAGCGCTATTAACAAAAAGTTAAACGTTCCTTTCGCCCTTGGAGCTTTCGTGGGGTCGCTCGAAATCCCAGTCGCGGCTATGGTCAGAATACACACTCTCTTAGGGATGTGCGACCCGCAGGCAAATTACACGGATCATTACTCCGCGAAATTACTCGTTTATCACCGGACATTAATTTATCTTCTGTCCTGCCACGCTATTAAGTAAAGCAGCCATCACTCCGATGATTGAACACCATAGTGCTTTACTAGGGATGGTCCTGTTAGAGATGGTATGCCGTTGCCTTACTCCGATCTTTGAGAATACCTCTCAGCCACTTTTTGGGGGACCTACAGCTTAACATGGATTCCGAACTATGATGCAACTCGGCATTTTTAACAGGAGCAACCATTTCCAGAGGTGAAAGACGTGATAAGCGAGATTGACCAGGGATCGAATCCAAATCCTTCACTATTGCATCCGTCAAAATAAGGATCGAGAGCCTCCTCTTGACCGGCGGGACAGTATTAGGTTGTATCAAATTGCCTTGCATTAGGAAAGTGGAATGCGCTCAACGACTGTGAAAAGATGAAGAGCAGCAATCATTCGTTGTTTCCTTCCCAGTTTTATTAAAGCAAATTCAGATTTCGGCTAGTGACTAGCCTTTGTCAATGCCAAAAAAACGCGAAAAGTACATAGTATAAAAAAATTACAACTCATGACGTAACCTATATCGCTTGAACATTGAATTACATACGAGTATTTTAGAGTTTTTATACATGCTCCATAGCGTCTACGCATGTTATTCGAGCTCGTGTCACAGTTCATTTAGGACTAATATGTAATCAAGGTACGCTTTGCAGAGAGTATAGTTGGCTGTATGACGCCCTCTATATGAACTACGTAATGCGTAACCTTCATTGAAAAATAATTATGGTCTCTAATAAAACATAAAATCTGCATAGGAATAAAACAGAATAGAGGTAAAATTATTGACCTTGCTATACTGACTTATTACCACATTTAATAGTTAACATTAGAAGATGTAAAAACGCCAGATTCACTCCTTGTGAGCCAATTGTTTTGGTAATCTTTAAAAAGCATAGGTAATGTCAGTATTACCAAAAAAAAAAAAAATTCTTATATTTACAAGCCACTAGGAGACACTTGAGTAAGCTATGACTATTGGAATTGGTTTGATTTGTTTTTTCTTTTGTACATTTTTTAATCGTCGTGACGAGGTATATGGCTCCTCTTACTTATTGAATAGGTCGTAGGTGGGGCCAAATATCAGCAAGACAGATCGTTGGTTTGATTTGCCAATCCGTTGCGTATGTAGAGAGTGCTGATTTCCGTGCCGCTACAAACAGATTTTTAATTATAAGTACAATAAAAGCAACATACTGAATTACTGTTATTACCATCTAAACCAGTATACGATGGAAAAAGTTTCGTAAGTTGAATATTATAACAATCGTACTCGTACAGAATTACGTCAATGGCTGCTACATACTGGCAAGAAGTCATGACCTATTTCGTCTTCTTTGCGTCGTGTACTTCACTGCTTTCAAATAAGCAGTTTTCATAATCGTCTGATGGCAAAAGATATCTAGATCTTGTAGAGGCAAAGTGTTAGGATAACTTCACGCAGAGAACCGATGGCTGCACTGGAATAAGTACGCTGCTACTGTTCACACAGCGCCTCCATTTGGCTCGTAACAGTTCCTGACGATAATCTTCCAAAGAAAAATAGGAACACTTTTGAAAGTCTATAGAAAACGAGGTACACAGAAACATTATATTCAAATTTTCACGGAGACAAATGGAAATTATTGATTTCAATTAAAATTCATCTGGTTACTTTGTTCATGGAATAGCTTCTGCAACTATCTGTACCTGCGAACCAGTATAAGGTATCTGCCAAACGAGCACGCGCTCACGCACTGCATGGCAGCATTTGCTCAGAAAACCGGAGGTGATCAGTCAGATGTCCATGCATGCACACAGGCAGGCGATACGTATTCTTGTAGGGTTTCCACATCTGAGAAATAACTTCGTTGACCATTAATGATCATTCAGATAATTACTTCGAAACAAAACTTTCACCCAAGAGGTCACAATACTTGCCTTTTACCCTCAGAAATATACTATCCACGTCGCCGACGGAAACCGCAATGAGCCGGCCGCGGTGGCCGTGCGGTTCTAGGCGCTGCAGTCCGGAACCGCGGGACTGCTACGGTCGCAGGTTCGAATCCTGCCTCAGGCATGGATGTTTGTGATGTCCTTACGATAGTTAGGTTTAAGTAGTTCCAAGTTCTAGGGGACTGATGATCTAAGATGTTAAGTCCCATAGTGCTCAGAACCATTTGAACCATTTTGAAACCGCAATGCGAAAGGAATGTTCGAGTACGCCGATCCACATACGATCCCCCCGAAGGCACGCGGCTGACGACACGCTCAACGCTGCAGCCGTCTCCAGCATTATATCAACATGTGACATGAGGCCTGTAATTAGGCGTCGACATTACATACCATCAGTTACACGTGCCCTCCTCGCCGCCAGACAGCAAAACAGCTCGGTGCGCAGACAGTATAAAAAAGCTTGCTCGATGACCTACCAGCAGCGAAGAGTTCAGCGATAGGACTCAGACGACTCATGTATCAGGCAACACAGCCTCCGCAATTCAGCCTATACCCACGCATCTTGGGGTCTGAGGTTCGAAACCACCGAGCTATTCATGAAATCCTGTGAATGCGATGGGCTTTCGTCAAGTCGCCACTAGGTGTGGTATGCGGCACTTCTCCGCCTGCTAGGATTCTGCATTTGCATGTGCTGGCCGATACTGCAGTGCATTGTCACCGAGGTGTCTGCTAGAGGTTTACGAGAGCAACAGACGCGACTGCCCCCTTTGCAATCGGCCGTTGGCAGGCTGTGCTCACAGGATGAGGGCACACATCTGTTGTGTCCACTCCAGGTCGATGTATCAAGAACGAGATTCACGTAATACGCTTATCTAGCTCTGGCATCCTCACATTCGATGGACTCTTGACCCCCTCACCGCAGGTCGAACCCACAATGCCTGGCTACGGCATCCAGACAGACCAAAGCAACTGCCTCCCACCTCTTAACAACGGACGGCGGAAGCCGTCTGTTACAATATTTTGTGCTCTGAACTTAAAATTGAGTGCACGTTGTTCTCCCTGCCCATCCAGCGAGTCCCGATGGTGCTCCTCCGGCATATGTCTTCGGTCTGAAGGTATAATCGGCGGCGTTTGTCCTGCAGCAAGCACTGCTTCGAGGTGAGCTGGGGCAGTGGGAAGAAGATGACTGAAGTCACCTGCTCCGCTTGCAACGAGGAACATCTTCCGGGATCCAGCGCCGTGACCGTGGTGGACCAGTCGGGAAACCTACGGCGCATTGCCAAAGTTCAACTGGGATCTGGAGGAGGTGAGGGCGGCGGCCTGTGTTGGCGGAAATAGGCTGAGCTTGAAGGTGAGCGCAGTGGAACGGGAGATGCGGCGACTTCGGCGAGAGCCTCCTGTGGAAGTCGTGCTGCTAGCGGCTGAGAAGTCGTTGGATGGTGACAGGTCTGATATGTGACGTTGACCAAACTCATTTGAATCGGCGTGGCAGGCCTAAGGTGTTCCTGTGAACCGCAGTTTGAGCTGCGAAGATGGAGTAAGGATGAAGACAATAGCGAGTGGCTGAGTAGAGAGCGAACTAGAAGGAACTGAAATAGGAACCGATGGAACATTATGTGGGGATATTTTGAATCACTAATGGTCGACGTGGGGCGTCGTTGAACGGAGTGGAACCAAGAAGCCAGGAGGACAGTGACTTTTCCGGGGAAAGAGGACGGCGGATCCAGGAGATACGCAGACAAGGGGTTTAGTTATTGGAAGAAAAAAGGAGACCTATGTGTGTGCTTTAGTGGTCGGCATAGATTTTAGTCAATTGGTGGAATTCTGAGTTTTGCGCAGAGTACATTGAACTGAACAAGCACTGTGCTTTCAGTATAACGGTTGTTGCCAGTTGTATTTCACATTGAGGGTCCGTGAACGCAGTATCGTGTGTATGGTCTGATGCATTTCCCTTGCACGCAGTGTATGTGCATTAATATCTCTGTTGAGGACAGCTCTGTGATGGTTAGGCTTCGAACGTGATTAGGATTGCATGTATTGTATTAAGAATATACGTATAGATCTCATAACTGACGCGATGTCTAGGAACTGTGATTTGTTATAATGAGTAAACAAACACTCTCTCCATGTGCTGTTTGTCAACAGTACTGTAAGTTTCATATTACTGTTGAGAAACTGCACTTCGCGGCGCCCGACCTGAAAATGATCTGCAACGCAGACTGGAACAAGTAGTCGGTAATAAAAAAAGTCGGGAACTTGGCGGTAATTGTTTATTTATTATGTGTACACATACGTGTGCAGGGGTTATGTAACTGCTGTGATTTTAGTGTAGGTGGAATTCTAGTTCTTTTGATAGTAGTATTAACAGTAGAGAGTAGTTGGTGAACGGAGTGGTTAGTAGAAGTGGTTTTTATTGTGAGTGAATGCACGCCCTGGTGTAAAGTCTGGTTGCCGCAATTATGATACTGTCGTTGGTTTTATTTTGTTTTGATTGAGGCTGATTCTCATTTCGTGGCTTATTTGTGTTTTATGGGCCATGGGGCTCAGCATTGTGAACTGTAAATTGTTTTGTTGTTGCCCCACAATTTTGCTGTCATTGGGATGGTAATTAGTATCGGATTGGCTTGCTACTGTGCTGAAAGACATTTTAATTTATTTACGATTACTTCGTGGCTGGGCAAGGTACTCGAGTTCACTCTTGATAACTTTCGATTTTTGTAAATTTTTTGAAGAAATTATCTGTGTATAAATGTTTATATCTAGGATGAGCGCCTGCAAAGCCGGCCACCCGCTGAAAAGGCTTGTAAAGCGGAGCCGGGACCAAGTAGGGGTCAGCTTCACTGGTCTCCCTGTACACGCAGACTCTAATCGGCGACCTCAAGGCGGCATCACCTACGCTGCAGGAGGTCGCAGTGTACATGGACCTGATCTGATCCGCACAGTAGGTGACTGAAAATAGTCCGCGATATACCTTGGAGTGAGCGTCCTATATAACTCCGCGACGAGGTTCGGAAGGCGTCCACACCGAGTGAATTCCAGTCAACATTGTCAAAAGCTTTCTCTAAGTTACAAATGGTATAAAAGTATGTTTGCCTTTTCTTAATATATCATTAATGAGAAGTCGTAGCGTCAGTTTTTCCGTAATAACAAACAACTACAAATGTATTAGTAAAAGCGTACACTGGCACTGTATGTACAATATAACATATTACTGATAATAGCCGGCCGGAGTGGCCGAGCGGTTCTAGGCGCTACAGTCTGGAACCGCGCGACCGCTACGGTCGCAGATTCGAATCCTGCCTCGGGCATGGATGGGTGTGATGTCGTTAGGTTAGTTAGGTTTAAGTAGATTTAAGTTCTAGGGGACTGATGACCTCAGAAGTTAAGTCCCATAGTGTTCAGAGCCATTTTTTTTACTGATAATAAAGAGAATTTTCTTATCTCTCGGAACACTATTATAGCACGTTTTAACCGAAACATAAGTATTTTTGTAAAACCGCTCCCACCAAGTCTTGAAACCCAGTATGTCTATGTCTAATTTCTGTCACAATAAATTTTTGCCTTACTCCGATTTTATTATGAGTTTTGTTAGTATGTGTACGTATAACCTGTCATAACTTCTAAGTTCTCCTTTGATTATGCTGGAATCCACAATACAAGGGAGAAAGGAATGTTGCCTGAGAGGGAAATAGTGTTCAATTTTCTCAGACCGGTTACAGTCAGTTAATGCGAATAACGTTCTGAACATGATTTTTGTTCTTTCCTCCACAATTGTTGGAATATAAGTGTAATTCAGTGACTGATGTAGGAACGCTCTGGAGTAACTTACAGAGGAAAGGGCATGCTTTGTTGGGCACTTGTCTTTCATTGCCTTGAGAATGTATATATGATGTCATAAATACAAGATATATGAACTGTCAACTCTTTCAGATAAATTTTGTTCTGGACAGGAATCTGTGGAATTTAGACTTTTTGCCTGTACTCAAAATTAATAGCAAGAACAATCCTGTTAGCTTCTTCTGTAATCTTAATATAAAATTTCTGTACCCTCTTCTTGTGAACCAATAGCTCTCCAGTAACACGTTGGTTTGGAACACCGTGAAGGTGAGGGATACCATTTTCACCCGACCTTCACATATGAACAGCAGTCTCTTAGAGGTCGTCAAAAATGCAAATTGAAATTTTCCTTGAAAAATGTTGCACAAGGTGTCCTTCGTCAGGCGATATTTCGCCTTAACCAACATATACATCACTAGAATGTCAAGTCTGGCATCTAAATATTTTGTATCCTTTCCACATAATGACTTCCTTTTACTATAAAACATTGAATGTGGTGCCGGAAAGTTTCTGTTTCTGTTGCAAGGCTTCACGTGCTAGAAGAGATTCAGCCACTGCCTGCAGTTTTTATAGCACATAATATGATTTCTGTAGCGTCTTTTATACCACAGACAAGCATCTGCATGCGTGCCCTCTAGCATTAAAAGATGTGGCTATCCTTCAGCAATACATCAATGTGCTTAACTCCATTTTGGATATTTGCTAACTGAGGCCCTTTTTCCACGTGGCGATTCAATTAGTTTTTGCAGAACGTTCTCAGAAGTCTTTTTCCTTTCATTATCTTCACGGGAAAATTTAAACTAACAATATCAGTCTTATTTGGTGGCATAATAGCCCAGTGAATGTAGACCAAACAAGTCGATTGTTGGAAATATTTTCTACTTCGCGTATCGTCGTTATTGCTCTGGGGAGATACGACACAATACGTCTCAGTCAATATTGATTAATGGCAATGTGTATATTTGTTCCTGTTTGTATGAGTATCAAGTAAAGTGAATGGCTTGCTCAGCATGTATCTATTCTTATTACGTGACGCTTGGGAGCAGAGTGTTTTATGTTTCTGCAGCTTCGTCTAAATGACTTCAGGCGAGCGTCTCGGTTATGTCCGTAACGAAGTCACTCTCTTTCCAGAGAGTGCACAGTCAACGGAACACTGAAAATATCACGACATAACAAAGAAAGTTGAAGGTTCACTCGTTTTCTTTTCCTTATCCATCTTGCTGAAATAAATACCGGAGAGAATTTATATCGAGACGCTCCTCCTTAGTCGATAACAGCAAGTACATACCACACAGATACAACGTCGAAGTTGTGGGTCCGCTGCCGAGCTCGTATTCCCTACAAGAGAGGAAATAGGCGACGGCTGGTGACGCTTCGCCTGTGACAGCAGCCTTAATAATCCGAAAGGCTTGGGGAGAGTGAATTCCAGTTATGCGGCGCTTCTCCCCAGAGAGCTCACACAGCTGCAAGCACAGCGGGCCGCCTCTTGCAAATTATCTGCATGGCGGCAGTGCCGGCGGGTCTCCCACTCAGAGGTCCTTCGGCCTCGCTCAGTGATCAAGGAAACAGGAGGCGGACAAATCCACAGTAGGACGCGTTCTCCGTCAATTCACAGCAAGTGCCCGAGGCCTCGCAAGATTTCTTGCTACTTTCATTGCTGCTGAAGCTAAAACTTTATCGAAGCAAACATGCGTGCAACACTTCTCTCCTTTACTACGTATACAAAGTAGGTCACACAAAGCTGTTAGACCTATAGGAGATTTACATCGAAACATTTAGTTACATCAGGACCATAAAAGAAGTGTATTAATGTTTATTTCTCCAGGTAGTTGTACAGCGTGATGGCGATGTGTTAAGATTACATATCCGCTATTCATTCACTCAGTGGCCACACTGCCTGCCGAAATGAAAGAAAAGAGAGAGAGAGACAGGCCGAAATACTGAATTCGGTCTTCTGAAATTGATTCACTGCGGGAGATCATACCACGGGCCCTACTTTCAGTTAGGTACGTACGTCGAAATGACAGATACTGAGATAACCGACCATGGAATAGAAAGGCAACTATTGTGGCTTAGTAGTGGAAAGGTATCAGGACCACGTGAGATACCTAAAAGATTCTATAATGATTATCCGAAAGAACTTTCTTCCATTCCAGCTGAAGTTTATCGTCGGTCGCCGGAGCAAAGAACAGTACCTACCGACTGGAAAAGAGAGCAGGTCATTCCCGTAGTCGAGAAAAGTCGTAGGAGAGATGAAAATATTGTTGACGTCAGTCTGTTGTCGAATTATGGAACGAGTTTTCTCCTCACGTATTATGACGTATCTGGAGAAAGAAAATCTACTGTATAAAAATCAACGTGTATTCCGCAAACAGAGATCTTGCGAAAGTCAACTCGCTTTGTTCGTCCATAAGGCCCATAGCTCTGTAAACAGTGGCGCTCATTTTGATGCCGTGTTCCTTGACGTCGTCACGCACTGACGTTTAGTGAAAAAAATACAAGCTTAACGAGTATCGGACCAGATTTGTGACTGGATACAAAACTTCCTTGCAGATACAGCTCAACACGTCATTCTTAACAGAACAAAATCGACAGATGTAAAGGTAATATCCGGAGTACCTCAGGGAAGTGTGAGAGTACCGTTGATGTCTACAATACACGCAGATCAGCTAGAACATTATGAACGCTATAAGGCCGTCCAGGAGATAGCAGCTTCACAAAACGAAGAATGGTAGCTACTGAGACACACGCATGGTGCATGTAGTATCAGTGACCACGCCGTCCGTGTGTAGAATGGGGAAGGTGCTCGATTTGTCTGAGTTTCACCTTGGGCAGACTGTGATGGGCCGGAGACTCGGCCCGAAAACAGAAACTGCACGACTAGTCGGGTGCTCGAAAAGTGCTGTGGTGAGTGTCTTCAACACGTGGCGAAATCAAGGGGAAACCACGTCCAGACGTCGTGGAGTTGGATGACCACTCCTTATTACAGATGTTGGTCGCAGCCCGGGCAGACTGTAAAACAGGACTGTGGAGGTACTAACATCAGACTTTAATGCTGGAAAGAGTAAAAGTGTGTCTGAACACACATTGCACCGAACACTCCTAACGATGGGCCTCCGCAGCTGAATACCATAATTATATGTGCCAATGTTAACAACACTACATCGGCAGCTAGGACTGAAATGGGCACGTGACCATCGGCACAGGACTTTGGCGCAGTGGCAGAACATTGCATGGTCTAATGAATCTCGATGCCTTCTTCATCGTGACGATTGGATGGAGCGAGTCTGTCGTGTTCCAGGGGAACATCTCCTTGACACCTATACTGCGGGACGGAGAGAGGCTGGCGGTGGCTCCTTATGCTACGGGGAGCATCCACTTGGGCATCCATGGGTCCATTGGAGCTTGTGCAAGGACCATGATGGCCAAGGAGTATCGTACACTGGTTGCAGACCACGTACACCCCTTCATGGCGATTATGTTTCCCAACGCCAGTGAAATTTTTCAGCAAGGTAATGCACCATGTCACAAGAGCAGGAGTATGATGGAGTGGTTCTTGGAAAACTGTGGCGAGTTCCAATTTATGTGCTGGCTCACAACTCGCCTGATCTGAACCCGATCGGACACGTCTGGGATGTGACTGAACGTGGCGTCAGAGATCATCTCTCCTCCCCATAATTTACGGTAATTAGGTGACTTACGTGTGCAGATGTGGTTCAGACTCCCTCCTGCGACCTATGAAGGCATCATTGCTTCCATGCCACGACAGGTCGCCTTTGTATCCGTGCCAAAGGTCGATATACCGGCTAATAGGTAGATGTTCAATAGTTCTGGTTGATCATTGTAAATAAATGACCTAGCAGAATACGTAGGAAGCCCTTAAGACTGTATGTAGATGATACTGTCCTCTATAAGAAAATAAGAACTACAGAAGACAGTATCGATTATCACAATGACCTGCAGAGGATTGATGAATGGTGCAGGCTCATACAATTGATTCTGAACGTAAATAAATGTAAGATATTGCTCATACATAGAAAAAGAAATCGATTACTGTACAAATATACTATTGATGACAAATTGCTGTAAAAAGTGTGCACCCCAAAATATGTAGGATTGACAGGAAGAATCTTAAGGAAATATAAGTCATCTAAGAAGGAATTGGCTTACAAGGCGCTTGTTCGACCAATTATTGATTATTGTTCATGGCCCAAACGCAGCAACGTTCGTCGAAAGGTTGTTGGTTCATCTGGGTGGTCAGAATCTCAACAGTTACAGGTATATTCGCCCGTACACGCGTCCGTAACCGTCGTTCGCCGCTGTTCAAAAGTTTGTGAAATCTTATGGGACTTAACTGCTAAGGTCATCAGTCCATAAGCTTACACACTACTTAACCTAATTTATCCTAAGGACAAACACACACACCCATGCCCGAGGGAGGACTCGAACCTCCGCCGGGACCAGCCGCTCGCCGATGTCATCTATGGCCCATGATGCACCGCAGTTGCCTCTGCGCCGGTTTTGTGTAGCGCCATTTTGTCACCCGCAGTATATTTTAACCACGGCGACACGCAGACAGTTTACAGACTTTGCCCTTTCGGAAATGCTTGCATACTTGTGTCGGAAGCCAATGGTCATGCCTATTTGGATATCAGATTGCTCCGTTACCGCATTACGACAACGACTGCACGCTTGTCCGCGTCCCCCGACACACTTTAAATACCCTCCACTGCTGGTGCTGCTGCCGGCCATCTGTGACTGATTATTGCACACTGTCTTCGCACATAAGCGGTGGTCGCATTACTGTGACTGCACCATGTATTAAGCGACAATTACAGCTACATCTATACAAAAAAATATACAAATAAAGTTTTGTATTAGAAGATGGAGAATGGAATACGTTTTATACATTTGTAGAGCGTGACGTAAACTGTAGACGTAAAAATAGCTACTAAGAGTACAGTGTTAGGGATGAGGACGATGTTCTGAACGGCACTGCATTTGTATTTATTTGCAGATTAATGATTATAGCTATTAGGCGTAGCATGTTTTTAGGTTGGTTTGTACCTCAAAGTACATGTGGCAAGAGCAAGCCATTAATGCTTACGGTTAATTTATCCTGACGGGCATAGTCCTCTTGGTTATGCAGTTTTGACTGTGCAAATAGTAAATAAAATGACGAGTTTGCGGGATTACTTTTAGACGCAGAGAAGAAACAACTGACACAGCGATGTGGGTACAGATTAAGGTACCAATGACCATAACATCTGCACTTATACTCCTAACACCTTTTATGTAAAAGTTGCAGATCATCTCTTTTTAAGCGTAATAAAAGAACGTAATACATTTTGTAAGATAAAAGCATACTATAGAAATGTATAAAACGTATTCCATTTAACATCTTCTAATGTGCACTATATTTTCTATGTACATATACTTCCAGCTGTCTGTAACTAGTCTTATACTAACGCCACTAGCGCCGATGATTGTAAACTTTATTTAATCTGTAAGTATGCACGTGTTCTTTTGCATTATGTTGCCTTCATGTCGCTGCTAAACTTTTAGGTAACTTGTTGGTTTTATTCGCATATAAAATGTTCATATTTTTCTTTGATAAATCTCTTGATATGTTTTTTTTGTATTTTTTGTTTTTTAAATCTGATATTTTCTGCATAGTCGAAACCGGAACAAATTTTAATAAAATTTTATGACACCAAGACACTGGCCTCTACAAACTAGTTGGGCACAAAATGATCTCTAGCTCATCTTATGGAAAGGTTGATTATAAATAACATTATCCTGTTTGATTAGCTCACAAGCGTGGCAAGTATTTGTAGAAACACTGAATGTGGTAACGTCACATCAGAGTGTCAGTCTCTTCACCTACATGTAGGTATTACGCATCTAGAGTTAGTAGTATCGATTAATTTACGTTATCCCTGTTGTAGGTAGAGATTTTCAAAGCTACCATCTCCGGTAACTCTCTACGTCATCAGCACGTTGCGAGAAAAAGAACGAGCGAAACTTTGCACGACGTCTCGCGTATTGAGCGATAACTCCCGTGGGCCACGACCGGGACCTTCTGAGGCCACCAATTTCTGCAGCGCTACCGCCGGCAGCGCACAAGCACGAGCAACAGATCCTCGGAGTGCACAAAGAAGATATTTAGGTCATCAACGAATAAACGATATTTTGCTTCGTGGGCAAATTATTGGAAAGGCAATCCGAAACTCAGGCACATCATTGCGTCCCGTATCTTCACTAACAACACGTCTGCTTCGGTTCCTTACAGCCCGTGTACTTATCCACACCTACATCTACATCCTGCACACATGATGGAGGCTGACAGAGGGCCTGCTGGTACCATTATTATTTCCTCTCTTCCCTCTTCCGTTCAGGAATGGTACGTGGGAATAGCGGCGATAAATTTGTGTATGAGCTTTGATTTCACTAATTTTCATTTCCCAAGACATATGTACTCGTACGTGGACGTAGGATCCGGGAATTTCAACAGTAAAGGTCTCCGTGATATACGACGGATATTTTGTAGCGTCTGCTTGCTGAGCATTTCTGGAACGCTGTCGCACAGAATAAACGAAATGCGTCTCTCTTCGCTGCATCCTCTCTTTGTTAAACTAAGTAGGTTCGAATGGCGGACAAATGAACAATATTTAAGAATTGGCCAAACGGGTGTTTTGTAAACCACTACGTTAGTGGGTGAACTACTTTTCTTTAAGACACTTTCAATGAATCTCAGCATAGTATGTGCTTACAAAGCTTAGCTTATGAAATTAAATTGCTAAAAAATCTATCAACAACAATAATAGCGGCATTTAACAGAGAAGTAACACAGCCAACCGGTTGCAAATACCAGTTTAATACACTGACATAAGTTCGACACCTCTAAGAATATCTTCATCAGAATGAAAATTTAATAAAAGTCCTAAAAAGTACAGAGATAAATAAGTTTGACAGAAACATGAGCCAAGATGAAAAATGTCGTAACATAGAAAAGTTACTTACGTAAAGTTACATTGCGAGAAATGGTTCAAATGGCTCTGAGCACTATAGGACTTGACATCTGAGGTCATCATTCCCCTAGAATTAGAACTACTGAAACCTAACTAACCTAAGGACATCACACACATCCATGCCCGAGGCAGGATTCGAACCTGCGACCGTAGCAGCAGGGCGGTTCCGGACTGAAGCGCCTAGAACCGCTCTGTCACAACTGCCAGCTTTCAGTTAGTAAGGGATCATAACCATTATTAACTCAATAGTTTTTATTAAATTCAGCTCATCTTTAAGCTTTTCTGGTAACAAAGGTACAGAAACAGCATGATAAATGGCTGAATGGAAAAATTCTTTTTTTGTGGGAATGATGATGCACTGAACTAGTGGGCGCAATCTGGTCTGTATTAGAGGCTTTTCGAAAAATACTGAAGGAAAGTCTGTCGTTGTCTATGGCAATACTAAGGTCCTAGTTGGAGCTGATTTTTTTTTCGGTATTCATGACGTAAAATAGAGTCTTATGAACGCCGCAATTATTCTTGTTGGTAGATTTTTTAGTGTCTTAACTTCGTGAGCTAAGGTTTTCAACCTGATAATGAAAGAATTGTCTCTTGAAACGTATTGTTGGCTATGTGTAGGACACAAATATTGCTGTTTATCAATTTTTAGTATAAAATCTTAAGAACTGTTACCTTACATCTGTAGTGGATAATATCAAATTAGTAGTTATGAGATGGTTTACCGACAATTAGTAGTAATGACGTGATTCACCTACTCACGTGATCAAGAGAATATAATCGCCTACGCAGAACATGATAGAGATTGTCATCGACGAAATGCTACGCCTTCATAGAAGATACAAGGTTCAGGTGCCCAATAGTTCTCTAGTCTTCCCGATTGCCTATCATATGTGAGAAAGACCCCTGAAATTTTCACCGAACTGAGAAAGTTTTAGGTGCCTTATGTTACGCTCATGCCTTACTTAAATTTGTTTCCCAGGTTTGGCAGTCAGGATAATTTCAAATTCACGTCATTATTTGGTGAGATTATTCAAGATACAGGACAACTCACTAGTGGTGTTCATCACAGTCTAACACACAGAGATTATGCGGTTCAGCTTAATGTTCACATGACTCATTTGTGATGTGATACAGTTAGTATTTTAGGTAGTACCAGTTATCATATTTTGTCATTCCGCTTCTAGTCAAACTCTAACGAAAATTAATTCCTTACATTTTTGCTGCAAGAAGTGTAGCTTTAGATTTCCAAATCTTTCATCGATATGCAATATAACATCTCTAACTGGTACATATATATATATATATATATATATATATATATATATATATATATATATATGATTAAATTTGGTATTTATAGCTATCTGTTATATGAATAACGGTCAGCGTAGTTCACAGCCTTTGAACTTTCAACTACCCCATCTGCATAAACAGCCAGACCGCTAACAATGTAATAAACCCTACGTTTACCTTGATGTTGACTACCTATAAATTGTACTGATATAGAGATTCCCCTTTCGGTCTGTTCCGTCAGCAAATATTAACCGCAAAATACATTTAATATCTCTTGAGAACGCATAGCGTCAAAATAAATTATTTGCTATAAGCCCATTGCTTCTTCAAACATAATATAGTTTTATGACTGATAAATAAATCTAAAACCAGACGAAAATAATTAAAGATATGTAGAAAGATATGTAGAAAATCCCCCCATGAACCATGGACCTTGCCGTTGGTGGGGAGGCTTGCGTGCCTCAGCGATACAGATGGCCATACCGTAGGTGCAACCACAACGGAGGGGCATCTGTTGAGAGGCCAGACAAACATGTGGTTCCTGAAGAGGGGCAGCAGCCTTTTCAGTAGTTGCAGGGGCAACAGTCTGGATGATTGACTGATCTGGCCTTGTAACATTAACCAAAACGGCCTTGCTGTGCTGGTACTGCGAACGGCTGAAAGCAAGGGGAAACTACAGCCGTAATTTTTCCCGAGGACATGCAGCTCTACTGTATGATTAAATGATGATGGCGTCCTCTTGGGTAAAATATTCCGGAGGTAAAATAGTCCCCCATTCGGATCTCCGGGCGGGGACTGCTCAAGAGGACGTCGTTATCAGGAGAAAGAAAACTGGCGTTCTACGGATCGGAGCGTGGAATGTCAGATCACTTAATCGGGCAGGTA
The DNA here is from genome assembly GCF_023898315.1 of Schistocerca nitens. Taxonomy (NCBI): domain Eukaryota; kingdom Metazoa; phylum Arthropoda; class Insecta; order Orthoptera; family Acrididae; genus Schistocerca; species Schistocerca nitens. The sequence continues at coordinate 514,809,606 of NC_064614.1, forward strand.
GGTTAGAAAATTTAAAAAGGGAAATGGATAGGTTAAAGTTAGATATAGTGGGAATTAGTGAAGTTCGGTGGCAGGAGGAACAAGACTTTTGGTCAGGTGATTACAGGGTTATAAATACAAAATCAAATAGGGGTAATGCAGGAGTAGGTTTAATAATGAATAAAAGAATAGGAGTGCGGGTTAGCTACTACAAACAGCATAGTGAACGCATTATTGTGGCCAAGATAGACACGAAGCCCATGCCTACTACAGTAGTACAAGTTTATATGCCAACTAGCTCTGCAGATGATGAAGAAATAGATGAAATGTATGACGAGATAAAAGAAATTATTCAGGTAGTGAAGGGAGACGAAAATTTAATAGTCATGGGCGACTGGAATTCGTCAGTAGGAAAAGGGAGAGAAGGAAACATAGTAGGTGAATATGGATTGGGGGGAAGGAATGAAAGAGGAAGCCGCCTTGTAGAATTTTGCACAGAGCATAACTTAATCATAGCTAACACTTGGTTCAAGAATCATGAAAGGAGGCTGTATACATGGAAGAAGCCTGGAGATACTGACAGGTTTCAGATAGATTATATAATGGTAAGACAGAGATTTAGGAACCAGGTTTTAAATTGTAAGACATTTCCAGGGGCAGATGTGGATTCTGACCACAATCTATTGGTTATGAACTGCAGATTGAAACTGAAGAAACTGCAAAAAGGTGGGAATTTAAGGAGATGGGATCTGGATAAACTGAAAGAACCAGAGGTTATACAGAGGTTCAGGGAGAGCATAAGGGGACAATTGACAGGAATGGGGGAAAGAAATACAGTAGAAGAAGAATGGGTAGCTCTGAGGGATGAAGTGGTGAAGGCAGCAGACGATCAAGTAGGTAAAAAGACGAGGGCTAATAGAAATCCTTGGGTAACAGAAGAAATATTGAATTTAATTGATGAAAGGAGAAAATATAAAAATGCAGTAAATGAAGCAGGCAAAAAGGAATACAAACGTCTCAAAAATGAAATCGACAGGAAGTGCAAAATGGCTAAGCAGGGATGGCTAGAGGACAAATGTAAGGATGTAGAGGCTTGTCTCACTAGGGGTAAGATAGATACTGCCTACAGGAAAATTAAAGAGACCTTTGGAGAGAAGAGAACCACTTGTATGAATATCAAGAGCTCAGATGGAAACCCAGTTCTAAGCAAAGAAGGGAAGGCAGAAAGGTGGAAGGAGTATATAGAGGGTTTATACAAGGGAGATGTACTTGAGGAAAATATTATGGAAATGGAAGAGGATGTAAATGAAGATGAAATGGGAGATAAGATACTGCGTGAAGAGTTTGACAGAGCACTGAAAGACCTGAGTCGAAACAAGGCCCCGGGAGTAGACAACATTCCATTAGAACTACTGATGGCCTCGGGAGAGCCAGTCCTGACAAAACTCTACCATCTGGTGAGCAAGATGTATGAGACAAGCGAAATACCCTCAGACTTCAAGAAGAATATAATAATTCCAATTCCAAAGAAAGCAGGTGTTGACAGATGTGAAAATTACCGAACTATCAGTTTAATAAGTCACAGCTGCAAAATACTAACGCGAATTCTTTACAGACGAATGGCAAAACTGGTAGAAGCCGACCTCGGGGATGATCAGTTTGGATTCCGTAGAAATGTTGGAACACGCGAGGCAATACTGACCTTACGACTTATCTTGGAAGAAAGATTAAGGAAAGGCAAACCTACGTTTCTGGCATTTGTAGACTTAGAGAAAGCTTTCGACAATGTTGACTGGAATACTCTCTTTCAAATTCTGAAGGTGGCAGGGGTAAAATACAGGGAACGAAGGGCTATTTACAATTTGTACAGAAACCAGATGGCAGTTATTAGAGTCGAGGGGCATGAAAGGGAAGCAGTGGTTGGGAAGGGAGTGAGACAGGGTTGTAGCCTCTCCCCGATGTTATTCAATCTGTATATTGAGCAAGCAGTAAAGGAAACAAAAGAAAAATTCGGAGTAGGTATTAAAATTCATGGAGAAGAAGTAAAAACTTTGAGGTTCGCCGATGACATTGTAATTCTGTCAGAGACAGCAAAGGACTTGGAAGAGCAGTTGAACGGAATGGACAGTGTCTTGAAAGGAGGATATAAGATGAACATCAACAAAAGCAAAACGAGGATAATTGAATGTAGTCAAATTAAGTCGGGTGATGCTGAGGGAATTAGATTAGGAAATGAGACACTTAAAGTAGTAAAGGAGTTTTGCTATTTAGGGAGTAAAATAACCGATGATGGTCGAAGTAGAGAGGATATAAAATGTAGACTGGCAATGGCAAGGAAAGCGTTTCTGAAGAAGAGAAATTTGTTAACATCGAGTATAGATTTAGGTGTCAGGAAGTCATTTCTGAAAGTATTTGTATGGAGTGTAGCCATGTATGGAAGTGAAACATGGACGATAACCAGTTTGGACAAGAATCGAATAGAAGCTTTCGAAATGTGGTGCTACAGAAGAATGCTGAAGATAATGTGGGTAGATCACGTAACTAATGAGGAGGTATTGAATAGGATTGGGGAGAAGAGAAGTTTGTGGCACAACTTGACTAGAAGAAGGGATCGGTTGGTAGGACATGTTTTGAGGCATCAAGGGGTCACAAATTTAGCATTGGAGGGCAGCGTGGAGGGTAAAAATCGTAGAGGGAGACCAAGAGATCAATACACTAGGCAGATTCAGAAGGATGTAGGTTGCAGTAGGTACTGGGAGATGAAGAAGCTTGCACAGGATAGAGTAGCATGGAGAGCTGCATCAAACCAGTCTCAGGACTGAAGACCACAACAACAACAACAACATGTAGAAAATAAGCAAATGTTTGAAAAGTGTCATTTACAGGTATTCGTTTAGTTTACTTTTCGAGACTATTGCTCTTATTATTTGGAATTTAGTTGGTCTGACGAAAGAGAGAATGAAGGAAGAAGGGAAGGAAGGAACGAATGAAGGTAGCTAAAGACAGAGCACAAGCTCGACTGGACAAAGTTGGAACAGAAAATCGACGGGCAAAAGTGATTTTCGGAAACCACAGAATAACTAAATACCAACTGTGTGCCACACCGAGAATCGAACCTTAGACCCTTGGTTTCGCGGGCAATTGTTCTACTTATTGAGCTACCCAGGCACGATTCAGGATCAGCCCTCAAACATTCCACTGTACAGTGAAAATTCATTCTGGAAATAAATCCAGATTTATAGATGGAAACAGGAACTCCATTCCTTCCCTAGCGACAGTGCCATCTCAATGGATGTGTCTGAAGGGCTAGGGGCCTATGTTCCTTATAACCTGTCCGTCTAACATACTCCAAGAACAAAATTAAACGCAACCCGAAGGAATTATCCGAATGGGGCGGAAATCTGTAGGTATCCAGAACGAGATTTTCACTCTGCAGCGGAGTGTGCGCTGACATGAAACTTCCTGGCAGATTAAAACTGTGTGCCGAACCCAGACTCGAATTCGGGACCTTTGCCTTTCGTGGCCAAGTCCTCTACCAACTGAGCTACCCAGGCACGACTCACGCCCCCTCCTCACAGCTTTACTTCTGCCAGTACCTCGTCTCCTACCAACTTTTAATCTGCCAGGAAGTTTCATATCAGCGCACACTCCGCTGCAGAGTGAAAATCTCATCCTGGAAACATCCCCCAGGCTGTGGCTAAGCCATGTCTCTTCAATACCCTTTCTTTCAGGGGTGCTAGTTCTGCAAGGTTCGCAGGAGAGCTTCTGTAAAGTTTGGAAGGTAGGAGATGAGGTACTGGCAGAAGTAAAGCTGTGTGGACAGGGCGTGGGTCGAGCTTGGGTAGCTCAGATGGTAGAGCACTTTCCTGCGAAAGCCAAAGGTCCCGAGTTCGAGTCTCGGTTCGGCACACAGTTTTAATCTGCCAGGAAGTTTCATCTCTAGGTACGTTGTACATTGAGAGATTAACAAACAGTTACAGTTTCAGAAGAATTGATTTATTCAAGAGGAAGAGCTTCAGAGATTGAACAAGTCAATAACGCGTTGGTCCACCCTGGCGCTTATGCAAGCAATCATTCGGGTCGTATTGAATGACAGAGTTAGCGGATGTCTTACTGAGAAATATCGTACCAAATTCTGTCCAGTAGCGCACTAGATCGTCAAAATCCCAGTATGGTTGAAGGGATCTGCCCATTATGCTCTAAGCGTTCTCAATTGGGGAGAGATCCGGTGACTTTGCTGGCCAAGGCGGGGGTTTGGCAAACACGAAGACAAACAGTAGTACCTCTCACCGCGTGCGAGCGGGGCATTGTCTTGCCGAAATATGGCCCACCAGGATGGCTTGCCGTGAAGGGCAACAAAACGGGGTGTAGCATATAGTCAACATATTGGTGTGTTGTAAGGATGCCACGGATGACAGCCACCTCTCTTCTGCTCTGAAAAGAAATGGCACCCCAAACCACCACACTTTGTTATCGGGCCATGTGGCGACGGCAGTCTGGTTAATATTCACCAACTGCGACATGGTCGCGTATACAAACAGTGATCCAATACTGTCAAATGTTTTTTATTCCAGTCTTTGATCACAATATGAATTCTTTAGACGATGACCGGTTTCAGTCCGTAATGACCATCCTCATATCTATAATGTACACACCTAGTGAGCAGTGTGTCTTTCAACATAATACAGTAATACGTATCATAATATACTATTATACAGCGAGGGAGATGTACAGAAAATACGGTAAAACGTACCTTTTACACACCATGTCCTAAAGTGATAAGGCCATAATGGCATCGTCCAAACATGTAAATATAATCAGCATAGCATCGTCATAGAGATCTAAAATAAGTTGTAGAATAGGCCGCATCGTCCAAACAGTCATTATTGCTACTGGCTATTGAAGTAGAGTAGCTACCAGAAATCTGTTTGCCTACATCATCCCTAGATGTCGCTACTGTCGGCTTTGATGTAGCCATCATTTACGCAAAAAACCTAACTTGATAAAAAAACACATCATGTAAAATACATGTAGCAAACTTTTAAATTGATAACTACACTCCTGGAAATGGAAAAAAGAACACATTGACACCGGTGTGTCAGACCCACCATACTTGCTCCGGACACTGCGAGAGGGCTGTACAAGCAATGATCACACGCACGGCACAGCGGACACACCAGGAACCGCGGTGTTGGCCGTCGAATGGCGCTAGCTGCGCAGCATTTGTGCACCGCCGCCGTCAGTGTCAGCCAGTTTGCCGTGGCATACGGAGCTCCATCGCAGTCTTTAACACTGGTAGCATGCCGCGACAGCGTGGACGTGAACCGTATGTGCAGTTGACGGACTTTGAGCGAGGGCGTATAGTGGGCATGCGGGAGGCCGGGTGGACGTACCGCCGAATTGCTCAACACGTGGGGCGTGAGGTCTCCACAGTACATCGATGTTGTCGCCAGTGGTCGGCGGAAGGTGCACGTGCCCGTCGACCTGGGACCGGACCGCAGCGACGCACGGATGCACGCCAAGACCGTAGGATCCTACGCAGTGCCGTAGGGGACCGCACCGCCACTTCCCAGCAAATTAGGGACACTGTTGCTCCTGGGGTATCGGCGAGGACCATTCGCAACCGTCTCCATGAAGCTGGGCTACGGTCCCGCACACCGTTAGGCCGTCTGCCGCTCACGCCCCAACATCGTGCAGCCCGCCTCCAGTGGTGTCGCGACAGGCGTGAATGGAGGGACGAATGGAGACGTGTCGTCTTCAGCGATGAGAGTCGCTTCTGCCTTGGTGCCAATGATGGTCGTATGCGTGTTTGGCGCCGTGCAGGTGAGCGCCACAATCAGGACTGCATACGACCGAGGCACACAGGGCCAACACCCGGCATCATGGTGTGGGGACGGTCTCCTACACTGGCCGTACACCACTGGTGATCGTCGAGGGGACACTGAATAGTGCACGGTACATCGAAACCGTCATCGAACCCATCGTTCTACCATTCCTAGACCGGCAAGGGAACTTGCTGTTCCAACAGGACAATGCACGTCCGCATGTATCCCGTGCCACCCAACGTGCTCTAGAAGGTGTAAGTCAACTACCCTGGCCAGCAAGATCTCCGGATCTGTCCCCCATTGAGCATGTTTGGGACTGGATGAAGCGTCGTCTCACGCGGTCTGCACGTCCAGCACGAACGCTGGTCCAACTGAGGCGCCAGGTGGAAATGGCATGGCAAGCCGTTCCACAGGACTACATCCAGCATCTCTACGATCGTCTCCATGGGAGAATAGCAGCCTGCATTGCTGCGAAAGGTGGATATACACTGTACTAGTGCCGACATTGTGCATGCTCTGTTGCCTGTGTCTATGTGCCTGTGGTTCTGTCAGTGTGATCATGTGATGTATCTGACCCCAGGAATGTGTCAATAAAGTTTCCCCTTCCTGGGACAATGAATTCACGGTGTTCTTATTTCAATTTCCAGGAGTGTATCATAGGAACTGAATTGTGATACATTAAAACACGAATACAGTTACCCATATAAAATTATTAAAAGGAAATATATGAAGAGAATAGGACCGATCCTTTTTATGGTGAATTTACGGTCAGGAATTAATATACGTATTACCTTGCATGTAGCAACGTATAAATCACCTGTGAAAGATAAAATGTCTAAACGACAGAGGAAATTTGTATATTATAGATCTGAGGATGGTCATTACGGACTGAAACCGGTCATCGTCTAAAGAATTCATATTGTGTTCAAAGACTGGAATAAAAAACATTTGGTTATGTTCCACCGCTGTCCGCGGCGTCTCGCTGCACGTCTTCGCTGGTCATCGGGACTCCATCCGCAGCGGGACTCATAACTGAAGACAGTTATACTCCAGTCAATGAGATTCCAGGTAGAAGAATTGCCTGGAGACGCTCCGGACAGCAGTGGGACACCATCCTGACTGTCGCTCGCCATATGGGCTGACAGCCTGGAGTGATTGTCTGGGGTGCCGTTTCATTTCATAGCAGGACTCCTTTGGTTGTCATCTGTGGCACCGTTACACCACAGTGATTCGTCGATGACATTCTGCGCCCCATTTTGTCGCCCTTCACGGCAAGCCATCCTTGGGTTTACATTTCAGCAAGATAATGCCAGCCCGCACATGGCGAGAGTTTCTACTGCTTGTGTTCGTGTTTCCCAAACGCAGCGTCGGCCACCAAGGACTCTCCAAATGAGAACGCTTGGATCAGTATTGGGAGGGCCCTCCAACCATGTCGGAAATTGGACAGAATTTCGCGCGATAGCCCTCAGGAGGACATCAATTAACTCTACATATCAATACCAAGCCGAATAACTGCTTGCATAAGGGCCAGGGGCAGAACCAACGCATTATTGACTTGCTTAATTTCTGAAGCTCCTTCTCTTGAATAACAAATCCCAATTTCTGAAGCTGGAATTTGTTTTTCTGTGCACGTAAATCACATCTACCAATTTTTGACACATTCCGATAATTCCTTCGTGGTGCGTCGTTTCGTTTTATGTTGTTGTTTGTAAACTGATCACGATTGTACATTTGTGAAAAACTAAAACTTTGTGCTCTTTCGGAACTGGAACACCAAAAATTGCGTTCGAGCATAGACTTTTCTGTACTGAGTCATCCGAGTAGGCTGTACGGTCATAATCAAACGTTTTACTTGGGCACTGTCGCCCTTCACGGCAAGCCATCCTTGGGTTTACATTTCAGCAAGATAATGCCAGCCCGCACATGGCGAGAGTTTCTACTGCTTGTGTTCGTGTTTCCCAAACGCAGCGTCGGCCACCAAGGACTCTCCAAATGAGAACGCTTGGATCAGTATTGGGAGGGCCCTCCAACCATGTCGGAAATTGGACAGACGCATCCCCTGCGTTAGGTCACATAAGTCGAAACACGCACATGGGGCTGGGAAACTAGTTGCCTGCCAAGGAAGATTATTTTTTATTATATGCAACATTCTACAAGTCGTATTGATTGGTTATACTGAAGTACCGTGACTCGAACGGGTAGACACGCTCATTGCATCTGAAACCGTTTACACTGAGCCATCCGGGGCCCGGATTTCAGAGAGGCCCTCTTGAGGTAGATTGGTACCAACACATCCGAAAGAGAGGTTAGAGCGAAAAGTTTGGCGTAAGATCAGTTGCGCCGTACGTGAGGCAAAAAACGTTCCTTTGCGCTGAGTTTGTGAGAAATTCATACGGCGGATTGCGACACAGAAAGGAAAGTATTGAAAGGAGACAGTGACAGGCGGAAGCCATGAGGCCGCCGGGCCCCGGATGGCTCAGTGTAAACGGTTTCAGATGCAATGAGCGTGTCTACCCGTTCGAGTCACGGTACTTCAGTATAACCAATCAATACGACTTGTAGAATGTTGCATATAATAAAAAATAATCTTCCTTGGCAGGCAACTAGTTTCCCAGCCCCATGTGCGTGTTTCGACTTATGTGACCTAACGCAGGGGATGCGTCATATAAGATCTGTGATTAAATGCTTCGAGCTGGATGCAGGATGGCCGCAGTCCATTTCATGGCACTGAATTTCGACTAGAATATCTTCTGTCTCTGGTATGAACAGACATCAGTCAACACCAATGTATAGGAGAATGGTGTTACGTAAATACTACTATCCACTGTTTTCAATCTTTCTGCATCTAGGTAAATGTTCAAGTTTAATTCTGTTTCATAAAGCTTTGTTTAATAATTTTTCAGATACGGATTGAAAATAAAACTGTAACCAACAAAATATATATCATAAAACTAAAAAACCTTAAACTCCTTAATATCCATAAATAAATATAACCATAATTTAAAATAAAGAGTTTAAATTTATTGAACTATTAAACGTAACCCTTTGACCAGGCCTGTTGCTGACTGTGTACACGCGTACTTACATCTAAAAAAGAATTATACCTACATCCGAGAAATATGAAACGTTACAAGTATAAATTAGTTAGTGGAATTAAGGGGAGACGGAAGGCAAGTGGGCTTCAAAAATTCGATTTTTAGATTTTAGCATATCTGAAATACCTTGTCTTTCCTACGTCAAACAGTTTTTGTTTTATATAAATACGACAATTTTTTCGTGACATATGATGGTTTTCCTGACTCTCTGTGCAATATTGGGACGGTGACAGCAAGGCTTTTGACCGGGTATGTGCAGAACAACCCTATGGTCCTAATGTCACAATTTCTAAATGAGAGTGTATTGGGCATGTCCAAAGTACAATGGGGTCCAGGCTGAGAAGATTATTGAAAGAAAAGTCGAAAATAGTATTGGAAGATGGTAAGAAGTTAGGTGGTAAAGGCCGCCTTACAAATGTTGAAATAGATAATCACAGAATTATTATGGCTTGGCCATAAGAAGAAATGTAGGGAATTTAGAAGACATGAAAAAAGCTGTATGGGCTATCTTTTTCCATAAGCTTTCCACAAATGAAAATCCAGTGCACGATCTTTGCCCGAATGATCATGACACTTGGTGCAAGTACAGGAGAAGTACCAGATATGACTACAAACATTCTTTATTTGCATCAGTAATGAATGAAATTAAACCCATATTTAGAGACTTTTGTAAAGATACCTTGTTGAAGAAATGTCTTCATGGGAAAACCCAAAATTTAAATGAATGTGTCAATTCTGTCATTTGGAACCGGTTACCTAAAACTATTTGATCAGCTTACAACCCTCAAATTTGGTGTTTATGATGTTATTTTATGCTTCAATGATGGTCTAATTAGAAAACTGGATCTTTTGGAATTATGGGCACAAAATCTAGTGGAAATACTGCAAAATCCTTCGTGCAAATAGAGAAAGAGAGAATCCGCAAGGCAGATATTGCTAATTTAAAATGCACAAAAGAAGCCAGACAGAAAAGAAGAGGGACCAAGGGAAGAGAAGAAGATCAGTATGACTCAGATGATGCTCAGTATGGTGCAGGAAAATATTAGTGGTAAGTAATTCTCATCAATAGCTATACTAGAATTGCAATATTAAACTTTATAAATGGATTTTTCTCAAAACTACATTTTTTTTACTTTCAGGTACCATTATTTGATAAACTGATGGGGTTAGAAACATGAAATTTGGTGAATTTGTACTGCAGATGGTAATAAGTTATTACAACTAAATTGAGAACCACCAAACAATCAGAAACTGTTTTACAATAATTAATGTACAAAAAGTTAAATTTTACAATTGCCTTCCGTCTCCCCTTAATAAATTTCACGCCAGTAACAAAGAGAAAACATGTAAGATTATATAAAATAGTGTAATCACGCCGAAATTGAGGCAGAAGGTGATTCCCAGAATAATTAAAGTAATCGAAGGACTAAATAATTGAAAATGATACGGTCGCCAGGCCAATATGATGGGACTATTAATAAGCTAAATCTTTAATGTAAGTTAACTGAAACAGACAAACTGCAAATGCAGTATGTACACATGCACGGTGAGCAAATTTCGTATAATGTTAGAAAAATTATAACGATGTTGCTCATTATCGTTAGGTCCAGGATTAAAAAATATGAATAAACAAAGTGAAATGATTCACTTTGACAGCACTTTGTTTTCAAGTTACCTTTGAAATTCCATTGCTTCACATAAGCTTTTATTTACAGTGAAACTTTGTTTGAAAATGTGAAAGATTGTTTGAAATTAAACAAATCCCTTTTCTGTACAATCCTAAAACACACCGATAATTCTGCATTAAAAGAACGGTGCTGGACAGTCCAGCAGAATGTATAGATTAGAATACAGGATAAAATAAAAATTAAATTAATCAGCTTCTAATTATTTAAATTTTGTTTTATTACAATAAGTTTCGAAATAATGAGCATATTTGATATTTGATTTGTTACTTAGACCTTAACATAATCAGCAAATAAATGATATTCGGTATTCATGGTTTTGAACACCAGTGCAGGTAACGATGGTGGATGTTAGTAATTATTTGCAACCTTTGTGTTTGGCACGTGTGTATCGTACGTTATGCTTTAACAAGCTACGTTTGAACAAGACAAATGTCTGCGTCATTGATATGAAGAATGCGATACTGAAACGCTCATAAGGAAAATTGTAAAATAAAATAAACGCGAGCTAGACAAAAACTCTGTGTGTAGGTGCAAAAAATGGTCGCCGAACCTCACCGACCAACAACCCTTGATTCTTTAAAGAGTCGAACTCCACGTATAAAATAGCTTCAAGCGTCTGATTACGCTACAAACGAGTTAATTTGTTAAATATTTGACTTTGAAGTGTTTGTTTTTGTACGAAGAATATATTATCAATCAAGTTTGTAAAGAGCCAGTCCCATGCGCACCTTTTTTTCGTTATGGTTCCTGTATAAGAAAGAACAGAAGATCTCACACAATTTCTAGCTGTTCAATGAAATGTAATAGCCATTGTATTCTCTCACATTGTAGTAGAAATTTATTGGTGGTCAGCAAATGTTGAAATGGCCTGTCACTAAAACAGACAAAAGTACAAAGTGGTTTATTTGCTCTGTTAAACTGTGTTTAATTCACTGTTTCCTGATTTAAAGTAATTAAATGTAATGTCTATTTAAAACTGTTGTAATTATTTTAAACTTAGCTACTCCTAGCGCAGCTGATTACATGCCTGTTGCTGTTCTGTAATATGGGACAAGCGAAGTCAGCAGATCATTGTGAAGAGACGTAATGACCGGGCGCGTATTGCGTCCTGTCACTACTTTGCCTTTCGTCGTGCCAATCAGCAGCCCTGAGATTAAATGCCAGTCATTTCAGTGTATGTTGCATTCATTTGATGTTGCGAATGATTCGGTCGTTCGTCTCCAAACGATGATGGATATCAGGCCCGGTTTTAATGATTTGATGTTCCACCCTCTTAAAATGATGTGTTATCATCCCGTAAATTTACAAGAGTAAAAAGTGAAGAAAGAAAAGTAAAAAGAGGAAACGCATCAACTTCAAGTTTGTAAGCGAGAAAAAGTTTACGAAATGTTTGAAATTTTGCTTTATGTTCCTAAGTACTCTCATTATCGAACAGTGGATGAGTACAGTCTGTGTAATTTGCACTCTATTTTAAGCAAAAGCTAGTTTCTTCACGCAGCTCAATATTTATGACGTCACATCTCCTAAACTGCGTGTGTCAGACAGTGATATTATGTAACAGGTACATTCGGTCGGATACTGTCGGCAAAGCGTGTTGAGAATGGGGATTAATAAATTCAAACGCCATGTGGGGTGCTGAGATTTTCACTGAATGAATAGTGAAAATGCAGTAAGAGATTAATAATTTTCCTTTCATCATTTTGTGGAGGGTGTCAGCGAGCAAAAATTTCACAGAGGTTTGGAATTATGTGTAAAGTCGCTGAGTGCTCTCATTCTCAGATGCTGGATGAATATTGTCTGGGTATTTGTGTGACGTCAGTTACGCTGCCTCAGGACAGACATACTGCTCCTAACTTGTGTTATTGTATTAAACTTTTAACATAAGATATGAGTATATTATTAAAGCATTTTAAATTTTTGAGTTAGGTCAATAACCGCGCGAAATACTGAAAATTAAAGTTTTGTTACCTATAGAAGCCGTTAGGTTGGCAACCGACAACTGGAAGGCCAGTTTACACAAAAATTGGTGAAAACTTTACATAGTGTTTATCCGCAGCTGAGTCTGGATGCTACACATCGATTGACCAGTATATTATTTTGAGAAATGAGAAATGAAACAATAACAAAATACTGTATGTTATCCTTAAACAAAATGAGACAATAGCTTACAGATAAAGGTTGAAACATGAGCACAAAACGAATTTCGAAATATTAAAAATTTTCGATTTCAGAATTTTAGGTTCTTAGTGAGAAATATTTTAGATTATTTTGGTGCTGCTTGCTGCATACTCGTATATAGGTATTACTTCACATATCAGGAAATGGTTTTTTAAAATGGTCGTTAGTAAAATAAATTTTAGTGATATAACTAACAACATTCTTTTAAAGCTCTCACTTCCACCTGCACAAATATATCCCATCACTCTGGATAACAGGAGAAGAAAATAGATTATTTCTCCGGTAGAGAACTACTTAGAAGGGGTCTCTAAAACCGTGTATAATCAGTTATTCCATAAGGAAATAAGTGTATGTTTTGGATGTAGCACCAGAAAGTAACAGTTGAAAGTATTTCAAATAGAACTAAACGAGAGCATCAGTACCGGTAACAAAGTGTCTATCATTATTCACACTTTAAAGTTCGTGGTTCCCAGAACATAGCACTAATGGTTCATCTATGAGCCTCGCTCGTGAAAGCTCTTCAGTTTTTGTATCCAGCTTACACATTTCTAAAGGAACGTTACAGTAATAAAACTTTCCGACTATATTATGAGTTCACAAAGTACGGCAAGGCAATCGTCAGGAAACATCTATATTGCTATATTTGTTAACAAAAGCTTTTTATTGATGTCCCAGTCATTTGTGTCGGGAAATTAATATATTTTTAAATTTGTTAACTGCGAGGCGAAATGGAAGTATGGGGAGTAGTTGCTATCTTTTTCTCCAGAAGCCTTAATTAATGCAAAACGTTTACGAGTTCTGTCCCGTAACTTCGACAAAAGTAATACACGCAGTTGATCTCAATAAAAACTCTATTCTTCTCCGCCTAATTATGAAGTTTTCTTTATATGAAGACAACGAAAGAGTTTTGAGCCATACATAAAAGCCTGAAGCATACAGAAACGTTCTGACGATCGCTTAGAATCAGGTGACAAGTTATATTTCTCAGGCGGTGATCTAAGAACTCTATGGGTGCACCTTTAAAAAAGTGACTGACGCAGAGAATAATATTATTTTTTTCGTCACCAGTGATACTTATTAACTGGTTTACACTGGACGACACAAAATATACATAACAAATTCATTAACCGTCGCCTAGTCACGTTCGCTAACCCCATGTTTTTTCCATTTTTCTTTGTTTTTAATCAGTGATTAAATACTGGCAATGTTTGTACATATTTCCATATGATTAAACTTGTTTAATGCTTTGATTTAGGTAAGTAAAATTTTTTCACCCTCAAGAGAACATGTCAGAACACAGTACTTACTCCGCAAACAGCAGACAATCAATGTGAAATACAGTTTACGGCAGAGGATTTTTGTTTGTTTTAGGAAGCAGCAGATAACATGGCAACCGCCAAGCAGCAAGTCCTTAGTTTTCACATCCGCTGCTGGTCTCGGGAGCTCCTGGTTAACGGTGATAACTTCCAGAACAACTTCTCCAACACAGATGGAATGAAAGCACTCTCACAAGTCTAGACCAGCGTTCCCTATCCCCCTCTCCCCCCCCCCCCTCCCACACACACACAGTCACACTCATGTGAGTTCGTTGGCCTGGCACCTAAGCTAGCGACAATACAGTCCGAATCGGCACGTGGCGCTTCATTGGATAAAATATTTCAGACAGGTAGAAACAAACGGTGCTCCAGGTTGAGCTTTCCGGAAAGTGCTTGCTGTTATAGCAAGCCCAACTATAAAGTATAAAGCAGCACGGTTCAGTATCGGAAAACAACATATAAAATAATTTTTCCAGTATCTGCAGCACTTTTGACGCTATTGCAGTCTTTTATGTCTCGGTTATATGAACTGTACAGAGTTTCTTATTGGAAAATGCTTCCCCGAATTGTTTTAGACGTCTTCAGTGGCGTACACCTAACAACAATTTCTTGCTGTAGCTATTTCGTTCAGAGTAATGTTTTAGTTGTATTTTTCAATTAACTCATTTTGATTTGTTGCATACAAAGTACACATATTAATCGCTTAATTTTACCCTCGTATTTGTTATATGTGTCCATTGGCCTTGGGAACAATCCTGGGAAACTATAATTTTCTATGTAATTACTTTGCACTACATTTCACCTGGCTGTAGTGTCACTGGAAGCTATGAACTGTGTTAGTTAACAGTGGAGTGGTTATATTACGGTAAAGAAGGGGTGTTGCTTAGACAGTCTATATTCATCTGCTTCTCTTTATGGTAAATTGTGTATTAGTGCTGTCGGTCGTGGAAATATTGTGCATAGCAGGGAAACAGCAACTCGGTTGAATACCAGGGAGAACATCATATATCAATCACACCGAAGAATCCTAAGGCATCATGCGAGCGTGTGCTTTTTCTGGTATTTATACAAATCATTTACATGTCTTTTTTATTCCAGTGGGTTTGTATTTTTTGTACTGAGTATTCTGTACGTATAAAATGAGGATTCTCATTTTCGAGTATTTTCATATGATTTGTACATCTGGTGTCAAAATTGCTTGCAGTGGTACCAATATATTCAGATTTACAGTTATAACATCTTAATTCGGACGTTCCTGAACTATTGTATTGAGCTTCCATTTCTATTCCCTTTTTTAATAACTTTTGGATTGTATTACCTGTTTTATACGATTTTTAATTTCCTGTTTCTTATAGATTTTACTTCTTTTATATGTGACCTTCTATGTAATCTTATACGTTCACTGCGTGCCAACGTTTCTGGGGTGAGTGTTTTTTGTGAACTATGTAAATGTAAGTTGAGTGTGCTTGTAATATTGCTGTCTATATACACTACTGGCCATTAAAATTGCTACACCACGAAGATGACGTGCTACAGACGCGAAATTTAACCGACAAGAAGAAGATGCTGTGATATGCAAATGATTAGATTGTCAGGGCATTCACAGAAGGTTGGCGCCGGTGGCGACACCTACAACGTGCTGACATGAGAAAAGTTTCCATCCGATTTCTCATACACAAACAGCAGTTGACCGGCATTGCCTGGTGAAACGTTGTTGTGATGCCTCGTGTAAGGAGGAGAAATGCGTACCATCACGTTTCCGACTGTGACAAAGGACGGATAGTAGCCTACCGCGATTGCGGTTTATCGTATCACGACATTGCTGCTCGCGTTGGTCGAGAACCAATGACTGTTAGCAGAATATGGAATCGGTGGGTTCAGGAGGGTAATACGGAACGCCGTGCTGGATCCCAACGGCCTCATATCACTAGCAGTCGAGATGACAGGCATCTTATCCCCATGGCTGTAACGGATCGTGCAGCCACGTCTCGATCCCTGAGTCAACAGAGACAACAACCATCTGCACGAACAGTTCGACGACGCTTGCAGCAGCATGGGCTATCTGCTCGGAGACCATGGCTGCGGTTACCCGTGACGCTGCATAACAGACAGGAGCGCCTGCGATGGTGTACTCAACGACGAACCTGGGTGCACAAATGGCAAAACGTCATTTTTTCGGATGAATCCAGATTCTGTTTACAGCATCATGATGGTCGCATCCGTGTTTGGCGACATCGCGGTGAACGCACATTGGAAGCGTGTATTCGTCATCGCCATACTGGCGTATCACCCGGCGTGATGGTATGTGGTGTCATTGGTTACACGTCTCGGTCACCTCTTGTTCGCATTGACGGCACATCGAACAGTGGACGTTACATTTCAGATGTGTTACGACCCGTGGCTCTACCCTTCATTCGATCCCTGCGAAACCCTACATTTCAGCAGGATAATGCACGACCGCTTTGTTGCAGGTCCTGTACGAGCCTTTCTGGATACAGAAAATGTTCGACAGCTTCCCTGGCCAGCAAATTCTCCAGATCTCTCACTAACTGAAAACGTCTGGTCAATGGTGGCCGAGCAACTGGCTTGTCACAATACGGTAGTCACTACTCTTGATGAACTGTGGTAGCGTGTTGAAGCTGCATGGGCAGCTGTACTTGTACACGCCATCCAAGCTCTGTGTGACTCAATGTCCAGGCGTATCAAGGCCGTTACTACGGTCAGAGATGGTTGTTCTGGGTATTGACTTCACAGGATCTATGCATCCAAATTGCGTGAAAATGTAATCACATGTCAGTTCTAGTATAATATATTTGTCCAATGAATACCCGTTTATCATCTGCATTTCTTCTTGGTGTAGCAATTTTAATGTCCAGTAGCGTATTTTTTAATGTCTTGCACTGTGCGCTGTTATGTGACTATTTCGTGCTATAGTGATTAAGTAATTGAAAATTATCTTTGAACGGATTCTACAACATTAGTATACAATTTCCATAACGGCCACCAACTATTAATAAAGCAGGTGGTTTGATTTATTGTGTTTCTTTACATATTCAAAAAAATTTTTTTTTTCAAAATATTGAAACCGTGTGTGTTCTTTGATTTACGATAATTGGTCCGTGAAGTGTTGAGTGTTGTCATCTGAAAATGTAGTGGGAAGCATAGTAATTGGAACTATCGTAGTCTACAAGTGCTCTCATTACAGCTAAGTACTCATATGGTTGCACATAAAATATCCAGTTTCAGCCAAGAGATTAAGAAATTGTCTAGGAGTGAATACATTACAATATGAAAATCGATAGCTGAGCGTAAGCTTTATCGCTTTCTTAGGTAAAAACAAATGGTAATACCCCTTTAGGCAGAAAGAGGTCATTGCTAGACGACATCAGATTCTCAACAGCCCTAATATCTGCTTTCAGGGACGTAGGAATATGTTGAATTTCGTCATCATAGACAGTAACGATGATATTTTACTCTTTGCGTGTGGGCAATAATCCTGCTGGAAAATATACCGGCATGGAAAAAAGGTCGTTGTGATGCAACTGCTCGTCAGTAAGGCTACCACAGCCGCAATTATTACGCTGCCTTCAGTGAGAGTTACGGTTTCAAGCGGTGCGCATGCGGCACAGTGCTGATACCAACAGCCTGTGCATGGCGTGCAGTGCATGAGTTGATCAGACGATCAGCTGAAGAACGGGATGTCCTGGCGCGACCATTACGTGAAATTTGTGCCGTAACTCAAGAAACACTGTTTTCCTTTTTACTAAAACCTATCACGACATTCCCTGACCATTACAAACTTGAATGTTGATGCCGCTGTGTTGTCAAAGACACTCGTTCGGATCGCCCGCTGCGGAGTCGCGTTTTCGATAACTTTAGCATACACACTGTACTCCTAAACCGATGTTCAACAATAATACTCCACTACAGTGCTAGATGCTCCACAACCAGCTGCTTGCAAATCAGAAAAGGCTGCACCGATAACTTTACCTGCAAATTATAGCACAAAGATGTGGAACACCACATACGAAACATGACGTTTACATTGCATTTATTCTGTTGCTGACGAATTCTGCAGGAATTTTAGACGCGGTAGGAATATTGTGGCACTCTAAAAGCATCATAGAAGAATTTAGATGTGGAAAGAAATTACTTTGAGGGGATATTGTGCCTTACATCGAGCATGTTTCACAGACTGAAGTAAGACCATTTACAAGTTTCGCCAAAGCATAAAGCAGCAGTTGATTTTACACTGAGGTGGCAAAAGTCATGCGGTACCTCCTAATATCCTGTTGGACCTCTTTCTGCCCTGCATAATACAGTAACTCGACGTGACATGCACTCAAGAAGTCGTTGGAAGCTCCTTGCCGAAATATTGAGCCATGCGCCCTCTACGAGGTGTGGCTAGAAAAAACCGGACTAGTACTGGTGAAACAATAAAACGAATGCAATAAGGCTGAAAGTCGCGTGGCCTATCACGTGACTCTCGCTCCGCCTACTGCTCGAGTTTCATGCCTCCTGCACTCAGTCTGCCCGTGGCGTCTGTCTTAAGTAGTTGACGTTTTGTCTGTGCGTCGGAAAATGTTGAGTGTACAGAAAGAACAGCGTGTTAACATCAAATTTTGTTTCAAACTAGGAAAATCTGCAAGTGAAACGTTTGTAATGTTACAACAAGTGTACGGCGATGATTGTTTATCGCGAACACAAGTGTTTGAGTGGTTTAAACGATTTAAAGGTGGCCGCGAAGACACCAGTGATGACACTCGCATTGTCGGCAAAAACTGATGCAAACATTGAAAAAATCGGTAAACTTGTTGGACACTTTCCTTGTCAACTCCTGTTAACTCAGACACTGCTCTGATTGTTAAACGGCGATCTTGTCGAACAAGTTTACCGATTTTTTCAATGTTTGCATCAGTTTTTGCTGACAATGGTCTGCCAGTGCGAGTGTCATCACTGGTGTCTTCGCGGCCATCTTTAAATCGTTTAAACCACTCAAACACTTGTGTTCGCGATAAACAATCATCGCCGTACACTTGTTGTAACATTACAAACGTTTCACTTGCAGATTTTCCTAGTTTGAAACAAAATTTGATGTTAACACGCTATTATTTCTGTACACTCAACATTTTCCGACGCACAGACGAAACGTCAACTACTTAAAACAGACGCCACGGGCAGACTGGGTGCAGGAGGCAGATGAAACTCGAGCAGTAGGCGGAGCGAGAGTCACGTGACAGGCCACGCGACTTTCAGCCTTATTGCATTCGTTTTATTGTTTCACCAGTACTAGTCCGGTTTTTTTCTAGCCACACCTCGTACATCGTCCATAATTGCGAAAGCGTCGCCGGTGCAGGATTTTGTACACGAACTCACCTATCGATTACGTCCCATAAAATGTTCGATGGGATTCATCTCGGGTGATCTGTGTGACCAAGCCATTCGCTCAAATTGTCCATAATGTCCTTTTCCATTACCGATCAATGATCAGTTCAGTCCATTCCATGCGAAAACAGCCCACCCATCATGGAGCCACCACCAGCTTGCACAGTGCCTTGTTTACAACATGGGTCCATGGCTTCATGGGGGCTGCACCGCACTCGAACCTACCATCAGCTCTTACCAGTTGAAATCGGGACTCATCTGACCAGGCCACGGTTTTCCAGTCGTCTAGGGTCCACACGATATGATCACGAGCCGAGGAGAGGCGCTGCAGGCGATGTCGTGCTGTTAACAAAGCCACACGCCACGGTAGCCTGCTGCCACAGCCATTAACGCCTAATTTGGCCGAGCTGTCCTAACGAATACGTTCGTCGTATGTCCCACATTGATTTCTGTGGTTATTTCACCCAGTGTCGCTTGTCTGTTAGCGGTACAACTATAAGCAGGCGCCGCTGCGCTCGGTCGTTCACCGACGGTCACTGCGTCGTCCGTAGTGAGAAGCAACGCCTGAAATGTGGTATTCTCGGCACACTCATGACTCTGTGGATATCAGAATACTGCACCCATAACGGTTTACCAAATGGAATGTCCCAGACCTCTAGCTCCAACTACCATCCCGCATTAAAGTTTGTTAATTTCCGACCTCTGGCCGTAATCAGGTCGGAAACCTTTTTACACGAATCTCCTGAGTACAAACGACAGCTCCGCCAATGCACTTCCCTTTTATGCCTTTTGTACGCGATACTACCGCCATATGTACGAGGCCTGTTCAGAAAGTAAGCTCCGATTGATTGCCAAATTGAAACCACAGTGAACATCAGAAATGTTTTACTTGTAACAATTAGCTACACATTTCAGCTACTTCTCTACGTAGTCGCCGTTCTGACTTAGACTTTTGTCATAGCGTTGTACCAACTTTTCAATAGCCTCATCATAGAAGGCAGCCGCCAGCGCTTTCCGCCAATTCTCCACGCTGGCCTACACCTCGTTGTCTGTGTCAAAATGTTGTCTTCAAAGACAGCGGTTCATGTGACCAGAGATGAAACTCAGGGGGAGACAATTGCGGACTGTATTGTGGGTAATCTCACATTTCCATTTGAAAACGATGCAGGAGCATCTTCATTGCCCCTGCAGAATGCGGCTGAGAATTGTCTTGAAGAAGAAACAGCACGACAGTTATGTAATGTTAGCTGCATAGCTTCAGGCGAAATTTCTCACCAGGACCTCGTACTTGGCGGCAGACACTATTTCCTAGACATCTTTACGCACTCACTGCGAGCTCAGAAATGAGAAGAGCGACGTGATGCTAACTGGGGTTATACTAGAGACACTACCCAACACATCTGTGCAAAGCTTTATCGGATTTTCATAGTCGTTTCCATTTCGCGACCGATCGGAGCTTACTTTCTGAACGCCCCTCGTATATTGTATATCACATGACTTCTGTCATCTCAGTATATTTGTGGAATAATAGTTGAAGTAAAACTTGTCTTTGTCAATCATATACCTCTAATTTATTAATTACAACGTGTAAGTATACACAGGATTTTAATTAATCATGGAGAGTGTGGTCTATAATCGTTCTCATGAAAGAGAACTACAAATATTACAAACTGTATTGTTTGCTTTTGGTGACAACGAAAATTAACCATAGAACATAGTTTTCAGGCACTGAATAGCTTTTTCCATCCGCCTTGCATGCTTCAATGAAAGAGACTCGGTTAACTCTAAAAATTCCATATAGCTCTATCTCTTCCGTTGTTCTCAGAAAATATCTGGGACAAAATCGAGGTATAAAGACTTAGCGACTTTATGCGTGTGTTCCTTGACCTTTCCGTGCTGATCTCTAGTTTACATCTTATAAATATCGATTTCAGATTAAGCATTTTGACAGTTTTTTAAAAGTTTAGTGTAGTCGGACCTGTAATCCTACAGCTCATCATTTCCTCAGAACCGCATCTGAGTTTGATTTCATACATCTGATGTCTAGAAGGTAAGTGAAAGAAATTTTTTTTCAAACGTTTTCAGCCAAAACAGACACACTATTAATAGTGTCTGTATTTAAAGCTGTTGCATCCAAACCTAATGCATTAACAGAGGACTGAAAACTCTATTCAGCGAAAAATTTGTAGTCAACTTTCTGCTTGTTCTTTTCCACAATAAGTTCAGCGTCCAAAATATGGGTAAAAATTAAGAGTATTACATGAATAGTAAGAGACGAGTTTTCTACCAGCTAATAACGTTATTTATTTTTGTAACTCTTTTTGACACATTTAAATTAGATCAGCAGCAGTGCTCAAGTGAATATCATATTTTCCTGAGCTAACAGATCAGATGCATTGAATGGCCACAAGCAAAATTTATCGGAACAAGCAGAACGTTGCCAGTGAGAATCGATGCCTCCTGCCGGCCGTGCGACACTTGATGTTAATCATAGAACACTTTGGATGTGGAAAATAATTAGTTCGAGGCTCTGTTACGCCTTACCCCATCTACAGTAAAGTAATCGAACATTGCACTTGTGCAAGTGCTGCTTCATATAATTTTTGCATGAATATTTTTAATGCTCTTGTTGTTGTTGTGGTCTTTAGTCCGGAGACTGGTTTGATACAGCTCTCCAGTCTACTCTGTCAGGTGCAAGCTTCTTCATCTCCGAGTAACTACTGCAACCTACATCCTTCTGAATCTGTTTAGTGTATTCAAGCCTTTCTCTTCCTCTGAGATTTTTACCCTCCACGCTTCCCTCCAATACTAAATTGATGATTCCTTGATGCCTCAGAACGTGTCCTACCAACTGATCCCTTCTTCTAGACAAGTTGTGCCACAAATTCCTCTTCTCACCAATTCTGTTCAGCACCTCCTCATAGTTACATGATCTACCCATCAAATCTTCAGTATTATTCTGTAGCACCATATTTCGAAAACTTCTATTCTTTTCATGTCTCAACTATTTATCGTTCATGTTCCACTTCCATACATGATTACACTCCACACAAATACTTTCAGAAAAGACTTCCTGACACTTAAATCTATACTCGATGTTAACAAATTTCTCTTCTTCAGGAACGCTTTCGTTGCCATTGCAAGTCTACATTTTATATCCTCTCTACTTCGCCCGTCATCACTTATTTTGCTCCCCGCATAACAAAATTCATCTACTACTTTAAGGGTCTCATTTCCCAGTCTAATTCCCTCAGCATCACCTGATGTAATTCGACTACATTCCATTATCCTCGTTTTTGCTTTTATTGATGTGCGTCTTATATCCTCCATTCAAGACACTGTCCGTTGTGTTCAACTGCTCTTCCAGGTCCTCTGCTGTCTCTGACAGAATTGCAATTCGTCGGCAAACCCCAAAGTTTTTATTTCGTCTCCATGGATTTTAATTCCTACTCCAGATTTTTCTTTTGTTTCCTTTACTGCTTGCTCAGTGTATAGATTGAATAACATCGGAGTTAGGCTACAACCCTGTCTCACTCCCTTCTCAACCACTGCTTCCCTTTCGTGCCCCTCGACTCTTATAACTATCATCTGGTCTCTGTACAAATTGTATATAGCCTTTCGCTTATTGTATGTGACCCCTGCCACCTTCAGAATTTGAAAGAGAGTAATCCAGTTAACATTGTCAAAAGCTTTCTCGACGTATACAAATGCTAGAAACGTAGGTTTGGTTTCCTTAATCTATCTTCTAAGGTAAGTCGTAGGGTCACTACCTCTCGTGTTCCAACATTTCTACAGAATCCGAACTGATCTTCCCCGATGTCGGCTTCTACCAGATTTTCCAATAGCCTGTAAAGAATTCGCGTTAGTATTTTCAGCCGTGACTTATTAAACTGATAGTTCGGTAATTCTCACACCTGTTAACATCTGCTTTCTTTGGGATTGGAATTATTATATTCTCCTTGAAGTCTGAGGGTATTTCGCCTGTCTCATACATCTTGCTCACCAGGTGGTAGAGTTTTGTCAAGGCTGGCTCTCCCAAGGCTATCAATAGTTATCATGGAATGTTGTCTAATCCTGGGGCCTTGTTTCTACTTAGCTCTTTCAGTGCTTCATCAAACTCTTCACGCAGTATCATACCTTCCAGTTCATCTTCATCTACATCCTCTTCCATTTCCATAATATTGCCCTGAAAGTACATCGCTCTTATATAGACATTCTGTATACTCCTTCCATCGTACTGCCTTCCCTTCTTTGCTTAGAACTGGTTTTCTATCTGGGCTCTTGATATTCATACAAGTGGTTCTCTTTTCTCCAAAGGTCTCTTTACTTTTCCTGTAGGAGTATCTGCCTTATCCCTAGTGATATATGCCTCTACATCCTTACAGTTTTCTTCTAGCCACCCCTGCTTAGCCATTTTGCACTTCCTGTCTGTCTCATTTTTTAGACGTTTGTATTCCTTTTTGCCAGCTTCATTTACTGCATTTTTATATATTCTCCTTTCATCAATTAAATTCAATATCTCTTGTGTTACCCAAAGATTTCTACTAGCCCTTGTATTTTTACCTTCTTGATCCTCTGCTGCCTTCAGTATTCCACCTCTCAAAGTTACCCATTCTTCCTCTACTGTATTTCTTTCCCTCGTTTTGTCAATCGTTCCCTAATACTCTCTCTGAAACTCTCTACAGCTTTTGGTATTTTCAGTTTATCCAGGTCCATCTCCTTAAATTACCATCTTTCTGCAGTTTCTTCAGTTTTAATCTACAGTTCTTAACCAATAACTTGTAGTCTGAGTCCACATCTGTCCGTGGAAATGTCTTACAATTTAAAACCTGTTTCCTAAATCTCTGTCCTACCATTATATAAGCTATCTAAGACCTTCTAGTATCTCCAAGTCTCTTACACGTATACAATCGTCTCTCATGATTCTTAAACCAAGTGTTAGCTATGATTAAGTTACGCTCTGTGCAAAATTCCATCAGACGGCTTCCTCTTTCATTTCTTACCCCCATTCCATATTCACCTAATACTTTTCCTTCTCTTCCTTTTCCTACTGTCGAATTCCAGTCACCCATTACTATTAAATTTTCGTGTCCCATCACTATTTGAATAATTTCTTTTATCTCATCATACATTTCCTCAATCACTTTGTTATCCGCGGGGCTAGTTGACATATTAACTTGTACTGCTGTGGTAGGCTTGGGATTGGTGTCTATCTTGCTTACAATAATGCGTTCACTATGCTGTTCGTAGTAGCTTTCCGGGGCTCCGTTTTTTACTCATTATTAAACATACTTCTACATTCTCCTATTTGATTTTGTATTTATAACCCTGTATTCACTTGACCAGAAGTCTTATTCCTCCTGCTACCGAACTTCACTAATTCCCACTAAATCTAAATTTAACCTATCCATTTCACTTTCTAAATTTTCTAACCTACCTGCCCGATTAAGGGATCTGACGTTCCACGCTCCGACCCTTAACACGCCAGTTTTCTTTCCCCTGATAACGACGTCCTCTTGAGTAGTTCCCGCCCGGAGATCCGAATGAGGGTCTTCCGGAATATTTTACCCGAGAGGATGCCTTCATCATTTAACCATACAGTAAAGCTGCCTGCCTCCGGGAAGAATTGCGGCTATAGTTTCCCCTTGCTTTCAGCCATTCGCAGTACCTGCACAGCAATGCCGTTTTGGTTAATGTTACAAGGCCAGATCAGTCAATCATCCAGACTGTTGCCCCTGAAACTACTGAAAAGGCTGCTGCCCTCTTCAGGAACAACACGTTTGTCTTGCCTCTCAACAAATACCCCTCCGTTTTGGTTGCATCTACGGTACGGCTATCTGTATCGCTGGGGCACGCAAGCCTCCCCACCAACGGCAAGGTCCATGATTCATGGGAGGATATTTTTAATAGGGTGCAAAAAATTCAGAGCATTACGATACTTTTGAGAAGCCCCTAAAGTACTTTTGTGTACGGTTTGCGTAATTTTTACGTACATACTTTTGAATGCGGCGAAAAAAATAAATGTCAGAACATTTGTATACTTCTGAGCACTGTGTAAAGTACTTTGAAGCTGTGGCAAATAATAATATTCCATCATCTTGGATTATGAGACGAGTGGTATTGCATGTTAATGAATGCAAAAAACGAAAAAATCAATTTCCCACCAGGACACTCTTTACTTTTTTAAATTCCTCAACATCCGCCATCTTGGATTTTTAAATATCCTTACATCTACCATATAGGATTTTGAATTTCCCACCAGCACCATCTTGTTTTTTTAAATATCCCGCTTTCTGCCTACCTTGATGACATCACGTGCTCAGTCCATTAACGTCATTCCCTTGACATGTAGACAACCCACATGGTTCCTCTCAGGTGCTAGCCAGATGGGGAGTGCGCCAGAATCCTCATAGCCTTCTGTTACTGAGAATACA
This sequence comes from Schistocerca nitens, assembly GCF_023898315.1. NCBI lineage: Eukaryota > Metazoa > Arthropoda > Insecta > Orthoptera > Acrididae > Schistocerca > Schistocerca nitens. Next base: position 514,835,506 of record NC_064614.1, read on the forward strand.
ATTGTGGCGAATACAAAGTCAGTGCACCAGCCTCCCTTATACACACACCTCCTCAGTACACAACATAGAATATGCGTGATTACTTGCTGCAGTTTCAGTTCTAAGAATTTGTCGCAATAATTTGACTTAAAAATAAAATATTCTGTGAGTAGTCTAGTATTTCTGTACTGGCTATACTCCACAGCTGCGATTGATTACAGATATATAGAATAAAAGTTAATGAATGATAATCAGACCCTGGTAGCGTTGTGCCACTATATGTAGCGATGCTACTCAACAGGGAATGTTTTTACAATTCATTTCAGTAACAGAAGCCAATCTATTTTTTAATTTTGGAGAAGTTAAGGAGCATCTCATTTCAGAGGCAAGCTGACCTCTCATTTAGAAACTAAAAGTAAACAACTATATTATGGCGAAACAATCGTTCCACACTCACTTGTTTCTCGCTTTCTAGTAGGAACACTTTTTTAGTGCAAGCTGTGGACCAGCACGAGGTAACGCAGTGTAACGAACTGAATGAAATGAAAAAAGGAAGATGAGGTCGCGCGGGAGAGAACGGGAAGCTTCCATTAGGCGGCTCGGGAACTTCCGTGCAGGCAGCTGTTAAGCCGTGAGGCATTAACGGGCTGTACCCGTGCAGCATACCTAGTAGCTGCACAGTCTGCATGCAGGAACTCGCAACTGCAACTTTATTTAATATTTGAAAGATTTTCTTTCTTCTGTTTCAAAATTGCTCTCCTTCGATTTTCTGAAAGGAGAACTTTAACTAATTCCACTCACAGCGTCGCAACATAAAATAACTGACAGACACAGCCGAACCTGAATGAAGAAGAGATATTCTGGAGAAATGTAGGAGAGCAGTTGATGCAATACTGACTCTATGACTTATCTTAGAAAAGAGAAAAAAGTCAAGCGTACTTTTATACAGTTTGTAGATTTACAGAAAGCTTTTGACAATGTAGTCTGGATTACACTCTTGGAAATTATGAAGCTAGCACTTATAAAAACTTGTGCCCTGTGTTATTCGATCTGTACCCTGAGGATACAGCGAGGGAAACGAAGGAATATTTGGGAGAAATAACAGAGAAGAACAAAAATTTTCTTCATCAATAACTTTGTTACCCTTCTCGAATCAGAGGTTGAGCTCCGTCTCTAAGGACCACGTCGTCGGGAGATGGGGAGCGGGTGGGGGCGGAAGGACCGAAATCTTTTAGTATCCGACTGTTCAATGCATCGTTAAATTTCGTGAATTTAAACGAGAGTTCCTCCGTCTGCCGGTCCCAGATACCTCTCCTGTCACATGGGAACGATATTACCGTGTCGCTCCGGAGTTCTAGAATAGCTTAGCTCTACGCTCTTGAGAAGAACTCCTGGACTGTTTCTAAATTTGTCGGTAGGTTCCAGCGGAGAAAAAGAAAACTTCATGTAGTCTTTCGTTTTGTGTCTCTAGGCTGCTTCTGTCCCCTTTCTCTACTCCAAAGCCAGCTAACATATTTATTTCATGATGGTGTAGAATTTTGTTCCGAGAAATTTATGAGACCTTCTGCGACTCAACGGAAGGCTCTGTTAACTGGAAACGTGAAAGTTCTTTCCTCAGTTTTTTGCTGTGGTAGTAAGACAGACGTAGATCATAGGTCCTGTGTTTCTGCTGCTTTTTGGGAAGTGAGTGTTAAAACGTAGTCTGTATTCCGTGAGTGTAAGTTTCTCCTCTACTTCAGTTATGAATTTCTTGTTGGTGCCGCTTACGTGTCTCAGCAGTACGTTTTCAACTTCGTTGTTAGGCGAACTTTCATCCTTAGTAGGAAAAATGATACATCGTCTCAATATTATCCTCATATCATTGCATGTTTTCTCAAAAATAAGTGTTACTTGGTTAGAGTTTTATGGAAACCCTACGCAGTCTCATGAAGACTCTGACACGATAAACAAAGTGATAATTATAAAGGCAATCAAAATAACTTTTATCGAAACGCTCGTTCCCCTCAACTTCCACAAACTTCAGATCAATTTTATTTCTCTAATTGATTGTAATTGACGTTTCATTTGGAAGAACATATAGTTCTTTGTTCTCCTTCGTACACAGAAACGTGAAGTAACATCAACACTATGTTGTTTTCAACGAAAGTGAGAAATCAAAGCGAATGCCCAGTGAAAAATATCACTCGAAGAATCAAGTGACAACCACGGCCTTTCTCTGTGTTTGTGACACACAGAAAACTCGTGGGACGCATGCTGTCACTGCCTGTTTGTCTTGGTCAACATCTATGGGCTTCTACGAAATCCATATTGCTTTCCTTGTTCACTGAACACAGAGACCGATGTTGCTGACTCAAATTTAACAAAAGTCATTTTGCGTCATTGTGAAACTTGTACTTGTCCTCGAAGAATTCCTTATTTACTTAGGGCTGATTGCAACTATCCTACTTTTACGTTTTGTGTTCACAGATCGCTTATGCGTAAAACGTTTCTGTCTCAGAATACTACTATCAAATTAAACTGTTATGCTTAGTACACTGTAACCCACAGTCTTCATTCACTCATAAGGTAACAATGAAAATTTGTTGGTCTTATTCAGTTTATTCGTGCTCAGATTTTCTTATTTTACATGGTACAGGACTCACCGTCAATTTTTGCTTATGAAAGCTGAATCACAGTAGATAGCAGAAAAAACACCACAGCACTACGTAAGCGTGTTTACCACGGAGGGTACATAAAACGAAATTGTGTCACTTTACAGAATAGACTCATTTTTCATCTGGCTGGCTGCGGCAGCTTTAAAGAGGGAAGTGAGTTCAAGATTTCAGATACCGGCGTCCAGAAGACAAACGCTTCCACGACAACGTAACTGCTTTCACCCTGGGGGACACTTTTCTAAACACAAAGGTAGTTGTTACATGGTTCTTTACATACTTTACTCCGTACAGAAGCCCTGTGTGGCAAATACTAGCTTCTCCAGGATTGCTTCTTCGGTTAGTTTAGTCGATTTCTATAACAGAGTTATTCATTTCTTCTAAGCATGTAGACGTGAAATTTAATTTCTGAAGAGTTGGTTGACAATGTTCGTAAAATATCAGAATAATGTGTCATGTTCGTTGCGAATAAACCTGCCAACCAGTAGTAGCATACTTCTTCCTTTTCTCTCCGTTTATCCAGTGTAATTTTGAGTCTCTCCGACCGTTTACTCGTCTTGAAAAAGAAAAAGAGAAAAGAAGAACTCTGTTGTTCGTATAAAACGCTGCCGTACTATATAGTGCTCTTCTTATTGGTAATAAACCTGAGTAAGTCAGATCAAATTTAATCAATTGTTAACAGTGTCTGCGTAGATGGTTGCTCAATGCGGTGCGAGATGAGGAGAAAAATGAATTAAGTGCAGCTGAAATGTTGAAGACTACTTACGTAAGTGAACGTTTTCGTGGACTGAAATAACTATATCGTTATAATGGAATTTGGATGCTTTTTACACGGCTTGTAACAACTTAATAACATCTCTGAGAGAGTACATCTACGTAGGTAGATAGCTGTCAGTGTTACTTTATGCAATTTTTTTCAGCTCTCTCACTGCAATGATAAAAAGGATGATTATGTTGCGAATACTGTTTGTAAAATTAATATTTTTATCTTTGTAGTAAGATGTTCTCCTATACAGTAAATTTATTCAGATGCGCTGTGTATCAGCGAGATACTTGTAATGATCAGGAAGGAAAACAATGAATTAACTTTCCCGTCTTTGTCTTAGTCTATCAACTATTAACGAAGTATGCTTGCAGCACAGATATTAGAAATGAAATGTAACTGGAAATTTTTGTTTGAGTTTTTGAAACCTTTAGCTATCTCTTAGTCTTCGGCTGACAAAACGAAGTTTAGTATTGTAATGTATGCACAATGAAAATATGAGTAAAGTAAAGGAGCATCTGCCATTGTAGAGATATAGGCATAACTCTACACTGACTATGATAAAATCGATCATTAGAAGTGACTTAATTTTACTGTAACTGAATCGAAACCGGCAGTAAGTGAAAAAATTCTATGCTCTATAGCCAAATCAAGACATTATTTTGCTACGAAAGTGCCTCTTGTGACCGAAACAGATATTCCAGGTTAAGATCTTTGTTGACACGTGTTCATGATTGATGATTATGCCTTTGTTGTAGCAAGTGGGTCACAAAAGCGATTTCTATTCCTGGGGCCATCAATTTTCTTGGGTTTCTTTATTTCTGCTATTGCAGACCTCGCAACGAATGTTTATCTTCCTCGCATCTGTCTTAAATAATAGTGCTTACTAATGCGACCTGATGTTCTTATTGAAAGGGAAAGTGCAATGTAAAAATCGAAATATTATTTTGAGGAGAATGAGAATGGATTCGTGGCTGGGATGTTTCCAATATAAACTAGAAAAATTAATGTTGATTGATTAAACATTTGTCTAGGCGTAATGTTTGTTTGTTACTGCAGATACTATACAGTTGTAGTTAACTGCTTGAACCATCGGTGATATAAGTATATACATCCCAACATCTGGTGAAAATCGGAAATATGAGTGGGACACTAGGCTGAAATAACAAATCTAAAATGTGATGTTTTCAGAACTACGTGCATTTACAGTAATTGGTAGAATGTGCATTGGATGACTGCAAACCATCCATGGAAATACCTGTATACCTGAACGTCAGCTTCACTTGAGGCTCTTGAAATAAATGCAACTCAATGAACACTGCATCTGTCACCGAAGCCGCCTCCACGAAAAACACGTCCACACCATAACACCATCGCCTCCGGATTTTACTGTTGGCACTACACACGCTGACAGATGACGTTCACCGGGCATTCGTCATAGCCACACTCTGCCATCGGATCGCCACATTGTGTAGCATGATTCGTCACTCTGCAAAATGTTTTTCCACTGTTCAATCGTCCAATGTTTACGCTCCTTACACTAAGCGAGGCGTCGTTTGACATTTTCCGGTGTGATGTATGGCTTATAAACAGCCGCTCGACCATAAAATCCAAATTTTATCACCTCCCGCCTAACTGTCATAGTACTTGCAGTGGATGCTGATGCAGTTTGGAATTTCTGTGTGATTGTCTAGATAGATGTCTGCCTATTACACATTACGACCCTCTTTAACTGTCGGCGGTCTTTAACTGTCAGTTAACAGTCGAGGTCGGCCTGCAGGCTTTTGTGCTGTACGTGTCCCTTCACGTTTCCACTTCACTATCACATCGGAAACAGTGGACATAGGGATGTTCAGGAGTGCGGAAATCTCGCGTACAGACGTTTGACACAAGTGACACCCAATCACCTGACCACGTTAGAAGTCCGTAACTTCCGCGGAGCGCCCCATTCTGGTCTCTCACGATGTCGAATGACTGCTGAGGTCGCAGATATGGAGTACCTGGCAGTAGGTGGCAGCACAATGCACCCAATATGAAAAACGTATGTTTTATGGTGTGTCCGGATACTTTTGATCACATAGTGTATCTGCCTTTCTCAAGGACTGTCGGTAATAATGTTACACGAGAACGCCGGCTCGGTTTCAGACAGTCCTGTAGGCAAATACAGACGCCGTTATCATGGCTGTACTCAACACTACGATGTTAGAGGAACACATGGGATGTGCCTCTATTTTGTCGCTGCGATGGAGTTCTGAACTGGCGAAATTATATTCGCACTTGTTGAGAAACCTCGTATTGTCCGGGTATTCTTTTTGGCAATTTTCTGTTGGAAATGAAAACTTGAGCTATTGTTTGTAGTGTAATTTCAAAAAAAAAAAATTTTCTTTATGTATTCGTGGAAACACTTTCGAAATCATGAAACTGTCGTAAAAAAATATGCGTGATGTACAAATGTAGAAGTGCAGTTTCCAAATAAGAAACATAGTATGCAAAATACAAATCCCGTGCAATGTTTATTTAGCTCAGAACTTGATTATAAACAATACTTCTGATTACCGCCTATATCAGTTTGTGTTTCGCAGTTGAAAGCGCTGTCGGGTGTCAGGGATTTCCTTAAAGTGACTCGACAGTAGATGCGTCTTGGTGGTAAAGAATAAACGTATTACAGCTTCTAATGCATGATGCGGCTTTTTCACGCACCTCAGTGTTTATGACGCCTTATCTCTAGAACTAAGTGTCGTACAGTGATACACCTCTACATGTACAATCAGAGGCGTATGTGCATACTGTCAGTAAAATGCGTCGCGATTAGAATTAGTAGTAAAGAACTGGACTAATAAATTGCAATCATGATGCGTCTATTTTTCACTCACCTCAGTGTCCATGACATCATGTCTCCTGAACTATATATGGTACCATGATATACTTTTATAACTGCATTTAGCGCCATATGTAATTACTGTCTCCGTAATTTATTGCGAATAGAATTATTAGCACAGAAGAAATAAATTTGAACGTCATGCATGATGTGCAGTTTTTCAAGCATCTCATTGTTTATGACGTCATATCTCCTGAAGTATTGTAGGTCGGTGGTTCTTAGCCCAACAGAGATTATTGCCCGACAGTAACGGATATGTGTACCAAGTTTGATTAAAATAGCTCCCGTGGCTTAGGAGGTGATGTGGAACACACACGCATCCATTTTCATAGCATGTATGGACGTCATGCATGGGTTTTTGTGCAATGTTTTCTTCTTTTATACACGAAAATCAAATATTATTGTGATATTAGGTTGCTTTTAATTTACATAAATGATATAAGGTGACTTTCTAACGTGAGTGAGGTTATATTTGGACCAAGATGATTATGCGAAACCAGAAAAAAGCGCGGGATGTCTGTAAGAAACGTAACAAGCATTTTTTGTATATTTCCCTCGGGTGTTTGCTGCTGTTCTCTAGATTTCGCTAGCATACAAAGTAACTGGTATGACCTCCATCTCTTCATTAATAGTGAACCCATTACATCTGAGTAATGGGTGCAACCGAGGCAACCTAGTTCAAGCTCTCTTACATTTGCCTGTTACGTAGAAAGTTTATGATCACTTTTCAGGCCGAGAGGATTAACAGAACACCAACGGCAGACTTGGTGATTTGGAGCATTCTGCCTAGTTGTGAACACAACCCAATTGCTTGTCCTCGAATTGCTTTTACTTTTCGAAATTCGGTATTTAAGTAATTTTTAGCGCTATTGAGGTTGTGATGATTACCATAAAACCGAAATGTTTTCGACATAGAGTTTCAGAACGGTGTTGGTACTCCGTGAACTCGCTAGATTGGAAGTTACGTCTTCAGTTGCAAGATGATTACTCTTATCTTTATCTGACAAATATAAAAATGTTTGTTCCAAAGAGGAACACTTTCAGAAAACACGTTGCCCAAACGTGCTGTTGGGGCTCGGAATAATGATGGCTAATCATATACTGCCGAGTGCCTTCTCAATGTCCAAAATGTACTCCGCTTTGCAGTCGTCATCTGTCTATTCCTTACAAATCCGAACTCTAATGGCCTGGCCGTAGTCATCACGAAAATCATGTTTTTCCAGGAAAGACTCGGAGTGAGATGTGATACAAGAAGCTCTGAACTCTCCATTTTATCGTTGCACTCGACTCACAGAGCGGATAGATTTTCTGAGACGGGGTAATAAAGTATACGGCGCTGCCAGCGTCAGGAGTGTGCGTCGCCTCTGAAAGGTGGCTGCGCGGCGCACCGCCGTACTGGCTGGCCTCTCCCTATCCCTCTGGCTGCAGGTCAGGGACGGGCGGAGTCAACTTCACTTCTCTCAACACACGAAGGACATAGTTGGTACAATCGTAATTTTTTAAAATATCACACGAATATACCTAATAATGGTGTAACGGCTGCTAGCTGCGGGGGATTAGCCGAGCGGTCTGAGGCGCTGCAGTCATGGACTGTGCGGCTGATCCAGCCGGAGGTTCGAGTCCTCCCTCGGGCATGGGTGTGTGTGTGTTTGTCCTTAGGATAATTTAAGTTAAGTAGTGTGTAAGCTTAGGGACTGATGACCTTAGCAGTTAAGTCCCATAAGATTTCACACCACACACACACACACACGCTGCTAGCTCTGCTGTTTTCTTATTTCCTATGGTTGGTCGGTTGATTTGGAGGAAAGGACCAAGCAGGTAGGTCATTGGACCCATCGGACGGAAGGATGGAGAAGGAAGTCGGCCGGCCCTTTTAAAGGAACTATCCCGACATTTGCAGGAGCGATCTGGGGAAATCACGGAAAACCTAAATCAGTATGGCCGGACGTGGGTTTGTACCGTCGTCCTTCCGAATGCGAGTGTACTGTGCTAACCACTACGCCACCTCGCTCGGCTTATTTTCTTTATTTAAGGACACGAGTCTAAAATACAAGTAATACGAAATGAATATCCAAGCGTGGTAGAGAGGTATAACTCCCTTTGGTTTTTGCAAAGACGCAACTTGCGTGGACATATTGGATGTAGCTTTAACTAATTAAGGGAACAATGGGAGAGTGATAGTGTGATTCATGGACGAAATGCAATAAAAATGATTAGTAGTGAACTGCAGAGGCCAGCGGAATTTGTGTTGACTGTGGACATTCCTTTAATATTAGAATAAATTGAAGCAGACTGACAGCTTAGAAGTTCGGCCCTGAAGATCAAATCTCATATTTTGGATGTGAAGGGATCAGAAGTAAAGAGCTCCAAGTGACATTTCCCGGAAGAATGAGATAAGTGCATGTAGAACACAGTAAGAAACGTAAAATTGTTGTGGCAAAGGAATACAAGTGAAATTCGACTCCGTGCTGGTCACTGGTGAACGAAAAGAAAACTGGTTACAAGATGTTATGAAACATTTACTTTCGGTTGGGTTATGCTGATTTTGTATGTTGCATGTTATCTAAATCACCTTTTTATGGTAAATGACAAGAGGCAACTGACTCAGGTGGTGCGAAATATTTTCAGTAATAGAATAATGCAGTAAACACTATTCTTTATTGTTATATTGCACTAATTTAAGCTACAAAAAGCGTGGTGTTCAAGCAGCATTACACAGCGGTTTTGTTACAGCAATTTTATGATGATAAATCGATAACAACCAATAATAGACCATTATAGGGAAAATTGACTCACATTTTACTTAATTCACAATATTCCGAAAGCAAAAGGATGCAAGTGCGAAAGACTTTTACCAATTTCTCGTATAAAAGTGACCACTTATATTAATCTGTTAGCCCAACATGCAAACAGAAACTGCTACATAGTATTTTATGTCTAATAACACAAAAACATTTGAATTTCCGTTTTGCAATCTCAAGACCATCCTGAAACCTTGGGAACTTTAAGTTTTCTCATAACCACAAGAAGTGTACTTCTACCCTTTAGCTTCTGATACGCTCATATCATTTCCAGAAGAGGTGATTTTCGACGTGGATTGCCTCCTCAACAGCCAAATGCAGACTTCTACAACCAAGGTCTTTGAAACATATTCACCTTTGAAAAGATTTTTGGGAAGATAATTATAGAGAGAAGGATTAACAGCATCACCACATTAAAAGTTGATAATTAATTATCTCTTCCTGTTGCCATAAAAGGACCTAGTGAGGAGTAATTCTTTATTAAAATTTCGTAAAAGTTGCATGTAATTTATACTGGTGACTAGTTTCCAACAGTAGTTTGCATATTGACACAGACTGAAGAGAGCGATCCACAAATGCAATTGTAAGAGTGCAATAGCTACAGTAGAAATTACGTCTTCCACTTGCTTTCAACAAATCACGTCTAAACAAACAACAAGTATTTTTATAATTATTAAATAAACACACTCGTCACCAAAATCCGTTAGGTCCCTCAACCACTCGTGTGACGGAATATAATGGCTTTTTTCATATGTTATGAACTACAAACCAGGAGTCCCCGAATCCAATCCATAATCCGTTTCAGGTGCCCCACCTCGGCGAAACGCTGAGAGAAAAGGCGAAGGAAAAACATAAATGGTGATACTCTCACCTCCGAAATGGCTTTCATCCTGAAGTGGAACAACATTACGACGTTCAGCTGACGTGGAGGAATTGACAGTTGGAGCGCAGGGAAGACACTGGCGATTATGTTTGGAGAATAAGCGTTTTAAATTTTCTAACGCCCCTTTGACAAGTTGTCGTAACTCCTACTGACGTGACCATAGAAGCAGTGACCGTGTAGTTAAATAATACAATTTCTCTACTCTTACAAATGTTCACTGTTGAAATTCATGTGACAGAGGATAGCATCAAACTCTTACCACTAGTAGGCAGCAGACGATAAGACTCTCGCAGACCTCACATCACAACATCCCGACTATATTTCACGATTTAAACCCTTTCTTCCACCCAGCTGTACTTATTAGTATTTTGTGAGTTCTCAGAACTTGTAATACACAAAGCGCGTCTAGTAGTTATTACATTTGTGACAGCCTTCAAACCAGACGTGCACTAAAAGTGATTTTCAAAGCAAAATTCCGCTGACATACACTGAGGAGACAATAGTCATGGGATAGCGATATGCACATATACAGATGGCGGTAGTATCGCCTACACAATGTATAGACGAGCAGTGCGTTGGCGGGGCAGTTGTTTCTACTCAGGTGAATCACGTGAAAACGTTTCCGAAATGATTATGACCGCACGACGGGAGTCAATAGACTTTGAACGATGAATAATAGTTGGAGCTATATGCCTAGGACATTTCATTTCGGAAATCGTTAGGGAATTCAATATTCCGAGATCCACAGTGCCAAGAGTTTGCCGAGAATACCAAATTACAGGTATTACCTATCACCATGGACAACACAGTGGCCGGGGGCCTTCACTTCACGACCGAGAGCAGCGGCGTTTGCGTAGAGCTGTCATTGGTGACACTGCGTGAAATAAGCGCAGAAGTCAATGTAGGTCGTACGACAAATTTATCCGTCAGGACAGTGCAACGAAATTTAGCCTTAATAGACCATGGCCTTTGCTAACAGCACGACATCGCCTGCAGTGCCTGAGCTCTTGACGATATCGGTTGGATCCTAGACGATTGGAACACCGTGGCCTGGTCAGATGAGTCCCGATTTCAATTGGTAAGAGCCGATGGTAGGGCTCGAGTGAGGCGCAGACCCCACGAAGCCATGGACCCAAGTTATTGACAAGGCACTGTGCAAGCTGGTGGTCGCTCCATCATTGTGTAGGCTCTGTTTACATCAAGTGGACTGGGTCATCTGTTGCAACTCAACGGATAATTGACTGGAAATGGTTGTGTTCGGCTACCTGGAGACCATTTGCAGCCATTCATGGACTTAACGTTTCCAAACAACGATGGAATCTTTACGGAAGACAATGCGACATGTTACTGGGCCACAGTTGTTCGCATTTGGCTTGAAGAGCATTCTGGACAGTTCGGGTGAACGATCTGGCCAGGCAGACCGCCCGACATGAATCCCATCGAGCATTTATGAGACATAATCGAGAGTTCAATTCGCGGACAAAATCCTGCACCGGTAACACTTTCGCAGCTATGGACGGCTATGGCTATGGAGGAAGTGGACTTCCAACGACTTGAGTCCATTCCACGTCGAGCTGCTGCACTACGCCAGGCAAAAAGAGATCCGACACGATATTACGAGGTCTCCCATGACTTTTGTGAATTCAGGGTACATGGGTAACGCCACACAACACACAGCCATTCTTACATGCGTGATACATTCAAACTGCAGTTTCATCTGTTGTATGTATCACGCATGTGACAATATAACGCTATATCCGTTGTATGATTATGTGTTGTGTGGAGGTTACCCACGTTTGTCAGTGGAATTTTGCTTTGATAAGCGGTTGTAGTGCACAGTTGGTTTGAAAATGAACAGTTATGTAGAAAACTCGTCACCCGTATAAATTACGCGCAACTTGGACGGAAATTTAAATACAGAATTATCAAATCGAAGTTGCTGGTCCTCCCCCAACAAAATGTTGCAACTACATACGAGGGAGTACCCCCCCCCCCCAAAAAAAAAAAAAAAGCCAACAAATTTTTTAATGGGCAGAGATTTTGTAGTACCGCTTTCTGCCGCTGGGAGCGAACATTCCAGTGAGTAAGCTAAGTCACGTCACTGAGGAAGGTCAGCACTAGTTTCGGCAGAATTTATAGGGACAACTGTGTTGTGTGATTGTCGTTTTTCCAATGACTGATTTTCGTGAAGAGCGTACGGTGGTGAAATTTTTCTTTTTGCTCGGAAAATTGAAACGTTATGAAAGGTGTAGAATGACGATCCTATGGGGAAAACTCAAGTGTTTGAGTGATTTTCCCGTTTCAAAAATGGTGAAATGTCAGTTAGTGACAAAGCTTATTCTGGTCGTGCTTGCACGGCCCCAACACATGAAAATGTAGAAATCATTCTTGCAGTCATCAACGAAGATCGATAACGGAGCATTCAAGGAATGATCGAGCTGTTCGTAATGACTTGGTGTTCAGTACAGCGAATTGTGATGGAAGATTTGAGAATGAAAAGGATGGCTGCCAAATTCATGCCACGACTGCTGACTGCTGACGCCCAGCCCAACCATTGTAGATAAAAACTTGAAATTTGCAGAGGGTGTTGATCTTATATTGTAGGTGTCGTTTAAGAGAGGATTTTTAGAGATTCCATCTATAATGGGGTGAAATATGGTATGAGACTTTTTTTTTAAAAAATCAACGTCGCATGGAAGCATGCTGTGGTGTGAAAGAAGAATCCCGAAATGATCCAAACATTTTTTTTCAAAAATCATCACAGGTGACGAAACTTGGTGCTCCGCTTACGACCATGAGTGAAAGCAACAATCAAACAATCGGATGACTTCAAGTTAATTTCGGCCGAAATGAAGCTCGTCAGCTGAAATAACACATTAAAACAATGCTGACATGTTTTTTCGAAGAGAGGGGCGCCAACCATTCAGAGATTGTTCCGCAGGGTGTAACAGTAATGAAGCTTTCTACTTGGAAGTTTTGGAAAGACAATGTGTAGCGGAAACGGCCTGATTTATGGCAGCCTGGTGACTGGTTTTTCCTAATCTGTATGATCCGCACTCCTCACCCCTCCCCCCTCCCCCCCTCTCTCGTCCGCCAACGTACTCGCCCAACCTTGCTCCATGAGACTCTTTTTTTATTTCCTAAACGTGAAAGAGACATGAAAGGAAAGAGTTTTGCTGATGTTGTTGAGGTGAAGAGAAAAACGACGGAGGCACTGTCAAGCATCACAAATAATGAATGTAAACAAAGTTTTGAAAAATGGAATAAAAGATTAGAGAAGTATATTCGTGCAAGTGGAGAGTTCTTGGAAGGGAATTGAAGGTTTGTGCTTAAAATGTAAATAAATAAGTTAAAAAAATAAGTTCGGTTTCTTTTGGGTACTTCCACTACATAACTAGTGAGGAGTGTTTGCGGCTCTCTGGAGTGGTCTGCTGCTACTGGGGTCAGCAGGAGTGAGCGACCTGCATGGCGGACGCATTGGGTTATTACGTAGGACGGCCAGCCCACGTGAGACAGCGGCGGGCGTCTCTGACGCGCCCCGTGCTGTAAGACGATGCCGCAGTGAGGAGGCAGGGCGTTCGCGGCTGATGTACAAGGCGCCTGCGCCCCACGGAACACGCGTTTACTGCGCCAGCGCCAGCGCAACCCCCGAAAACTCGCCGTAAAGGCGCCGCCGGGCCAATAAAGTCCGTCTGGCACCATGTGATGTACGGGCCCCACACGGGGGATAATATTGTTGTTCAGGCAAGCGGGTCGGTCGTCCGGCAACTGGCCGCATCAACTGTACTCTGGGTTAGCTGTTCTTTTTTTTATGACTAGGGCGATAATAAGGAAAAAAGAATATCACGGATGTCGTTAGGAACAGTGCTCGCCAGAAAGATGAATTATTACCACCTCCTTTATAGCCACTTTGTTTCGACTGCTGCATAGTAAAAATAAGAGGGCTGGTGCCTTTTAACCGACAGTAAGTGAAAGTGACGAGACGTGGTGAAGTTGTTAATCCCTAAATATACCTTGAAGAAGCAAAGAAACTGGTACACCTGCCTAACATCGTGTAGAGCGCCAGCGAGCACGCAGAAGCGCGAAAGTGTAGAAAATGTGTGCACCTACAGAGCATGAATATTTTATGAAATGAATTTTAAATCTTAATGAATTTTTCGTTGTAAATCGACGACCTTTCACTGTGGGATTCATGGCTTTAACCACGTGTGAATAAGATAAAAATATACTGCGTTACTCAATTAATACGCAATATGGAATACATCTGATTAGCTATATTATTTGCTGTATCGACAGTTGGACAGTTTAAAGCATTTTCATGATATACCTTGTGCTTTATGCAGCCACGTCTTGATCAGTTCTCGTTCTATCTCTTAGACTTATTCCATATACTCTCTGCTGAATAATCATTGGATTTTGTGTCAGTTCTAGAAGTATTAGTATGATCTTTGTTCGGGTTGTTGTGGAATAAGCGAGTGTAAGAATGTTGGATTCGTTTTCCGAAGCGCTGCTTCCTTCGACCATATTACCCACATCACAACACTGTTCGGATCTGATGCAGTAAGGTAATTCGTTAAACGTTCGTGTAACATGGAGGATAATATCGCTTTATTAATATTTGAATACCGTTGTGTTGTCTGGATTTAGACTACAAGTAATCAAATGATTAATAAACTCAATGGACCATATCTTAAAATATTTCATATTTTGAAGATTGCAATTGCTCTTCCCATCCTTAATGTCGTGTGACTAGGGCCTCCCGTCGGGTAGACCGTTCGCCGGGTGCAAGTCTTTCGATTTGACGCCGATTAGGCGACTTGCGCGCCGATGGGGATGAAATGATGATGATTAGGACAACACAACACCCAGTCCCTGAGCGGAGAAAATCTCCGACCCAGCCGGGAATCGAACCCGGGCTCTTAGCATTGACATTCTGTCGCGCTGACCACACAGCTATGGGGGGTGGACTTCCCATCCTTAATGTATTTGTGGAAGGGTAAGTTGAAGGATTCATTGATGAAATGAGACGTCCAATTCTACTTCTCTAATTAATATGCTAAATTTGAAAGATAGTTACCCATTGTACATTTATTTAAAGGAATAAGAGATACAAGTAGTTTTTAAAGTCTAAAGAAAAGTTAAGATTAAAGGACGATTGAATAAAGTTAATGCTTAAAGGAAAAGACATATAAATAAGTATATGACTTCGTCCACTCCCCCCGTAAAATCCAATTCTGCATCAAACTCCACCATTTAAACGTAACTGTCATTCTTATTAATCTTTCACTGCACTAGTAAAACGTAATTGCCCACCAATTTAAACGTAACCGCTTCAACAGTCTGTAACGAACAGCCCATATGGAGTGAAACACGATGTTTTATATCTGCAGATGTAAAAACAGAATCACTTAAGGCAACAGTTCAAGTGAACATTTATAAAATCTGTGTAGAAACGTCCCAACAAGTTACAGAAAGAAAATGTATCAAGAGAAAGTTAAAAGATTTGTATTAGTCCAATGCGAGATGAGAACGAGAAACGGCTATTATAGTGCTGGAGAGGGTGGCTGTTACAACACTGCTTATACCATAAACAAGATCTTCCCTACATATTTCCACTGTAGCTGAGTTCTACAGGCAACTCATCCTCGTAACTATGGCATAGGAACACTCCTTACTACCTGACCAAAAGCGTCCCTATTTCTGTATTTATCTGGTGACCTTCCAAACTCTACAGAATTTCTAGTACATATCAGAAGATACGTGACCTCGAGGAACGAAATCATGATTTTCGATAAAACACTTAATTTGCGCTGAAGTAATTTTCAGCAGTAGTTCATGGACAAGAGGTTCTTCTTGGGTGGGTCAGTTAGTATAAATAGTACGTGGCAATGGCATAACGTCGCGTTCTAACCGATGGGTTTAATCCTTCGGAAGTTTGTTTCCTGGAATCAATTTCTCATCACCATCAAGCGCTATGTACACGAATTTACCGAGAAGACTGCTTCTAACGGCAATACCATTGTATTATGACTTGTACTGCAGGCCTCAGAGACTGTAGTCGCTGCCTTATGTGCAGACATTCCTCTTCTACGAAATACTTGAGATTTTATTTTCTCATTTTGGCTGGTGTCGTCTGTGAAGGATTGTGCGAATCGCAGTGCTGTGTTTTCAAGCTCTAGACAGTCCCCGCTGCCCTCCCCCCTCTCTCCCTCACAGTTGGCATGTAAATGAGCGGTGCAGACGCGGCCCGCAATCTGTATGCACTCCGAGACCTTCCACGAGCACGCGGCTTGTGCTCGCGGTCGGCAGGGTTAGGCCGGTGCGGCAGTGGGCTCTAGGACGGCGGCTTGCCTCGCGTGGCACATAAAACGCAGGACAGCAAACACCGTACAGGACAGTAGCGACATCTGGGCAAACAGGAATGGAGACGTGTGGTTGTAGAAAACGATGATCCGTACGACTATCTCCATTAATCTGGTATATTTCCTGCGTTCATTAGTGTCTGAATAGCGCTCACTACACCACAACTCCTACTCTTTGCTGACGTTTTCCGTGCTTTTATTAGTTCACTCTTAACTGTTGTGCGTTGATTTATTTCAGGATTAATATTCAGTTTCCAGGCGATTCTACGAAAATTCCCCCTTAATCGTCAAGTATTTCAATCAGCGTGCTCGAAGATGTCCAAGGATATAGTATCGCTCCATATTTGTGATTCAGAAACCAGGCAACAGCCGTAGTAATAGAGCCATAACGTGCCGCTGCACCCACAAATCGGCCAGAAAAATTTCCATTTCGTCAGTTACTTAGATACATCTTCTTTAGATCATTTGAATGATACTTTTATCGAAACTATGTTGAACATAGACGGTGTTACGTTGGACTACCTACCGAGTCAGCTTCCACGTCCATCTAACGAAGACAATTAAGACATGTGGAGCTGAGTAAACGGATCCTTTCGTTGCACGACAATACATCCACGCACATAATGCTGGTGGCTTTCAAATCGAATTCGCTGCATTTACAGATGGTCGACCATCCCTCCTATTTCCCTGGCCTTCCCTTTCGGACTACCACCTATTTTTCTTAATGTGAAGAAACACCTAAAGGTGTAATGTGACAATCATGCTGCTGAGTGATGGTCTGACCGTCCGTCGCGCGATTTGTTAGTGAATAGACTATAAGAACTTCAACAACGATGCAACGAATACAACAGTTTCGGAGAGGGGAATATAATATCTGGAAGGATGCGCAATATTTCAAACCTGTTCGAAGAATGACATCGTTATTTAAAAAAAAGATTAGTCTCTTCTTAAGTACTACTGGCTACATCTGAGATTTGTTCATGCTCAGTTCCGCAGCAGATCTTGGCACTTCATGCTGGTAAGTTTTTACAAAACAAAAATCACATACTGTGGCATTATACATACACTGATGAGCCAAAACTTTATGACCACTACCCATCGCGATATCGAATGCTCCCCTGATTGCATTCCAGGCAGGAGATGCTGTAAGGAAATTATACGTGGCGTCCCAGAAATGTAGTGACAAACTTCGAGTGGTTCTGGAGTACGTATAGGGGAAATGTCATCCAACAAAGCTACAAAAAGTTGAACTTATTGGAGCCGGCACCTGCGAATAAGCTGCCCCTTCGGCAGCAAACGTGACTTCGTACGCTGACAGACGCTAGATGGAACTCCTCTAAGTGTTGCTTCTTATACAGTGACCACGACTGATTGCCATGTTTGGCGGTGGGGAAGATGGAGCCAGCCGAAAAGCATCGGACATTTTAAAAGGATTCCAGAAGACAAATAAACTCCAGATGGAAACCTGTGCCCAAAATCGTCATCCACTGAGACAACAGAGCTCCGTTATCATAGAAGACAAGGCCTTTACACGCAGCAACTAGCTCCATTGACCATCCTGGCACTCACTCGCGATCACTAATTAACAAACAACATTGCGAGATGTTCCGCCAACAGCCCATCAGTGTATAAAGTCACGTTTGCTGTAGAAGGAGCGGCCTAGAGGCAGGCGCAGACGCCTACAGCTTAGATGTACCTGTCCTCAGTTTCTTTCGCAAGAAACCACCTAATACAATTAGAAGTTCGTCACAACATTTCTGGTTCAAATGGCTCTGAGCACTATGAGACTTAACTTCTGTTGTCATCAGTCCCATAGAACTACTTAAACCTAACTAACCTAAAGACATCACACATATCCATGCCCGAGGCAGGATTCGAACCTGCGACCGTAGTGGTAGTGCGGTTCCAGACTGAAGCGCCTAGAACCGCTCGGCCAACATTTCTGAAATAGAGCCAAACGGGTAATCAGTTTAGTGACGATATGGGCTGCAAATGGAGAAACTCAATGACATAAGGACTTTGATAAAGAGCAATTTGTTATGACCTGACGCCTTGCAACGAGCACCTTGGAAGTGGCGGAGCTCTTCGGCTTTTTCGCGTGCTACTGCCGTAAGAAATCTGAAACGGGAAATGCAGAATCGCAATCTAGATACAGTAGGGGTCAGTGAAGTGAAATGGAAAGAAGACAAGAATTTCTGGTCAGATGAGTATAGGTTAATATCAACAGCAGCGAAAAATGGCATATCGGGAGTAGGATTCGCTATGAATAGGAAGGTACGGCAGAGAGTGTGTTACTATGAGCAGTTCAGTGATAGGGTTGTTCATATCAGAATCGACAGCAAACCAACACCAACAACGCTAGTTCAGGTATACATGTCAACGTCGCAAGCTGAGAATGTAGAGATGAGAAAGTATATGAGGATATTGAAAAGATAATACAATATGTAAAGGGAGATGAAAATCTAATAGTCATGGGGGACTGGAATGCAGTTGTAGGGGAAGGAGTAAAAGAAAAGGTTACAGGAGAATATGGGCTTGGGACAAGGAATGAGAGAGGAGAAAGACTAATAGAGTTTTGCAATAAATTTCAGCTAGTACTAGCGAATACACTGTTCAAGAAAGAGATTCCGAAATCAGATATTGGATTGTAAGGCGTACCCAGGAGCAGATACACACTCAGATCACAATGTAGTAGTGATGAAGAGTACGCTAAAGTTTAAGAGACTAATCAAGAAGAATCAATACGCATAGAAGTGGAATACGGAAGTACTAATAAATGACGAGATACGCTAGAAGTTCTCCGAGGCTACAGATACAGTAATAAAGAATAGCACAGTAGACAGTACGGTTGAAGAGGAATGGACATCTCTAAAAAGGGCCATCACAGAAATTGGAAAGAAAAACATAGAAGTTAAGAGTGAAATGGCTGCATGAAAAATGTGAAGAAATCAAAGTAGGACAGACTCAGTATACAGGAATGTTGAAATAAACTTCAGTGAAATTAAAAGCAAGGGTGGTAATATTAACAGTGGAGAGGGAATTTCACTATTAAATGCAGAGGGGAGAGTGGATAGGTGGAGAGAGTACATTGAAGGCCTCTATAGTAGGGATGATTTGTCTGATGTGATAGAAGATGAATTTAAAGAGATGGGAAATACAGTATTAGAATCAGAATTTAAAATAGCTTTGGAGAACTTAAGATCCAATAAGGCAGAAGAGATGGATAACACTCCATCACAATTTCTAAAACCAACGGGGAACTGGCAACAAATGACTATTCATGCTAGTGTTTAGAATGTATGAGTCTGGCGACATACCATCTGACTTTCGGAAGAAAATCATCTACACAGTTCCGAAGACTGCAAGAGCTGAGAAGTGCGAGACTTATCGCACAATAAGCTTACTAGCTCATGCATTCTAGTTATGACAAGAATAATATGCAGAAGAATGGAAAAAATTAGGATGTGTTATATGACGATCAGTTTGGCTTTAGGAAGGGTAAAGGCACCAGAGAGGCAATTCTGACGTTGTGGCTGATAATGGAAGCAAGACTAAAGAAAAAGCAAGACACGTTCATAGGCTTTGACGATCTGGAAAAAACGTTGGACAATGTAAAATGGTGCAAGATGTTCGAAATTCTGAGAAAAATAGGGGTAAGCTATAGCGAAAGATGTCTAATATACAATATGTACCAGAGTCAAGATGGGATAATAAGAGAGTCCGGATTAAAAAGGGTGTATGACAAGGATGTAGTCTTTCACCTCTACTTTTCAATGTGTATATCGAAGAAGGAGTGATGGAAATAAAAGAAAGATTTAGGAGTGAGATTAAAATTCAAGGCGAAAGGATATCAATGATACGATTCACTGATGACATTGCTATCCTGAGTGAAATTGGAGAAGAATTACATGATCTGCTGAATGGAATGAACAGTTTAATGAGTACAGAATGTGGATTGAGAGCAAATCGAAGAAAGACAAAAGTAATGAGAAGTAGCAGAAATGGGGACAGTGAAAAACTTAACAACAGGATCGATGGTCACGAAGTAAATGAAGTTACGGAGTTCTGCTATCTAGGCAGCAAAATAACCAATGCCGGACGGAGCAAGAAGGACATCAAAAGGAGACTAGCATTGGTCAAAAGGGCATTCCTGTCCATGAGAAGTCTGCTAGTATCAAACATGGGCCTTAATTTGAGGAAGAAATTTCTGAGAATGTACGTTTGGAGCACAACATTGTATGGTATTGAAACATGGACTGTGGGAAAACCAGAACAGAAGAGAATCGAAGAATTTGGCATGTGGTGCTACGGACGAATGTTGAAAATTAGATGGATTGATAATGTAAGGAATGAGGAGGTTCTGTGTAGAATCGGAGAGGAAAGGAATATGTGAAAAACACTGATAAAGAGGAAGGAAAGGATGATAGGACATCTGTTAAGACATCAGGGAATGACTTCAATGGTACTAAAGGGAGCTGTAGAGGGCAAAAACTGTAGAGGAAGACAGAGTGCTACTCTAAGATGAAGAGGTTGGCAAAGAAGAGGAATTCGTGGCGAGCTGCATCAAACCAGTCAGAAGAATGATGACTAAAAAAAGAACGTAAGCATCTGTGGAATGAGATTTATGTACGGTGAAACCAAGAGTAGGCGAGCAGTTGTTGGGTGTCAGAAGGTGTTGGGTATTCACGCCTAACGTGGAAGTAGGAGAGGATCACTGCTCTATAAAGCAGGATAGGCGGCGATCTGTCACAGATTGACCACAGAATATAGTGCTGGTATACGAAAACGAATGTATACCCATTTCATATGAATCACATTTCGTGTTACACCAGACTGATTGTCGTGTCTTGGTACACCTTCATACAGGTGAACTCTGCTCGAATCATGCACCACGTCACGGGGCAGGCTGGCGGGGATAATGTTATGTAATGGGAAACCTGAGCTTCTTTGGAACCTGTGGTAGTAATATAAGGCACCATCACAGCTGTTCAAAACGTGAATATTATTACAGGCCACCTGCATCTGTTCATACTTGATTTAGTTACCCATGGCGATGGTATCTTGCAGCAGGAAACTGACCGAGTCACAAGTTAAGATTAGTGATTTGACAGACCTACGTTAGTGGCCTGACTTTGATGTCTTGGTCACGAAATTCGCCTGATCTGAACCTAATGGAACACATATGAGATTCTACTGGGTGCTTTCTCTGTGCCCACAACCCCCGAACTGTGTGACCCATGCTTAGACATCTGGTGCCACGGACTTGAAAGGACTTGTGGAATCCGAGGCACGCAAAGCTGCTGCCGTACTACGTTCACAAGGTGCACCAACATGCTAGCAAGAAGACTGTGGTAATTACTGAACATAATCAATATCACATCAACTGAAAGAATTAGTAGCATACTGCAAGCAAAGAAAGGGCACACTGTTCAAAAATTAATTGAAAACGCATTACTCAACAAGTGCACTGGTATGCTGACTTTTTATTAACATAGTAGTCATTAAAATAGAAGGCACTGAACTACAACGTGCAAGAAGTTTAGAAATAAATACCGTGGCTGAAATAATGCTGTACAGCTGAGGATGCAAAGATCCTAATTTACGGCTTTTAATTAAGGCAGGTAAAAATATTCGAAATTGCTTCTCCATCTAACATTTAGTGAAAAATATCTGACATGGAAGACCAGAAAAACGTAGCAACACAACTAATGTAATGATAAATTCCTTTAGACTGCATCGTTTAAAATTTTCATAAATTTGCATCCATTATCCTTTACCTCCAATGGTGCACTTGTATATTGTAGGCTTTAGTTATAGACTACGTCGAGTATAATGCCTCAGTTTATGGGCATGGCTTCCGAGGAAGCTTAGACGAGCCTTCGGCTCTGAAGCAGCCCTACAAATTAGGCAATAATTTGAGTTTATGTGCATCGACGAGCAGAATTTATAGTGTGTAGTAAAACAGAGAGGAGCAGTTCGTCTCAGTAACGACACCACGCGAAATTAAGCTAAAGATGAAGAGGCAGTCATCCTGGTGTAGCAACTGCATTGGTACTGTTAGTCGTCAAACCGCTACACTGCTATGGCTTACGTACTCGAGACAGTGAATGACACTGTGCAGAATTATTCTGTTTCGCCGTATGCCTACAAGAGCACTCAGAGAGAACCAATAATGACTACTCAAAATATATTTAGTAATCGCTTGGGTAAAAAATAGAAATCGTTTAAGGCCTGAACAGAGTAAGATAAGTATAATATGCAGAAGAATGCAAAGAAGTTGGTAGATATATTTGATGACGATTAGTTTGGCTCTCGGAAATGTAAGAGTACAAAAGAGGCAGTTCTGACTTTCCAATTGATAATGGAAGCAGAACATAAGAAAGATCGTCACCTTAATAGGATTTGTTGACCTGAAAATAGCCTTCGATAACATAAAAAGGTGCAAGATGTTCGAAATTCCAAGAAAAATAGGGATAAGCCGTACGTAATATACAATATGTACAAGAACCAAGAAGGAACAATAAGCCTGGAACACGAAAAACGAAATTCCCAGATTAAAAATTGTGGAAGACAGGGACGTAGTCTGTTGAATTTGTATATCGAAAAAACAGTGACGGAAATAAAACAAATATTCATAAGGGAATTAAAATTCAGGGTCGATGAATATCGATGACAACATTCGCTGATGACAGTGCTGCCCTAAGTGAAATTGAAGAAGAATTAGAGGATACGCTGAATGGAGTGAACAGTCTAGAGAGTATAGAGAATAGATTGAGACTATACGGAAGAAAGACGAAAGTAATGAGGAATAGCAGAAATGAGATTAGCGGTAAACTTTAAATAAAGACCGGGGACCACGAGGTTGACGAAGGGCAAATAACACACGATGGACGAAGCAAGGAAGACATGAAAAGCAGATTAAGACGGGCAAAGAGGGAATTCTCGCCAAGAGAAGGCTGTTAGTATCAAACACTGGCCTTAATTTGAAGAAGAAATTTATGAAAATGTACGTTTGAAGAGCATCAGCGTATGGTAGCGAATCTTGGACCATGGGAATATCAGAAAACAAGAGAAAGAAAGGGTCTTGAGATGTCGTTCTATAGAAGGATATTTAAAATTAGGTGGGCCGATAAATAAGGAATGAGAAAGTTCTCCGATGGGTCAGCGAAGAAAAACATATAGAAACAGTCACAAGAAGAAGGAACAGGATGATAGAATATATGTTACATCAGGGAATAACTTCTGTAGAAGCAGGGAGTAAAAACTGTAGCGGAAAACAAAGATTACATCCAGAGAATAACAGAGGAATAACAGGACAGAGAATGCAAGTGTGTTGTCCTTAGTTCGTATCGTCATGACTGAAATTATGCTGCTGAGACGTCAGTATAGGCACGCGCCAAAAAAAGAAAAGAAAAGAAATGAAAAGAAGTTGGCATAGATGAGAAATTCGTGGCGGGCCGCACCGAACGAATCAGCAGTCTAATGACCGGGAGTAATCGAGCCACAACATGAACTAGCTTCTATGATCACATCAACTGGCTCCAGTGACTTGGAACATCGAAAATTCATTACTGCCTTCATGTGCAGCACTACGTATTGTTTAATCACATATCTGACAAAATTCTACTCTAGCTGTTCTCGGTACGCCATGATCATAGCTTGAGTGCTAGTTCGATGGAGAGACGCGAAATGGAATCGACCAGCTCTCTGTCAAGTACTTCAGAACGAGTTGTGCACATTAAGCAGGTCAGAGTTGTTACTCTCAATGAGACTGTAAACGCTGCTACGTGCGCAGAAACTCTAATTTATGCGTAAACACGAGGTTCATAAATGAAAATTTTTTGTTCTAAGGAAGGCTGTTACCTGTCGTAAATGTGATCATGACATTATTTGCTTGCCGCGATAAAATAATGTGGAAATGGTTGGTAATTAGCTACGTACTACGGATTTAGTATTACAAAAATTCTGTCTTTGTGTACCAAACAAGTAGTGACGGCAAGCACTGTGACACAAAAAGAAAATTCAGTATTATTTCTCCTTTTCCTTCTATATTAAAGCAAAATGAGCTGCAGATGCAAACCGTTTAAAAAGACGATGCAAAGGAAAAACGATAGCAAACAGAATATACTAATGTACTGAACGGTGAGTGATAACGTAATAAATACACTGAAGAGGTAAAGAAACTGGTACACCTGCATAATATCATGTAGGGCCCCCGCGAGCATGCAGAAGCGCTGCAACACGACGTGGCATGAACTCGACTAATGTCTAAAGTGGTGCTGGAGGGAACTGACACCATGAATCCTGCAGGGCTGTCCATAAATCCGTAAGAGTGAGAAGGGATGGAGATCTCTTCTGAACAGCATGTCGCAAGGCATCCCAGAAATTCACAATAATGTTCATGTCTAGGGAGTTTGGTGGCCAGAAAAACTCTTTAAACTCAGAGGAATGTTCCTGGAGCCACTCTGTAGCAATTCTGGACGTGTGGGGTGTCGCATTGTCCTGCTGGAATTTCCGAAGTACGTCAAAATGCACAATGGACATGAGTGGATGCAGGTGAACAGACAGGATGATTACGTACGTATCACCTGTCAGAGTCGTATCTGGATGTATCAGGGGACCCATATTACTCCAACTGCATACGCCCCACACCAGCTTGAACAGTTCCCGGCTGACATGCAGGTTCCATGCATTCACGAGGTTCAAATGGTTCAAATGGCTCTGAGCACTATGGGACTTAACATCTGAGGTCATCAGTCCCCTAGACTTAGAACTACTTAAAACTAACTAACGCAAGGACATCAGACACATCCATGTCCGAGGAAGGATTCGAACCTGCGACAGTAGCAGCAGAAGGGTTCTGGACTGAAGCGCCCAGAACCGCTCGGCCACATCGGCCGGCTTCACGAGGTTGCACACGTCCAGTCCATCCGCTTGATACAATTTAAAACGAGACTCGTCCTACCAGGCAACAGTCCAATGTCAGTGTTGATAGGCCCAGGCGAGGCGCAAATCTTTGAGTCGTGCAGTCTTCAAGTGTACACGACTGCGCCTTATGCTCCGAAAGCCCATATCGACGATGTTTCGTTGAATGGTTGGCATGTTGACACTTTTTGAAAGCCAAGCATTGAAATCTGCAGCAATTTGTGGAAGGGTTGCGCTTCGGTCAAGTTGAAGATCCTCTTCAGTAGTCGTTGGTCCCGTCCTTGCAGGATCTTTTTCCTGCTACAGCGATGTCTGAGATTTGATGTTTTACCGGATTTTTGATATTCACGTTATACTCGTGAAATGGTCATACGGGAAAATCGGCCCTTCATCGCCACCTCGGAGATGCTGTGTCCCATCGCTTGTGCGCCGACCGTAACACCACGTTAAATCTTGATAACCTGCCACTGCAGCAGCAGTAAAGGATCTAACAACTGCGTCAGACCCCTGTTCTCTTATATAGGCGTTGCCGACCGCAGCGCCGTATCCTGCTTGTTTATATATCTCTGTATTTGAATAAGCATGCCTGTACCAGTTTCTTTGGCGCTTCAGTGTAGGGCGCCGTAATTTCATCCAGACGAGAAACTTTTCACCTAGCCAAAATAGTAGAAAATACCAAACTGTTTCGGGATACAGACAAGTCCTGAAACCTTTCTTTAAGATAGTATTTCAGAAAATGACTGTGGAACCATGTTCTGTACAGAAATGAGAGCATATCCAGGCTAGATATGTAATGAGTAATGAAAGATAATATATTGCTATAAAAATTCTGTTTACTAAAACGTCAACTCTAAAGTTGAAGCCCGGTGGTGTGGCCGAGCGGATCTAGGCGCTTCAGTCCGGAACCGCGTTGCTGCTACGGTCGCAGGTTCGAATCCTGCCTAGGTCATGGATGTGTGTGTGATGTCCTTAGGTTGGTTAGGTTTAAGTAGTTCTAAGTCTAGGGGACTGATGACCTCCGATGTTAAGCCCCATAGTGCTTAGAGTCATCTGAACCATTTGAAGCTGAAATACGGTGAGCTACTTTCAACGGTATTCTTGTGACGGTCACTATGTCCCTGTCTCCTCTCACAATGTATGATCAATCAGCACAATAATTCTTCACAGTATCTTCGCGAAAGTATTTCATATTGGATGTGGGTGCGCACTTATTCTGATGAGTAACTTTGTGACGTTAGTGTTGTCTCTTATTTCCTAATACCTGTAATACCACTTCTACTGGGAAAAGTACACTATTTTTATAAGAAACTCTGCTCCACCAGTAATAATACAATGCATAATAATATTACCGAGAAAAACCTACACATAAAATATAAACGTAAATGCTATTGTTTAAATTCTGTATTTAGCAAAATAATCACTAATATATATTCTATAAATCGGGAACATAAATTTAGGACTGCATGTGGGATAAAAGGCATCAATAAACTCACTTACCATAAACCATCATTTTAACAGTAGCGTAATTTGAAATTCAGAAACTACGGTATCTTTGATCAAAAATGTGTCATCACGTTCAATCGATATAGCTACATGAAACTGATAATACACCAATGAAGTTACTGGCGTATACATGATGTCATTGGTAAAATATTTTCGGCAATCTAACTATATTTTCGCGTATCCAACCGGTTTCATGATTCAGTTTGAAATATTTCAAGTCTCTTTTTCTGTTCATTTTGTGGTGCAGGTGATAATCAAGACAGATCTTTGTGTAACTACAACCAGACGAAGTCTATTATGTTTCTCGTCCAAACTATCAAGACATAGCTATCTTATAGACACGATATGACGTTATTTATCATGAAAATTTCTCCAGATGATCCAGTCTTAATACAGCATCTTAATATTAAGATTCGCTTACATCAGAGTCACAATAAAGCTCATGTGTGCGAGACGGTTAAACTAGCAAAGATCATGGAGCATACAGAAAGATATTCTGCACAAATGGTCGCAATCCAGCTCAGTTCGAAGGAAATGCCACAGATACTGTGTTCTAAGCCGGCCAGGGTGGCCGAGCGGTTCTAGGCAGTCTGGAACCGCGCGACTGGTACGGTCGCAGGTTCGAATGCTGCCTCGGGCATTGATGTGTGTGATGTCCTTAGGTTATTTAGGTTTAAGTAGTTCTAAGTTCTGGGGGACTGATGAACTCAGAAGTTATGTCCCATAGTGCTCAGAGGCATTTGAAACATTTGAACGCTGTTGTAAGAAACAAGACAAATATGAGCACTTTTCAATTCCCTGTGCAGACTGTAGGGAGCGTGAGGCAAAATAAAATGTACAAGTTGCCCAAAGAGATACACCGATGAACCAAAATATTATGACCACTACCCAGAGCCTGTGAACGAGTATCTCGAAAACGCCGAAGCTGGTCGAATATTCACGTGCTACCTTAATGAGTACCTAAGAAAAGACGTAGAAGGACAGTGAAAATATCACTAGGCGATAAATGGTTGGACGGCCACGACTCCGCAGAACGTTGGGTTCATGGGCTTGTCTGCTTTGTAAGGTCCGTATGTTGACCCAACGACATCGACAATTACGACTGCAGTGGGTACGGAACCATAGGGAATCGACCGTGGATCAATGGCCATGTGTCGACTCTTTTGGTGAATTCACATTTCTGCTACACTAGGTCGATGGTAGTCTCGATAAATACCGCCATAGAGGTGAACAACGATTGGAAAAGTGGAGCACGCCATCGACGCAGGCTACTGGGTGCAGTTTATGCTGTGGGAGCCTTTCTCCTGCACTTGCATGGGACCTGTGGAAGTAATCGAAGACACGCTGACAGCTGCGAACCACCTGCATGCCTCCACGCTTGATGTCTTCCTCGAGGTCGATGACATCTTTCAGCAGGGAAACCGTTCGTGTCTCGCAGGCAGGACCGTGCTGGTTTGAGGAGCATGTTAATGAAATCACATTGATGTCTTGGCGAACACATTCTCCTGATGCAACTGCTATGGAACCCATCCGGGTCGCTATCGGGCGCCATCAACGGCCCGTTATTCATACGAATTACATGACCTGTGTGTAGACATCTAATGCCACATACCTTCACAAACCTACTAACACTGACGGATCCCTGATACGCAGAATCAGTGATTCTTTGTTCCAAAGACGGACAAACAAGCTATTAAGCAGGTGGTCATAATGTTTTGGCTCATCAGTTTATTAGCACTTAATCTCCTACATCACCCGCGAATGAAAAAGGAAAATGTTTAATCCATGGCACAATAAAAAAACTACCAAATGCTGTTTCCTCTACAGCTGTGAATATTTTAGGAATATATAGACGTGGTATTATGTGTCGTTTTGTTGAAAATTTGGATAGCATTTGTTGTCTACCGTTTAGGAGGTAGCCGAAACTGAAAGACAAGGCAACAGAATTATCGAATGAAATTTTCACTCTTCAGCGTAGTGTGAGCTGATATGAAACTTCCTGGCAGATTAAACTGAGTGCAGGACCGACACTCGAATTCGGGACCTTTGCCTTTCGCGGGCAAGTGCTCTACCATCTGAGCTACCCAAACACGACTCACGGCCTGCCCTCATAGCTTTAATTCCGCCAGTACTTCGTCTCCTACTATCTTCCAAACTTCTCGGAAACTCTCCTGCGAAACTTGCAGATCTAGCACTCCTGGAAGAAAGAATATTGCGGAGACATGGCTTTGCCATAGCCTGGGGCATGTTTTCAGAATGAAATTAAAACTGTGTGCCTGACCGAGACTCGAACGAGGGACCTTTGCCTTTCGCAGGCAAGTGCGCCCAGGCTGTGGCAAGCCATGTCCTCGCAATATCCTTTCTTCCAGGAGTGCTAGTTCCTCAGCATCGCAGGAGAGCTTCAGTGAAGTTTGGAAGGTAGGAGTGAGGTTCTGGCGGAAGTACAGTTCTGAGGAGGGGGCAGGAGTCGTGGTGGAGTAGTTCAGGTGGTCGCGCACTTGCCCTCGAAAGGCAAAGGTCCCGAGTTCGAGTCTCCGTCCGGCACACAGTTTTAATCTGCGAGGAAGTTTCAAT
Organism: Schistocerca nitens; assembly: GCF_023898315.1. Lineage (NCBI taxonomy): Eukaryota > Metazoa > Arthropoda > Insecta > Orthoptera > Acrididae > Schistocerca > Schistocerca nitens. Next base: position 514,864,825 of record NC_064614.1, read on the forward strand.
AGAACTATGGTTTGTGAAACACAAAGTCGTGAAATACTACAATACTACATTACATTTGAAAATATTCCTTTGTAATTGTGTACATTACATAACAAGATACAAATTTTAAAAAAATAGGACATAGGTCACAAAATATTTCACACGCCACCCTGTTTCGCTTTGAATGTCGGTACTGGCATATTGTGCCACTGCTACAGACTCAAGCAGCCGTTTTTATGAAGGAAATGAATGTACTTCCCCTAGCTCAGTCGTGATCGTTGTCAGTAACTGCTTACTGTACGTCTTGCGTGGTACTGTCCATCCTTTATACCCGATTTTCAGAACCCGACAATGAAGCAGATACTTAAGCGCTTTTCTGTTGTGTCGATCACGCGCCACATGCAGTCGTTAAGTGGCAGTCACTTAGCGGGCCTCTTCCGGTGGACCGCGACCAGATAACTTCGTGACCTCCGCCAGACGGAGGGGATACCGCTGCTGAGGCGAGATCTCGCATACCTATCGATTTTGGGAGGGAAGGAAGTGAGTTGTTGCGGGGCAGAGACTTACTGGCTGCGGCGAGGAAACCACACCGGAATCCAGCGACACATAGTGTCAGATTTTTAATTCTTTCGAAGGACACGTTGGAGTCATGTATTTAAATATTCAAACAATTGGGTTGACATCTACTTGCGTTAACAAGTTCTCCAAATGAGCGGTGTTCCATCCCGCTGCGTAGTCAGAAAAGTGATTAAATATTACACTGCAGTTCTTATGATAAATTATCGGAAACACCTACATTAAAAATGAATTAAAGCATACGTACACGATGTGCGATGTTCATCTGTGCTTCCAGTCGTGTGCTACAGAATATTGAACTGCACGAGAAAATAATTATTCGTTGAAAGCAAGTATTATGAAATATGAATTTATCATTATCTAGCGAACACGGCAACGCTTCGCAAATTACTAAATACATATGGGAATTAGATGTAGATCCTAAGCTCCTTCCCCTCTCTCTCTACTCACCTCCCCCCCTCCTCCTCTTCCTTCCATTTGTCCAACTCCTTCTCCTCCCCTCCCTCCCTTTGTGCACCACCGCCACCCCCATCTCTATCTCCTCCCCCCCCTCTCTCTATGCATTTACTCACCTTCCCCCCATGCTCTATCTATTACCCCTCTATTTTGTTTATTGTTACTACGTTCGGAATTGGAATTGCTACAAATGAACTGGTAAATCGGGTGGGATAATTAATATACGGGATTTGAGAGAGGCCTCTCCAGTTGCTGGATCTGTGAGTAGAGCTGCTTCGGAGACAGTATTTCGGATAGTTTTAATCTACGAACGGGTAGGACCGCAGATTCTGTAGTAGTATTCTAATCATCGGCCGATAAGCCATAAGTACACTCCCGTGAAACCGATGCCAAGGAAAATAGCAAAACAATACATAGTTGTGTATATAATTTTTTTTCTGGCGGTTTACTTGCCTTGCTGAGTGCAAGAAATAAAATGAAACCGCGCGTTTCCACAGCACAGTACTACGTTTGCTTTCTCGCAGTTGGTCATGACAGATGACCTGTGCAATATCGTTGTTGATAATTCTTCCGGGTTATATGGCCGTGGTCCATGGATTACTTCTATTCCTAACGTTTCGTCCAATACTACGTTGGACATCCTCAGACGTAGTATTGGACGAAACGTTAGGAATAGAAGTATTCCATGGACCACGGCCATATAACCCGGAAGAATTATCAACAACAGTACCATCCGGTCGCGAAAGCCTTCATTGTATGATTCTGTGCAATATCGCTTAAAAAATTATATAGCTGATGTCCATGTGAATATTTATTGGTCAAACATGCAGAAATTTTAAGTAAATCTGTCAAGTACTTTCCCAAATTTTTGGTAACAACCATACCTGTTTATATATTACGTATATATTTAAAATAATGTAGCTCACGGCTGTCCGAATGTTCCTTAGAGTAAAATGTACAAATATGAAGCAAATGTTCGAGATTATTGCTAACAATGTTTCCACTTTATATTATATATAGATATTTACATACCATGTGTATAAAAATGTAGTCTATGTCCATATGAATCTTTACTAGATTGTAGCGTAAAAATTTAAAATAACTGAACCAAGAACTTTTCGAGATTTTCGTTAGCAAAATGTCTCTGATAATATATCAGAGACATTTCAAAAGCATATATATATATATATATATATATATATATATATATATATATATATATATATATATATATATATACTCCGGGAAATTGAAATAAGAACACCGTGAATTCATTGTCCCAGGAAGGGGAAACTTTATTGACACATTCCTGGGGTCAGATACATCACATGATCACACTGACAGAACCACAGGCACATAGACACAGGCAACAGAGCATGCACAATGTCGGCACTAGTACAGTGTATATCCACCTTTCGCAGCAATGCAGGCTGCTATTCTCCCATGGAGACGATCGTAGAGATGCTGGATGTAGTCCTGTGGAACGGCTTGCCATGCCATTTCCACCTGGCGCCTCAGTTGGACCAGCGTTCGTGCTGGACGTGCAGACCGCGTGAGACGACGCTTCATCCAGTCCCAAACATGCTCAATGGGGGACAGATCCGGAGATCATGCTGGCCAGGGTAGTTGACTTACACCTTCTAGAGCACGTTGGGTGGCACGGGATACATGCGGACGTGCATTGTCCTGTTGGAACAGCAAGTTCCCTTGCCGGTCTAGGAATGGTAGAACGATGGGTTCGATGACGGTTTGGATGTACCGTGCACTATTCAGTGTCCCCTCGACGATCACCAGTGGTGTACGGCCAGTGTAGGAGATCGCTCCCCACACCATGATGCCGGGTGTTGGCCCTGTGTGCCTCGGTCGTATGCAGTCCTGATTGTGGCGCTCACCTGCACGGCGCCAAACACGCATACGACCATCATTGGCACCAAGGCAGAAGCGACTCTCATCGCTGAAGACGACACGTCTCCATTCGTCCCTCCATTCACGCCTGTCGCGACACCACTGGAGGCGGGCTGCACGATGTTGGGGCGTGAGCGGAAGACGGCCTAACGGTGTGCGTGACCGTCGCCCAGCTTCATGGAGACGGTTGCGAATGGTCCTCGCCGATACCCCAGGAGCAACAGTGTCCCTAATTTGCTGGGAAGTGGCGGTGCGGTCCCCTACGGCACTGCGTAGGATCCTACGGTCTTGGCGTGCATCCGTGCGTCGCTGCGGTCCGGTCCCAGGTCGACGGGCACGTGCACCTTCCGCCGACCACTGGCGACAACATCGATGTACTGTGGAGACCTCACGCCCCACGTGTTGAGCAATTCGGCGGTACGTCCACCCGGCCTCCCGCATGCCCACTATACGCCCTCGCTCAAAGTCCGTCAACTGCACATACGGTTCACGTCCACGCTGTCGCGGCATGCTACCAGTGTTAAAGACTGCGATGGAGCTCCGTATGCCACGGCAAACTGGCTGACACTGACGGCGGCGGTGCACAAATGCTGCGCAGCTAGCGCCATTCGACGGCCAACACCGCGGGTCCTGGTGTGTCCGCTGTGCCGTGCGTGTGATCATTGCTTGTACAGCCCTCTCGCAGTGTCCGGAGCAAGTATGGTGGGTCTGACACACCGGTGTCAATGTGTTCTTTTTTCCATTTCCAGGAGTATATATATATATATATATATATATATATATATATATATATATATATATATATATATGTGTGTGTGTGTGTGTGTGTGTGTGTGTGTGTGTGTGTGTGGATTAGAAGGGTATAGGAAAAGTGGAAAAGTGCGTCCAAATAACTTTTCTAGATTTGTGCCAACAACTTACCCGCTTTATATATATACATATGCAGTGTTATAGACATTCTAGTGCTGGATATGCAAACTATGTGCGACGCAGTCTTGTTGCATCATCTGTATTCAGTAGACGCCAGCATATCTGACAGCAGAATGGTAGTTGATACTGTGAAAACGAGAGAATACAGCCGAGGTAGTAAGGGAGGTTTGTAGAGAAGGCAACAAGGGAAGGATGCTTGGATTAAAGTCCATAGGACGGTGGGTCGCTAGACTTGGAGCAAAAACTTAGCTAAAGGAAGAGTGGTGAGGGAAACGAAATGTCCCGATATTCGCTTTAATCGATTTACGGACTCCACAGGAAATCTAAACCTGGTTGCTCAGAGGGGGACTAGAGCCATAGACCTACCAACTGCGAGTCCACTGTCTTGCTACTGTGCCACCTTGCTCGGAGCAGAGAAAGAGAGAGAACACATTGTAGGGTCGCCAGTTAACTGATAACTATGGAACATCGACTGTAGTTTGTGATCCGGGCGAATTGTTGACATAAAATTAATGCCGCCACATTATTCAGTTGCACAAAATACACGAAATATGTTCAACACAGTCTCGAAGCACACTAGACAGTTATAATCGATAGAATTAAACTACCAGCTGGTTCGTCATTTGGAACATGTCGTTCTGCTATTGCACAAGTTATCACCACTCCCCAGCACTCTAATGGCGTCTAAGACTCATTTACCGGAAGCACTGCTCAGGAGGTCGGTCACTGAGTGCTGGCATCCAGTCAGCCTCGGAAAGAGATGGCGAGGAGGTTAAACGTCGGCCCATATTTCATTCGCAGGGTATCTCAAGAACTACCCATTATACGCTGGTTACAAGAGCCATTCGGCTTGGTGTTTCACGAAATGACGAGCGTTTTGATAATGTGAATCCGTGGCGCAACGTGACATATTGCTTACAGCATGTAGAGGCGCTCTCGCCGACACTGTGGGAAACGGAAAACTGCGAACGTTTTGCATCGCGTAAAAACAGATAAAAGAAATAGCTATTTTTGAAGCTCACAATGTACAGGGCAATTCAAAATCAACATAGTGATTAAAAACGGCTATAGGTTATTAATGCTTAGCGATACATCGCTAAGAATTACTTATTTTGTAAGCATTCCATGTGGTTGGTCGGACGGATATCGTCAGACAAAGAACATTTAGTAACAAGCCACTTCAGGCTCCGCTTTATCTATATCTACAAAAATGGTTCAAATGGCTCTAAGCACTCTGGGACTTAATATCGGAGGTCATCAGTCCCCTAGACTTAGAACTACTTAAACCTAACTAACCTAAGGACATGACACACATCCATGCCCAAGGCAGGATTCGAACCTGCAACCGCAGCAGCAGCGTGGTTCCGAACTGCAGGACCTAGAACCGCTCGGTCACAGCGGTCGGCTATATCTACATCTTCTTCTAAATACTACTAGTGAATCTCTAAAACTACTCTATTTCTCTGAACCCGCTTCTCCAGAACTATTAGATGAATTTTCATGGTGTTTTCGCATGTAACTTGAGCATAACTTGGGGTACCGCATAGGCTTTATTTGATCAAAATTGGATCACAAAAAACAGGAAGACACCGTAATTTAAACTTTCAGGAGTCTGCTCAGTGCAGTAGTTCGGATGTTCACCATGCACTCAACCTCCAGATGTCAGACAGTAAGTTCGGTACCAAACGTTGTATACCTACAGAGTACCAGACAATCTCCTATACGGATTGTTCTATATGCTGTCGTCCAAGAGAACGTGCGTAAACGGTTATTAATAAGTAATACCTGACTTACAAAGCACAGGGAATGTTAACTGTGAGCGTCTGTAGTTGACAGTTCCCTTGGGGAAGTTGGTAAAGTTAGTAGAGCGTTGGTTTGTCATCCCTAGGAACCTGTTCACGCCAGTTTTTGTACTGCAGTACGTCTGAAACTGTTATATGGGACAACTCATTCCTGACATGTAAAAGGACTCTTTGGAGTTTATAGTAATCTTCTATAGGCAGTCCGCTCTTGCTTCGTTTATTTGAAAGTAGCAAACCTACAAAGTACATTCATCGTTTCACGGAATAAACATAAACAATCGCAGCGGAGGACTAAAGATCCACGTCTGGATCTGTTAATAATAATAATAACAAGCAACATAAAAATAATAATGCTTACAGTAAACAAAACAATAGCATATCGACCATCCTGGCGACCCTGTTTAAAGGTCTCCAACACATGTATTGTAATATGTTTGTACTTATCTTTCACAGGCATCAAATCTCCAGTGTCCCACCGACGTTTCCATTATTGCAACACACATCGTTCAGAACATCTAGCGCAAAATCTGTTTTTTGAACGCAGACATCGAGCGATGTGCAAATGTTTTGGTTGACTTCGGCTACTTTTTGAGGTGAAACCAATATTTGAGTATTTCGATTTTCTCGTTTCTTGGGCAAAGCCCTATTCTTTGCTCCTTTTGTGGTATTTATTCATTTCCATCACTCTAGAACTCTTCTTGCGACGATATAGAAGACGTTGACTCTTGTCGATAAACATTATGTCTAGTAGAAATGCTGCTCATCTTCGTTATTTCCGTTGCTGTTGGTACACAGCTCACAAACTGCTTTAGGCACCCACTGGAGAGAACACAGTCACACTGTAGAAAACATCTCAGATCAAATGGGATTGTTACACAGAGTAGATAAAGGTAGTGCTAACAGCCTGGCCGCAGTTAAGCGCTATCGGGCTGGGCTAGCTCTTAGATTCTGTGGCAAGTGGGGTGCACTCAGCCATTTTGAGGAAAACTGAGGAGCTACTTGATCGAGAAGTAGCGGCTCCGGTCTCGTAAACTGACATACGGCCAGGACAGCGATGTGCTGACCGCATGCCCCTTCCTATCGGCATCCTGTGATGTCTGTGGGCTGAAGATGACACGGCGGTCGATCGGTTCTGTAGGGCCTTCATGGCCTGTTCGGGCGGAGTTTAGTTTTTTAAATAAAGGAGGTAACCTGAACCTGTTAGAAGAGATTGAAATCTTTGGGAACCTGATTGTACATAGTGATAAAGTTGTTAATGAACAGGCTGATTTAAAAAATAAAAATTACTTAAGTTGCTTTTCTGACATATCCAAAAGTTTACTTATGACGGTCTAGGGTAAGACAATGACCTAAATACAATTTTATTTTTTATTTACATTCTCTCTCCTTCTCCCTTTCAACCTTTATACATTTACACAGTTTTGATGATATGTTTTTGCACAAATAGCTATTAATGTGTAATATATGCAGTACCTCATATTAATGATACGTGTTTTATTATTCTCATCCAATGTTTTCTATTGTCTATTGTGGATCGGTGGCAATACACGTTGACATATACTGTATTTAAGTTATTTAATATGGTTAAATTATAATTCCTTGTGTGCACTTATTTTCTCATACCCTAGACACTCCCCCCCCCCCCCCCCCCAAACTTTGTACTAATTTTACATTTACATGCTACATAAATTTTCACAAAGTGACCCAGCCCCATTTTCACATCATTGTTAACTGCTGACACAAGTTTCTAAATAGACATTCTTTTCTGTTATCAGGGAGCTAATACTAGAATGGTTGCACATGCCTGTTGCAAATCATTAATAATATATATGCTATTGATGATGCCATGGAATCAAGGGTTTTACATGTCTCACACCTTTAATGCCCCCCCTTCTTTTTACGCTTTTACATTTCCATGATGTAGAAACGCTTTTATCTAATTTTAATGTGTATCCTGCATTGTCGTTAGGGAGCTAATATTATAATGGGTCCACACATATTGTACAAATATTATAGGAGTACAGCTTCTCTATGACACCATCAGACGTGATTTAAGCTGTGGTGCCTCAGTTCGTTACACTATGTTTATCCTTGAACTTGTGATATGGACTTGACTTTGCAATTGTTCTGGTGTTGTTCGATTTTTATGCTATCTCTTTTGCTTCTTATAATTTTTCAACATTGCATGTCTCTGTGTACTTTTTTATTATGGAGCTGTTCTCACCAAAAACGTTGGTTTGTTTTGTGACATTGTAATACTACTGGATTTTCTAATCGTATCGTGTGATTATTATATTATGTAATACTATATGCAGTATGCAGTTCCTCATTTTGTTACACTATTTGCAACCTCACATTTTAATACCACTGGATTTTCTAATAGTGTGATGTGGTTATTATATTACATAATGCTGTATGCAGTATGCAGTTCCTCATTTGGTTACACTATTTGTATCCTCAAACCTCTGATATGGATTAGACATTTGACTTGTTTTGCTGTTGCCAGTGTAAATGATACATGGTACTTATAGTTGGATTGCCTAGTATAATCGTTCAGCGGCACATACCTATGTACGTACATGTTCATATGATGTAGGTCTTACCAAATGGTCAGTTTGTTTATATCATGTGACATATTAGTACTGTGTGACATTGCAATAGCATCGTGTGTCTGTTGTAGTACATATTATTGTACATGTCTTTGTATAATTTTAAATGTGATGGGTTTCATCAAATGGTTGGTTTCTTTATATCATGTGAGATTATATCATATAACATTTTAATAGTATCATAAAAGTGTACGGAAAAAAGTGAAAAAGAAAATGAAAAAGTAATACAAATGATAGTAAACGAGAAGAAAGAAAAATGTACTGAGGGGAAAAATATTTTTATACATTTGTATTATCTTTTATTGTAATTTGAGTGCATGTGTATGTCTCTGTGACTGTACTTCGGCTCTAATATTTGACCCTGATCTCTGCTTTTACTTTTAGCTTCTTTGATTAACACTTGTGTGTTGACCTGCTGAGTGTTGTTGTGCTTGAGCAATGGTGCTGTGCACTTACTGCTGTAGACGTTTTCATGTTTTCCATGTTTTCTGCTTGCTTAAGCCGGTATTATGATGTTAAACATCAGTTTCTGACGTTTTCAAGTCAGCAATGCCTTATATTTTTCTTGTTAAATGGCATGTATGACATGTAATGTTGTCACAATACATATTTTTCGTAAGTACACTTAATTTTTCTAACTAATAATCCTCATGTAAATATAATTTGTGTTGATATTCACAGTTTTCAGTTTAGTTCCATTTTTTGCCAGTACTGTGAAGATGGTGTGATCGAAACCGGTAGTGATTCAATATATTGTAATACAGCACAGTGTATACCATGCATTTCTCCCAAGTACACAACCGTCGCCACGCAACAGGTCGAGGAGAACGTCAGGAACGGTCGACGGATTCATATCGCAAGACGGCCCCGTCAGCTGCTGCGGTAACAGTAGCGTGCGGACTGGACAGCAATTTCAGACCCACCTGTCCATGTGTGCACAAACACGAGACTTTAACCACAACATGCACATTTGACGTACGTCGGTGCTACCATCTAGCTGTTCTGTACGACTGCCAGCGACTATGTAACAGTGATGTCTATAGTGGAAACCAAAAGCATCCTACGTCATACGTTTCCTGCCACGAAACCGCAGATCATTATAGCAGTTACGAGGGGCATTCCAAATGCAATGCCTAATGAAGAGATGAAAGAAGCACTTAAAGATTATGAACTTCGCCCCATCAGTTGTTGACTGTCACAAGACACCAGCCTCACAGAATCGAACTCCATTGAGAGCGTTAATTCTCCCTGACACGAAGATCACAGGAGAATCTTCGACGTGACGCGCCTCTGCGCGCTCATCGTCGATGTTGAAAAGTAACGAGAACGCAGAGGACCACCGCAGTGCTTCAGGAGCCAGGGGCTCTATAATGTAGCCCGGCACTGCACCATGCCACCGAGGTGTATGAAGTATAGCGGCGACACGACAGTCACGAAGGCCCTGCCACCAAATGCTGCAAATGCGGCGCCCAGCACCTAGCTGTCCAACGCTCACAAAAACGCACGGCACTGCCAGCGGGCGTCCCACCTCTCAGTCCGAAGACCGTGAGCCCCACAAACAGGTACATCAATCAGCGACTTCGCAGCCCAACCTCCAGCTCTCATGGAACGTCTTACAACTCGAATTCGACAGGGGTTCTAGCGTCAGACGCCGTAAGGGGCTACATCCCATCGCCAGCAGCGAGGACCTGCACCAGAAGAACAGTCACACACTTGCAACCTCAGGCTGTGCAACAGACTATTATGGATATTTCCGACAACGTGGAGCCAATACACTCTCTCAGGACTCTCCTCGAGGAAGTCTCGAGAATACTGACCAGCCTACCTACTCTCATCGTCTCAGCAGTCACTGCAGTGATAACAAGCACCACGTCAGCCGCCTGTGAACAAAAGCAGACTGAACATGGCCAGAGATAGTGGCATTTTAGACTTCGTTCTTACAAAGTGGAATCCGATGGCTTTTACCCCGACCTGTTCAAATTCCGGCAATTCCTATAAGACGAGAATATTGACATTTGTCTTGTGTCTGACATTCATCTTAGGCCAGGTTTACGAGCCAGTATTTGTTATTGAAATGATCGTCTTACCGCTAGGGGAGGCAAAGCAATTTATGTCTGGAACTCTCTGCAGCACTACCGTGTGCCGTGTCCGCCTCTCACCAACACAGAAGCCATGCCGGTGGGTGGAGACCCGACAAGGATCTCTAACATTCTTCGCCGCCTATAGGCCACCTCGTGGTCGTCTCACACATGAAGATGCTCAACACCTACTTCAATCTAGATGCAAATGCTTTATAGCCGGTGAACTAAACGCGAAACATCCGATATGTAACTCCAGGATGAACGCAGGCAGTGGCCGCGTCGCCCTACGAGTTATAGAAAGTTAGTGCTCAAGTGTGTGGAGCACTTGAATCTTCTGTCTATCAGATATTCTGGACACAGGCATCTTCAAAGCATCTCAGCAGAGGTTATCCATGTCCTCTCCTCAGACCTCCTGCCAGTGATGTTTTCAGCGACGCTCCACACCACAGCCAACACACGAAGAATCAGAACTGCCAGGACCAACTGGGGCCGATACCGACAGCACGTTCGCAAAAGAACGCCTGGTTGACATTAACACGAACGCCAATGGAGGCGTAACTCACTTAACCAACGCAGTCATGCAGGCAGTTCAGAAAGCCTCTCCACCGCAGAAACATGGGGGAGGGCGGAGACAGCAAACACACCCTCCAGAAATTTTACAAATCATCCGACAGAAAAACCAGTATCAAAAGAATGACATTTCACCAGATAGCGAGAACGGAAACTCGCATTAATCTTCTCCAGCACCAGATTATAGTGGCCCTAAAGGAACACCGCAACAGATGCTCGACGTGGGACGCCTTATGCACTTTTAACAAGAGAACGCCGCGACTACCACCACTGAGAACGCCGGCTTGCCGGGTGTACACACCTACAAACAAAGCGAATGCTGCAGTATCTGAAGTGAACTTCCGACCTCTGCGAGATCCAATCAACCACTCCACGTCCAGATGATTGAAGGACGACTTCAAGTTTTTTCTGCTGATAGCGAAGACGCAGTAGTCTAGTAAGAAATCACAGTACCCTAAGTACAGCAATGCCTGAAAGCGCTCCCCGCCAAGAAAGCTTTGTGGCGTGACGAAATCGATGCCAAGGTACTAAAAGAAATGCCCCCAGAAACCCTTGTCTGTTTCACCTGCGCATTCTCCAACATACTTCGATAAAGAGGCTACCCTGCCGCGTGTACGCGACCGATCGTTGTCACGATTCCCAAACCCAGAAAAATTAGGGCAGATCCAAAGAGCTACTGACCAATAAGCTTCCTGCCAACAGTGAGGATGGTCTTCGAACGCATTCTCCTTCACCGAATGGATCACCACCTTAACCCCGCCGATATCCTACCTGTACAGCAATTTGGCTTCAGACGTAGACATTTTACATCGCAGCAGTTACTCTGGGTTGTAGAAGAAGCCATACAAGCCTTCAACAACGAGGAATATTGTGGCATAATATTTTTGGGTTCATTTGACAGTAGCTGGCATTGTGGTCTCTTCTACAAGATTTATACACAATCAAAAACTGGATCGCTGGTGAAGTTACTCGCTGATTACCTCGAAGGCATAAACGTCGTCGTCAGGACTCCTCACGACGAATCAACGCCCCTAGAAGTACGTGAAGGAGTACCACAGGGTTCGGTAATAGGCCAGATCTTGTATAGTGTCTTTACTGCCGACCTCCATACGTCGCTTTTCAACTTGTCCGATTCCATAGTCACGAACTGTGAAACATCTTAGTGTGACTTTGTACCGTGAAATCCTATGGAAGCACAACATCGATGAAGTCCTCAAGAAGACGACCAACATTCTGGGCGTGCCTTATACGCTCATCAATGAGCGTTCAGCTATATCCACTGCATGTGGCCTTTAGATTCATAAGTCTTATACCGAGCTGATAATGGACTACGCCTGCCCTCTCTGGAGAACAGCTGCGAAGACTCATCTCATCAAATTTCAACTCCTTTAAAACAAAGCTCGTAGACGGATATGATATGTCCCGATGTTCTTATCAGCGACGTACCTATTCGGTGCAGCATGAAGAGACACTCATGCTTGATGGATTCGGTCAGCATTCAGTGAAGTTTTACGGCAAGCCGAGAACTTTCCAAAACACTATGATCCGTCGCCTCGCACGACGCATCGACGTTGCCGACCGCTACAAGCGCCCTGTGTCCCTGCTCTACAGGCTGTAGGACCACAAGAAGATGACTTCCCGGTCAAATCTAATTCCTGGCACCATGCAGACACATTCAAACACGAGAATCAATAACCAAACAGTTTCACACTGAATCCCGGCCGATACCCACCCGGTAATCACAGCGCTATCAATACAGGGCAATTTCTCTAGAGACGATGCTTGTTTGATACCTTGTAGCAGTCCATTCTTTTAATTGTTATTGTTATTATTAATATTATTATTAGTATTAATTATTATACACGCATGATTGATTGTTGCTTCATTATTCTGTTTCGACTTTTTATGTTTATTCCGTGCTACTTTCAAATAAACTATGCGAAAGCGGATTGCCAATAGATGATTGCTATAAATTTCCAACAGTCCTTTTACATGTCAGGAATATGTTGTGCGTGTAACAGTTTCACACGTACTACAATACAAAGATTGGCATGACGAGGGATAGGACCCAGAACCTTGGTACAACAAACTAACGCTCGACCAACTTCCCAACGAAAGGTCTACACGACAGGCATTCACAGCTAAGCTTTTCCTGTGCTCCGTAGGTCAGGAATTACTTATTATTTATCATTACGCACCTCCTCCTAGTGTTTTTTTGCCGGACCTACTCAGAGGTCGATTCCTGGTGCATGTCTGTGACTGGCCGGTGTGTTTCATTATTGTATTCGCTGTTTTATTGTATGCTTCAAATCTTTTTTATATAATTGCCATTCTTGGCGTTACAACAGGTTTAAAATATTGTGCTACACAGTTTACCATTATTTTGTCTCACCTGTTTGTTGATCAGATGTTTGTCCTTTTAAATTAACCTTTGCTGTTGTATTTGCTGTTTTACTGTATGTTTTTTTAATTTTTTATATAATTGCCATTCTTGGCGTTACAGCAGGTTTAAATGGTTGTGCTACCAAGTTTGCCATCATTTTGTCTCACACGTTTGGTTATCATTTGTGTGTCTTTTTAAATTAACCTTGCTACTGCATTGCTGTTTTACAGCGTGTTTGTTAATTTTTTTATAATTGCCGTTCTTGGCGTTAAACGCCTTCAGCCGTGACTGTGGTTACTTTCCTTAAAATTCTAATTGGGATCACACTGGCTTGTTTTTAAAACATTTGTTGTGTCTGTATTTTATGCTCATTTGGTAAATTGTAACCGATTGAAAACACTATTAATTACACAGTTCCCAGAATGTGATTTTCACTCTGCAGCGGAGTGTGCGCTGATATGAAACTTCCTGGCAGATTAAAACTGTGTGCCCGACCGAGACTCGAACTCGGGACCTTTGCCTTTCGTGGGCAAGTGCTCTACCATCTGAGCTACCGAAGCACGACTCACGCCCGGTACTCACAGCTTTACTTCTGCCAGTACCTCGTCTCCTACCCTCCAAACTTTACTGAAGCTCTCCTGCGATCCATGCAGGACTAGCACTCCTGAAAGAAAGGCTATTGCGGAGACATGGCTTAGCCACAGCCTGGGGGATGTTTCCAGAATGAGATTTTCACTCTGCAGCGGAGTGTGCGCTGATATGAAACTTCCTGGCAGATTAAAACTGTGTGCCCGACCGAGACTCGAACTCGGGACCTTTACCTTTCGCGGGCAAGTGCTCTACCATCTGAGCTACCGAAGCACGACTCACGGCCGGTACTCACAGCTTTACTTCTGCCAGTACCTCGTCTCCTACCTTCCAAACTTTACTGAAGCTCTCCTGCGAACCTTGCAGGACTAGCACTCCTGAAAGAAAGGATATTGCGGAGACATGGCTTAGCCACAGCCTGGGGGATGTTTCCAGAATGAGATTTTCACTCTGCAGCGGAGTGTGCGCTGATATGAAACTTCCTGGCAGATTAAAACTGTGTGCCCGACCGAGACTCGAACTCGGGACCTTTGCCTTTCGCGGGCAAGTGCTCTACCATCTGAGCTACCGAAGCACGACTCACGGCCGGTACTCACAGCTTTACTTCTGCCAGTACCTCGTCTCCTACCTTCCAAACTTTACTGAAGCTCTCCTGCGAACCTTGCAGGACTAGCACTCCTGAAAGAAAGGATATTGCGGAGACATGGCTTAGCCACAGCCTGGGGGATGTTTCCAGAATGAGATTTTCACTCTGCAGCGGAGTGTGCGCTGATATGAAACTTCCTGGCAGATTAAAACTGTGTGCCCGACCGAGACTCGAACTCGGGACCTTTACCTTTCGCGGGCAAGTGCTCTACCATCTGAGCTACCGAAGCACGACTCACGCCCGGTACTCACAGCTTTACTTCTGCCAGTACCTCGTCTCCTACCTTCCAAACTTTACTGAAGCTCTCTTGCGAAACTTGCAGGACTAGCACTCCTGAAAGAAAGGATATTGCGGAGACATGGCTTAGCCACAGCCTGGGGGATGTTTCCAGAATGAGATTTTCACTCTGCAGCGGAGTGTGCGCTGATATGAAACTTCCTCGCAGATTAAAACTGTGTGCCCGACCGAGACTCGAACTCGGGACCTTTACCTTTCGCGGGCAAGTGCTCTACCATCTGAGCTACCGAAGCACGACTCACGGCCGTACTCACAGCTTTACTTCTGCCAGTACCTCGTCTCCTACCTTCCAAACTTTACTGAAGCTCTCCTGCGAACCTTGCAGAACTAGCACTCCTGAAAGAAAGGATATTGCGGAGACATGGCTTAGCCACAGCCTGGGGGATGTTTCCAGAATGAGATTTTCACTCTGCAGCGGAGTGTGCGCTGATATGAAACTTCCTGGCAGATTAAAACTGTGTGCCCGACCGAGACTCGAACTCGGGACCTTTGCCTTTCGCGGGCAAGTGCTCTACCATCTGAGCTACCGAAGCACGACTCACGGCCGGTACTCACAGCTTTACTTCTGCCAGTACCTCGTCTCCTACCTTCCAAACTTTACTGAAGCTCTCCTGCGAACCTTGCAGGACTAGCACTCCTGAAAGAAAGGATATTGCGGAGACATGGCTTAGCCACAGCCTGGGGGATGTTTCCAGAATGAGATTTTCACTCTGCAGCGGAGTGTGCGCTGATATGAAACTTCCTGGCAGATTAAAACTGTGTGCCCGACCGAGACTCGAACTCGGGACCTTTACCTTTCGCGGGCAAGTGCTCTACCATCTGAGCTACCGAAGCACGACTCACGCCCGGTACTCACAGCTTTACCTCTGCCAGTAAAGTTTGGAAGGTAGGAGACGTGATACTGGCAGAAGTAAAGCTGTGAGTACCGGGCGTGAGTCGTGCTTCGGTAGCTCAGATGGTAGAGCACTTGCCCGCGAAAGGCAAAGGTCCCGAGTTCGAGTCTCGGTCGGGCACACAGTTTTAATCTGCCAGGAAGTTTCAATTACACAATTGTTTATTCCTTCATTAATAACGTGTGATATCTTTATTTATTGCTGGGTCTGGAATTACCGTTTTAAAATAAATGTGTATAATTGCAAAAGGAAACCAACAGTTACTGATTAAAGCCCCATGCGTAATGTAGGCGAATCCTGCATTCCTTGACTACCAGGTTTCACACGGTGCTTTAGTAACTTGTTACATTGCCTGCTTTCCTTACAGATGTATTGCTATGCTGTAAACAGTTAGAGCCATTTGTAATCACTGTATTTATTTTGAACCGTACAAGTATTGTAATATTGGAATCCAGTTTTTAAACGCTTCAAACTATAAAAGCCATGAGATTGCTGGTGGTTCCATAGGTCCGCTAAAACGTAAAAAAATGTTTGTATACTCCGGCAGCACTGAAACGCATGGAATAATTTACTTAAAACTTAGCACTAACGGCAGGCACAGAGGAGTAAGATGGCGCTTAAGTAGTATGGACCTCGAGTGATGTCCTCTCTCAGAGAAACAACATCACACAAATTGTATTCCGGGAATAACTGAAACCACCAGGATGAGAACTACGCAGGATCAATTCAGAGAACGGATTGACTCCCAGTGCGGGTAATCACCGTTGGCATCATCGACCTTAGTTTCCAATGGTATTCACCTGCCTGCAGACTGGTGGAAGTGCTGGAGGCAGCTAGCCTCCTCTCGTATCGTCTCAGAACGGATGTTGGTTTACAGAATCGTTGCAAGTTCTGGTCGAAGCCCTATTGTCTGGACCCGAGTGGCTCTCTGTAGATTCCCTGGAGAGATTGACTGTATGTCCCTCAGCCTGTTCCAAGGACTGGAGATAGGCTTGCGATAGATCAGGTCGCACTATACGTCGGAAACAGCGATTTGGGTGTCAGCGGAGGATTGGAATCTAAGTTCTTTTTTGTATTATTTCAGTGAAATTCCGTGATCCATAGACGGAAAACGGGCAAGGACTTGGTGTACTTGCCGAGAATGTAACTGTAACTGGTGATGTAACCCTGTACTATAATTATTAATAAAGTCTGATCTGTAGCGTCAGCCGCCAATCGCTAGACGTACATCTGGTGAACGTGGGCTAAAGGAGGCAACAATTTGAAACAAATCGAAAACATAGTGACAGCCAGAGCGAGTGCACCAGCAGCAGCGAGTACTGTTTGTATAAAGCGTTTATTTTGCATTTTGTTTACGACCTTCCACTAAGGAAGGGATTCTATTTGTGTCTATCTGCTCTGCATAGTAACTAACAGTTCTTGATAAAACTTTACGTAGTTTTCGTGTTAGATTTCTTAGTATTTTCTTGATCGTTTAGAACAGAAAGCGCCCTAAAACCGTCTTTTGTTTGTTTCGCGGCCGTTAGCCACTAGTCACTTGAATCAGCAGTTGTCTTGTGACAGCCAGAGCGAGTGCACCAGCAGCAGCGAGTACTGTTTGTATAAAGCGTTTATTTTGCATTTTGTTTACGACCTTCCACTAAGGAAGGGATTCTATTTGTGTCTATCTGCTCTGCATAGAAACTAACAGTTCTTGATCGTTAGGAGAGAAATTTATTTTGTACTTATTTGCTGCGCTTAGCTTTTAAATAGTTTTTCTGGGAAAACCTAGCGTAGTTTTCGTGTCTCGTATTTCAGTGAGTGTTTCTTGATTATCAGAGTAGCTCATCAGAAGATTATCTTGGGAATTTGTCACCGTATAGAGTAGGGTAAACATAGTCATGTGTAGGGACTGTGGTTGTTGTGGGCGGACGCAAGGAGAATTGGCCACTCTTCGGGGGCAGGTGGAGGCTTTGTCTGTTAGGCTCATCGAGCTCGAGGCGCAGGCGTCGGCTCGTAGTGGCGTTGGGGCAACTGTGGTGAGACCTATGCCTACTTCGGTGGCCTTGGAATCACATGGAACCCCTGATGTCGCTGCGTCTTCCGGCAGTGAGCATCTTACCGGTCAGCCATCACTCCAGGGTGAATGGCGGACAGTGGTGGGCTCGCGCGTGCCTGGCCGAAAGGCGAAGTTGGGATCTGGCCGCGTGGCAGCTGCCTTACCCCTTTCCAACAGGTACGGGGTGCTTCCTAGTGGTGATGACATCGTTTCCGAGCCACCACAGGATGCCTCGCCTGTTGGGCCAGTGGCCGATTCTCCGGCAAGGTCCCGACAGTCACAGAGGGCGGGCCTATTAGTTATAGGGAGCTCCAACGTTAGGCGGGTTATGGAGCCCCTCAGGAAAATAGCGGGTAGGTCGGGGAAGAATGCCAGTGTGCACTCGGTGTGCTTACCGGGGGGTCTCGTCCGTAATGTGGAGGAGGCCCTTCCGGCAGCTATTGAACGCACTGGGTGTGACCGGCTGCAGATAGTAGCACATGTCGGAACGAATGACGCCTGCCGCTTGGGTTCTGAGGCCATCCTTGGTTCCTTCCGGCGGCTGGCTGATTTGGTGAAGACAACCAGCATCGCACGCGGAGTGCAAGCTGAGCTTAATATCTGCAGCATAGTGCCCAGAGTCGATCGCGGTCCTCTGGTTTGGAGCCGTGTGGAGGGTCTAAACCAGAGGCTCAGACGACTTTGCGACTATAATGGTTGCAAATTCATCGACCTCCGTTATTGGGTGGAGAACTGTAGGGCCCCCCTAGACAGGTCAGGCGTGCACTACACACCAGAAGCAGCTACTAGGGTAGCAGAGTACGTGTGGCGTGCACACGGGGGTTTTTTAGGTTAGAGGGACCCCCCCTTGGGCGAAACGATAAAATACCTGACGGCTTACCAGAGAGAACATCAGCATCGTTGATAAAGAACGTCCGTCCTCAGAGACCAAAAACAGGAAAAGTTAACGTAATATTGGTAAACTGCAGGAGTATCCAGGGCAAGGTTCCTGAATTAGTATCGCTTATTGAAGGAAATAGTGCGCATATAGTATTAGGAACGGAAAGTTGGTTAAAACCGGAAGTGAACAGTAACGAAATCCTAGACACAGAATGGAATATATACCGCAAGGATAGGATAAACGCCAATGGTGGAGGAGTATTTATAGCAGTAAAGAATTCAATAATATCCAGTGAAGTTATTAGCGAATGCGAATGTGAAATAATCTGGGTTAAGTTAAGTATCAAAGGTGGGTCAGATATGATAGTCGGATGCTTCTATAGACCACCTGCATCAGCAACCGTAGTAGTTGAGCGCCTCAGAGAGAACCTGCAGAACGTCGTGAAGAAGTTTCGTGATCATACTATTGTAATAGTGGGAGACTTCAATCTACCAGGTATAGAATGGGATAGTCACACAATCAGAACTGGAGCCAGGGACAGAGACTCTTGTGACATTATCCTGACTGCCTTGTCCGAGAATTACTTCGAGCAGATAGTTAGAGAACCAACTCGTGAAGCTAACGTTTTAGACCTCATAGCAACAAATAGACCGGAACTTTTCGACTCCGTGAATGTAGAAGAGGGTATCAGTGATCATAAGTCAGTGGTTGCATCAATGACTACAAGTGTAATAAGAAATGCCAAGAAAGGAAGGAAAATATATTTGCTTAACAAGAGTGATAGGGCACAAATCGCAGAATATCTGAGTGACCACCATCAAACGTTCATTTCTGAGGAAGAGGATGTGGAACAAAAATGGAAAAAATTCAGAAACATCGTCCAGTACGCCTTAGGTAAGTTCGTACCGACTAAGGTCCAAAGCGAGGGGAAAGATCCACCGTGGTATAACAATCATGTACGAAAGGTACTACGGAAACAAAGAAAGCTTCATCATAGGTTTAAGAGTAGTCGAATCATAGCTGATAAGGAAAAGCTGAACGAAGCGAAAAAGAGCGTAAAGAGAGCAATGAGAGAAGCATTCAACGAATTCGAACATAAAACATTGGCAAACAATCTAAACAAGAACCCTAAAAAGTTTTGGTCATATGTAAAATCGGTAAGCGGATCTAAATCCCCTATTCAGTCACTCGTTGACCACGATGGCACCGAAACAGAGGACGACCGAAGAAAGGCAGAAATACTGAATTCAGTGTTCCGAAACTGTTTCACTGCGGAAAATCGTAACACGGTCCCTGACTTCAGCCGTCGCACGGACGCCAAAATGGAAAATATTGAAATAAACGATATCGGAATTGAAAAACAACTGCTATCACTTAGTAGCGGAAAAGCATCCGGACCAGACGAGATACCCGTAAGATTCTACAGTGATTATGCTAAAGAACTTGCCCCCTTTCTATCAGCAATTTATCGTAGATCTCTGGAAGAACGTAAAGTACCTAGCGACTGGAAGAAAGCGCAGGTCGTTCCCATTTTCAAGAAGGGTCATAAATCAGATGCGAATAATTATAGGCCTATTTCGCTTACGTCAATCTGTTGTAGAATAATGGAACATGTTTTATGTTCTCGTATTATGACGTTCTTAGATAATACAAATCTCCTTCATCATAACCAACATGGATTCCGCAAACAGAGATCATGTGAAACTCAGCTCGCCCTATTTGTCCAAGAAATTCACAGTGCCGTAGACACTGGCGAGCAGATTGATGCCGTATTCCTGGACTTCAGGAAGGCATTTGATACGGTTCCGCACTTACGTTTAGTGAAAAAAATACGAGCTTACGGAATATCGGACCAGGTTTGTGATTGGATTCAGGATTTCCTAGAAGAAAGAACACAACATGTCATTCTTAACGGTTCAAAATCTGCAGATGTAGAGGTAATTTCGGGAGTACCGCAAGGAAGCGTGATAGGACCTTTATTGTTTACAATATACATAAATGACTTAGTTGACAACATCGGTAGCTCCGTGAGGCTATTTGCAGATGACACGGTTGTCTACAAGAAAGTAGCAACATCAGAAGACTCGTACGTACTCCAGGAAGACCTGCAGAGGATTAATGAATGGTGCGACAGCTGGCAGCTTTCCCTAAACGTAGATAAATGTAATATAATGCGCATACATAGGGGCAGAAATCCATTCCAGTACGATTATGCCATAGGTGGTAAATCATTGGAAGCGGTAACGACCGTAAAATACTTAGGAGTTACTATCCGGAGCGATCTGAAGTGGAATGATCACATAAAACAAATAGTGGGAAAAGCAGGCGCCAGGTTGAGATTCATAGGAAGAATTCTAAGAAAATGTGACTCATCGACGAAAGAAGTAGCTTACAAAACGCTTGTTCGTCCGATTCTTGAGTATTGCTCATCAGTATGGGACCCTTACCAGGTTGGATTAATAGAAGAGATAGACATGATCCAGCGAAAAGCAGCGCGATTCGTCATGGGGACATTTAGTCAGCGCGAGAGCGTTACGGAGATGCTGAACAAGCTCCAGTGGCGGACACTTCAAGAAAGGCGTTACGCAATACGGAGAGGTTTATTATCGAAATTACGAGAGAGCACATTCCGGGAGGAGATGGGCAACATATTACTACCGCCCACATATATCTCGCGTAATGATCACAACGAAAAGATCCGAGAAATTAGAGCAAATACGGAGACTTACAAGCAGTCGTTCTTCCCACGCACAATTCGTGAATGGAACAAGGAAGGGGGGATCAGATAGTGGTACAATAAGTACCCTCCGCCACACACCGTAAGGTGGCTCGCGGAGTATAGATGTAGATGTAGATGTAGATAGTGCCGCGTTGGCCGCTGAGCGCCTGGGAGGCTGCATGATGCAACCCGCTTGGGCCGGTTCGCCAGCGGGTACGCGTGCTCCGATTTGCGGGTAGTTTTAATTTTCTGCTTTAACATTTAGAAATCTGCGGCTGAGGCTCATAAAATGCTGGATAAGACCTACGGTGAGCCACCTACTATTGAAAGAACGTGCATAATGGTTTCAGTGCTTCAAGAACGGTGAATTTCACGTCGAAAACCGGCATGGCGGTGGAAGAGAAAAGGTTTACAAAGCTACTAAAACCGACGGAAACAATCACAGGAGATCGTTATCGAAAGCAATTGATGCGTTTGAGCCGAGCACTGGAAGACAAACGGCCATAATATAGAGATAGATATAGAAAGGCGATTTTGCAGCATGATAATGCCTGACCCCATGTAGCAAAACATACCTCTAAATGGTAAGTATTGTTGAAATGGTAAGTCTTATCCGACTGGCCGTGTTCTCCAGACACTGCTGTCTCTGAGTACCACCTTTATCTGTTCAGTAGCACACGGCCTAGCTGACCAGCACTTCCAGTTATATGAACAATTGCAATATTGGATAGACTCAAGGATCTCCTCAAAAGAATGGCCAGTTCTTCCGCCGCTGGATTCGTTTGCTGCCTGAAAGATGGGAGAAAGTAGTGGCCAGCGATGGCCTCTATTTTGAATTGTAAATTTCTTGTAGTTTTCAGGTTCGAATCCTGCTTCGGGCATGGATGTGTGTGATTTCCTTAGGTTAGTTAGGTTTAAATAGTTCTAAGTTCTAGGGGACTGATGACCACAGCTGTTAAGTCCCATAGTGCTCAGAGCCATTTGAACCATTTTGTAGTTTTCACAATGAAGCCTCGAACGGGAGTTGTAGAACTAATACTAATGTGGTTCACATAGAATATGTGGACAGTGACAATGTAAAAATATTTGTTGTTTTGACTATGTACACTTTCCCGGCGTATTAACTGATGATATTCTTCTCTGGTCTGAAGCCAGATTAAACAATCATCAGAACACAGTATTTCCGCGGTCCACCTCACCGCCATCTTCAGGTGGGAACGTTGTATGCATCTTCTCATGGTTCTGTCGTAGGTTGAGGAAGCCCCACGTTTATAAAATCCCTTGCCATTGTGAGAAATCTTACATTGGCCAAGTAGTTCGCGCTGTTCAACACAGATGTTCTGAGCGCCATCGCCACAAAGGTTCGATGCAGATTGAGAAATGTGCGGTGGCGGAGCGTTGTCTTACCGTGGAACACAGACTGTTGTACGAGAAGACAAAAATAGTTACCCCTGTGCCTCTCAATCGGGAGAGTGTTTTAAGGGAGGCTATCGAAACTAGATTGGCCGGCAACGTAACATTATTAAAAGAGACAGGGGTTACCCCTTAAGCAATGTTTGGAACCCTGTTTTAGCTGACCTTTCTCGACTGGCACAATATATTGATAATAGTACTTGATAGAGATTTACCGTTTTTATCTGCTTTCACCAGTGGGGCGCTGTATATTCAGTTCCACTAGGGGCAGCAGCAACTATTTGTCGTACAAGCGCTGTTGGCCATCCGCGGCGTATAAAATGGCCGCCGTTCTCAGTATCAATCTATCTCACCGTAGAAATGCCCCAAGGCTCTGTCCTCTCTCCTCATCTCTACGCTGCTGGTATGCCAAAACCACCCCTATCAGTCAGCCTCCTTCAGTATGCTGATGGCACCGCTTTCCTTTCCGTCTACCCCATACTCCATAAATTCCAACGGTCCCTTCAAATCCACCTCAGTTTACCTGCTTGTGTAAACAATGGCTCCATAAGATTAAAACTCAGGCAGGTTAAAACTCAGGCAGGACGCATCACACACATCTTCCGCCTCCATGACTTCCACCTCACCATTTACACCGTCCTATCCAGTTAAGTAACACACTAAAATACTTAGGACTAACCCTCGACCGGCAACTAACGTGGAAGCTTCACCTAACAACCATCCAACAGCCCACAATAGACTCAAATTACTAAAACTACTAACAGTCTGAACCTGGGGAATACACTCGTTCACTATTCTCCACACCTACAATACTCTGATCCAATCCACCCCTGTTATGCAAATGTTGCCTGGATCTCCGCCCCATTAAAGTTCTATAAGTCCCTCCAAATCTTCGAACATCATGTACTCCGTCTCGCTTTCTGCATTCGTTTACCTTCCCTCACCTGGGTCCTCAAGCACCTCATCAAATTCCCACCCCTCTTCTCCACATCATACTCCTCCGCATCTCCTATACTATCCGCAAACTAGATTACAATCACCCCATTGTTTCTCTTCTGATCACTAAACCTGGTATGCAGCTACGCCTTCACAAATACATCCCTCCGTCTCTACACCTAAACACACCATGTCCTATCTCAATGCAACTACAACCAGCTCTCTTTCCCAGAGAATGAGATCGGCCCCGATATTTATCCATCCTACCAACTTTAACTCTTCCCCACCTATCTCACTCCACATCAGCTCTTCTCTCTCCTTTTCCCTCTCTATTCATCCCCTTCCCTTACCTCTTGTAACCACTGCTCTACCCACACAATACACTGCTCCTCACTCTCTGGCTTTCTCATTATCCACCCCAACCCCTATCTACCATCTCCATATTTTTCCTACCTAATAGACTCCTGTTTTTCTACCCATTCGCGGAGAAGATTACATCAATGAAATTTGCCGATAAAGCGTGCATTCCCATTTAGTTTTCACCAGGAGCGATTACTAGCGGCTCTCTTTAGAGTCCACCTCTATACATCAGTAAGCGTGCCTGCCTGCTACACGGTTCGATTCCTAGTCCACTCAGGGAATTTTCTTTGGTGGGAGTACTGGTACGGGGTGCACTCAGCCTCGTGAAGCCATTTATGGATCTATTTGAGTGACAAGTAACGGCTCCAAGTTGAAGTAACCGGGCAATGGGCTATGCATATGGTCGATAACTGCATATAACGAGCCCGTTGGCGGAGGACGACATGGCGGTCAGTCAACCTCGAGTGGTGCATCAGCGTCAGAACGCGGTGCTTTATTTTGTTTGCACTTTACAAGTGAATAAATGCACGAAAATGTCTATAACAAAGAAAAAGCACCTAATAGTATCTTATCACAAATTTAGTAACAATTTCTGGCCGCCATTAAATGGTTGAAATATTTAAAACTAAATAAAAATCCATCTGAAATGGAACGGAAATGTGAAATCAACAGTCCAGAAGATGATGGAAAGACTTAGATTCCTTGAAAGGATAAAGGGAAAGTGCAGTCCATCTGTAAAGGAATCGTATCCAAGACGTTAGTGCGTCGAGTTCTAGAATCGACAATTAGGCACAGCACATACCGAAAGAATTCAGAAAAGCGTTTCCAAGATTGTAGCAAGTCAGTACAGCCCATATTCCAAGTTAAGATGGATACCCAGAGAACTTAAATGGCAGTCGTCGGTAAAAAGATCCAACAGATTTAGTTTAGGGAAACGGTACTCGAGGAAGGCTGTTCGGTCAGCACGCGAATGGAAGACAGGAAATCGCTAATATTAGTGACAAATAGTTTCTACGACACATTTTGCAACGGCTTGTGGAATATATGTGCAGATTATACGTTTGCGGATACACAGTGAGATAATGCAAGAGTGTGCTAGGTGCAGACGATGAAATCGGACTGCATCACAACTGGTTTTTTGTCGTTTTCTGCATTCTCAGCTTTTTTTGGTTACATTTTTTCCTGAATTAAAGTTATTTTTTGAGATTTACCTGATTTACGGAAACCACCATCAGTATAACTAAATATTTTATCCTCTCAGACACTCTGGCTGCAATTACTCGTATGCATATTAACTTTTACTATGTCTTAGTTGCAACAGAAGTCGAACGAACTTTCACTCTGCAGCGGAATTTGCGCTGACATGACACTACCTGGCAGATCGTAAATGTGAGCCGGGCCGAGAGTCGAACAAGGAACCTTTGCCTTTCGCGGGCAAGTTTTTCCAATTCGGAGTGATGAACCCGTCATTCTTCGGCCGTAACGATGTTCGACCAAAAACTGTCACGATCATCCTCGTAAGGTGCAAGGAACACTTCACAGATGCTCCTTCGGTGCTCTGTGTGGTCTTCTTTCACTGTCGGGTCTCCGTAGATATTCTGCAAGCACCTATGAATATCTGAGATGCTCTGGTTTTCCGCCAAAAGAAACTCAATGATAGCTCTCTGCTCGGGACGCACCTCCGATACAGACGTCATTTTGAAGGCTACGTATAGCGCCGCCCACGTATCGGAACTTCATATAACCATAGCGGTTGAAGCGGGAATATACCACGGTGTCTCACTAGAAATTCCGCATTTTTCAACCGAAACTGGCAGAGAGAAAAGAAGTGTTGCTTTACTTACTAAACGCCTCTCGTACATATGGTTATTAATAGATGTACTTTTTGACACTTTAGCAGCTTTAAATAGCCATTACCATAGTATGGCGAGCTTTTCGGTAAGGAGCGATCTGTAATGTAGTGAAATGAGACGTACTGCCTGAAGTATCGCTTGCCGACAGTACTCCCTTTCATTCCATGCATTTTATATTGAATTTTCTACTGTTCTTGTGAAGTAAGACGTTCATGCACACAGTTGTTATCTGTATCTTCCTGTGCCTACATGAAGCGGGGAATCTCACAAGAAAATAATGGTCTCTCAGTTTTTATCTGGCATGTGTCCAAGTGCTCGAGAGTTACAGAGTGCCAAAAGATCCGCAGTTCTTGGAAGCTTGCCAAAGTTGTCTAGCGAGCCCACGATATGTGTGTACTACGTTGTGTTTGCGAGAAGGAACTATTTCTCAGTTACGAATATACTGCCAACTCCGATATCTAAGCCGGATGTGCTGCCTCAAAAATACCTTTTATGAGTCACGGTCATTGGTTGTTGTAGTGGTTCGGATCCAATGCTTCTCTTGCTTAATCCGTAGAACCCGGGATAGAACAAATAAGACAGTCATGATAAGTAAATCAATGACGTAACGGTAGAAAAAAGAAAATAACGCAGTGAAAGGTTCGCTATTGAGCAAGTGAATCACAGTTTTGTGAGGGAGTTATCGTGTAAGGGAGTTACGGTGTGAGAGAGTAAGCATTCCTGACGCATATGCAGGTAGAGTAATGTGGCCCTGCCACGTGACTATATTACCGTGAGACCTCGTGCGGATGATTACGTGTCACTCGAGCGCCTTATGTGCAGATCATAGACACTGGGCCTTCTACGTACCACTGTGTCCATCGTGTACCATAAGAACCTGGATTCGGGGAAAACCGTCATTAGCACAGTTAATTGCTGCAGGGAGCAATATGTTGAAGGCAGGAGTTAACTTCAACTTCTGTGGCTTATAAAAACGGACAAACAGGCCTGACTACAAAACAACATATTAATCACCAATTGAATGATGGACAGCATCTACCGATATAAACCCAAAATGCTTCCTCGCTATGGGATTAGCATGGGTGAAGAAACATACCATTTGGATCCTCGGTTAAGAATTCGTTAGACATTACTTGTGTTGATACAACACAGTTACCAACAGAGCACCGTCCGCAGCAGTTGTGAAGATATTCTGTTGCGGAACGTACACTCCTGGAAATTGAAATAAGAACACCGTGAATTCATTGTCCCAGGAAGGGGAAACTTTATTGACACATTCCTGGGGTCAGATACATCACATGATCACACTGACAGAACCACAGGCACATAGACACAGGCAACAGAGCATGCACAATGTCGGCACTAGTACAGTGTATATCCACATTTCGTAGCAATGCAGGCTGCTATTCTCCCATGGAGACGATCGTAGAGATGCTGGATGTAGTCCTGTGGAACGGCTTGCCATGCCATTTCCACCTGGCGCCTCAGTTGGACCAGCGTTCGTGCTGGACGTGCAGACCGCGTGAGACGACGCTTCATCCAGTCCCAAACATGCTCAATGGGGGACAGATCCGGAGAGCTTGCTGGCCAGGGTAGTTGACTTACACCTTCTAGAGCACGTTGGGTGGCACGGGATACATGCGGACGTGCATTGTCCTGTTGGAACAGCAAGTT
The DNA here is from genome assembly GCF_023898315.1 of Schistocerca nitens. Classification (NCBI taxonomy): domain Eukaryota; kingdom Metazoa; phylum Arthropoda; class Insecta; order Orthoptera; family Acrididae; genus Schistocerca; species Schistocerca nitens. Next base: position 514,892,413 of record NC_064614.1, read on the forward strand.
CCCTTGCCGGTCTAGGAATGGTAGAACGATGGGTTCGATGACGGTTTGGATGTACCGTGCACTATTCAGTGTCCCCTCGACGATCACCAGTGGTGTACGGCCAGTGTAGGAGATCGCTCCCCACACCATGATGCCGGGTGTTGGCCCTGTGTGCCTCGGTCGTATGCAGTCCTGATTGTGGCGCTCACCTGCACGGCGCCAAACACGCATACGACCATCATTGGCACCAAGGCAGAAGCGACTATCATCGCTGAAGACGACACGTCTCCATTCGTCCCTCCATTCACGCCTGTCGCGACACCACTGGAGGCGGGCTGCACGATGTTGGGGCGTGAGCGGAAGACGGCCTAACGGTGTGCGGGACCGTAGCCCAGCTTCATGGAGACGGTTGCGAATGGTCCTCGCCGATACCCCAGGAGCAACAGTGTCCCTAATTTGCTGGGAAGTGGCGGTGCGGTCCCCTACGGCACTGCGTAGGATCCTACGGTCTTGGCGTGCATCCGTGCGTCGCTGCGGTCCGGTCCCAGGTCGACGGGCACGTGCACCTTCCGCCGACCACTGGCGACAACATCGATGTACTGTGGAGACCTCACGCCCCACGTGTTGAGCAATTCGGCGGTACGTCCACCCGGCCTCCCGCATGCCCACTATACGCCCTCGCTCAAAGTCCGTCAACTGCACATACGGTTCACGTCCACGCTGTCGCGGCATGCTACCAGTGTTAAAGACTGCGATGGAGCTCCGTATGCCACGGCAAACTGGCTGACACTGACGGCGGCGGTGCACAAATGCTGCGCAGCTAGCGCCATTCGACGGCCAACACCGCGGTTCCTGGTGTGTCCGCTGTGCCGTGCGTGTGATCATTGCTTGTACAGCCCTCTCGCAGTGTCCGGAGCAAGTATGGTGGGTCTGACACACCGGTGTCAATGTGTTCTTTTTTCCATTTCCAGGAGTGTATTTATGGGGGAGGAACTGGGCTCCATAAAACATCTGCCGTCGTTTCTGTGCAGGAATGGACAGTAACAAAGGAGACAAAAGTTTTATGTCAGAAGTCAGTTGGTGAGATGTTGCTCTCAGAATGACAGCCTAAGATTTGGTGGCCAGAGTAGCTCTTTGTAAGCGACAGAAACGGCTGATAAACACAGCGCGTACTACTGACTTTGCTGGCGCGAAGAAGAGACGTTTCTCTCCCTTTGGAAGCCGACAACGGTTCAGTAGCCCCTGGGTGCCCAGCAACGTCCGCTTCCGCCGAATCTGAGTCCTGCACTTTTCGAGTGTATAACCAACTTATTATAAAAGTATTAATTTATTTCAAGGCAGCTAGCAAAGAGTATCTGTCTCTGTTTAGATTGGCTTTAAATATTGTTTTTCAAAGTCTGAATTACTTTATAAATTTTATTGAAAACAAGAACAGCGTGAAGGGAGATAACGGCTGCTGATTGGCTGGCACAACATTCGTTGAGCGAGCTGACTGGGAGACGACACTATTCAAACGGTAAGAGACACGTTTTCGAGAGACTCGCGTCGGACGGAAGCAGCGTAAGTTTGCCTATGATTAGTTGATCTGGTGAGATGTACCTCGTTTACTTTTCTCCCGATGTTCTGGTCTTCCCACTCAGACAACAATTCGTGTCCTAGCATGCTCAAATGTATATCGTCCTATAATACTAAAGGAATGGTGTAGTTGAGTCCAGTAGTGAATCGGGGGGTGCTCAAGTGTAGTTGTTTGCGGATGTAATGAGACAGAGTTTGTAAAATCATCGTTCTACGTTCATTGGACGTGGCAATGTTTATTTCGGGTTGGGCGTTTTCCTAGTCCTTGTTGATGTTGTTTCACGTGCTTTGTGATGTGTAGTGGCTGCGTCCACTGTGCTACAGATGTGAAGGCAGAGGTTGGTGTTGATGGTGTTTGTGCTGTATAAAGCAGATCTCGGTCAACTGGTTTCCAGAGGTCGCACAATCCACACGCGTATTCACTATCAGACATGTAAGCCTATTCTAGCGCATCTCTTAACTGTGAACGATACCGGATCAGTATTCGTTTTTTTCCTGCAACATGCTGCTGCGACTTGTAACTTTAAAAAATATACGTCTCCATCGCTTTCAAAATATGTCATGATGGTTTTGAGAACACTGCCTGTACGCGGGAGTGAATGTGTCGCACTACCCTTGAGCAGATCTCGGACGTGCGAGGAGGGCGCCTTGGTCGCAGCTGCTGTTAATCACCGCAGTGGTTGATCGTAACTAGATGAGGATAACTTCCCAAGGGGTCTGCTGTCTCGCGGAGTCCAAGCTCCAGCGCATCAGGGCGAAAAGGGTCACTACAGACTGCTAAGTGGGTATCTCCAATTCAGATAAGTGTGAAATAAAAAGTATTCTAAACTGGGGAATATTTCATGGGTGGCTGATTATAATCACTGTGGTAATTAACATAAACGACACAGATATTTTATTAACGTGGAGTACAAACAATAATGGGGCGTGACAGATTCCATGTCGTACCCACGCTGAGGAAGAATCCAGTAAAGAAACGAGTTGAGCACTTGGCTGCCTTATCATCAGAAAATGATTACTTTCCTGCAAAACAAATATTTTGCTCTAAGCAGGGTAGGTGCTGAGTTGCTTGTATGTGACAAGTTAAATCTTGTTGTTCAGCAACTGAACTGCCTCTGTTCCACAATGTACAATGTAGGACTTTAATCATTTACAAGGTGAAAGTAACGTTAATGTGAAAGTCTCCAGTCTGAACTGAAAGCTCTGAGGAAAGAACAAGTTCCAGACGATCTACGAAAGTAACGTTCAATGTCTGAGTACGTAATGGGCATGAAGAGTGAGTAGGAAGTTCACAAGTGGAGTAGAAATCAGAATAGTAAATGCGATTACCTTTTAGTGGATAGAACAGAAGTCACTGTGCTGAGACGAAAACTACCGTCAAAGTACATCTGTTGTGTGATGATGATGATGATGATGAAGATCATAGAGGACCTGTAGACATTTTGTCTGGTCTTTCTTTTCCCATAATTTAAACTACTGGGCCCATTCATACAATTTTTTGAGGGTTTATAGTGATGCCACTAGGCCACTTTCACAAGTTTCGTAGCGTCTGTTAACAGATATCGCACTGTAGCACTATCCCGCAACAGAAAGTACATGTTTCTGCGACCGTAGCTGTTATATCAGTGTTAGAACTTAGAGGCACAGTTATTATTACTATGATTATTATTATTATTATTATTATTATTATGCAGTATTCTGCCTAGTGACAGATCCGTGTTTTCGTACGGAGAATTTCTGACGGCAACGTTCCCTGTCTCCAGCTTCTTCCTTTGATCTGCTGTATCTGCTTCCATCTTTCATGTCATCCAGGAGTTCAATTCGTCTTCTTCTTCCTCGACCTGTAATCCATCTGATCTTCCATTCGATGACGTCGTATATGAGTCCCTCGCGCCTATGAAAGTGTCCGACCCAGTTCTGAAGAACTGTATTCAAAATAATGTTCTTCTCTCCTTCTCTTGTCAATACATCGTCGTTTGTTAGCCGATCTGCCCACATGATCTTCTCTATTCTTCTGCAGAAGCACATTTCAAAAATTTTCAGGAATATTTTGTCCATTTTGTTTGTGGTTCACGTCTCTGCTCCTCATAGTGCAATGCTCCACATGTAGCACTTCACCAATTTCGTTCTTAATTCCAAGCTCAGCTTTCTCGTCAGCACAGTCCTCCTCCTGTTGAATACGGCTTTGGCCATGGTGATTCTTGCTCGAATTTCATTCGTGCAGTAAGTGTCCTTTGTCAGCAAGCTTCCTCAGTACTAAAACTGCATCACATTTTCCAGTGCTCGATTGTCAACAGTTGTCCTCTATTGTCTCCCGTTTTTATATCAGCAAAACTTTCTAGATATTAATTTCATAGCCACATTTGCTTCCCGTTGGCAGCAACTGGCTGATCGTGTGTTGCAGCTGTCCTTGATTTTTTGGCGAGCATTATCAGGTCATCCGCATACTTTGTTCAAATGTGTGTGAAATATTATGGGACTTAACTGCTAAGGCCATCAGTCCCTAAGCTTACATACTACTTAACCTAAATTATCCTAAGGACAAACACACACACACCCATGCCCGAAGGAGGACTCGAACCTCCGCCGGGACCAGCCGCACAGTCCATGACTGCAGCGCTGTAGACCGCTCGGCTAATCCCGCGCGGCATACTTTGTGGTGTTGATGAGTTGTGTTCCCGTCCTGAAGTTTCCGTACCCTTTCAAAGCTTAAGAAGGTCCAAATCACTAGTGACGAAAGCAAAGCTCCGCATCCTGGTCCAGGAGGGCCTGTGTGACCGGACCAAACGCCATGTCATCTACTGCCAATGGCTTCATTTGGTTGCGATATGGAAGGTACTTCCACCCTGGCAGTAACGGGAATCGAAACCTGGTCCTCGTCATGGCAGTCAGACATGTTGATCAAAAAAAATGGCTCTGAGCACTATGCGACTTGACTTCTGAGGTCACCAGTCGCCTAGAACTTAGAACTAATTAAACCTAACCTAAGGACATCACACACATCCATGACCGAGGCAGGATTCGAACTGCGACCGTAGCGGTCTCGCGGTTCCAGACTGCAGCGCCTAGAACCGCACGGCCACTTCGGCCGGCCATGTTGATCACTCAGCTACGGACGCGGACCATTAGCGAGAAACTGTTCCAATTTCAGTTTTTAATTTTACGCCTTCTAACACGACAATGCGGATGAACAAGAAACCATCGCCGCACCACACGCTTATTTTGTTGACGGGATATGAACAATGGAATAAAGCTTTCTTAAGAAAGTCATCAGGAAGTTCGTTTGAAGTGACCCAGAAAAAGCGCTGGCTTTCTGAATTTAGCTGGCAAGACGCAGTTGTAATTCAACTCCAGTGCTGCACTACTTACCAGCAGCCTCGTCGGGTATTTGGAAGTAATTCCGGCCAAGTGTGTACCACTAACGTCAGCTGTCAGCGCAATCGTGAGGACCTCAGTTTATTTCGGACTGCAGCTGTGGCCATGGACGGCGGGCGGCCTGCACGTGTCCAGGCGAATAACGAGGGTCTTGTTGGGCAGGGAGCGGCGCGGCTCGCGCCGGCTCGAGTGGCAGCTGACAGCGGCAGGGGGTCCGCGTCTGCAGCGCTGACGGCCGCCCGCGACGCGCCTAATTGAGTGCCTTCACAACTCGTAGCCCGCCTAATGCTGTTTGGAGCTCGGCCTTGCTCCGGCGGCGCCATCTACGAAAGTCATAAGAGATCGAGGAAGAAGCGTCCAGTAATCACTATATTCTATTCCGTAACTCGCTCTCCACGTTGAGGAGTGCCTACACGTAGGACGTTTCGCAGTTCCTTTCACAGGATTCTAAAGTGCACGTCATTTATGACGGCGGCCGAGTTTAGGTTCGTCCTGCGCATCTGACGTCACAAAACACAGTCAGCCAATGAACAGAGAACGACGTTGCCAGAGCTCGACTGCAGTGCAGAGCACGGACGAGTGTCTTCAGTTTTAGAAACGTTCAGTCATAAATAAAATAATTGAACAAAAGCAATGTCTTGATAGCAGACTTTCTTTTATAGAAAGTTTGGAAAAAGCATTCTTTATACCAATTGCTTCATATTCTATTAATTAATTAAACCAAACAAGCAATAAGCCTCCTAATTCAGGCGATAGCAAAGAAAGGTGTTTGTATCAGTCTCACTAACCGCTTTTTGGCAATAAAGAAGAGTGCTAATTGTTTATTTCCTATTGTAATTCGACGAAACGTGAGTAATTCATTATCATACCAACAGTGTTTGTCGGTATTCTGCGTGATATTTAAAGTCCTCCGGGAGATATATTGAACGACGAGCTGCGTTAGTGTAATGGTTCAAGTGTGTGGCTGCTAAGCGAAAGGTTCTGAGTTCAAACCTTGATTGGTGCTCAATTTCTTTATTTAAAAACAATATCGAAGTGTCTTACTTTATGAATTTTATTCATTTGAATGATTTTTTTTTTTTGAAATTTATAGTGGCAACTAAAATCGACCATACGGAAAGTATGCAATGGTTTACTACATCAAATGCTGCACAGTAACTACGTGGAACATCGAAACAAAATTAAGTAATTTATGGGGGGAAGGCATCAGTCAAGAAGATGTGTAAAAATCAAATTTTTGGGCCAAATAGTTTTTTGTGAAATCGAGTGATAAAGTGTATCAAAGCAGTCGAAACACCAGTTGTCTGCACAGGCGAGCAGTGCAGTGATGACAAAATCGCGCACAGTGCGGAATGCGGGGAGCACGTCTCTGTAGCAGCGAAAGGGTTAATGCGGCCGCGGTGGCTTTACTTCATAAACCCTCCCCCCCCCCCTAAACGTAAGTTTGCGAACTATACTATGGCGCTGCTTCTCTTGACGCGTGCAACTGGCAACGCAACAATCTCCCGCGTCTGGGCGGGCATGCGCGAACCGCCAAGATAAAAGAATTCAACTATAGTGGCTGTAGAGGGGACTTGCTAGATTAAGTTTCGATATGGAACTCACATCAGAGAATGTACCGATAGGATATAAAACAAGTTTGATATTCGGATCGCCGGCTGCGGTGGTCTAGCGGTTCTAGGCGCTCAGTCCGGAGCCGCGCGACTGCTACGGTCGCAGGTTCGAATCCTGCCTCGGGCATGGATGTGTGTGATGTCCTTAGGTTAGTTAGGTTTAAGTAGTTCTAAGTTCTAGGGGACTTATGACCTCAGCAGTTGAGTCCCATAGTGCTCAGAGCCATTTGAACCATTTTGATGTTCGGATCGCTTTCAAATCTCCTGCTTCCCAGTACGGTACATAATGGTAGCGGCGTAAAATGAATGTATCGATAACATTCCCCGGATCGCCTCAGTCCATCACACACCATTATCGGCCGACTACGTAGACTGGTTCGAAATCTGGGGATAATTACTAGCCGGCCGGGGTGGCCGAGCGGTTCTAGGCGCTACAGTCTGGAACCGCGCGACCGCTACGGTCGCAGGTTCGAATCCTGCCACGGGCATGGATGTGTGTGCTGTCCTTAGGTTAGTTAGGTTTAAGTAGTTCCAAGTTCTAGGGGACTGATGACCTCAGAAGTTAAGTCCCATAGTGCTCAGAGCCATTTCAACCATTTTTGATAATTACTACCTCAAAAGTAAAATAAAATTCTAGAGGAAGGACAACATCGAGCCTAAATTTTTAATCTGTTTGTTGCAGAACGATTTCAGCTGTTGTGTAACTATCTCCAGTAAAGTTGTATCCAAGCCAAGATTACTCATCGTAAATAAAAATCGCACATGGTCCCATCTGACATTACAGATAACATTTCCATTCGGAAATGAAAGCAGCAAGCTCTGTTTAATTATTCGTTGTCTGAAATGTCAAGGGGCACGACGTGCGCTTTTCTTTACGGTGAGTAATCGTGATTTGGATATAACTGCAACGAAGGTACGTACACAATAGCAGAAATCGATGTGCAATAAATAGATTAAATATCTACGGCTGATGCTGCAGCTCCTCCTATCTTGGATCTCATTAATACGATCGTGGGACACGCTACTCGTGATGGAAACAAATTTGAAGAAAAATGAACATTTTTAGGGGGGAAAAAAAACAAAAGGATTCGATTGTGTTTCGCTCACGAAACTAAATTATTTTTAAAAGATCACTTATTCGCAATACTGTGGTACTGATTGCGTAAGTGACGAATGATTGCATTTCATGTCAAATACTAGTATTAACGTATGAGACAATGATTTGGATTACAGGCACAGTTCATGATACTAATGTATTAACATCTTACTCATCACTTACTCCACGCACTACATACATACTTTGTACCATGCTTATATTGCATCACGGCAAGAAAAGCGACAGAAATAAAAAAAAACAGAAGTTTTTAATCTAGGTTACTGAAATATACCTGTGAGGTGCCTCAACGTGCACGAGAAACGTCACATATCTCTCTCGCAATTTGTCCACATCAGTTTTGCTGTAGGCTACTTCATGATTCGCCACGGCAAGAAGTGTCCCTTCAGCGCTGCTACTGGCAGGTGTTCATAGTTCATTCAAGAAGAGCGGCACATTTCATATAAAAGAAAAGTTGAAGGTAATTTTTAATATAACTGATTATTACCATGTCCGTATTTGCACATTGTCTGTATGTTACATCACATTGTTATTCTGACAGGCGTACATGTCTGAAGGAACAGATACTATTTTTACGATTATAACTGCTGTAAATATTACAATATTTCTAAGTACTAATTTTACCTGAGGGAGGTCCGAATGCTGATTTATATTGTAGTAACTAAAAGAAAATATATTAATTGGGGTGAAAAGGTGGCAAACATTTTACATGAGTGGTCATAAGAAAAATATAAAGTTATCAGTAAAGCAACAAGATGACACAGCTCAAAGAACTAATTAATAGATACCTCATAACGCCTCACATTAGACGAGAACAGAACTACATTTCTATATTACTGTTGAACTGACAGAAATACTTACTTCACATTTAAAAGAAGTCTTATAGAATTCTTTAAGTCGATTACTTTTAAGTATTGCACTTTTGAGTTGTATCACTTTTCTTGACACGGTGCGATATGGTAGTAAAACTGAGACATATCAAGGGTGGTCTGAAACAATCTGAAAAGATTGTAGCGGTGATGCATGGGAGGTTGTGCTGAGAAATAATGTTCAGGGAAACATTCGATACGTTGCGGCGTTTCCGACTTATTTAGCACTGAAGTATCCAGTTAGGTCGTTGCGTGGGTAAATTCAAGCAGTTGCACGCACTGAAATGCGATAATACACAGACACCTGTCGGTCTGCAAATTACCACTTGTTGAAATATTTATTGCATTTGCCTTTCTCGGAAGTGATAATTTTAAGATAGGTGAGCAAAAGCTAAGTTTATTCGGTCTCAGGAAATCAAACGAGAAACAAGTCTGGCGACACCGCCTCAGGCAGGCTGCTTCAGTTTGCGCTCGCTATGACCTGATTGCCTAATTCAATGCTAAATAGCTCGAAAGTGGCGCACCGTATCGAATTTTTTTCTTAACAATTATTTCTGAGCACAACATCCCATGAAACACCTTCAAAATCTTTTCGGACTAACAAGTTGTTTGCGTGGACGTCATCCGCTGCAAGCGCAGAAATACTCGTTTCGTCAATAAAAACCGCCTTGTCTTGCTGCAATGTGTTTTATATCTTCCAAAAGCGTTTCGCCTTTTACTTTAAGACATCTTCAGTAAAATCTAGAATGATACAGTTTTTGTTTAGATGTACGATATCTGCAGATTATTAAACAGTTCACATCTTGTTTATTGAATCCTGATTCGGGCATGGATGTGTGTGATGTCCTCAGGTTAAGTTAGGTTTAAGTAGTTCTAAGTTCTAGGGGACTGATGACCTTAGAAGTTAAGTCCCATAGTGCTCAGAGCCATTTGAACCATTTGAACATCTTGTTTATTACGTAAATAAGTTATTACTTACAGTTCTTCGCGTTTTTGGTTGCTATCTGCGTTTCCTCTCATCTGGTCACGTGCTGGCGGTCGCACTACAACTTTACTTACGAAACATAAGTACGTTTACATGTTAAGAACTTTTTTCTTCACAAGTTTCACATTGCTTCAGCTAATTTCTCTGGAGAACTATAATTCTTCTGTCACTAGTCGCAACTGCTGTGTGTTCACTGTTCGCTTTATGTCTCTTCCTGTCTTATTTGTTTACGTACATATCGCCAACGTAACGAAGTATATGCTGAAAACATCTATTCATTTCCGTTCTGAGGAAATCAAACGACACACACACACACACACACACACACACACACACACACACACACACACATATATATATATATATATATATATATATATATATATATATATATATATATATAGTGTGTAATAGCTGTCAGGGAGTGGTTGGAAGTTTTGGTGTTAAGCTGATTTGAATTTTGGTTTACATATTTCATCGAAGGGTCATGGACAAGTGAGTGGAAAGGGGTTGGCTGGTATTATTATTACGATGTAAATGTCGTGTGACTAGGGCCTCCCATCCGGTAGACCATTTGCCGGGTGCAAGTCTTTATTACGATAATAATTCTCTATTGGAGTATCATTTCATTATTTTATCTATTGGTGCAGACATTGACTTGTTTGTCATGCGTCCTTGCTCACTCAACAGGGATTTCGCCTCTGCTTTTTTTTTTTTTTTTTTTTTTACGTGGTAATTTTATGGCACGGTTAGCAGGTGCATTTTATTTTTGATTCCAATTATTTTCATGTCTTATTCTCTAGAGATTGGTTTGTGATTGTGTACTCTTAGGTGTTCTGCAAATGTGGAGTGCTTTGTCCCATTCTTCCAGGCCCTCATCTGTTCTTTGTATCTGACATCAAATGTTCTGCCTGTTTGTCCTGTGCATCTACCATCAGAAGTGTTACACTGTAATTGGTATATATCTGCCAACAAAAAGAGAGAACATCTGTAAGTAATCACTTATTTACGTAAAAAGGCCGGCCGAGGTGGCCGTGCAGTTCTAGGCGCTTCAGTCTGGAAACGCGCGACCGCTACGGTCGCAGGTTCGAATCCTGCATCGGGCATGGATGTGTGTGATATCCTTAGGTTAAGTTAGGTTTAAGTATCCAGCGCACACTCCGCTGCAGAGTGAAAATCTCATTCTGGAAACATCCCCCAGGCTGTGGCTAAGCCATGTCTCCGCAATATCCTTTCTTTCAGGAGTGCTAGTTCTGCAAGGTTCGCAGGAGAGCTTCTGTAAAGTTTGGAAGGTGGGAGACGAGATACTGGCAGAAGTAAAGCTGTGAGTACCGGGCGTGAGTCGTGCTACGGTAGCTCAGTTGGTTGAGCACTTGCCCGCGAAAGGCAAAGGTCCCGAGTTCGAGTCTCGGTCGGGCACACAGTTTTAATCTGCCAGGTAGTTTCATAGGTCTAAGTAGTTCTAAGTTCTGACTGATGACCTCAGAAGTTAAGTCCCATAGTGCTCAGAGCCATTTTTTACGTAAAAAGCAAGACTTGAACTGTTTTATTGTATACATATATCGCACATCAAAACAAAACTGGCATTCTAGATTCCACTAAAGATGCCTCAAAGTAAACGCATTGGAAGAAATAAAATACACTGTAGCAAGAAAAGACGGTTTTTATTTACAAAACGAAGCTTTTCAGCCTGTTTCTGACCCCCCCCCCCCCTTTTAAAAAACACGTTATAAGGTATCTAATGAAAATACTTACTCCGAGCGGTCGATAATACCCATAATAGACCACAAACTGCATCATAATTCACTTCGCAACAATAAAACAACCAACTGACAGCACAACAGTGATTGTGTAATGGTTAATACACTGCTGTAGGGCCTACACAGAATTATTATTGTTACTAATATTAGTGTTGTTGTTAGTGGCAGGGGTCCGAAAGGAGGCGTTGGAACCTGAGATCTTCCGGTTTCTGTCAGTTCAGAAGTAAAGAGTCCAATAATTATTTATAGACATAGTGTATACATTTTAACTAGGTTGATTTTAAATGAGGGTGGAAGGTGTGGATGAAGCAAATGTTTCTAGGGAGAGAATTGGTGCAGAGGAAGCATATTTTGTTTCAAGTGTCTACATTCAATCCGGACAGTTTGCTTTCTTTTTTGAGAACTAAACAAAAAAAGCGGTTAGAAATAAGCGGTACTAATTGTCTCAGTGACTCATTAGTTCGTGATTTAATAAAACACTTACAAAAATATCATTAATCTGTAATCATTTAAAATACAAAGATATTCAGAGGAAAATCTTTCTCAATCTAACGTTTGGTTACGCACCAATGTTGATTATAGTGAAGGGGGGCAACCGCTTAATATGGGATTTTATCCAGGGTTAATGGTCTTGGGATCCGCTGCACTACAATAACGGCCGCGAGAAACGCTGCTGCACAATAACGGCCGCGAGAAACTGATATGTTCGAAACCAGGAAGAACTGGGAATTTTGAAACACGTTGTACATATCGGTGGACGAGTATTCTGTGCTTTGGGAAACGGCAAACGAAAGTTAAAGTTTTCGTTCTCGTTTTACCTCTTGTATAAACCTGTGAACCCTATGATTTACGTTTTCTTGAGTAACTTGACAATAGTACAAATGTATTCTGCTAAATATAAGCAGTGATCGAAAAGTTTCCTTTTGAGGGCGTTGCTGCAGCGTATATGCAACGTAGCGCGACACTCATCGGTGCAGAGAACGTGATGCCCATCTTGAGCGATCCATTCGGCATGTTGTTGGGCCCATCTGTACCGCGCTGCGTGGTTGCAAAGATGGACCTCGCCATGGACGTCGGGAGTGAAGTTGCGCGTCATGTAGCCTATTGTGCACAGTTTGAGTCGTAACACGACGTCCTGTGGCTGCACGAAAAGCATTATTCAACATGGTGGCGTTGCTGGCAGGGTTCCTCCGAGCCATAATTCGTAGGTAGCGGTCATCCACTGCAGTGATAGCCCTTGGGCGACCTGAGCAAAGCATGTCGTCGATGGTTCTTGTCTCTCTGTATCTACTCCATGTCCGAACAACATCGCTTGGTTCACTCCGATACGCTTGGACACTTCCGTTGTTAAGAGCACTTCCTGGCACAAAGTAACAAAGTGGACGCGATCTAACTGCGATATTGACCATTTAGGCATGGTTGAACTACAGATAACACGAGCCGTGTACCTAGTTCCTGGTGGAAAGACTGGAACTGATCGGCTGTCGGACCCCCTTCGTCTAATAGGTGCTGCTCATGCATGGTTGTTTTCATCTTTGGGCGGGTTTAGTGACATCTCTGAACAGTCAAAGGGACTGTATCTGTGATACAATATGCACAGTCAACGTCTATCTTCAGGAGTTCTGGGATCCGGGGTGATACAAAAGTTTTTTAGATGTGTGTATTAGCCTGCAGAATAACTCATCTCAAGATTTAGCAGTTGGCTCAGTATTCCAAGTAAGTATCACTCATGTTGGCCTGCCTCTAATGGGCCGTCGGAGAAAGTGGTGAATCATCTCTCAGAACCGAGCGATTTATGTGAATATGGCTTCTGCAGCCAGTTTCAGTTTCATTACGAGTCTCATGAGTGTATGACAATATCATGGTGTAAGGCGTGCCTGTGTATTGGTCATAATTTGAAGCAGCCTCCAGTAGGGTGTCGATATAAGCTATCAAATGATAAGCGGCACTTACAGTAGCCGACATATTCAACGATGACATCATTATGCCCCGGAAAACTCTATTTAAAATAACTTGCCCAGTTGTTAATGAATTACAAGGGTGAGCAGGAGGCGGTCTGTGTGTGTCAGTTCGAAGAGGCGTTATTGTTATGTTCTTAAGATCCCCCCTACGCTAGCCACATCTGTACAGAGTGTGAAAGCATACCATGCTGATCCAAAAAATGTTGTGCACAGCAGTCCAGTCTACATCCTCCTCATTCTTCATGATGATGCATCACGCCCGAATCCTTCAGTAAAACTTTGAGTACTGCATTGGGTAGTTTCAGAAACGCCACTTTCTTGTAGTTCCCCACACATTCAATATTTTTAGTCGGTTTCTTTTCTTTTACTTTCTTTTTACTCTACACTGGGCTTGTGAGTTATCATCCAGAAGGAAGCGATGCAAAAATCGTGAGTTCTCTGATATGCACGTGGTCAGAGTATTTTTATCGGGCTTTATTATTGTGACACGATGTAGGGCAAGCTACGTAGAAAGCTTCATTCTATTTACTGCTCAGCCATCTCCCTTAACAATGGGATACTAGGGATGTCGGGTAGTGAATGAGACACTGGACCTACATTCTGCAGGGAGAAGGTTCAGATCTCTATACCTGCATCTATATTTTAGTTTTGCATGGCTCCCGTAAATCGGTTACTGTAGACGGGATGGTCCCCTTGAGAAGACCGTAGCCGATTTCCTTATCCGCACGTATGTTCTGTGTTTATGGTCCATGAAACGTTTTAATTCTAATTTTGAATCTTGTTTATTTACACAGTAAATGTTTATGTTGTTTTCTTCTGTACCTATTAAACCCTCACATATGTAAGCAGCTGAGATATTGTCTTCAGATTACTCTTAACATTTTCACATCAACATGAGATGATTTCCAAATGGCAGTAACAGAGTAACAGTTTAATCATTCAGAACACTACTCAAAAACTTAAGTGAAATGACCAAAATTATGTTTTAAAATCGTTTAGTTCATACTTTCATTTCTATTAGTTCATGTAACATTGGATGTACGGTTCCCTGGCCTGTCATCGGTCCACTTTGTCTAAATCCTATAACATTCTCACGTAGAATACGGAATCAAATACAAGATCGTCAATAAGCACTGACACCTCTCGCTGAAGCACGATTATAGAGTATACACGAAATATATGCGAAGCTGAAATCTTCGCCTGAACACAGAGTACTTCTGTTGATACACACTTAGAAGGTTCCAGTGAATTACATCACTCCATAAGTAAGGAAATTTATATTTGAAAATGGATTTATGTGTGGATGTATGCATGCTTTCCATCTCCTTTTAAACCACTGAATCCAGTTCAACCAAACTTGGTAAATATACTATGTATTGACTGGAAAGAAGTACTATGGGGGTAAATACCACCCAGGTTCAATTGGGGTGAAGGTGAAAAAGAGTTGGTAATACCCAATATCTATGCTGCCCTGCTCAACTAGTGCATTGTGCGAGTAATATCGAAATGCATTCAGGGGTATATGTGCGAATGAACACGGCTGAGCTAAGAGAGGGTGGAAGGGGAGATAGTGAGAGGAGGAGGAGGAGGAGCTGGAGAGACAGGGAGAGAGGATGATAGGATGAACAGAGAGAGGGAGAGGACGAGATGGACAGAGATATGAAGAATAAGGAGATGGAAATGGAGAGGGAGTGGAGGAGATAGACAGAGAGAGAGGGAGGACGAAGAGACGTGCAGTACTCAGGGTATTCGGAAATTCCCGTTACAAACTTCTAAGACTTGTGGAGGGAAGCGAGTACATAAGATTTTGAATAGGAACCCATGTCTGCAAACGTACCATTTCCGTTATACGACGATTTCAGTTCAGATATTTATTTCATCCACTTATGCTTGTGGAATTAGGAGTGAAGTAATACAACTATTGGGTAACAGTTTGAAAGGAAACGTAACGAAACGTCCATTTATCACTTACATTTGTTTTGTATTAAGACTTAAACATTACATGTTTACATTATTGCAAAACAGTAAAGAACACAGCATAATGTACGCACAGAACGGTAATGATACATTACAAAACCCTCTCGATGTGGCGACCAACAACGTTGTTACAGATATTTTACTCATCTGTCTATCCTATGGCATACGAGGTCAAGCAACTGTGAGACTTTCCTCTTTTCGTCAGCAGATGCGGACGCTTTACACATCTGAAATGAAACCGTCGCAGAGTGGAAACGGTACAATTCCTGAAATGGGTTCCTGTTCAAAATGTTATACACTTACTCCCCTCTACAAGTCTTAGAAGTGTGTAACGGGAATTTCCGAACACCTGTATGTGCCTTACGCGTACTGGGGTAAAATCGTAGTTTGTGCTTATCGAGGCTGTGATCTGCACGCCTGCAGCCGTAGACTATACGCGCTACATCACGGCGGAAGACTAGCAGCACGTGGCACTTTTGCTCCGTTATTTCAGGTGGTTACTTTCTTAAGTAACAGCCAACTCCAAAGTTTCCTCGTTTCCGACGTTTGGAGAAAAAAATGAAAAGTGTTCGTAAAATCTATTTCACAGTCATTGTGAAACTCTAATTCGTAGTAAGCGAAATAGATGTCTAATGTGCTTACACAAAGGATGCCAACAAACTTCAGAACCTTGCAGTACTTGCCACCTTGTAGTTATAGTGCATGATAGTTTTACAAAAAAACATATAATGACACACAGAGTATAAATTAAAATCGTTTACTCGAGAATGTACTTTTAAAATGCATTCAGCCTTCTTCTTTTTAAACAATCCATGAAAGTAACGTCTGTTCTAATTTTCCCCTATGGAACAATGTGCCATGTTACTGAAGGAAATACTATGAACGGCGCAGTAGCGAGCGCCGGGAACCGCTCGTTAGCTCTGCGTCGAATTCCTGTCAGCGATGTTGGTAGGTCTCCCACTTGGACATATGTAGGGCGCCCTGAGTCTATTAGCCTAATTACGAGGCGCAGCTCGCTCTTGTTTTGAGAAATAGCTACCAAGGAATGTTTCGAAACAAAGGCGTCGCGCAATCTAGCGGAACCATATGCTCAACAGTATCCGATTACTGCAGACAATGGCTTCGGCCGAGAAATTTGATACCCGGTGGCCCACTTTGCGTAAGCGTGCGAAGAAATTGGTCGATGTCAAGACGGGTCAACGAGGTTTACTGCTACCAGCGCTGCTGTGAGAACTGGTTCCGGTGCCGGAAACGTTAAAAGAGTAGTTCACATGCGTAGGCAAAGTACGAATCTCCACTGTGGTCATGCAAAATAAAACTTCCGTTTGCTCTAGAGCACGGCTAATACGCTGACCATTGGCTACATCTGGAAGTCCAGATGTCCTTTCTTCTCACTCCGAGGAGTAAGAAGAAGGACATGGGACGTGTGGAGACGAATTTACACGTGATCTTGACACTTTTGTCCCTCGGAATGTTAAGGAATTTCGAAAGACGACCCAAGTACACACCCAGTAAAGTACTGGGGAACTACACTGACAAGTCAAAACATTACAGGCATCTCCTTAATAGCGTTTTGTTCCAAACTAGGAACGCGATACAGTAACGATTCTGAGTAACATTGATCCGACAGGATCTAGGCAGGTTTTCAGAGGTATGTGGCACAAAATGTCTACGCACAGGTAAAGCAAACCGCGCAAATTACGGGCCGGTTGTTTATAGCTCCAAGATGGTACCCATCTGTGTTACATCGTGTTCAGATCACGTGAATTTGGTGGCCAAGACAGCATTATCAGGCTCTTCAAACCACCTCAGGAAGATTCCAACCTTGTGGCATGGACTATTATCCCAATGGAAAATGTAATCGCCATCGAGTAATGCAGGAGGAGATGCAGGTGGTTCGCAGTAATGTTCACGTTGATCACGGCATTTACGTTGCCCTCAAACAGGTACCATGGAAGCCCTGATGAAGACTCACCATAGAATAATACTGTCCCAACCGGCGTATGTATTCTATGGCTCGCTGAATGTCCAGAGTAGTCATTCGCTAGCGTGACGACGCGTACGGACGCGACCATCGATCTAATGCAACTAGAAACATGATTCGTCCGACCTGGCGACGTCTTTCCATTGATCCACGGCCCAACCTCGATGATTTCGGCGCCACAGCGATTGTAACGATGTCGTTGCGTTAACATGGAAACAAGTAAGGGTCGTCTATTGCGAAACCCCACGTTCAACAATGCCCGCTGAACGCTGTGCTCTGAAACACACACGCCAGCACCAGCAAGCATTGTACGCTGTCGTCAGATCTGTCACAGGTCGCCGCCTATCTTGCTTTACAGAGCGGACAGGTTTCCGATTTCCACGTTCTGTGATGGGAGGGGTGAACACCCAACACCTTGTCGCTTACTGGTGGTTGCCGCACCCTTCAAACGACAGTAGCACGCGAACAGCCCACCAGCTTTGCTGTTACTGAGATGCTCGTTTCGAGGCATCTGGTCATGACAGCCTTTCCCATAAAATTGTACTGCAGCCAGAAGTCTCACGTAAATTTTTCTTTATTTTTACATGTGTCTCTCGACCAGCTTCCGCACAATTATCGTATGATCTGTAATGAAGTGATACCGTCTCAGATCCGCAGTAGAATGAAACCCGGAGTGTGACTCTCCGTGTCGTATGGATGTGGAGCCAGCACAATAGTATACCGAGATGCTCATTTCCAGACGTCTTGTCATAATACCCTTTCCCTTAAAATTATGGAGCACCAGAAGTCGCATGTAACTTTTTATTTTTACCTGTTTCTCTCGACCAACGCGAACATTTTCAGAAGCTAGGTAGCTGAGGACGACACGCTACAAAAATCTGGCTGTGTATAGCGCCACCGTCATACATATGTATGGCGGCTGCGCTGTACACAGCCCGATTTTTGTAGCGTGTCGTCCTCGGCTACCTAGCGTCTGAAAATCCTCGCGTTGGTCGAGAGAAACATGTAAAAATAGAAAGTTCCATGCAACTTCTGTCTGCTCTACAATTTTAGTTTCTAAGGGTCGCTGTTCTCGTGCAGGCAAATGGCTGCGCTCGCTAAATTCTTCCTTTCTCAAAGTCGGTTATGTCAGTGGACTTCCCCTCTCGTGCCCCATATCGTTGCTAGAATTCCTGCTAGAATTCTCCGTTCGTCTCTGTTCCTCTTGTAGAATTCTCTTAACGCGTCACGTGATCACAACACCACAAGGGACATTCAAACCCGCGGTGGGCAGTGTTTCTAGATCATTATTGAATTTGGCTTGAGGTTTACATTGAAGAAAATTATTTTCAAAATTACCCATGAAACGTTCTGTTAAGTGAAGATAATGTGAAATGCATTATAAAACATTTGTTCGTTCGTATAATTTGTTTTGGAAGCAAAAGTATTTTTTGCTTAAACGCAGCTCTACAATATCCGTAATGTTTGCCTGTTCTGCTGGGTTCATGTGCTGCTTCTGCGAATACAGAGATAGGGTGTCAATATAAAGTACGAGGATTGTCCAGAAAGTTAAGTTCCGATCGGTCGCAAAATGGAAACCTCACTGAAAACCAGAAATGTTTTATTTGCAACAGTTAGGTACACCTTCCATCTACTTCTCTACATAGCCATCGCTCCAACTTCGAGTTTTGTCGTAGTGTTGTATCAACTTCCCAATATCCTCGTCATAGAAAGCAGTCGCCTGTGCTTTCGGCCAGTTATCTGCACTGGTCTGCAGCTCGTTGTCTGTGGAACAATTTTGCTTCGTAGCCAGCGGTTCTTGTGAGCAGAGATGAGACTCAGGGGGAGCCAATTACGGACTGTATTGTGGGTGATCAAACACTTCTCATCGCAAACGCTGCAGGAGCGTCTTCATTGCCCCTGCAGTGTGCGACCGAGAATTGCCATGAAGCACGAACTGCTCGACAGTTGTGTTATGTGGGCTGCATGATACAGTCGAAATCTCTAACCAGGCCCTAATACTTGGCGGGGGACACTATTCCCTACGCACCTTTACGTGCTCACTGTTCACTCAAAACTGAAAAGAGCAACGTGTCCCGATCGACGGGCATACTAGAGACTCTGCCCAATACATATGTGCGAAGCTTTACCGGATTTTCCCTGTGGTTTCCGTTTCGCGACCGATCGGAACTTACTTTCTGGAGAACCCTCGTATAAATACTAGAGACTCTGCCCAATACATATGTGCGAAGCTTTACCGGATTTTCCCTGTGGTTTGCGTTTCGCGACCGATCGGTACTTACTTTCTGGAGAACCCTCGTATAAATGGATTACCGTGGAAAAGGCTCTGCACATAGAATGAAACTAACCTACCTTTAGTGGGGTTCACCTGATCTAATGCATTTACTATTCTTAATATCATGTTTTGCTTTGAACTTTAGGTTTTTTCATGAAGTTTTGGGATTGCAACCATATGACGTCTATTTCTTATCAAGATATTTTGGCTGGCATCCAGAAAGCTTACGGAATATTCCTTACGTAAGGGAAACCTCAAAACAAATGTTTCTTTTTTTCTCGTAGCAGTTTTGCACCTTGCTCAATGCAGCCTGAAATTTTACAGACACTGGCCGAGCTGGATGGTTGTCTTTACGAAGCTAAATTTATCCACAAGATAGTGGTGTACAAGAATTCATCTTTATTATGACTTATTTCAGTCGTAGAGAAAATACTCCTGCATTTATTAATGAGCCACCGTCCTTGTTCACTAAATATCTTTCGTATCCAGTTTCTTGTTTTTTCGTGGTTTTAAAAAAGTCCTTCATCTTCTTCACATAAACTGTTATTTAAAAGCACCCCTAGGCTCTCCTTGTCTGCCTTTGTCACCATCATCTCACGACTGTTCACTTTCTTCTAACGTTCTGAGAGAGAGTGCTCTCCTGGTGCACTCATGTTTCGGTTGTATCTGCTGTAGAAGTAACCATTCACTTCCTCCGTACACTTTTGTTAAGTAAGTTTGTCTTTTTATAGAGTTAATTCTAGATCCACTCTCAACTGGTCTAATTCAAGACGTACTAATACGAGATGTACTGTTAAAACACATTTGTAACCATTTGCCAGTAATATCTTTTGTTCAATGGTCAGGGACAAATTCGACAAATCCTTAAGCAATTTGAAACGATCTGTTGTGATCTGATTGTAGCTGATGTTATTTCTTCACTGGATAACATACACATCTTACTGAAAAAACTTTGATGTAATTTTCTCTTGATTCGTCTGCTGTTACATTATAACCGAACAACAATGTCCTGACGTGCGGGGATTTTTCCAAACCTAAGTACACAACGTGCATTTCATTTCAAATCTCTACCCAGCTCACCGAACCGAACAACGCGAACGTCCAACATGTCTTTGCTGGGTACTATGCACGGTGATACGTCCATGCATGTAACTGAACTCATCCTTGATTGCCATTTATGAAAAAAAAATTGTTTTTATTTTGTCTTTTTTTTTATTATGGAACGTTGAGGTTGTGAAACTTCATATCCTTTATTGATATTGTAGTAGTCATAAATTACTTGCGTTTATCTAGTATAACAAACGCACTCAAAAATAGCAGCTGGGAAATGGTTCAAATGGCTCTGAGCACTATGCAACTTAACTTCTGAGGTCATCAGTCGCCTTCAACTTAGAACTAATTAAACCTAACTATCCTAAGGGCATCACACACATCCATGCCCGAGGCAGGATTCGAACCTGCGACCGTAGCGGTCGCTCGGCTCCAGACTGTAGCGCCTAGAACCGCATGGCCACTCCGGCCGGCAGCTGGGAAATGAACTGATTAAGAAACTGGTACAATATCTGTGTTTGGCACATTTCTCTATACATTTAGTTCTCTAAGTCTGAAGAAGTTGCGATGAGCTGTTATGTTAGTTTCCGCTTTAACAAATAGTCGATACAAGTAGCAAGGTGCATTTGTTATGTTTTACTCCATTGGTTATCAAGAAATGTAGTTTCAATCCATTACATTCACACTGTGTTGTACAGTCATAACAGAGAAATATGGCTAGAAACTCCGACACTTTGTTATTTCAAATAAGAAATAAAATTGCTAATTCATTGATCCTATGAATTGATGTTCAAGTTTTAAAAACGTTTTAATGTATTATGGCGATTTCTACTCCGTATTTGCAGGACTCCATCGTCAACTTCATTCCACTTGCCTTGAGACTGGAACTACCAACACGTTTTAGTTGGAGGAAATCTTGAAATAATTATAGCAGTTTCGTTGTCGACGGAAGATGGTTTGCCCCAAAGCCTTGCAAAAAATTCGCATGAGTATTTTTAAGAGACGCAACTGAAGTAAGTGAATCAGCTGTCTTGAGTGTTGCAGTTTCCCTGTTAGCAGGAGAAAGAAGGGAGGCAATGAAGTCCTTTTCGTATTCGATACTGAAAATGGCAGGGGCGAGGGGAGTTACAAACAAGTAACAGACAAGCATGTAAAGGAATCAATGTATATTTATCGTCAAGGATAGAGTAACTGCGAGGTAACCTTGATACACTATGGAACAATATCAACACACAATTTTGGAACACGGCAGTTCATGGCGTATGCTGTGTACTCGCGTAAAAAAGGCGGGCGAAGTAGGTGATAACATATTATCGCGAAGCGAGTTAGCTATTACTGATCTTAATTTATGTTTAAGACTGGTTCCGAGGTAATGAATAAAGATGACAGCAACTTCCGTACTATTGTCGTAAAATCTGTAATGAAGTGATGCCGTCTCAGAACCGCAGTAGAAAGTGGCTCGGAAAGCTACTATCCGTGTTTTACGGATGCGGTGACAGCACAGTAGAGTACCTACTCCGAAAGGATACAGTTCCTATACCAAGCTTTAGGGATGTGGAGACAGCGAAGATGGTTGCTGAGGCTTTTGGCCGGAGGGGAGGCCAGACCTCCTGAAGGTAAGGTTGGGTTACCTGTCGTGGCACAAAAAGAACGACCAAGCTAGGAAAGAGTCAAAAGCAGCGACGCCGTATCTGCAGCGGTTATAATTAAAGTGCAGCTACGTCATGGACGACCAATGTGAGCCGTAATTGCCGTATGGCAGCTAATTCATTAATACTGAACCGATTTACGCTGAAAAATATTAGTTCCAATTGTGGTCACCAGGTGCAAATCTTATTCTGTACACTGTGTGACACCCACTCTGTCATTTAACAAGCTAGTAACGTGAGTGAGCAGTTTGGCTATCGAAAAGAGAGACCGTGCGCTGTTAGTGAATTTGATTTATGTGGACGGCAGCAATTACAGTACTGCATTGAGAGAGTGTCGCCGACTGAAAGGTCTGAGTAGGGGCCGGATGTCAGTAAATGGTTAAAGAAGATGGTATTGAAATTCGAAAACACGTGTGAGCTTGGTGTGGCAGCTGGAGGAGGAAGAAGTTCTATCCCGGTGGAAGTTACTGGCGAGATTGCAGTTGCTGTAACTGACCCTACAGCACGTACCCCGAGTGGTGCTAGCACTCATGCAGTGTCACAAGAATAGGGACCTCAGCAGTTTGGTCCCATAGGAATTCACACACATTTGAACATTTTGAACCAGTGGAACATCCATTTTGAAAGGTGAATATGTAGAAGAGTACTAACACTATCAACAACTTTCATGATCGCAGCTTGACGATTGCGAGGGGAGAATTCAAAATTTATGGGTGCCCCTGGCACTTCACAATATTTGATACTTGTGAGTAAATGATCAGATATATGATAGTTTTATTTATCGTATCGTTCTCACAAAAAAAAAGAAAAATGTAGAAGTGCCACCCTATCTTTCTCTTGAGTTCTCTGAATGCATATGTGAGCTGATGCCGTTCAGAGAATGTAATTATGTAAACTGAGCTGATTAGGGCGATCATGTCCCTTCTTACATCAAACCGGCGTTTCACACATACAATACCGTTTTCGTGGTAGTTACTGAACTAATAAAGTTAATACTAACGGTACTTCTACTACCGCTCCTGCTGTCACTAACAGTGACAGTAATAACGAGAATAATCATGAGAGTAATGATAGTGGCAGATATAAAAAGAATTTATAGGTGTACAAGACAGATGGTTTCTGGTGTAACGAGTTCTGGGGAAAGGGTATTTAAGGAGATTGCATCAGAGAAAAAAACACTGAGAAATGTGGAAGATCTTATAGGAAAGAAGTATGTTCAAGGGCGAATGGCAATAATTATTGTTGCTTTAGTAGTTATACCTATATCACTAAACGATCTTCTGAAGCTCGGGATGTTATTCAGCTCTATATTATTATGCGGGAAGTTATTCCAGAGGTAGGTTTTTGTTACTGAGAAGAATTTCGAGAAAGTGGCTGAGCGATGGAGTGGGACAGAAAGGACTTTTCTCTGATGGGAACGGGTGTTCCTGCCATGTTGGTCAGACAATAGCGTTAGGAGCGGTTTGGAAACAGCGTTCATTGATAAGACAATAGAGGAGACAGAGGGTTTGGAAATTTGTGCTCCTGTCTGCAGGCAGCCAGGATAGCTGTGTGTATGGTGGTGAAATGTGATCAAGGGATCCAGGATCACAGATACGAGGAACACAGGCATTTATAAACAGTTCCAGGCGCCGTGAGGTTTCCTTGCAGGATAACATCGCTGTAATCAATAACTGGAGGTATAAGTGTTTGTAAAAGTTTATTTTTCGGGTCAGGAGGGAAGAGCTTTTTGTACTTTTTTAGGGCAAGCAGATATGCTAATTCCTTCTTTCACATTGCAGTAACGTGCTCAGTACAATTTAGATTTTCATCAATTATTAAACCTAGACTCTTTACTGAAGGAGAGGTTGATATTTAGGGTTAAATGTGGTAGAGATTCAGGCTAATGAGCCTAGAGTGACCAAGTAGTACAGCTTGGGGTTTGAGTTTTGGCTTTAATCCTATATCCTGCATCCATTTTGATAGTGCACAAAGATCGGTATTGAAATTCGCGATAGCTATCTTCAGATTTATTGGTTTGCCCTTAGATACAACCGGACGTCATCAGCGTACATGTGGTATTAGCAGCAGGACAAAACTGATGGCACGTCATTGACATACAAAGAGAAGCGTATAGAACCTAATACCGAATCCTGGGGGCACCTGATACTACCTGTCTTCATTGTGACTTTATGACGCCGGACATGACGCAATGCTGGCGAGACGTCAGGTATGAGCGAAACCATTGCTCTGCACTTGGCAAGAAATATAGACTGCTGAGTTTCTCAAGTAAAATATGTAAGTCGGCATTGTCAAAGGATTCGCTGAAATCTAAGAAGCACATGATTTCCGCCTCATGTCATCCATGGCAAGCTTCAGGCCATCATTTACCTTCATTAAGGCAGAAGTTGTGCCGAGATGTTTACAGAAACCTGATTAGGAGCCTATTCGTATTGTAGGTTGTTTGCGGTTAGGTAGTTTGTTAGTTGGTTGTGTATTATACATCCTAAGGCTTTACACAGTGCAGAAAGACTACAAACAGGTCGGTAATCAGAGGGCGCTACCTTTTTTGGTAGCGGCTTAACTAGCCCCCATTTTACTGGCCTCAGTGAAAACACTTGTGGTTAAGGAGTGGTTGAAGATATAGTCGGCAGTAGTTTGATAATAATAAGCTTCATCATTTTGAGCATGATGCTGTCGTATCCAGTAGATGCTGATCTGATACGAGTGTTGGCTTTCGTGGCTACCGTCGTTAACCCCATTAAGTAATCAATAAGTCACTGTGTCGTTTGTGGTTCAATTGTGGTTGTAAGTAATGTGAAATTCCAGTTCAGTTATTCGGCTCGGAAAGCTGGATCAGATGCAGCTTTTACTTTGCCTGTACCAAAACCAGCAGGTTTTCCTATAGGACAGTTGGTCAAGATCTGTTGGAAATTAATGTAGGAGCATGCCAGAGTTTAGCACGTCTCACAGCTTGGCTGACTGCTCCGCCTCTGCTTGTAAGCAATATGATTTTCAGTCAGGGGGCGCAGTTTGTATCCCCAGAATGCAGCGTCTCTGAGATTAGTGAGCTGTCTCAGTTCATTAGTTAGCCAAGGTGCAGGTTTCTTTCTTACTTTTCCGATCGTGATAGTTGAGTAAGGAGGGCGGTCATTGGAGGTGCTGTCATTTGTGCTCTGATGATTCATGTGAAAAGGTCCACAGACTCTGAATGCGGAATAGTAGGTGAAGTTAGACGCATGGGACATACCATTCCGGACATTGCTAGAGATCAATATTTCGAGATCTACAGTGTCAAGAGTGTGCCGAGAGTACAAAATTTCAGGCATTACCTCTCACCACGGACAGCTGACTGGCCTACGGCCTTCACTTAACGACCGAGAGCAGTGGCATTTGCGTAGAGTTGTCAGTGCTAACAGACAAGCAACACTGCATGAAATAACCACAAAGATCAATGTCGGGCGTACGATGGACGTATCCGTTAGGGCAGTGCGGCGAAATTTGGCGTTAATAGGTTATGGCGGCAGACAACCGACGCGAGTGCCTTTGCTGACAACACGACATCGCCTACAGCGATTCTCCTGGGCTCGTGACCATATCGGTTAGACCCTAGGCGACTGACAAACCTTGGGCTGGTCAGATGAGTCAAGATTTCAGTTGGTGAGAGCTGATGGTAGGATTAGAGTGTGGCACAGACAGCACGAAGCCATGGACTCAATTTGCCAACAAGGCACTGTGCAAGCTGGCGGTGGTCCCACAATGGTGTGGAATGGACTGGGCCTTTGGCCCAAATGAACCCATCATTGACTGGAGGTGGTTATATTCGAGTAAATGAAGACCATCTGTAGCCATCCATGGAATTTATGTTCGCAAACGAAGATGGAATTTTCATGGATGGCAATGCGCCATCTCACCGGGCCACAATTGTTCGCGGCTGGTTTGAAGAACGTTCTGGACTGTTCCAGCAAATGATTTGGCCTCCCAGATCGCTCGAGATGAATTCCATAAAAAGTTTACGGGACGTAATCGAAAGGTCAATTCGTGCAAAAAATTATGCATGGGTAACATTTTCGCAATTGTGGACGGCTACAGAGGCAGTGTGGGTACCCGTGGTCTAGGGGTAGCGTCTTTGATTCATAATCAAAAACGTCTTCGGTCCCGGGTTCGATCCCCGCCACTCCCTAAATTTTGATAAATAATCAGCATTGGCGGCCGAAGACTTCCGGCATAAGAAGTCAGCCTCATTCTGCCAACGGCCTTGTCAAAGAGGGCGGAGGAGCGGATAGAGGTTCAGGGCACTCTCTTGCCCTAGGGGTGGGAAATTGCCCCTAAAGGCGGAAGAATCAGCAATGATCAACGACATGAGAATGCAGAAGGCAATGTAAACCACTGCATTAAAGACACGTAACGTGTATCCACAGGACATGTGGCCTGTAATTAAAGAAGTGTCATGATGATCTCTCCATTGGCAAAAGATTCCGGAATAGTCCCCCATTCGGATCTCCGGGAGGGGACTGCCAAGGGGGAAGTTACCATGAGAAAAAGATTGAATAATCAACGAAAGGATAGCGTTCTACGAGTCGGGGCGTGGAATGTCAGAAGCTTGATCGTGGTAGGGAAACTAGAAAATCTGAAAATGGAAATGCAAAGCCTCAATCTAGATATAGTAGGGGTCAGTGAAGTGAAGTGGAACGAAGACAAGGATTTCTGGTCAGATTATCGGGTAATATCAACAGCAGCAGAAAATGGTATAACAGGTGTAGGATTCGTTATCAATAGGAAGGTAGGGCAGAGGGTGTGTTACTGTGAACAGTTCAGTGACCGGGTTGTTCTAATCAGAATCGACAGCAGACCAACACCGACAACGACAGTTCAGGTGTACATGCCGACGTCGCAAGCTGAAGATGAACAGATAGAGAAAGTGTATGAGGATATTGAAAGGGTAATGCAGTATGTGAAGGGGGACGAAAATCTAATAGTCATGGGCGACTGGAATGCAGTTGTGGGGGAAGGAGTAGCAGAAAAGGTTACAGGAGAATATGGGCTTGGGACAAGGAATGAAAAAGACTAATTGAGTTCTGTAACAAGTTTCAGCTAGTAATAGCGAATACCCTGTTCAAGAATCACAAGAGGAGGAGGTATACTTGGAAAAGGCCGGGAGATACGGGAAGATTTCAATTAGATTACATCATGGTCAGACAGAGATTCCGAAATCAGATACTGCATTGTAAAGTGTACCCAGGAGCAGATATAGACTCAGATCACAATATAGTAGTGATGAAGAGTAGGCTGAAGTTCAAGACATTAGTCAGGAAGAATCAATACGCAAAGAAATGGGATACGGAAGTACTAAGGAATGACGAGATACGTTTGAAGTTCTCTAACGCTATAGATACAGCAATAAGGAATAGCGCAGTAGGCAGCACAGTTGAAGAGGAATGGACATCTCTAAAAAGGGCCATCACAGAAGTTTGGAAGGAAAACATAAGTACAAAGAAGGTAGCTGCGAAGAAACCATGGGTAACAGAAGAAATACTTCAGTTGATTGATGAAAGGAGGAAGTACACACATGTTGCGGGGAAATCAGGAATACAGAAATACAAGTCGCTGAGGAATGAAATAAATAGGAAGTGCAGGGAAGCTAAGACGAAATGGCTGCAGGAAAAATGTGAAGACATCGAAAAAGATATGATTGTCGGAAGGACAGACTCAGCATACAGGAAAGTCAAAACAACCTTTGGTGACATTAAAAGCAACGGTGGTAACATTAAGAGTGCAACGGGAATTCCACTGTTAAATGCAGAGGAGAGAGCAGATAGGTGGAAAGAACACATTGAAAGCCTCTATGAGGGTGAAGATTTGTCTCATGTGATAGAAGAAGAAACAGGAGTCGATTTAGAAGAGATAGGGGATCCAGTATTAGAATCGGAATTTAAAAGAGCTTTGGAGGACTTACGGTCAAATAAGGCAGAAGGGATAGATAACATTCCAGCAGAATTTCTAAAATCATTGGGGCAAGTGGCAACAAAACGACTATTCACGTTGGTGTATAGAATATGTGAGTCCGGCGACATACCATCTGACTTTCGGAAAAGCATCATCCACACAATTCCGAAGACGGCAAGAGCTGACAAGTGCGAGAATTATCGCACAATCAGCTTAACAGCACATGCATCGAAGCTGCTTACAAGAATAATATACAGAAGAATGGAAAAGAAAATTGAGAATGCGCTAGGTGACGATCAGTTTGGTTTTAGAAAAAGTAAAGGGACGAGAGAGGCAATTCTGACGTTACGGCTAATAATGGAAGCAAAGCTAAAGAAAAATCAAGACACTTTCATAGGGTTTGTCGACCTGAAAAAAGCGTTCGACAATACAAAATGGTGAAAGCTGTTCGAGATTCTGAAAAAAGTTGGGGTAAGCTATAGGGAGAGACGGGTCATATACAATATGTACAACAACCAAGAGGGAATAATTAGAGTGGACGATCAAGAACGAAGTGCTCGTATTAAGAAGGGTGTACGACAAGGCTGTAGCCTTTCGCCCCTACTCTTCAATCTGTACATCGAGGAAGCAACGATGGAAATAAAAGAAAGGTTCAGGAGTGGAATTAAAATACAAGGTGAAAGGATATCAATGATACGATTCGCTGATGACATTGCTATCCCGAGTGAAAGTGAAGAAGAATTAAATGATCTACTGAATGGAATGAAGAGTCTAATGAGTACACAGTATGGTTTGAGAGTAAATCGGAGAAAGACGAAGGTAATGAGAAGTAGTACAAATGAGAACAGCGAGAAACTTAACATCAGGATTGATGGTCACGAAGTCAATGAAGTTAAGGAATTCTGCTACCTAGGCAGTAAAATAACCAATGACGGACGGAGCAAGGAGGACATCAAAAGCAGACTCGCTATGGCAAAAAAGGCATTTCTGGCCAAGAGAAGTCTACTAATATCAAATACCGGCCTTAATTTGAGGAAGCAATTTCTGAGGATGTACGTCTGGAGTACAGCATTGTATGGTAGTGAAACATGGACTGTGGGAAAACCGGAACAGAAGAGAATCGAAGCATTTGAGATGTGGTGCTATAGACGAATGTTGAAAATTAGTTGGACTGATATGGTAAGGAATGAGGAGGTTCTACGCAGAATCGGAGAGGAAAGGAATATGTGGAAAACATTGATAAGGAGAAGGGACCGGATGATAGGACATCTGCTAAGACCCGACTTCCATGGTACTAGAGGGAGCTGTAGAGGGCAAAAACTGTAGAGGAAGACAGAGATCGGAATACGTCAAGCAAATAATTGAGGACGTAGGTTGCAAGTGCTACTCTGAGATGAAGAGGCTAGCACAGGAAAGGAATTCGTGGCGGGCCGCATGAAACCAGTCAGTAGACTGATGACCAAAAAAAAAAAAAAAAAAAAACAGAGGCAGTATGGCTCAATATTTCTGCAGAGAACTTTCAGCGACTTGTTGAGTCCATGCCATGTCGAGTTGCTGAACTATACCGGGAAGAACGAGGTCCGACACGATATTAGGAGGCATACCATGATTTTTGTCATCTCAGTGATAGTCCGTGTAGTTTATCGTGTACGTCCGAAAACCGAATAGAAGACATCTCCAAACTATTTCATTCGCCTCAGCTGCATGTATGTACTGCTAAGTCAGGAAGGGAAAAGAAATAATTTCCGAATTTGTTGCTTAGATGCATAAATAATGAGCGACGTCGGTAGAGAGTAAAAAAAAAGAAAGGTCTCGTAAAGATAAGAGGGACGGCTGACGTGTCAGCGATCGCAGGGGAATGTCTCTGTGGTGATAGTGGCTCTTCAAAAGCTGAAAAGAACGGAGCTGACGGCAGAGGCAGCTAATTATTCTGCGGCTGCCTGAGTGACAGCGTTATCATCCAGGTGACGCCCGCTCTCCCCGTAATTGCTACGAGAGCGTCAGATACGGCGCCGAAGCGCATTACCGCGAGAGGGGCCATCGTGACGGATGGCTGCAGGCCGGCGTTGTCCGAGGCGCGACGGCGGAGGGGTCGCTGGAAGGCGGCTGCCGCCCTCGCTAACGAGTCTGCTGCACGGCGTTCCTTACACTGAGCAGTGAAACTACAGTCTCTCCCATTTATTTGACGTAAGCGTTACGATATTTTAAGCTCTCTCTGCCAATGAAAACTACGCTAAAGCTCCGCAACCTTAAGTATACTGATTATAGATCAGTTTGCCTCTAGTCGAGACTACGCTCCTGTTCATAGGCTCTCGAGCAGCTCGTTTTCCTGAGCATATCCGTGAAACTTTATGCTGCTGAAATTATCATGGATTTTCGAATACACATCACTGCTTTGTAACTCTGTAACGCCGGCCTTGGTGGACCGCGCGACAGCTACGGCCGCAGGTTCGAATCCTGCCTCGGGCATGGATGTGTGTGATGTCCTTAAGTTAATTAGGTTTCAGTAGTTCTAAGTTCTAGGGGACTGATGACCTCAGATGTTAAGTCCCATAGTGCTCAGAGCCATTTGAACCATAACTCTGTAACGACTAGCTAAAATTTCCCAGTCTTGAAAGAAAGCTCTAGCAGTTTAGTTATACCATAAGGCGTTGACATGATTACTTTTACAGAAGTAGTCTGTGAAACTTAAGCCAAAATGGAGTTACAAGAAAGGAGAGCCAGAATAAAACTGTGTGC
This sequence comes from Schistocerca nitens, assembly GCF_023898315.1. Taxonomy (NCBI): domain Eukaryota; kingdom Metazoa; phylum Arthropoda; class Insecta; order Orthoptera; family Acrididae; genus Schistocerca; species Schistocerca nitens. Next base: position 514,923,243 of record NC_064614.1, read on the forward strand.
TCGACCGACAGTCGAACTCGGGACCTTTGCCTTCGACGGCCAAGTGCTCTACTGACGGAGCTACACAAGCAGGAATCGAGACCCCGCCTCACAGCCGTACTTCCGCCAGCACCTTGTCTCCTACTTTCCAGAATTCACAAAAATTCTCCTGCGAAACTTACGGGACTATTACTCCTGAAAGAAAGGATATTGCGGAGACATGGCTTAGCCACTTAGGTCCAGAGGTCGAGTCTCAGTCAGGATCACAGTTTTAATCTGCCAGGAAGTTTCATATCACACTCCGCTGCGTAAGAACATTTACATGCAGAGTCAATATTTATCTCTGCGACTGGACACGCAATTATTTTCTGTATTCTGTATTAGTCTCGCAGATACTAAGTGTACTGCGAGAGGTCCTTAAACCATGGACTCTAAAAATCTTTGAACAGCGAAGTAGTATTCTTGTGTCTGATTTGAAACAATAGTTGTTAGTATTGTCTCTGGTTGAGAAACCGACCTCTGCGGTCGGTCTACCCGGACTCGCTAGTTTAGAAATACCGCCATCGTTCTGTGTGGTTGCCCAAGCTCGAATAGACGCTCGAACCACAAAATAATTTATTTACTGCTAATATTTTGAACTCATGCGCAGTCCTTTATGTGACTAATCATCAATGAATTACCTTCCCATAGACGAAAAAGTAACTGAATTGAGACTAATCTATACTGAAATATTTTTCTAATGACCTTCCCACCCAGTTTCGTCTTATTTACGATGCTCGTACTCAATAAGTCAGGCAGTGAAGGATAAAAGTCTTTTCGGACGTACTACACTTTACATGTCAGTTTTCAAGGCGTTACATTTCCATAACTTCTTCTTTTCATTTTAAGACTGTCTTGTTTCATACCAACTTTAAATTAAATAGCCCATAGTCAAAATCACCTACTGTCAGCTGGTGATTAATCGGTCTGCAGACATTCAAATTTAGTTACGTAACAACAGCCTTACACAACATCCTGCGGAGATATCTTCAAGTAGATGAGAATAGTAACCACAGCCTTATAGTACATTTATTCAGTAATGAAATTTGTTATTAATAATCCACCTGAGTTTGGAAGTAACAGAGATATTCCCAAGCATTACACTAGAAGGGAAAATGATCTATATTTTCCTTCAATGAATGTAACTTTATCACAGATAGGGGTGGAAAATGCTGCAATAGAATTGTTTGAAAATCTATCCATGGAAACAAAATTGTGTGACAGATAGGATAAGTGTTTTCAATTGTAGATTAAGGATTTTCTCCCTAATAATTCCTTATATAATTACCCGTGTACTTGCAAAGTATTAGCATTGAAACAACAGACTCACTCATTCAATAACACAGCGGCTGCATACGTGATTCGCAACTGAATGGATAGACTTTGAACAGTTCAAGAAGTAAACGAAATAATCACTTTCGCTGTGGCGGAATGTTATGCATAGATTCTGGGGCAGTTGTGGTTGATAGTATTTAATATTTAAGTGTGCTTGGTAAATATAATTTCTATCATTTCTGTAACTGGACTATTTGGCATTTACGACTGTGAAGTAATTTCATTTGCCTGACAGTGCAGTTATTGTCTGTGGCCGAGGCTCGAACGATTCGGCATTTCTGCGAGTCTTCGAGACAGTTTGATTGGTTGCAATGTCAGAATTTTTTTTATCTATGCGACACAATAAATTTCATCACATGGCATATATTTGATATCTGTGTGGCCAGGAAATTTAACACAATCCGTCAACATCCTTGAGGCTGTGGACAAACAAACCTCTCCACAGTCTCCTCTGTACCAAGATACTAATCCCAGTAAGTTAGCAAGAGAGACCCTGCGAAGCTCGGGATGGTAGACGGAAAGCAGTGCCATGGATGTTCGACTGTAAGAGAATTTACAACGAGAGGGAGATTTACAGCTTTGGGTTCCGAGCTGGCGCACAGTTTTAGATGGACATGAATGTTCAGTAGCTGACTAGGTGCACAGTGGTTTGGTTCAGTATTTTTCCTAGCAATATTTATATTTTATGAAACCATATCGTCTGCTTTCGTACGGAAGTGATAAAGGATCATCTTACTGACTTCCTTATAGAAAATGTAAAGAAGGATGAAATCCTGGACTTTGGTTTAATAGACGTGTAAGTTATCACTGGTGACGTGGAACTCACTTGGCAAAGGCATTACTCTTTGCACGTGAATTCAGACAAACTTCTCAGCGGATACATACGCATTCTTGCACAATAATTAAGTCTTCGTCAAGTACATCGAGTGATGGCCAAAGGTGTTCTCATAAGTGTCCAGCATTCAGCCATACCCCTATCTGATCTAAGATCATCACACTATGCACCTGACAGAATAATGTGCTGAAAAATGATATCATCAAATAAATATCTTACATTAATCACGCAGGGGATCCTCAAAAATCATTTATTTCGTCTCTACCCTACAGTGTAAGTAAGAAAGGCTGAAAAACATTTTGTATGCAGAACTGCAAATTCAGAAAGGAGACTTGCAGAAAACCGCTACTATTCACGAAGCTTGCTTCAGTAAATTTACTATGAGTACTTACAGTCGACAAACTTTATCTTTCGTCAGCGTCAATATTGTGCAGAAGTACAGACAAAGTCTGAAAACGTATTACATTTGTTAAAGCCTTTTTCTGGATTATAGATTGTAAATATGTCAAATATCGTGAAACAAACATGTAAAACGTTAGATCGTAAAAATGTTTTCGCTTGTACGACTAACAATTAGCTACGCCAAACTCTCATAAAAAATCTGCAAGTAAAAACGTAAGGGTATGGGACGATCATGAAAGTTAAATTGTAACTAAAGCTAATGGAGACGCTATTTCATTAATGAGTTTCCGGTAAGTCACGATTTTTCTAAGAAAGAGAACGTTATACTGCTTGTACAGAAATAATACTCAAGAATATGGGATCGGTTTCAGTTTGGATTGAGAGTGAACACGGTATAGAAGTAAGGCCAGTGCGGATGGTCATTGTCCTCAATATTTGACTAGAGCGTAAAGGAAAGTTGGCATTTCAGTAAAAACTCCCCAGTACTTGACAAGGTATTCACATCACGAACATCATCAAGTCCGAATAAGAGGACTGACAGTGAAATGAGATAACCAATGACGATATATAAGGAAATGTTTTACCTGTGCCCTATCCCTGACTGCTTAGTGGGGAAAACTAATGTAGAGCAAAGTGGAAAGAACTCTCCGCAACGCAGTTTTTAACGCTTTGTAGAATTTGCATACCGGTATCAATTGTCAAGGTGTAGTGATACTTTCGACCTAACACTGAAACAGGAGACCCGTTCAGTAATAAACGTGGGTGGGAGGTAACTGACGGCCCCTCCAAGTGGACGGGGGACAGTAACGCTGTGGCAAAGGGCGGAGCATTGGGGTACCTTGACCAGCTCCTCGGCGGAGAGCTTCCGCGGGAACTGGAAGCCGATGAAGACCTTCCTCCAGTTGCGGCTCATGTCTGTGGGCTGCTGCGGCCTGCGCCGTGGCCTGCCCACCATGGCAGGCTTCTCCAGTGTGCCGGTGAGGTCTGCTCTGGCGTGGTCGCTTTCCGCCCGCACGCCTCCGCCTGCGGTCTCTGTGGCTGCGCGACCCCGGCTGCACTGCGCGCGATGCTGCGACGCGACGCGCCGCCCGCGACAGCCTCCGGCGTCCCCCGCGAGGGGCGCTGCCGTCGTCTGCCGCTACACGTGGCTCCACCCCCAGCCGTTCCTCTGGTCCCACGAGACACCCCTTCATATTCCTCAGAAACCAGTCCGACTCTCAATCTCTCTGACGACGCAGCACGATTTGCAGTGAAACACATCTTGTTAAGTAACTGTCAAAGATACACGAAACGGAGATGGATTGGTTCTGGTTCGGTCACGCCAGTCAACTTCTTCGGAACGACTATTGTCTAATGTCAGGGACGCCACTTATGTTGATTCGTTGGAACTAAACTTTGACATGTGACCTCTGAGTGATTGCATGACACACATTGGTACGACACGTGCATATGCATGACATCCATAAGATATGAACTTTACAAAAATGAACGTATAAATTCCACACAGGTCATCCGCGCCACACCGGTAATTAAGGTTTCTTTTAGAGCATACATCTGGAAAATTATAACGCCGAAAAAAAAATTAGTACACCCTTTTAGAGGTTTCCAATTCACTCAGGATTTACTGATGCAACAATCCATATGGAAAACATGAAATGATAACATTTATAGATCAATAGTACAAGCGGTTCAGAGGTACTAGCTATCGACCCATACTGCAACACCCGTATTAGTACTTAGTGTAACTTCCATGAAGGGCAATGCAAACACTGACTCCGAAATGCAGTCGATCACAGAGCTGGCGAATACTGTCCTGGGATACGTTATGCCACGTCTGCTCAACCTGTTCACGGAGTTCTGTAAGAGTTGTCGCTTGAAGGGTCGCACAAGCCACTTTTCGTCCCATCATATCCCGCACATGCTCGATTGGAGACAAGTCCGGACATAGTGCTGGCCAAAGAAGTAAATGCAGAGCACTTTGAGTTTCACGGGCACTGTGTGGGGGAGCAATATCCTGTTGGAACAACACATTACCTTCCTGTTGGAAGATCGGCCAAAGAACGGGTCTACCAACATTCTTCACATTCCCTTCCAGGAACACCAAAGGTGGACGAGAATTATAGCTTTTCGCACTGTAGGCCATAAGGCCTCGGGTGTGGCCAGTGTGTCTTGGAATAACGCACTCTACCGGGCATCCCTCGTCGTGTCTGCATCGTACCCGCAAACGAACATTACTTTCGTGTAGGCGGAAACTGCTTTCATCGCTGAAGACTACGGAGCGACATTCCAAGTCATCCACTGACAGCACTAGTCGAGCCGTCCACATCGATGCTGGGGCGTGAGTGGAAGATGGGCTAGAGGTGTGCGTATCAACAGGCCCACTGGTAATATTAGGTTCGCAACAGTTCATGTTGACACGCCCGGGCTGACAAGCTCTCTTATCTGTGCTGTGGTAGCTGCACGATCTGCCAGTGCTGCCGTTACGATACGACGGTCTTGACGGGCGTCTGTGCTGCGTAGACGTCCAGAACCTCGTCTACTGGTGCGAGGACGTTCACGGGACCGGTGGTATCAGCATCGCTGCGGAGCTGATGCACCACGTCCAAGTTGTGTAGTAATCCTCCGAAAAGAACATCCCACCACTCGGAAGGCCACAATTTGACTCATTTTTTACTCGCTCAGTAGGTTGTAGGAAGCAAGAGTGCGTCTCCGTGGAATCGTTGGCTGCTTGCTTCACACGATTGCGGCACACTGAGCCTTCTGGTTGTGGACATTCCCTGTTAAAGGGTAGACACAGCTGGCCGTCTGGTAGATATTCTCTACGCTATTTGTTGGCGGACGACGTTGAAACCATGGCCAGTACATTTACTATTCCCCAAGTGACACATGTCGCCATCGGATCAAAATCAACGTAATCTTTCCAAGTGCACTATTTTTTTCCCTGGCAGTGTATATCAGTTACAATGGCTATATTGCAGCCACTGTCGAGATGAGTCGGGAACTTACTTTTGGTTGCAAATTTGTACTTACTTGACCCTTGAGACACCAACAACACGTCTTTAAACAGGCGATATCAACTTCAAGCTCAATAAGAGCTGCACTGAAGATGACATAGCGGAAGTGCAAAGCCCAACTGAGCACTGTTTTTGTCGATAGAATCTATAGTGACACAATGATTATGAGTCAAGTGGGTCGTAGTTTGCATTAATGAAAAGCATAGAATCAGCAAATAGTAAAGACTGAGAAATTGAAGAGGAAATGGAGCTATGTGGATTACATAAACAGCCTAACTAGAACTACCGCCATCTGTATACGTGTCTATGGCTATTCCATGACTTTTGTCACCTTTATGTACAGCACGGTAAGATCCGGAAGGACCAAAGTCTGTTTTCGCAGCATAGGTCGAATCGATGTATTCTATACAAGAATGTTACGTAAACACCGCGCAAAGGCTACTTACAAATCAGCCGAGAAAATCAAGGTGTCTGTCATATCAGTAAAGGAAAGAAGGGACCCACTCACAGTGTTGTGAAGATAGTGTATACTACTACGCCCGCTTGGTCAAAGAGGCTATAGAAATTGAAAAGACGTGACAGTAGTTTGAAGAAGAGAGAGGATAGCCTCAAGGTAAACTGATCCTGGATTCCTGCGTTGCAGCGTCCTACCGATGCAGGTAGCAAGGGGAGAGCCACAGCGGAAATAACCAGGGAAATGCCCGCAGACTAGGCCGCGAAATGTATATATAATCTCCTGCTGCTCGGCTCCAGCCTGCCACTAGCAAGTGGGTGATGGTTAGGGAGGGTGGTGCACCTCTGACAGTGCCCGCCACACGTGCTGGCAAAACGTAGGGAAAATAGTTCAGTCGTTCAAACAAACGTCGTCCCAAGATCCCGAAACAGAAGCGAGCAGCCAATATGACAACAATTGCCCACGAGAGCCTCAGCGATTTTGTACATGACGAGTGGCTGCGGTTTTACCCTTGCGTAAACGCCTTGTGTCTCGAAACTGCTGATACGATTATTAAATGCGTCGGACATAGGAGGTGCACTCTCCATGAAAATCACGTTGCACAGTTGAGTCTAAACTTCGTTAGTTGCCGTATTACCGTCATCCGGATTCGGAGCACATGAACGACTGACCGAAGTAGCTGCGCCACGGGGATCCGCATCGGCAGTCACATCAAGTAGCGACTCACAACTGGCACCAATGTAAACTTTTAGTTTCGATACTTAAGTTAAAATTCATCTAAGGTTTCTACTTTCCATTAGTTTGGACATGAAATCCTTCAAGGAGTCTGTGATCATGTTTAGTTTAAATAATGTACTCTTGTCCTAGTCGCCATATACTTTTATTTTTACTCCTGATGCGTTTCAGTAAATTGCATCTTCAGATCCTAATGGATACATAGTGTCTACTCAACCCTAAACATCCATAGTAAATTCCTCGTCCTACATGCAAACAAATGCAAATAAAAAATATAGATGCTCCATTTGCATGTAAAGTTCGAATAATTCAACCATTATTTACGTCCCGACAGATGTCCACTACACTACTAAATGCTATTTCAATATTTGATGTATAATGTATAGCTAAAAATAGTCCAGTTACGATTTGAATCACCAAGCACAGCCTGCTGATGATAAGTAAGGATGTTCAGTGAGGACTAGATACTGTGTATACATCAGGATGCTGTATAGCGAAACGCGTCAGGAGTAAAAATTAAAAAAAAATTGGCGACTAAGACAAGAGCAAATTATTTGTTCCTCTATTCATTCATGTAAAACATAGTTTTGAGAAATCGGATGGTCTTTTCGAAACACCCTGTACGTTAAGGTTCATTAGGTTTTCAAGGTAAACAGAACGATGGCATAAATGCTCCTATTTCAGTCCAAAAAAGGCGAATATACTTCTGTATAAAAGACTCTGACTGAAAAGTGGGGTACTAGCTGCGTCATTTTACCTTTCTCAAAACATTTATAAATTTTCCCACAAATTTTGGCATGCAAATATATTCGCCCTCTTTTTGATATGAAACTCCCTTCTCACTCCCGCAACTCATTCACACCCACTAGTCATCGCTTTACGTCGCTCATACCCATCCATTTCCACGCCCCCATTGTCGCTCAGTATTTCAGCCCAACTCACTGTCTTATCTCTTTACGTCTTTCTAACTGTCACATCCCTTTCTCACAGCCACAGTCCGTTCTGTTCTACTACTGTTGTCTCCTGTGACGGTCACTGTCTCCCACTCGCTCTCTCTTACTGCTAATATCACATTCATTCGTTCCCACTCACGCTGGCTTTCCTTAATGTCAGCATTCTTTCTTTCCTCGTTGTCATGGTCATAGAATTCTCACATTGTCACTGGCTCTCACCCACTTTCTCTTTATCCCTCTCTTTATTCGTCTTTCTCGCTCACCTTCTCCTTCAGACTTTTTTGAGCACTGTTCTGTCACTGTCACCTATGTTCCACTGCCACTTCGTCCCTCTCTTTCCCTCATACTGTCATTGTCCCCTTCGGTCTTTCTATAACTTAACATTGTCTACTAGCTTCCAGTACTTACTACTTTTCTGTCTCTTTCTCATTGCCACTACCATCCTCTCTCCCAGCATTAAAAAGCGCGAATATGCCTGCATGCCAAAATTTTTAATGGTGCTGCGGAATGTGGAATTAGTTAGTACGCCAGTTTTCAGTCAAAGTCTTTTAAAGAGCATGTTCGTCTTTTCTGCGCTCCAATAGGAGCAATTTCCCGCTGGTTCCCTTCTTTTCCCTGCTACAGCAGGGCATGTAACTCATATGAAAAGAACTTTTTGCGTCGGGAAAATGTTGATAGTTTACTATGTGAAGCTGAAATGAAGTAGAATTAATTATACCCGTTAGACTGGATTTTACGTGTACAAAATGATTTGTGTGCGCTTCAGTACTACAACATGAGCTTCTCAGAACGCTTCTGATGATAACGGAGACACTTTACAGCATATTTCCACGTGTTACGTCACTTTATAAACTACGTTTTCGCCTCACGCCGTGTTTTACCTGGACAAGTAGGGTAACTTTGAACCTCTGTATCTCGAATAAAAATATCAAGATATTCTTGGTACCCAAAAACCATGTTTTCCGGGTGGTTCTCGATAATGGATACAGATTTTTAAAAACCAGATGATGTTACTTCTAGATATATACCAAGAGAATATACCGTTAATGTTTGAGCAATTTACTGTTGTTAGTTATTTAGTTAACGGCTGCTGACGGCGAAAAATTGTGAAGAAAACTTTTTTCCGGTTTTCTCAGGAACTGTCCATGAACTAAATGGCGCCTCCACCATTCTCTATAGGCGCACCGTAGACCACACTTCATATAAAAAGAACCAACCGATTTGCTCCATCTGTCTACGCTGGAAGAAGTGTGTGATGTTCAAACTTTGACCCTGTATTGTAGGATAATTACAGAAAGAAGATCCTTCTATTGGGTATAGGTTGATTAATTTGGGGAGGGGGGACCCAAGAGCGAGGTCAACGGTGCCATCGGATCAGGAAAAGATGGGGAAGGAGGTCGGCCATGCTTTTTCAAAGAAACCATAAAGGCATTTTTCTGAGGCGAGGTAGGCAAATCACATAAAATGTAAATCAGGATGGCCGGACGCGGGTTTGAACCGTCGTCGTCCTCGCGGATGAGAGTCCAGAGTGCTAATCACTGCGCCATCTCGCTCGATGTGTTGGGTATAGAAAATATCTCTAGCCTAAGGGTTATCCAAAACACGTGGCCTTACCCGATCTATAGGTCTCGCAAAAATATCGGTTTTGCGCGCTGCATTTTGGAACCTACTGGTAGTGCACACTGTCGCATGCGTATCGATACGAGTGGATAATTCGTCTCGGAAACTGACAAGGAGAGTGTCTGACATGTGGGCCACCGATTTTGATGAAGTTTTAAAAGGAAGTTCTATTCTTAAATTAAAGAGACACTTCTTTCGGCTTTTTGCTAGACACTCCAAATTTTTAGAAATAATCGATGTCAGAGTTGATGACGGAAAATTATTTGATTATTAATGACGCACACAGATATTTTATTTCAAAAAAGATGGAGAATATTACTCCATCAGAATATTATCAGATACACTGAGAAGAATATCAAATGAAAAAAATGCCACGTCCGGGAATCGAATATGGACCAACAGTTCTGTAATGTAACGCCTTGACCGCTTGACAGCTTGACCGCCAACCTCGGTCTGCTAGACGCACTGAATGACGAGTACCCAAGCTACAGCATGAAAACACAGAAACGTTAATAATTGCAACATATTAACTTTGGACCCCATATTACATTGATAAAAATGTTTGTTTTTAGACGATCTTTCGATGCATATAAGTGAAAATACGATATTCCATTATCAACTTTGACCTTTATTCTTCTCTCTTTATTTTCAATATACACTGAAGAGCCAAATAAACTGGTACACCTGCCTTATATCGTGCTGGCCCCCGTGAACACGCAGAAGTGCTACAACACGACGTTGCATGGACTCGACTAATGCCTGAAATAGTGCTGGAGGGAACTGAGACCATGAATCCTGCAGCGCTGTCCAGCCTTTGGCTCCGAAATCCCATATCGATGATATTTCGTTGAATGGTTCGCACGCTGACATTTGTTGATGGCCCAGCATTGAAATATGCAGCAATTTGCGGAAGGGTTGCACTTCTGTCACGTTGAACGATTCTCTTCAGTCGTCGTTGGTCCGGTTCTTGCAGTATCTTTTTCCTGCCGCAGCAATGTCGGAGATTTGATGTTTCACCGGATTCTTGATAGTCACGGTACACTCGTGAAATGGTCATACGGGAAAATCCCCACTTCAGCGCTACCTCGGAGATGCTGTACCCCATCGCTCGTGCGCCGACTATAACACCACATTCGAACTCACTTAAATCTTGATGACCAGACATTGTAGCAGCAGTTACCGATCTAACAACTGCGCCAGACACTTGTTGTCTTACCGCAGCGCCGTATTCTGCCTCTTTACATATCTCTGTATTTGAATACACATGCTATACCAGTTTCTTTGGCGCTTCAGTGGCGTGTCAGACTCTTCCTTTGCGAGTACAATGACAGTAGAGACACATGCTGTATGTTACAGTTAGCAAGGAGACGCAGCGCGTATGTGTAACAGAAGAAACGGAGTAAGAAGTAGAAGAGTCGTGATTTCTGGAGTATCGGCAGATCGAAGGACACGTGTCCGTGTCCGGCCGCGCCGACACGCGAGTCCCGGAGGGCTGCTCCGCCGGCGTCCCCAGAGCGCGCCGGGTTGCCCTGCGCTAGGGGCAGGGGCAGCCGGCAAGGCGGCCTGACTGCCTCACCGCCGCCGTACCAGCTGCTAGCCACGGTTTTGTCTTCTGTGTTACTAACTCGTCCCTCGTGGTAACTGCTTACTCGGATCACAAATATACATGTACAGTGCCAAGAACCACCGTGTAGCTTACGAGTAATATTGGGAGAGTAGTGAGAGCAAGCGAGGTAGAGTTAAACGTTCAAGAGCCGGCCGGTGTGGCCGTGCGGTTGTAAGCGCTTCAGTTTGGAACCGCGTGACCGCTACGGTCGCAGGTTCGAATCCTGCCTCGGGGATGGATGTGTGTGATGTCCTTAGGTTAGTTAGGTTTAAGTAGTTCTAAGTTCTAGGGGACTGCTGACCTCAGTAGTTAAGTCCCATAGCGCTCAGAGCCATTTGAACCATTTTTTAAACGTTCAAGAACTGAAAAATTGAGACCGCACAAACTGCGAAGTGGTGTTAAGACCAAAGAAAGCCACTTCCGTGGTCAACAGTCCTACTTCGTGTTAGCGCTAAATCTTCTGGTGCTTCATAAAATTGCGTTCGCTAGAACGTGTCTACAAAGGGCAGGATGCAAGTCACATACATTTGTCGATTACCAGACTCTGTGCCCATGTCTTCAGTTCAATTTACGACTTACCCACAATGTTAAATCTCAAGAGGGTGTAAGACGTTGCTGATAGTGTTTCTCCATCTGACGATTACGTTAAATTTGCGCACTCCCCCTTAGTGCTATTTGGGTGCAGTGGGCTTTGTGCTATCAAACTTACTATTTAATTTCTGCCCACGGTGTTCTGACGAGTGATCAATCAGTCGTGCAGAGAAATCCAAGAAAATCACAACCATTAGACTATATTTTACAATCATTACCTTCATCTGAATTACACAGGTACTTTCAGAAGACAAAACACACATTTCAAGGACAGGTATAAACACACTCGATTAACGAAAACCGTTAGTGCGATTTGACTGGAATACACGCCGTTGTCTCCCATTTACTCTTCAGCACACTTCCGTAGCCGATGTTTGGCAGCCTGCTTTCGGCAGCGAAGCGGCACGGACGTCTTGTTTACGTCCTCGCCTCGGAGCTCGCGCTCGGAATTGTCTGAGAGACTTAGCTGTCTTAAAGCGATATATTTTCTTAGAAGGAGAGCGGCTTATTTTCACAGCAAATCAATCCTGGAGATCACCATTTCGACTGAATGTGCGCGATCGAAGACACTTTAAAACGAACAGTTTATCTGAGATGAACTAAAGACTGATTACATCGAACTCGTAGGCAAGTGGGCAAAATAGAATATTCTTCGAGACGACATGCCCAGAACATGCCTTGATGGGCTTGGGATTATGAGTGCAACTGCCCACATGTTGGTGGCGAGTGGATGGTTAAAATGGCTCTGAGCACTATGGGACTTAACTTCTGAGGTCATCAGTCCCCTAGAACTTAGAACTACTTAAACCTAACCAACCTAAGGACATCACACACATCCATGCCCGAGGCAGGATTCGAACCTGCGACCGTAGCGGTCGCGCGGTTCCAGACTGTAGCGCCTAGAACCGCTCGACCACACTGGTCGGCGCGAGTGGATGTCATTTTATTTGTTTCGTCAGGAGTCTGTTCTTAATTCGATTTCCATTTTGATGTTTTTGATGCTAATTGCACATCAGTGTGAATTTCTTATACAGTTACTCTCCTTGAGTTGAGAAGCTTTATTACACAAAAATGGTGACCTGGCGACAGGTTGTGTTAGTTAATCTTTCACCACTGGTTCCCTTGTCATCGGTAGCAGTATAAATTAGCATTAAAACTTACTTTAGCTGTTCGTTTTCCAAAATAAAAGGTCGATAACGCACGCCTGTGCGCTGACACTCGATCTGGTGGTAGCCGGTTTGGATCCTGGTGGTGGACGAAATTTTTGACTGCCAGCGTTGGTTGGCCAGGGAAGGAGAGGTGATGGCGTAATGTACCTGACCACGTTTCTTTGTGCCAATGTCCTGTATTAAATTCCAAACCCTTTCACAGTGTCTCATGAAATAAGGGCGTGCCACACTCTTGTGGTGACCTATTCGTCGAATGGTTACATTAAGATCGTGGGCCTACTCGGTGCTATTCAAGAAGAGTGGGATGTGTGCCAGCACCAGGTTTCACCCCCTCTGTTGTCTCATCATCATCATCGTCATCATAGAATACAAACACAATACTACACTATATACACGTCAATTACACTCAACTACAGTCCACAAACAACAAAACTATCACACACATGGATGGAAAGGGGCCAGTGTTTGCGGAGGAAGAACACTCTTTTTGACTTGCACCTGAACCCACCCCAGGGGATATCGCACTCAGTAAATCTATGCGAGATTAATTTATTTTTATCTACTCTTCAGCTGGGGAAACAGTGTTTTACAGACGTGACAGCTACATTTTCTTATGAATCCGCCGAATTATCAATTTTATCCCGTTTGCAAAACTCTTCGTAATTAACCTGTAATTGGATATTCTGGTCACCTCCGCCTTTTTCTCACTACCACCCGACAATGATAAAGAATGAAGTTATTCAGGAGGTTGGAAATTAAGCATCAGCAATAGATTGTGTGTACTCCTAAGGCTGCTGGGAAGCGCAACCTATCAAATCGGCGTGCTGGAGCACGAAGGACAGGAACTGGCGTCAATTCACGTAGAGTCTAGAATCGTCTACGAATTTAAGAGAGCCAGTTAGCTGTGGGCATCTACCTTTGTCTACACTCTTAGTGCGTGGGGAGAAAGTTTAGCCAGTAATGACACCAACAAACGTCTGGTAAATGCTTTCGGCATACTCACGACCTCCGCAAGAGGAAATTACATACAAATCATTTTCTGCTCCCCAAATGATGAAACTCTTTACAATTAATTTCTGTGTCTGGAACGACAATAAAACGGCTAAAATTAGTACGAAATACTAATTAACGAAATGCATACGTTTATTGCCCCCAAATATTGGTGAAAAAGCTGGCTTAAAGGCGAGTTCTGTCCCTTGTTTGCCGGCCGAAGTGGCCGTGCGGTTAAAGGCGCTGCAGTCTGGAACCGCAAGACCGCTACGGTCGCAGGTTCGAATCCTGCCTCGGGCTTGGATGTTTGTGATGTCCTTAGGTTAGTTAGGTTTAACTAGTTCTAAGTTCTAGGGGACTAATGACCTCAGCAGTTGAGTCCCATAGTGCTCAGAGCCATTTGAACCATTTGTCCCTTTTTCCCTGCTTCTGTTGTAAGCAATAGAGCCCCTTCCCCAGACTCTGGGAACGTGCTCTGGCGTCCACAATAGGCAAGGAACGAGTCCGCGGGAGCGGCCAGCAACGATGTATTACAGGGCTTTCTCGTTATGTTAAAATTCAGTCCCATAGAAACAGCTGGTCAGTGGCTGAGGCACTATACAAGATTTCAGGAGATACAAGACTGAAATCCCTGCCTGGCCATCTGGATTTAGATTTTAGTAGTGCCCCTTAATCGGTTGACGTGAATATAAGGATGACTGCTTCGAAAAAGGTATGATCGATTGCCATTTACATTATTGGATTAGAGCATACGCTCTGTCCTCGTTCACCGCATCGCTGATAGGATGTTCAATCATAGCTTTCCATCGTTTTGAAAGCTGTATAGGAGATGAGAAAATGACTCCGTCACCTACACTGTATAGCTGACACTTGGACTCCACTCGGTAGCTTTAACATGCCGTCTAGCGCCGCCTTTCTTTGGCCTTAAACGGATTCCATACACGGTGAGTCTTTCAAAATCAGTGGTTTCACAGATGTTTCTGTCGTGATCTCACAGAATCATGTCAATTTCCTGTGAAACTTGTCATCTAAGTTTTGTCGATGTACAGTGAGGTGACAAAAGTCCTCCTTTTGCCCGGCGTAGTGTGCCGCGCGGGGTAGACTTATTACTGTCCGCGCGGCTGCCCCCGTCGGAGGTTCGAGTCCTCCCCCCGGCTTGGGTGTGTGTTTTGTCCTTAACGTACGTTAGTCTAAGTTAGCTGAAGTAGTGCGTAATCTAAGGGACCGATGACCTCAGCAGTCTGGTCCCATAAGACCTTAACCACAAATTTCCAATTCCAGGCGTAGTGCTGTACCTGACCTGGACATGGTATGACTCAACAAGTGGTTAGAAGCCCCCTGCCGAAATATCGAGCCGTGCTGCATCTATAGCCGACCATAATTGCGAAAGACTTGCCGGTACAGGATTTCGTGCACGAACTGACCTCTCGATTATGTTCCATAAACGTTCCGTGAGCGCCGGCCGCTGTGGCCGAGCGGTTCTATGCGCTTCAGCCCGGAACCGCGCTGCTGCTACGGTCGCAGGTTCGAATCCTGCCTCGGGCATGGTTGTGTGTGCTGTCCTTAGATTAGTTCGGTTTAAGTAGTTCTAAGTTCTAGGGGACTGATGACTTCAGATGTTAAGTCCCATAGTGCTTAGAGCCATTTGAACCGTTCCATGAGATTCATGTCAGGCGACCTCGGAGGACAAACATCATTAGCTCGATTCATCCAGAACGTTCTTGAAAACAATCGCAAACAGCTGTGGCCCGGTGACATTGCGCACTGTTATCCATAAAAATTTCATCCATGAATGGCTGCAAATGGTCGCCAAGCAGCCGAACATAACCATTTCTTGCCAGCAATCACTCCAGCTGGGCTAGTCCATTGCACGTAAACACAGCCATCACGTTTGCACAGTGCCTTGTTGACAACTTGGTTCCATGACTTCGTACGTTCTGCATCACACTCGAACTCTACCATCAGCTCTTACAAACTAAAATCAGGGTTCATCTGACCAGGCCACTGTTTTCCAGTCATCCAAGATCCAACAAACATGGTCACGAGCCCAGGAGGGGCGCTGCAGGCGCCATCGTGCTGTTAACGAGCACATTGGCTTCGGTTGTCTGCTACCATAGCCCATTAACGCCAGATTTCGCAGCACTATCCAAACGGATACGTTTGTCGTAGTTCCCACATTGATTTCCAGGCAGTGTTGCTTGTCCGCTAGCAAACTCAGATCAGACCGTGCTGCTCTCCGTCGTTAAGCACAGGCCGTCGGCCACTGTGTTGTCCGTGATGAGAGGTAATACCTGCGCTCTGTTGTTCTAGACGTCTAGTAATGCGAGTTGTTTGGTAATGTCTTCCTTCGGGTTTAAAAGACTTGTAAGTGTAATCTACATCTGTTGCTGAGACTGAGACAATGTGCCCTGTAGCTTCGTGTTTATGATTTCATGAACGAGTATTTCAAGATTCAAAATGTCAAATATTCCAAGCCAGAAATTCCACATTTGTCAGCACACTCGAAAAACATTAGATCTCTTTTTGTGCGTAACTTATTTATATGATTACATCCAAAAAATTCAGAAGTTTGTGGTACCACAGAATTATCATTCCAAAAAAACCATTGAGACAAATTAGAAAAGAAATAATTTATTTAGACCATTGTAGGTGTCATAGAAAAGAACTGACTGGTTCTTAGTACTAATAAAATTTTTTTGCAGTCATACTTTAACTAGTTAAATTCTTGTCAACGAAAATCATCTTTGAGTTTTATTACAAGAGAAAAACAAAATTAAATTCAAGGAAAATGTTTCAGTATTGACTTCTGTTGCTTACACATTTCCATGCTTGGGATCAGATGTTGCAATGTTTACTGTAGAGCTGCTTGTGCTGTTGAGGAGCCGCACGGGATTAGCCGAGCAGTCTAACGCGCTGCAGTCGTGGACTGTGCGGCTGGTCCCGGTGGAGGTTCGAGTCCTCCCTCGGGCATGGGTATGTGTATGTGTGTGTGTTTGTCCTTAGGATAATTTAGGTTAAGTAGTGTGTAAGCTTAGGGACTGATGACCTTAGCAGTTAAGTCCCAAGATTTCACACACATTTGAACATTTGCTGTTGAGGAAAAAATGGGTTTTCAAAACATTTTCCAGGCGCGTTTCACCTGTTGAGTTGCCCAACTTATATTACTATTTCTGAAATACATGTTACCTTCGTCGAATATAAAGTCTTGTTGCACATAAATTGGTGAGAAAAAAAATATTATGACCACTGCTCACTGCGACGTTGGATGCCGCCTGATAGCACTGCAGGCACATGACGCGGTAACAGAAGTATGTAAGCGTAGCAGACACGGACGAAGAATGACCATAGTGAAGATATGCGACTTTGACAGAGGGCAGATTATTAACACGCAGAGTCTGTGAACGAATATCTCGAAAACGGTGAAGCTGGTCGGATTTCCATGTGCTACTCTCTTGAAAAAATACGGGAAGAGGTACAAGGACAGTGAAACTACCAATGGGTGTTAAATGGTTGGACTTTCAAGACTGTACACAAAACTTGTGGTTAGGAGGCTTACCTGCTCTGTGAAGTAGGATAGATGGTAATCTGTGACATCTCTGCAGAAAGAGCACAAGTGCTTAGGAGCACGCCGTTCATCGTACGTTGTTGAACATGGTGCTCCGCAGCTGACCGCTCCTGCGTGTTGACATGTTGACCCAACGACATCGCCAATTACGACTGCTGCGGTCACGAAACAATCGGGATTCGACCGTCGATCAATGGAAACGTGTCGACTCTTCTGGCGAATCACATTTTTGCTACACTAGATCTCCACAAACGCCGTCATCGAGGTGAACGGCGGCTCGAAACGTGTAGCGTGCCGCGAATGCAGGCGGATGGGAGCAGTTTCATGACATGGGAGATATTCTCCTGCACTTGCGTGGGACATGTGGATATAATCGAATACAGCTGCGAACTATCTGCATCCCTTCATCCTTGATGTCCTCTCTGACGCCGACGTCATCTTTACTCAGTATAATTTTCCGTGTCTAGAAGCCAGAACTGTGCTACAGTAGTTTGAGGAGCGTTATAGTGAACTCACGTTCATGTCTCGGCCAACTAATACGTCTGATATAAATCCTATGCGTCATCACCATGTACGCAAATCAGCGGCCTGTTACTTACGCAAATTAAATTACCTGTACGTAGACATCTAAGGCCACATACCTCCACAAACCTACCAACAAGCTGTCGGATCCCTGATACGCAGCAGGCTGCTGTGGCCGAGCGGTTCTAGGCGCTTCAGTCCGGAACCACGCTGCTGCTACTGTCGCAGATTCGAATTCTGCCTGGGACATGGATGTGTGCGATGTCCTTAGTTTAGTTAGGTTTAAGTATGTGTCCTCGGAGTCTTTCGCGACGGCATACATGAATGAAACGTTCTCGGTTTTCCAGCCGCGTCAATTCGAATAAAATCCTCGAGCGTCTGAATTCAAAGTCAGCTCCTGACGACGATGGCGGAGATGGCCATCGAAAGCTCGAGGATTGTATTCGAGTTGACGCTGCTGGCTAACCGAGAACGTTTCATTTAGGTTTAAGTAGTTCTAAGTCTAGCGGACAGATGACCTCAGATGTTAAGTCCCATAGTGCTTAAAGCCATTTTTACCACCTGAACCTGACATGCAGAATCAGTGAGGTATTTCGTTCCAAAGACGGACAAACAAGCTATTAAGCTGATGGTCATAATGTTTTGGCTCCTTAATATATATACTCTACGGTATGTATCGGAGATCCCCATTTCATTATCCTTGATTGTTGTTTTGTTGTAATGACTCATTCTAAGACTCTTGCAACATCTACCACAAGACAAAACAAATTTTGTTTATCAGGTCCTCAGATGATGGGATGATCCCAGAACACGTCATACCAAAAACAATAAAGAAATTCACAAAAAAACCAGTGAATATTTTTGAACAACCCTACAGCTTTTTGAAAGTCTATTTCACCCTACCTGCTTACCACACATATAGCGCATCAAATAAATTGACACCTTGATATGTGGCACTTGGAACTCTAGAGGGAAACACTGCTTGGCACAAAGACAGTGCACCATCTAGTAGTGGATGTTTTAAACAGTTTTTTCATCATTTGGCAGTTAGAACAAGTCTAGGGCTATGCAAAAGAATACCAAGACGGAATAGTATTTGACGTTACAACTCTTCAGTCGTAGAATAGTAGAGCTTAGTTGAATTTCTATCCTACAGAAGTATCACCACATAAATCACAAATTTTGATTTCGTGGACACTTTTAGACGTGTGCTCGGAATTAAACTCTCCATCAGTGCCGACTCGAATGAAGACTAGAGAGGTTCCAGATGTACCTAGTAAACTGGCAAACAATTTGCATACTCTAACCATCGTCTCTTTTTGAATTGCAGTCCAAATATTGGTTGAAAAATGGTTCCTCCAGTAGGATTCGAAGCTGTTACCTTCGGAAGGAGCGCCAGCACACTAGCATGTGTTAGGACCTCAAGTGCATCTGCAGGTGCACTAGTATTTACGTGAAATACGCTGCGTTTTTCACTGCTCCGGGTGGAGACAATAGCATGAAAGAACCGTATTTTGTCATCGCGTTACATCATTCGAGTGCAAAAAATGCAGAAAATTTTAAGAAAAAACCTGTTTCTGATTGGCTTTCCAGCAGAGGATGAAGGACAACCCCTGGCTTTGGCTTCGGTCGGATGTCGTTGTATGTAAACGATCGCGTGACGGTGGTCAGAGGTTTGCGCTAAGCCACACACAAGATGGCGTACAGGTTGGCTAGCATTTTGCAACGAGAGGTCGATATGGCGCGGCGTGGCGTGGCCGGCGGTGTTCTCAGTAGGGCCGTCCCCAGAGGCGCGGCCGAGCTGTGACGTGGCAGTCGCTAACCTCTCGGCCGCTACTCCATGCTATCTCCGGCTCCGTGTGCTGACTCAGTGCCCGCCTACGTACATGCTCTGTACAAACGTGAGAGCAGTAATCAAACCACGTGCGTATCTACACCTACATTTTCATACACTGATTAACAGAACATTACGACAACCGACCTAATAGTCGGAATGTTCAGCTTTGGCACGGATAACAGCAGCAAGGTTTCGTGGCATCGAAGCAATGAGCCACTGGTACACTCATGCTCATTAATTAAGGATACTTGCAGAATGTGGTACCACACAACGTGGCACTACACAAAACTGGCGCTAATAGCATAGGCACATAGGGAACACACACGACACAGATCTGTAAGTCCACGGTATTGGTGATAATTTGAGAAAACCGCCCCGAAACACACGTGCTACAAAACGCCACTGTTTTCTGCGCATGAACCCTGGCATCAATATCGGATATGATCACCATCCACACGTACACAGGCCGCACAATGGGTTGGCATACTCTGGATCAGGTGGTCGAGCAGCTGCTGGGGTACAGCCTCCAATTCTTGCACCAGTTCCTGTCGGAGCTCCTAAAGTGTCGTAGGGGTGTGAACACGTGCAGCGATACGTCTACCGAGAGCATCCCAGACGTGCCCGATGGGGATTAGGTCTAAAGAACAGGCAGGCCACTCCATTCGCCTGATAACTTCTGTTTCAAGATACTCCTCCACAATGGCAGCTCGATGGGGCTGTGCGTTATCATCCATCAGGAGGAAGGTGGGACCCACTGCACCCCTGAAAAGGTGCAAAATGATGTCCCGATACACCTGACCTGTTGCAGTTCCTCTCTCAAAGACATGCAAGGGTGTACGTGCACCACACCATCAAACCACGACCTCCATACAGGTCCCTTTTTAGGGACATTAAGGAGTTGGCATCTGGTCCCTGGTTCACGCCAGATGAAAACCCGGCGAGAATCACTGTTCACACTATACCTGGACTCGTCCATGAACATAACCTGGGACCACTGTTCCAATGACCATATACTGTGTTCTTGACACCAGGCTTTACAGGCTCTCCTGTGACCAGGGATCGGTGTAATGCACCTTACAGGTCTCTGGGAGAATAAACCATGGCTGTTCAGTCGTCTGTAGACTGTGTGTTTGGAGACAAGTGTTCCAGTGGGTGCGGTAAGATCCCGAGCAAGGCTACCTGCAGTACTCCGTGGCCTTCTGCGGGCACTGATGGTGAGATATCGGTCTTCTTGTGGTGTTGTATACTGTGGACGTCCCGTACTGCAGCGCCTGAACACGTTTCCTGTCTGGTGGAATTGTTGTCATAATCTTGAGATCAAATTTTGTGGCACACGGAGGGCCCGTGCTACGACCTGCTGTGTACGACCAGCCTCCAGTCGCCCTAGTTTTGTACCCCTCAAAACGTCATCCATATGTGTTCATTGAGCCATTTTCAAGTCAACACAGACATACAGCCACCACTAGCACGTCTAAAAAAGCCTGTACACGTACTTGCTGCACCGTACTCTGACATGCACCAACGTACCTCTGTGTATGGGGACTGCTGCCAGCGCCACCGTCCGACGACCACGGGTCAAATGCAACGCATGGTTATACCTCGAGGTGATTTAAACCCGCAAACCGCACACCAGAGCGTTGTTTCACCATAAATCAGCATTATCCTTAATTTATGAGCACGAGTTTAGATTGCTGGAGGGAGGTGGCATCATATTTGCTCACACAAGTCACTTAATTCTTGTAAATTCCGGGGAAGTGGCCGATGGGCTCTGACTCTACGTTCAATCACATCCCAGATGTGTTCGATTAGGTTCAGATCTGGCGAGCTGGGGGGCCAGCATCAACTGGAACTTTGCCACTGTGTACCTCAAAGCACTCTACCGGTCTCCTAGCCTTGTGACGTGGCATATTATCTTGTTGGAAAATGCCATTGCCATGGGGAAACATGATCGTGATGAAAGGACGTACGTGGTCTTCAACCAGTGTACGATACTCCTTGGCCTTCATGGTGCCTTCCACGAGCTCCCCTGGACCCATGGATGCCCGCGCGTAAGATCCCAAGAGCATAATGAAGCCGCCGCCAGCTCGTCTCCGTCCCGCAGTACAGGTGTCAAGGAGCTGTTCCCCTGGAAGACGCGTCCTCCCATCGGCATGATGAAGAAGGTATCGCGATTCATCAGACTGTGCAGCGCTCGGCCACTGCGCCAGCGTCCAGTGCCGATGGTCAAGTGCCCATTTCAGTCGTGCTTTCAGATATCATGGTGTTAACCGTGGCATATACATGGGTTGTCTACTGTGGAGGCCCACCGCTAGGTGTGTTCGGTGCAGTGTGTATTCAGACACACTTGTACTCTGCCCAGCATTAAAGTCTGATGTTAGTTCCGCCACAGTACGCCGCCTGTCTTGTTTTACGTCCGTCCACACGACGCCCGGCCTCTGTAATGAGGGGTGGCCGCCCAACTCCACGGCGTTTCACTTTGATTCCGGACCGAAGACTACAATAACAATATAATGAAAGTGTACATGTACAACTCTGTATTTGTACAAACAGTTAAGAGGTATGTTTTAAGTCTACGATGAATTAAAGATGGCCGCAAAGTGAGACGCACAGCTTTTAGTCTTGTTCAGTTCCTAATTACACAAGAATTTGTATTGCCTGATATGAATGAAGTTTGTAGTGAATACACGTATTACTGTCTACGAGTGTCATAAAAATGAGCTTTTTATGTTCCGCAACGCGTTTTCTTCCGAATATCTCTTGTCATTTTAAGTAATTTAAACAAAATTTTCCGATGTATAATTCAAAATAATCTTATCGTGTAAACGTATTGTCGCAGTTTCCTTCTAAACTACCGGTCACTCTATTGCAATGTAGTCTCCAAACTAACCATAAAAGAACAGTATGAGTAATTACTCTTTGTTTAAATATGGCTCACGTCACTGAACTCACGCTCGTGACGAACTTTCAAAATCAGCGTATTTACCCAATTTATTGCTGACTTTTTTTCGAATTTTCTGCCCATGGATGGAAGGAATGGATGTTATCATAGGGTAATGGATAGTGCGACTTATTGTGGAGCTTGTAAGAAATAGTTTCACTACGACGTGTTTAGTGGGGAGCTCAGTAGGAAGAAAGGAATATTCAGCGGGGCACAAGTGCCGGACGAGGATGGATGGGGAAGTAATTCGCTTGTGTCCTTCGTAAGCAACCATTAGCTATCTAGGAAATCGCAGAAAATCTAAATCTGCTTGGATGATCGGAGATTTGAACCTCTGTCCTTTCGAATACAAGTCCATTGTCTTCACCGTGCCGCCTCACTGGGTACGTCAATGGGAAATTCAGAAAAGCCGTCTCCCGAAAATGGCGGAGGAACATTTTAATTAAAGAATGTACAGATGGAGGACGCATGGAGAGAATTGGTGAGGACGAAAGTCAACAGAGGGGAGGTGGGTATTTGGCAGCTGCAGTTGGGGGAAAGAGCATACCATGCAAAAGTTTTTTTTTTGTATGTACAAGGAACAAGTTCCGCTCGCTATCAAGTGGAGAGGACTCGCAGTCAGAAATGGGAGTAGAAAACACAGAACAGCTGCCAGTTGTGATAAAAGACGCCTAAGTGTGGAAACGTTAGGGACAAGAAAGTATCGTTGCAGTGCGGCAAGGTGTAGGCATTGCACTCACTTTGCAGGAAATGCTGAGGACAGAGGGTCACCATATGTCTACATCTACATGGTTACTCTGCAATTCACATTTAAGTGCCTGGCAGAGGGTTCATCGAACCATTTTCATACTACTTCTCTACTATTCCACTCTCGAATAGCGCGTGGAAAAAAGGAACGCATAAATCTCTCCGTTCGAGCTCTGATTTCTCTTATTTTAATATGATGATCATTTCTCCCTACGTAGGTGGGTGTCAACAAAATATTTTCGCATTCGGAAGAAAAAGTTGGTAATTGAAATTTCATCAATAGATCTCACAGCAAAGAAAACCACCTTTGTTTCAGTGACTGCCACCCCAACTCACGTATCATATGAGTGACACTCTCACCCTTATTGCGCGATAACGCGAAACGAGCTGCCCTTCTTTGCACTCTTTCGATGTCTTCCCCAATCCTACCTGGCGAGGATCCCACACCGCTCAGCAACACTCCAGCAGTGGACGGACAAGTGTAACGTAGTAGGTTTGTGGCACCTTCTAAGTGTTCTGCCAACAAAGCGCAGTCTTTGTTTCGCCTTCCCCACAATATTATCTATGTGGTCTTTCCAATTTTAAGTTGCTCTTAATTGTAATTCCTAGGTATTTAGTCGAATTGACAGCCCTTAGATTTGTGCGATTTATCGTATACCCAAAATTTATCGGATTTCATTTAGTACCCCTGTGGATGTCCTAGCACTTTTTCTTTGTTAAGTGCGAATTGACACTTTTCGCACCATACAGAAATTCTCTCTAGATCATTTTGTAATTGGAATTGATCGTCTGATGATTTTACTAGACGGTAAATTAAAGTCTAAGGGGGCTGCTCAGATTATCACCTAGATCATTTATATAAATCAGGAACAGCAGAGGACCTATGACACTATCTTGTGAAACGCCAGATATCACTTCTGTTCTACTCGATGGTTTACCGTCTATCACAACGACTGTGACCTCTGTGAGAGGAAATCACGATTCCAGTCACACAACGGAGACGATACCGATGTTGTTGTTGTTGTTGTGGTCTTCAGTCTTGAGACTGGTATGATGCATCTCTCCATGCTACTCTATCCTGTGCAAGCCTCATCTCCCAGTACCTACTGCAGCCTACATCCTTCTGAATCTGCTTAGTGTATTCATCTCTTGGTCTCCCTCTACGATTTTTACCCTCCATGCTGCCCTCCAGTACTAAATTGGTGATCCCTCGATGCCTCAGAACATGTCCTACCAACCGATCCCTTCTTCTAGTCAAGTTGTGCCACAAACTTCTCCCCAATTCTATTCAATACCTCCTCATTATTTATGTGATCTACCCATCTAATCTTCAGCATTCTTCTGTATGTAGCACCACATTTCGAAAGCTTCTATTCTCTCTTGTCCAAACTATTTATCGTCCATGTTTCACTTCCATACATGGCTACACTCCATACAAATACTTTCAGAAACTACTTCCTGATACTTAAATCTATACTTGATGTTAACAAATTTCTCTTCTTCAGAAACGCTTTCCTTGCCATTGCTAGTCTACATTTTATATCCTCTCTACTTCGACTATCATCAGTTATTTTGCTCCCCAAATATCAAAACTCCTTATGGACGCAATTTGATTAATAGTCGCTTGTGAGGAACGGTATCAAAAGCCTTCTGGAAATCTAGGAATATGGAATCGATCTGAGATGCCTTGTCGACAGCTCTCATTACTTCATGGGAATAAGAACGATATTTTCTGAATCCGTGTTGGTTATGTATCAATAAGTAATTTTCTTCAAGGTGATTCATAATGTTAGAGTACAGCATATGCTCCAAACTTCTACTGCAAATTGAGGTCAGTGATATGGGTCTGTAATTCAGTGGGTTACTCCTATTTCCTTTCTTGAATATTGGTGTGACCTGTGTTACTTTCCAGTCTTTAGGAACAGATCTTTCGTCAAGTGAGCGGTTGTGTATGATTGCAAAGAAAGGCGCTATTGTGTCTGCATACTCTGAAAGGAACCTGATTGGTATACCATCTGGACCGGAAGACTTACCTAAGATATCTACTTTTACGTCACTCATGCTAACAGCTGTTCTGGTTTCGAATCCTGGCGTATTTACTTCGTCTTCTTTCGTGAAGGAATAACGGAAAAGTGTATTTAGTAACTCTGCTTTAGTGGCATCATCATCGGTAACATTTCCATCGCTATCGCGCAGTGACGGTATTGACTGTTTTTTTGCCACTGGTGTACTTTACATACGACCAGAATCTCTTTGGGTGTTCTACCATATTTTGAGACAATATTTAATTGGAAAACTATTGAAAGCATCTCGCATTGACGCCCGCACTAAATTTCGAGCTTCCATGAAACTTAGCCAGTCTTGGGGATTTTGAGTTCTTCTGAATTTGCCATAATTTTTTAAGCAAGTAGGGGGCTGTGTCAGCTTCTTATACGTATTTCATAAAGAACTGCCAGGTTGTAATAATGGATGGTTAACTGATTCTTCCATCGCTTCTTATTAGAACAACATACTAATAAATGAGAAGCAACTACACTCCTGGAAATTGAAATAAGAACACCGTGAACTTTATTGACACATTCCTGGGGTCAGATACATCACATGATCACACTGACAGAACCACAGGCACATAGACACATGCAACAGAGCATGCACAATGTCGGCACTAGTACAGTGTGTATCCACCTTTCGCAGCAATGCAGGCTGCTATTCTCCCATGGACACGATCGTAGAGATGCTGGATGTAGTCCTGTGGAACGGCTTGCCATGCCATTTCCACCTGGCGCCTCAGTTGGACCAGCGTTCGTGCTGGACGTGCAGACCGCGTGAGACGACGCTTCATCCAGTCCCAAACATGCTCAATGGGGGACAGATCCGGAGATCTTGCTGGCCAGGGTAGTTGACTTACACCTTCTAGAGCACGTTGGGTGGCACGGGATACATGCGGACGTGCATTGTCCTGTTGGAACAGCAAGTTCCCTTGCCGGTCTAGGAATGGTAGAACGATGGGTTCGATGACGGTTTGGATGTACCGTGCACTATTCAGTGTCCCCTCGACGATCACCAGTGGTGTACGGCCAGTGTAGGAGATCGCTCCCCACACTATGATGCCGGGTGTTGGCCCTGTGTGCCTCGGTCGTATGCAGTCCTGATTGTGGCGCTCACCTGCAAGGCGCCAAACACGCATACGACCATCATTGGCACCAAGGCAGAAGCGACTCTCATCGCTGAAGACGACACGTCTCCATTCGTCCCTCCATTCACGCCTGTCGCGACACCACTGGAGGCGGGCTGCACGATGTTGGGGCGTGAGCGGAAGACGGCCTAACGGTGTGCGGGACCGTAGCCCAGCTTCATGGAGACGGTTGCGAATGGTCCTCGCCGATACCCCAGGAGCAACAGTGTCCCTAATTTGCTGGGAAGTGGCGGTGCGGTCCCCTACGGCACTGCGTAGGATCCTACGCTCTTGGCGTGCATCCGTGCGTCGCTGCGGTCCGGTCCCAGGTCGACGGGCACGTGCACCTTCCGCCGACCACTGGCGACAACATCGATGTACTGTGGAGACCTCACGCCCCACGTGTTGAGCAATTCGGCGGTACGTCCACCCGGCCTCCCGCATGCCCACTATACGCCCTCGCTCAAAGTCCGTCAACTGCACATACGGTTCACGTCCACGCTGTCGCGGCATGCTACCAGTGTTAAAGACTGCGATGGAGCTCCGTATGCCACGGCAAACTGGCTGACACTGACGGCGGCGGTGCACAAATGCTGCGCAGCTAGCGCCATTCGACGGCCAACACCGCGGTTCCTGGTGTGTCCGCTGTGCCGTGCGTGTGATCATTGCTTGTACAGCCCTCTCGCAGTGTCCGGAGCAAGTATGGTGGGTCTGACACACCGGTGTCAATGTGTTCTTTTTTCCATTTCCAGGAGTGTATATGCTCTACAAAATGAATCCTGAATAACGTTGCTATATCCACGCGGTATGCGATCAGGCCAGAGAGTAACACGGTGTCGTAAGTGGCGACGTGGCAGTGTAGTCCGTACTGATTTGGCAGCAACGTGCTTTTGTACCGTCATCATCGGCCACACCCTAAAGTGGATAATGCGATCCTGGGGACATCTTACATCAGGACCGTTACCTGGTATAACTGGTGATACTGAAATACGTGGTTTCTCAAAGCATGGCCTACACCCCATTAGGACTAGGAAGAGGAAGGAGCTTGAAATGCGTGTTGAGAGCCTAAGGACGGGTTCTGAGTTACAGAAGATCACATAATTATAGTCAACGGTAGCAAAATCGGACCCTTTTTAAGATAAATCCAAACAACAGGAGTCCCTGCCTAAACAAGGGAATTTCTCTAGCTAACTCACAAAAGATAGAGATATTCGTACATTTTCAAGCAAATATCCATGTGTAGACTGGTCGTGGTTTCACTAAATTTGTCACTAATTTCCGTTCCCAACCTTCTCGATTCCGAGGACTGGCTCCATATCTGATGATTTCATCATCGATGGAACGTTGAAAAGCAAAAGTCTTTCTTCCGATCTGTGGGATATGCACCGAGTCAGGAAACATTCATAAAAAATACAGGTTTCATGTGAATCGACGTAGACGCTAGACCGTCTGGTACACTGTCCACCAGGAAAATTACATCTCCAAGAGAGCTCATGAAGTCCGTGAAGGAGTCTATGGTGGTTTCCTCTGAACACTTGGTTCAGTTACACCGTAATGATACCTTATGATGTTATGGAACCACTGCCGGGTTACTAATGAACTTCACGTTTCCGCTATGCTGGAACCACAGCGTGTATTGGCCATCATATCGTATTAACTTAAATCGAAATTCACTGGACAAAACTATATCTTGTCACTTATGTGGGGTACACTGACTGTATCATCTGACCAAATCAGACCCAAGTGATGTTAGCGAGGATGATAAGCTTGGTTCACCACCGTCAATAAAAATGTTGC
Organism: Schistocerca nitens; assembly: GCF_023898315.1. Taxonomy (NCBI): domain Eukaryota; kingdom Metazoa; phylum Arthropoda; class Insecta; order Orthoptera; family Acrididae; genus Schistocerca; species Schistocerca nitens. The sequence continues at coordinate 514,951,546 of NC_064614.1, forward strand.
TGTGGTGTTCCAATCGGCACGCCTCTCTCTCAAACATTTACTGTTGCGTTTTCTCTGGGCTTCTTGTGACTTAGCGCTCTGTCATAATTGTGACGGTATCTTTCTATTGCCATGAGGTCATTGTGTATTTATGTGATGAACATCTCAACGACATGTGATAGATGGCGGACTAGTGCTTCATTACATAACACTTTTTATTTCCGTCTCTGTAATTGGGTTTTCTCACTGAGCGTGCATTGCCACACTAACAAATGGTGTCTGTTGTTGGTGACTAGAGTGCAATATTCTGCTGGATTGTTGATGAGCATATAAAGATGAAACGCGGGAATGGCAGAGTATTCAAGACCACCATGGCCACCATGAAGATTAACGTGCATATCCGACAGACTTATCATCAATTGCGCATGGCCTCACTCTTAATAGATTCGCAGGACTACGCTGAGCAATTTAAAATATTCTATGTCACAAGTTATTACAATGCAGCAGTAATTATATTTGATTTACAACACTGTAAATATAGACTACATCGATTTTCTTATTAGTTTATGTAATTTATCTGTCCATTGTGTTGTAAATATGAACTGGGTTTTCCGTCCGCAACTATTTTGCCATAAATAGCGCCATACCTTAAACAGTTTACATAGTTTCTGCAGCTATCAGAGTTGAAAGTACATTTTATTTCTGAAAAATGTTATACTGAGATAAAAGCACAGATTTAAAAGAGCATGAGAACAGACAGTATCTCCTGACAACTGTAAGAAGCGAGGCATCGAGGAGTTGCCTGAACACGCTGACACTGGTCCCAGTGACGTGAGCCTGTGTCAGAACTGCAGCCGGTCTCTCATCCTGGCAACGGGCCAGCGTTGCCATGGCAACCGGTGCGTATACTGCAGCACCGGGCCAAGGGCGGCACCGGCCGCTGACACAAGCGCTCCTCCAGTATTGGTAAATAAAGGCGCCACGGGCTGCCGGAAGTGCCTTCCCGAGGGAACATTTCGAGTTTCCGTCTCGGCGTAAGTCGAGAGCAGTGGTCCATCATGTCGTTCACCACACAAAACTCTCTGAAAGTCAGAAAGAGACAGGGAGAGAGAGAGAGAGAGAGAGAGAGAGAGAGAGAGAGGGAGAGAGAACTGATTTACCGCCGCACAAGGTTCTGCAACCATTCATTAAGGTCCTGTCTGTTGTTATATGAAGTGAATAAAGGGCCGACCATCCGAAATTTTCGACATCTTGAACGAAATAAAAGGGGTGCAGGAGTATTACACACCAGAATAGTAAGTATCGGAATCGGACACTAAATACTCGTTGAAGCTCTTCACTGGCGACGACTAAAGCCTCGTTGCTTGGGTCAATGACCCTCATACTGCCAGCCAAGAGGAATTGCTGAGCAGATCGAGGTGAAAGCGGGAGCGATGGCGACACGCGGGACCGGCCGAGCGGTCCATGCTGCTTACGAAACACAATGACCTCATGGCAATAGAGAGATACCGTCAAAATGGTGACAGAGCGCTGTTTCAGAAGAAGGCCCAGAGAAAACGCAACAGTAAACGTTCAGCCACTTACGAAGCAGTGAAGAGTGTCTGAAGCCACCAGGAGAGCTAGCCAAACGAGAGAACTACCTCCACCACAGCAAAGTGTACGGAAAGTGCCAGGATAATTACTACGCCCTTCTTGATCAATGATCTGAGTTGCAGCTGTCCCGGGAGGGGGGCCGGGAGGCTACGTCAGTTGACCCCCCTGCATGCCTAATTGTCTTCGATCATCTGGAGCCGCAAGTGTCAGTTGAGAGACTCTGCTACTGCAAGTTGCAGCGTCAACTTCCAGGTCATCACTGATGGAGACAGCTGGCCTACAGGAGACTCGACCAGCGGGATCAAAAAGCTGTTCGCCATCCGCCGTCGCGGGGAGGAGACACTGCTGCTGCTCGCCCCATTCCTGCAGCTGACACCGATGCTGCCAGCCTCTGTCTCATAACTGGAGGCTGCGGGTCGAAGTCCGCAGGGCAATAAGTACTTCATGCCGGGCTGGAGGGCGAGTCCCTGGGTGCACATCTTAGGCATCAATGAGAGCGCTTCGTAGATCAGCACGTGGGGCTGCTATCCATCGTCGTACGGCGTGGTCCACGGCAGCTACGACTCTAGGCAGTCACCGACTGGCCGTGACGTAATGGCTGTCACACGAGCCGTTCACTACACATCAATACTGCCAGGGGGCCGCCTGACTTATACTGGTAATCCGCCCGGCAGATTAATGTCGAGGCCCGGTGTGCCGGCCAGCCTGTGGATGCTTTTTAAGGCGGTTTTCCATCTACCTCGCTGAATGAGGGCTCGTTCCCCTTATTCTGCCTTAGTTACACTTTCTCGGTCATTGCTGCGCCAACACTGTCTCCACGTACGCTTACACCGTAGTTACTCTACCACGCAAACATTTGGGGTTACACTCGTCTGGTATGAGACGTTCCGTGGGGGGGTCCACTGGTGGCCGAACCACACAATAACCCTGGGTTCGGTGTGGGGCGGCGGTGAAGTGGGTGGACTGCTGTGGCCTGTTGTGCGGTTGTGAACCACTGAGGCTAAGGCGGAACGAAGCCTCTCCGCCGTTTCTAGGTCCCAGGGAACAATACACACAAAAAGTTGGACAAAACTTCTCCTTCACGCTTTTTCTTTTCTATCGATAAGGTAAGTTACAAACATTCAGTGAGATGCTTCAGCCCTCTGTAAAAGAGTTCGGACACAAAGCGAGGGATTCCTCAGAATTCCTTCTCTTCGTATGCATTTCAAAATTTACTCACGCCATCTACAAATGGCGTGTCGTGGTCATATAATCATGTTTTAGCGAGTTTTTGGAAGTTTCTCTGTGTTTAAGTAACCAGCAAAAGACATCATCTGTCCCCATTACCTACAATAGCAACTGCATTAAATTCCCAGTTGATGAACAGCTCTCGATCTTCGTTCATCTTTTCTGGTGACAAAAAAGAAAATTCGCGTGATTAGCTTCCCTTGCACAGAGAAATATTCGAGAGGACGTGTCGTGCTGTTTCACACTCCGGAATACCGACATCTTGTCCTATAGCGCTTTCGGCACCATCGTTTGTCTGTCTCTGGTGCCACCGTTGGTCATCCATTTAGTTTGCATATCCAGCTCGTGTTCTGCCTTCCAGCAAATCTGTGTACATACTTACATGCTCCATATTATGCACCTTCTAGTGTTCGGTCGCTTGTTACAGTATGATAATAGCATCACCTCATGTCCACACTTCCCCCACCTCTTCCCTTCGTTCAGCCTCCAAGTACTTCAAATTTAGTTCCCAATTCCAGCAGTCATCTATACCATCGAGCAGTCCATCCATATAACTAACATAAAAGACATACAAGACCATCCTCAGAACTTTAATAGTACTACCTAAAACTAGGCTATTTTCCCCACTCTTATACTGGGTGGGGGGGGGGGATGAAAAAATATGGAAAAACCGGAAGAAACGCATGCTTGAATATAAATGACAAGTTCCTCTGTTTTATTTGATGAGTAACGGCACCTGTGGAATGTACTCAATGCGTCGTGAGTGCATTATGACGGAGCTAAGTAAATTTGAACGTGGGCAAATTGGTGTTCGTATGATGAATGTTTCCGTAACAAAGATAGTATTTGGTGTTTCAAGAGGCACCGTATCGAAAATTTATACGCATACAGGGAAAGTGCAAAAACATCATCCGCTAAGTCACAACGTTGACGAAAGTGTGCATTGAGTGTTAGTAACGGACAGTCACTGAAGAGGATTGTGACGAACAATAGCAGGACAACAATTGCAGAAGTCAATGCAGAGATGAATGTCGCTCTCACGAACCCTGTCAGCACCAAAGCAACATTAGCGCGGAATTACAGGGCAAGTTGGTACTCCAAAACCACCTGTCAGTGATGCGAATGCCCGTAACAAGTGACGCGATGCCGAAGCCAGAAGCCTAGGACTGTGCAACAACGGAAGAAAGTCATTTGGTGAGATGACTTGTTTCACACTGTTTCGTATTTTTGACCGAGTTTATGTCTCAAGAGTGAAATATGGCACGGACTCGGTGAAGATTTCCCCAGCCATATCGTTGAATTCCGAAGACCCCTTGGTTATTCTGCAAGGTCGCAAACTGCGAAGGATTATGCAACCTTTCTGACTGATCAGATCCATCCCATGGTACAACGTTTGTTCCCCAATGGCGATGCTGCGTTCCAAAACGCCAGGCCCCTGTTCACACAGCTCGCGACATCCAGGACATTTTTATGAGCACGACAATGAGTTGCCACACCTACTCTGGCCACGACAGTCACCAGATCTCAACATTATTAAGCCTTTTTGGTCTGCTTTGGAGAGAGGGGTGCGTAACCGCTATCCAACTCCATCATCGTCATCTGAACTTGCATCTGTTTTGCTCCTGAAAACGCTTGAGAACCATACAGGAGCGATTGTTATTCATTACGAGACGATTGGGAACTGACTTGTATGCCAACGGTTTTCTTACACTGTCTTAGACATGATAATGTCTGTTTGTGATGTTTCCATATTTTTGTGCACAACTCCGTATCTTGCAACAGCCTATGACAAGAAATTGGGATAGAATTCTCATCCACACACATTGTTTACCAAATACCTTGTGAGGTAACGGGCGAGTTGTGGCACCGTGGAAATATTATATCGTATATTCTAAGTTGACGTGGCCGCCCTGGACGCTAGTCAAAGCCGGGGCCCGGCAGCAAACACGTGGTGGCAGACGTTAGCCGGGACGAGAGGGGGGTAGGTAGCCCCAGCGCATGGTCCAACCGCGTGGCTGGGAATTCCGCAGTGGCGAGGACGGTGCTTTGTGACAATGAATGAGACACGCCGAGGGTGCCAAAGATGGCGGACTTTGTTAAACCTTAATGGCAGACACTCCACAGTTCGTATAGAAATGAATAGTAGCCAGATGAATCATGATACTTCAAAAAGAAACATATGCATCACCGTTAATTGCACGACGATTCTGATGGTGTAATCAGATTTTCAATATATCTTTACTAGTTTAAAGTTTAGTATCTGACGGTAAATTATACAAGTAACACCCAGCAACGAATTTTCAAAATCTATACGCTTCATCCGATTTTGTCAATCGCTGTGTCTTTATAAAGCTGTTAATATAGGCATCTAACTTAAATAGTACATGAGTTATTGGAGGTCAAAGTGGCCGATTATTATCAATCGTGTCAGACCATAAGTACTCCACAGTTACATGATAAAACGGTAGCAGCATGCTTATAAATATATTGATTCATCTATGTCTTTTTTAATCTCCGATATGTGCTATTGATGAAGAAACTGGCCCGCACCTCGTGGTCGTGCGGTAGCGTTCTCGCTTCCCACGCTCGGGTTCCCGGGTTCGATTCCCGGCGGGGTCAGGGATTTTCTCTGCCTCGTGATGGCTGGGTGTTGTGTGCTGTCCTTAGGTTAGTTAGGTTTAAGTAGTTCTAAGTTCTAGGGGACTGATGACCATAGCTGTTAAGTCCCATAGTGCTCAGAGCCATTTGAACCATTTGAAGAAACTGGATAAATATTTACTGTGTTTTTGAAAGCACAGAGACATTAGGCTCCTGGCCTATCTTTTGGTTCTTTTCTTTTAATATGTGTTTATTTAATTGTTTACGTATTTAATAATGTGTGTTAGAGCGTGTTTATGGTCCAGCAGTAGGAGTATTTAATTTGAAGTATTTAAATGTAAATCCTGTATTTCGTATGTGTTTTATGTATGTGTGTGTGCACTGGCTGTAAGACATGGCGGGAGCGCTCTAGCCAATCACAGCGCTCATTATTGGTGAGACTGTATGGAAGTGGGGGAGGAGCATCGTTTCGAGAGAGGACACAGTGGCAGTTCTGGACAGGACGGCACTGGACACGGGAAGTGCCGGGACGTTACGGGCGACAGACGCACGGTCGCGAGAGAGACTTGGAGTGTGAAGCGGTTTGCGCGTGGTCACGAGAGAAATACTTTGCAGTGCCGACTTGTGCACTTGTGAGATTTCCGTGGATTCTACAGTGAAGAGGTAGTGTGCGTTTAGAAGTGAATATCTCACGAACTGTGTTGTTGTTCATAACTAATTACCTGCTGTAGGAATCTATTGTTTCCCTGTTATTCAACTTATATTTTATTTAATTGCTGGACCATCGCATCGACAACAATAAGTGTTTTGCAGAAATATACCGCATTCTCAAAAGTGCTTCTACTATCGTACTCATCATTTAAAGTCGTTAAGATGGTATCTGCAGATTTTATTTAATTGCAATCTTTCATTTATAAATGTATATGTTTCTTTCATAATTCCCAATTGCCGAGTGATAGAAACCTTCGACCATTAGATTCACGTGTGTAATCTTATCGTATACTGTAGGCTCAGCAGTATTTGGCCTGTAATGCGTCAACTTCGTATCCCAGCCCCTAGACAACGAAACCAGCCAACACTTTTTAATATTTCAGCGTTGAGTCGGAAAGTGCGTAGTTGACGGCCATCACACCACTGTACTGATTTTCTGTATCACCTAATTTTTCGTATCACCTAATTTTGCTTTCCACAGGAGAATCTGTTAACACGTTCAGATGTAATTTTTATGTCCAGTAAGTCGCTATTCTCGTTTGTTGCGGGGCTAAAACAGCAGCTGTTAAAGAAGTTTATATCGTATTCACTATTTTCATAAGGATTACTGAAATGAGACACACCGTTCCAGGGCTTTCTGAGTGTATATGCAAGTGCAATGAACTCAGACACTGGGAATATGTGTTCAGGGATGTTGTGATTGTGCCACGTCCGCCGTCTCCGAATATACGTTGGAAAACAGAAATACTGAGCAGAGGAAGAAGCACTGTGTTTCAGTCCACCCATTCGCGCCAGAAACCTGTACGTAAAAGTCTGACACCTACCTTGTTACACATGAAAGTAGTTATTGTCTTATCGATGAATTTGTTGTTAAGGGTTACTTAATAAAAAAGCACTGCCAGTGTGTCTGCGTGGAAGGATTATAATGTTGCACTTACCAAATGTTGTTGTGAAAGTCGACACCAACTTATTTCAGTTGGGATGAATTCAAACTGAATTTAGTTCTCTATACTCGAGGTATAAAATTTCTATTAATACGCATGAGGTAATGTAATATCCTTACTAATGATGCAACACTCATTTTTACTTGTTTTTTGTTACGCCATTTAAATTTGGCTCCGTCGTAATATTGCTGCATGTTCAATGCATGTTGTATGCCACACTGTGATTAAAACATGAAATACAAGAATATAAAAATAATTATAAACTAGATAAAATGTAAATATAAAATATAATCGTGTTTTTAATGAAAGTAAATAAAATCAGAAAAGCCATATACGAAATTGCGTGGAATTGGAATTGACAACAATATCATTTGTAGCGACTTTTTATATCCATTGAGAGGAAGTTTCTTCAGAGCCAAAAAAAATTAGGTATATAATCAACCAATTACGATATTAGAAATTAGAGAGTTGTGAGTATCAGGAAGAAGCTTATAACTGAAATTCTTCCTTTTAGTTATGATCTACTCACGAGCCAACAGAATTTGGTTACTGATGCCACTAGAAGAGACAATGAATAACAGCGACAGAAAAACCAGATGGCTACATATTCATGGAAGAGATCGCTCCATATACCTGTCGGCATCTTTCAGACCCCCACTGTCTCTATTCCTGCAAGTCGCGCAGCGATCCTCGCTGCAAAGGGCGGTTATTCAGGCTTTTGACAGGTGGTCACATTAACGTGGCTGGACAATATAGAACCACTACTGCAGGAAGGACAGAGAACGCAGTGCAACATAGATCTTATATTTTCCCTCAGAATGCTGCTATAAAAGCAATGGGAGAAGATTGTATTTTTAGATCCTGAACAAAGGTTTGTAAATGTCCCAAGGATGACCATATATGTTAAGGCTAAGAACGAAAAATATACCCATAGGGCTAATTAAGAAAGTTAAAATGGTTTACGAAGGCTGCAGCAGTACTTGCAGTTGGGAATTGGTAATTCTGGTGCACTCTAAACAGCTGAATGAGTTCTACAAGGCAGTGCCCTATCCCCAAATTTTTTTAATCAATGTATTGAATGTAGTTATGAAAGAAGTGAACCAGGTCAACTATAGGGAAATCAACGCATTTCCATTCGCAGATGTCGTAATTTGGGGTTCTACAGAGAAATAAGTGCAGGAGACGCTTCCCACCTGGAATGATCATCTAAAACATACGGATTGAAAACAATTAAATCAAAGACGATTCCAATTACAATTAATAGGCAAAACACGACAGGAAATATAATCCTGGAAGATATACAGTTCGCCGGCCTGAGCGGCGGTGCGGTTCTAGGCGCTAAAGTCTGGAGCCGCGTGACCGCTACGGTCGCAGGTTCGAATCCTGCCTCGGGCATGGATGTGTGTGTGATGTCCTTAGGTTAGTTATGTTTAAGTAGTTCTAGGGGACTGATGACCACAGCAGTTAAGTCCCATAGTGCTCAGAACCATTTGAACCATTTCGATATACAGTTCGAAGCAGCAGACCAGCGCAAATATCTTAGTGGAATCATATCAAGCGATAACTGGATACAGCAGAAGATCAATAACGGAACTCAAAATCTCACTTGTTCTACAATCGAGTTCGGAATCTACTCTGGAACGAACAAATCTCCTTAAGGTCAAAACAGACCCTCCTTCAGTCATATTATATCCCCTTAATAACATATAGCTTATATCTACATAACAACCAGACAGGTCGACATCGAGCTGCTAGCCGCAGAGATCTTACAAATTATGGTCTAGAAAACTACGATACATCCTTAAAAGAAAAGTATCAAGAGCCAGTTCGAGATGGTTTGACAATGTCAAATGCATGGACGAGGGAGAATAGCAAAACAATGACTACGCAGAGATTTGACTGATAGAAGACCGATAGGAAGAGTAAGAAAGAGATGGCGGACCAACTGAAGGAGGATATAAGATACGATCCTGAGAGAGGAATGGTATCTGGAAGAATAAAACCGGAGAGCGCTCGTAAGCCGCACCTTGTCACGTGGAGTGGAAAACCGATGATGATGATGTTACTAGAAGTAAGGTAATTATATTTTTAATTAAATGAATATGTCTTCAAGCAGGCAGAGAACGTGGTACAAACGTTTTCAACTTTGAAAACTTATAAATACGCTACTCCAATGTTTGAAGTACACTGATGAGCCAAAACATTAAGACCGAACATTTAATAGTTTGTTTGTCCACCTCTGGAACAAAATACATCGCTGATTCTGCGTATCAGGAATGCTACGGTTTGTTGATAGGATTGTGGAGGTATGTGGCATTAGATGTCTACGCACAGATCATGTAATTCGCGTAAATAACGGGCCGCTGATTTGCGTACACGGTGATGGCACACGTTAGCGACCCAGATGGGCTCCATAGGATTTACATGAGATGAATTTGGCCTCAAACCACTGCCGCGAGACACAGACAACTGCTGTTGAGGAAGACATTAAGCATGAAGTGATGCAGGTGGTTCGCAGCTGTCAGCGGGTCTTTGATTACTACCACAAGTCCCATGCAATCCCAAGAAAATGTCTCTCGTAGCATAAACCTTCTCCCAGTAGCCTGAGTCTGTTGCGCTCTACACATTTCGAGTTGCCGCCCACCTCGATGACGGCGTTTGTTGAGACAACCATCAACCTAGCGTACCAAAAATATGATTCACCCAAAAAGCCTAGGCGTTTCCACTGATCGACGGTCGAATCCCGATGATCCTGTGCATACTGCAATCGCAATTGTCGATGTCATTGGGCCTACATGTGAACACATGGGGGTGGTCTGCTGCAGAGCTCCATGTTCAACAATGTACGATGAACGGTATGCGCCGAAACACTTGTGCGTACACCAGTATTGTGCTCTGACGGCAGCGATGTCTCAGATCACCATCTATCCTACTTTACAGAGCAGACAAGCTTCCGAATCCCACGTTCTGTGAAGAGTCGTGAACGTTCAACCATTTAGCGCCTAGTGGTAGGTTCAATGTCCTGCGACCTCTTCCCGTAGATGCTCACGAGAGTAGCACATGAACATTCCACCAGCTTCGCCGCCTACGAGATACTCGTCCACAGGCTCTGCGTAATAGTAATCTGCCCTTTGTCAAAGTTTCTTATCTCAATGGATTTTCCATTTGCAGCCCATATCTTCCCTAGGTTGATCCCCCGTCCTTCTCTGCTCCGCTTACATATTTTTATTGCCGCTTTAAGTGCCAGCAACGACACCAGGCGGCATCCAACTTCGCGGTGGTCAGTTACAATGTTTCGGCTTATCAGTGTATATGGCAACACATTTACATTGACGCGAAAAATTGCAACAACAAAAAATAAGTAATGTCGAGAAATGAAATTTCGAGAATATGTTTGCCTGGGAAACGTATATAAGTGATAAACGTTGCAAGATTACCGAATAATGTAAGTGCGAGGTAAGCCATTGCAAATGTGAAATGCTGGTACATAAAATGCCGGTGTACCCGTTAGAATGTTGCATGCAAGCATGCAAACGTGCATGCATTGTGTTGTAAAGGTGCGGGTGTCACTTTGTGGAATGTAGTTCCATGCCTGTCGCAGTTGGTCGGTCAACACATGGACTGTAAATGCTGTTTGTGGATGACTGATGATGTCCCATATGTGGTCGATTGATGGAGCAGGCCATGGCAACATGTCGACACTTTGTAGGGCATGTTGGGTTACAACACCGATATGTGGGCTAGAATTATTCTGTTGGAAAACACTCTCTGGAATGCTGTTCATGAATGACAGAACAACGGGTCGAATCACAAGACGGACGAACAAATTTGAAGTCAGAGTGTTTGGGACAACCGCGGGAGTGCTCCTGCTGTCATACGAAATCGCACGTCTGGCCATAACTACAGGTGTAGGTTCAGTGTGTGTAGCACGCAGTCAGGTTGGCCTCCTTCTAACCAACAGACCAGACACGATTATGTTCCCTCTCGGTAGTGCCATGTGGCGGAGCCCTGTTTTGTGGCTATACATTCCTCTGACCACCGCCTCCAGCAGTCATGTACAGTGGCTACATTCCTGCCAAGACTTTCTGCAGTATCTCAGAAGGACCATCCAGCTTCTCGTAGCCTTCATCATTTGGATTTGCAGCTCATTGTGTTGACCGTGTTTGAAGTTAACATTATAGGATGTAAGGTCCACCAGTTATGCAAAACACCGTTCTTTCTCAGTACCCAAACAGGTTTCAGAACCACTGTGCCATCATCACTGGGTTTCCGTTTTATTTATTTTGTAACGTTCACATTACAGAATAAATAAAACGGAAAACCACTGATGATGGCATAGTGGTGCTGAAACATGCTTCGGTACTGAGAAGAAACGGTGTTTTGCATAACTGGCGGACCTCACATCCTACAATTCTAGTAGCCTTATTACACGGCCTCGTTAAAACTTAGGGAGTTATTGATAAAGGCATTTTTGTAGCCTTAAAGGCATTCTTGACTAACATCAGCTCGCCACGTCCAATCTCAAAGGTAACACGTTCACAACCGTTAAAGCGTGTATTTAAAGCAAACCTGACTTGCATCCTCATAGTGGCGCTACTAGCGCCACTCTTATGCGACGCGACTGCTGCTAAACTGAAACAGAGATTATCTTTCAGATGTAGAAACACGCCTACCAACTTTCGTTTATGTCCACAACTCCTTCTTGTTCATGCGATTTTTTCTGTTAGTGTACAAGCAACGGGAAAATAATTCTCTCCTTCGGTTGCTGTCTTGAAAATTCGATGTGTATGAAAAATATTCGATCTACGCAGAAAAGCTAAATTCATTGTATTTCATGGACACATCAGTGACAGTTACCAAACTGACACGTGGTATCGCTGCAAGAACAAGCGTGAGCTAATATATGGTGACAGCATTAATTGTGCTCCGCTATTTACAAACACGTGTCGACAATGTTCACACTGTAGCACAGTTTTGCCGAACAGTTACACAATGTCCACTTTGTTAACAGAACAGTCTTATGTTAAAAGAATCGGGATGTGAGTTGTAGGTACAAACGTCCATGTATTTCATAGGAATGGCTTGTGCAGTGAGACTGGCAGCTCCATTTGTAGTATGCAGGGACGTAATAGTCGCTTCTGGCGCGTGTGGGCTTAGCTGTACAGTGGCAGCAGTATTTGTGTATCACAGACAAGCGACAATTTACCGCAGGTTTGTCACACGTACATTACTACGTTTATCTGAACTCAGTGCAGATGTAGCCTAACAAGAGCAATGCAAAGTCACTTACAGCACTGATCAGTATTTCCAACGGCCAAGTCCCTTAATCTTTCCTCTGCTTTTGTTACTATTTTGGGTGGCGTTATGAACACATGAAGTAGAGGAGAAATAATCGGTTTTAGAATGTTGTTAAAAAACGGCATCGAAACTCACTTCATATAATTAATGGGACAACGAATACAATGAGCCACATCCGATTCCAGCACTGTTCTATTCGAGTGTAGGTTAAATGTTTCATTTGTCGAGTTCCGTAGAAGCCGTGTAGAGGTATCATATCGATCTCAACGAGTAGAAGGAACAGTATTGTAACATGTTAATGAAAGTATCCGCTTATGAACACATAGACAGAAGAGGAAGACCTAGGGCGGCGCCAAAACATAAAAAGGTGGAAATATTTACCGCCAATTAACCACACAACAACGTCGACTTATCACCCGATTTCCCTATAAATTTAAATTTGAATCTTTTCGTATATTTCCCTGTAACAATTGGTTTAATAAACATAAACCTTACGGAAACAGCTATTTGTAAGTCACCTGATGAGTTTTTCGACGATTAGGGGCATGTAAGTAGTTAATTCTTACGAATTTCACATACTTTGTCAGTGGGCCGCCAAAGATGTCTTTATATGCCTTTAATAACAAGTTTGGAGTAGGTTATAATTTCCGATTTTGTTTCGGTCGTTTTCAGAGAGGTTCAAGAAGATCAGATATTTATTTTTATTTGTTGCTTGTAAAAATTTCGACACTACGAATGTACCATAATAGTTGACAGATAACGATAGGCATTAACAATGAACGTTTTCTATCAACTCAGTCTCATTACTGTGAAATATTGGTAACTTGAGCTTTTGTATGATGCTCTATTGATAAAGGCCACAGTCTTTCAGTAAGAAATTCTGATACCTCACAACACGGTTAGCGTCCATTGGAGAATGGTTTCAAAGATAGTAATCAAATGGTTCAAATGGCTCTGAGCACTATGCGACTTAACTTCCAGGGTCAGCAGTCGCCTAGAACTTAGAACTAATTAAACCTAACTAACCTAAGGACATCACACACATCCATGCCCGAGGCAGGATTCGAACCTGCGACCGTAGCGGTCGCTAGTAATCTAATGATGCTGAGAGAATTAGACTAGGAAATGAGACACTTAAAGTAGTAAAGGAGTTTTTCTATCTGGGAAGCAAAATAACTGATGATGGTCGAAGTAGAGAGGATATAAAATCTAGACTGGCAAAGACAAGGAAAGCGTTTCTGAAGAAGAGAAATTTGTTAACATCGAGTATAGATTTAAGTCAGGAAGTCGTTCCTGTAAGTATTTGTATGGAGTGCACCAATGTATGGAAGTGTAACATGGACGATAAATACTTTGGACAAGAAGAGCCGGCCAAAGTGGCCGTGCGGTTAAAGGCGCTGCAGTCTAGAACCGCAAGACTGCTACGGTCGCAGGTTCGAATCCTGCCTCGGGCATGGATGTTTGTGATGTCCTTAGGTTAGTTAGGTTTAACTAGTTCTAAGTTCTAGGGGACTAATGACCTCAGAAGTTGAGTCCCATAGTGCTCAGAGCCATTTGAACCATTTTGACAAGAAGAGAATAGAAGCTTTCGAAATGTGGTGGTACAGAAGAATGTTGAAGATTAGATGGGTAGATCACATAACTAATGAGGAGGTATTGAACAGAATTAGGGAGAAGAGGAGTTTGTGGCACAACTTGACAAGAAGAAGGGACCGGTTGATAGGACATGTTCTGAGGCATCAAGGGATCACCAATTTAGCATTGGAGGAGAGCGTGGAGGTAAAAATCGTAGAGGGAGACCAAGAGATGAATACACTAAGCAGATTCAGAAGAATGTAGGTTGCAGTAAGTACTGGGAGATGAAGAAGCTTGCACAGGATAGAGTAGCATGGAGAGCTGCATCAAACCAGTCTCAGTACTGCTTTCGAGAAGATTTGTGTCTACTGGAGGACGTCTTCAGCGCTAGTAATCATTGCACATATTCTAACTTATCTATGAAAGAAGAAAATATTTGTTTTTGACATCTTCTTTTTTCACAACGTCACATGCGCAACTCAAAAATGCTGCCTGTGTTTAAGCAGACTAATGCAGATTTTTAGTCCCACACGCACCATTAGTGACGCGAAATTAGATCATATACATAAATAGCGTAACATGCTTTAAAGTAACGCTGGTGATGTAAACTCTAGGTAAACTTCAACGATTAGTTAATGGACAGAAGGAACGTTTTAACAGCGGTGGTACGAGACTGGACTGCAGCTACTCCGGTAAAGACCCACTCACCCAGCTAATACACTCCACGTATTTCGATAAGCAGTGTATAAGCAAACAACAGTAGTTACTAAATGACTTAGAAGGCTAACGGCCATTGGGATTCGGCACACTAAGAATATCTCATTCCACCTCAAATTTAATATCTATTAATCTGCGATATAAGTATCAGAGATGTAACGATCAAGACCCTACAGGTAAATATATGTTATACAGGGTGAGTCACCTAACGTTACCGCTGGATATATTTCGTAAACCACATCAAATACTGACGAACCGATTCCACAGACCGAACGTGAGGAGAGGGGCTAGTGTAATTGTTTAATACAAACCATACAAAAATGCACGGAAGTATGTTTTTTAACACAAACCTACGTTTTTTTAAATGGAACCCCGTTAGTTTTGTTAGCACATCTGAACATATAGACAAATACGCAATCAGTGCCGTTTGTTGCATTGTAAAATGTTAATTACATCCGGAGATATTGTAACATAAAGTTGACGCTTGAAACCTCCGACGTTCAGTTGCGTGTTGTAACAAACACGGGCCACGGTCGGCGAGCAGCATTTGCAGGGACATGTTTACGATGACGACCGTGTTTACGAGTGTGGCTGTAGTGCACTGTTGTGGTTTGGTCTAGCTGTCGCAGTGTCCGCATGTAGCGCTTGCTGCTATTGTTATTCTGCATTCGTCTCCGCACGCAGACCAACTGTAGTACACCGTGTTACCAGACGTCTGTGATAGTGTAGTGTTGTAGGAACTGTGACCATGGTGTATTCGAACTCTGAAAAGCGGAGATGATACTTATCTATGGCGAGTGTCGACGAAATGCAGCTGAAGCCTGCAGGGTGTATGCAGAACGGACAGAGAGCATCCAACGTGCCGCACATTGCAAAACATCTACCGCCAACTGTATGCAACAGGTATGGTCGTAGCACGCAAACGGGTCCGTAACAGGCCCGTCACAGGAGAAGCGGCTGCAGTTGGTGTGTTAGCTGCTGTTGCCATGAACCCACACATGAGTACACTGGACATTGCGAGAGCCGGTGGACTGAGTCAGTGTCATGCGCATACTGCATCGTCACCGCTTTCACCCGTTTCATGTGTCGCTACATCAGCAATTACATGGTGATGACTTTAATCATCGAGTGCAATTCTGTCAATGGGCATTAACAGAGAATGCGTTGCAGCTCTACCTGTTTACCGATGAAGCGGGTTTCACAAACCACGGGGCAGTGAATCTACGGAACATGCATTACTGGTCCGTGGACAATCCCCGCTGGTTCAGACAGGTAGAGCGACAGCGACCGTGGACTGTAAATGTATGGTGCGGAATCATTGGCGACCACGTCATGGGTCCTCAGTTCATTGCAGGGGCCCAAACAGCTGCAACATACATCGCGTTTCTACAGAATGATCTGCCAACGTTGCTCGAAAATGTCCCACTGGAAACGCGTGGACGTATGTGGTATCAGCATGATGGTGCACCTGCACATTCCGCAATTAACACTAGGCTGACCCTTGACAGGATGTTCGACGGGCGTTTCATAGGACGTGGAGGACGCATAAATTGGCCTGGCCGTTCTCCTGATCTTACACCTCTGGACTTCTTTCTGTGGGGAACGTTATAGGAGAATAAGTACCGTGATGTGCCTACAACCCCAGAGGATATGAAACAACGTATTGTGCCAGCCTGCGGCGACATTACACCAGATGTACTGCGGCGTGAACGACATTCATTACGCCAGGGAGGTGAGATTTGAGGTGTCTGAGGATATGGTCACTTCCAACTGTAAGAAACAGCATTGGTCTCACCATAACAGAACAGAAAATGCGAAAAATATACCACATCTGAAGAAAAAATTTTGCAGAATATAACTGTATCTGTGCGTAGCTAGCTGGCCTCGAACTCGATCGAGGAAGTGCTGGAGGAACGTCGTTAACTAAGGCATGAAAATAGTATGGATCAACCCAGCTGAATGGTAGAATGTAAAAAGGATGATAGAAAACAGAGAGAAAGAGAGGGGAGGGGAAGCACGACGCAGAGAGGTAGACTTCCTTGAATCAACTTTTAAAATAATTTCATCAGATTTTGTGTTATAAGTTAACACAACATGCTAATTTGGCAGTTTCATTTCTCTTTCGTGTTACACTTGTTTCCGGAAAGCCGTCTGCATCGAGTCTCATATTGTATCTGTATTGTTTACCATCGAAATCATCCAGAGCTACCGCCTGATACTGTAGCTTCAAAGTGATACCTCAAATAGTTCCTATCATAGTTGTCTCTGCTTGTCTGTTTCTGTTTACATCTCTTCCCCCTGTCGCAAATGGCGACGACGCCGGCATCGGCTAGACATCTGGGCACAGCAACTCGTATACCGCAGTGGGGACCCAGATGTGACAAGCGGCTTGTGTAGCGATTGCCGGTTTGGGAGCTCGTGCGCAGCTGCCGCCTGCGTTTCCTAAGTCTCCCAGGAGCCCAAGGTGATGCCGCATTCCATTACAGCACTACTGTAAGCAGAAGTGCAGCGGAAGACAAGAGAGAGCGCTGGAAAAACAAAATCTTCAATCTCTTTTATGGGAAAAGTCAAAGAGTTTTCAATCCGATGTTACAAGCAACAGTGCCTTTACAAACTTTGGACGTAACACTCTCGGCATTTTCCCTCTTGTATGACGGTAAGAAAAGTATTATCCTAGACATACAGGACAGTTAACTAACAAAAAAACGTCAGGAAACATTGCTTAGTTGGTTAGTTAGTTAGTCAGTTCGTTAGTTACTCGTTCCAAAAAATCATTTGACCGATTCCTTTATGGAAATGATGTGGAATGAGTCAGTTTACAAGATATGTATTCGTGATTAGTGTTAGCATTAATGAGCACATTATCATTTTATTCCTACTCATTCAACTACATTTAAAAACGATTTTTTTTACTGGCTACCAGTTTTTAAGTAGGAATTCGTCAATGAAATGGAAGGAGTAATTCAGGAGAAATGATCTTAGATTAGATTTAAAACTTGCTCCGCTACCGGTCAGACATTTTACTTTATGGGCAAATGATAAAACATTTTTATTGCTGCCTACTGAACTCCTCCCTGAGCCACGGACAGACTTAAGAATAGGTAATAAAGGCCATTTTTCTCTCTAGTGTTATAGGTATGTACATCACTTTTTTTCTCAAATTGTGATTGATGATTCATGAAGTTCATTAGCGAAAATATGTGTAATGACGGGACAGTTAAAATGCCTGGCTCCTTGAAGAGCTGCCTACATGTCGTCCGTTGGTGAACGTATTATTCTTACTGCTCGCTTTTGTGCAATCAATACTGTCTTTCTAAGTGATGAATTACCCCAGAAAATTATTCTGTTACACATTATGGAGTGGGAATATGCAAATTTGTCAGAAGGCTGATACGTTCGTTTGCAAGATAAGCAATTATACGAAAAGCAAAATAAGCTGACTAATTGTTATATTGAACGACGAAGACTAAAAAAAGTAAGTATTTTGGCGGAATTACTAAACGCAAACCAACAACCTGTTCAACTTAGCGAGTATAAGTAAGTGAAAGCATCAGCCATTGGATATTGAAAGGAACCGCCTTTTCATTAGCTTGCTATAGTTCTGAGGAGTCACAGCAGATATACCGGGTGATCAAAAAGTCAGTATAAATTTGAAAACTGAATAAATCACGGAATAATGTAGATAGAGAGGTACAAATTGGCACACATGCTTCGAATGACTTGGGGTTTTATTAGAACAAAAAAAAGGACATACAAACGTTCAAAAAATGTCCGACAGATGGCGCTTCATCTGATCAGAATAGCAGTAATTAGCATAACAAAGTAAGACAAAGCAAACATGATGCTCTTTACAGGAAATGCTCAATATGTCCACCATAATTCCTCAACAATAGCTGTAGTCGAGGAATAATGCTGTGAACAGCACTGTAAAGCATGTCCGGAGTTATGGTGAGGCATTGGCGTCGGATGTTGTCTTTCAGCATCCCTAGAGATGTCGGTCGATCACAATACACTTGCGACTTCAGGTAACCCCAAAGCCAATAATTGCACGAACTGAGGTCTGGGGACCTGGGAGGCCAAGCATGACGATCATGACACGATCATCATCAAACGACGCGCGCAAGAGATCTTTCACGCGTCTAGTAATACTATTTTTGGTTCTAATAAAACCCCATGTCATTCCAAGCATGTGTGTCAATTTTTACCTCTCTATCTACATTATTCCGTGGTTTGTTAAGTTTTCAAATTTATGCTGACTTTTCGATCACCCGGTAGATCTGACAAACATAAAAAAATGGCTCTGAATTTCTACACATCTCGGTCTAGACAGCGATTCAAAACAAACAGAGGCAAACGAGCAATACAGTAAGCTGATTACTATTGTGCTGTTCCCAACTGTTTAGGAAGGTTTACAGTAATAAACACGTGACATGAATGTCGAAAAAAAGCTTTCCATCAATCCTTATTAATTACAACTTTTCATGGAATGAAAACTTGCAAGATAATAAAAATTCAGAGCGATGGAACAATTTTTTTCAAATTGTCGTACGTTACTGACAAAATATAACACTGAGTGCTCATTTTATAACTTCACGATGTAGAAACATCTTCATTAATATGGTTTTCCGCTATTAGATTTATTTTTTCCATTGAAAACAAGCATGCTGTTATGATTATTTCGAGAATTCAATGAAACAACTGTGCCAATTGTTCATAGATGAGAATTTTTTTATTTTATTTTGCAGAAGAGCTACCACCTTCCAACCACCGCTGGGATGTGGTGAATGACCCACTTCTAACATATGATAATAATCCGGAACACATAATTAGCTGGGTTCTTTTTTACGCATTCCAAATTGTACTGCAGAATTCGTTACCTAACGCTCTTTCTTTTTGGCAGAAATCGACAAATACAGCAACCATCTCACACAGAGATTACACCTTCAATCGCTGTTCGTCCAATACAATATTTTACACTTTACCCATGAGTTCTTCTGCAAATTGGTTTTGGGATGTTCTTCAAATCGTTCGTCTTCGACACGAATGAACACGTTGAACTCAGGTGCTCATTTCTCAAGCAGCAGGGTCCGTATAAAACTTAGATGAACTTTCGTTCCCAATAAACTCCCCAATATGAAGAGTGTCTATGTCGTCATGATGTTCCAGTTTATCCATTTGATGAACTTAACACACACAACATGACTGCTTTAACAAAACAAGAGAGGTGGCGCAGTCGTTCAAATGTTTCAAATGGCTCTGAGCACTATGGGACTTAACATCTGAGGTCATCAGTCCCCTAGAACTTAGAGGTACTTAAACCTAACTAACCTAAGGACATCACACACATCCATGCCCGAGGCAGGATTCGAACCTGCGACCGTGGCGGTCGCGTGGTTCCAGACTGTAGGGCCCAGAACCGCACGGCCACTCCGGCCGGCGGCGCAATCGTTAAGTCACTGTATTCGTTGTACGAAAGGGGTTCAAATTTCCGTCCATCCTTACTGACCTCTAGGTTATTCCTGTCCACCGTAAACTGAATAAAACCAGGATTGGCATTATTCTTTTGGCAAAGACACACCCGTTAAACATCCTGATCCATGTGGTATCAGACCTTGTACCCCTTCTCCAGTAATCTAGTTGGCGACAAGACGATCAGTCCTAATTATCATCTCTCCGCCAGTAATATTTTACGAAGCGAATCTTACAGAATTAGCAAATTTTTCTTTATGGTACTTCATCAAGTAGCATTAGATGTAGGGTAGGGATCTAATGAGTAAGTCGTTGAGTTGTGTTATTACACAACGTGTTCTAACATAATAAAAACAATATCAGTTCAGCTTGCCTTATACCGAAATATGTCCCCAATTTGCCACTTCTTGACGCAATAAATCGCCTGTAATCGAACACAGTATTTCCCTAATTGTTTGTTTTACTATTACGTAATGATATGTGACCCAGCGTACTTTCTTTCCTTTCATTTACCAACGTGCCTAACTGCCACGTTTAACCAAACTTTTAGCATATATGGAACACAGTTATCACTTGCTAGCTGTTACTCTAAAAAATTTCCGCTTATTCGGCCGATTATGCGACTGCGGTAAGTGAACTTGACCGCTAGCTGCAACGTAAAATTCTGTCCTTTACAAAACTGTATAGCACTATTTCACTCACTAGAGTATAGACATTTATCTTACACTGTACAAGCATAATATTAATTACAATTTTGAATAACGTTTACCATATTTCACCCAAATTGTAATTATTATTTTTAAGGCGATCGATTATTTCTTTCCAGAGTGCAAGGTAAATATGTGCTACGACCTCAATCTCTAACTCACAAAAATCTTTCACTTCACTACCTACATTAGTTATCCCTCAGGTCACTTGGTTCTGTTAATCAAACCAACAGCTCTTTGGTTAAAACACTGACTGAGAACTGGTATTAAATTACTATATAAAAACCTCTCTCAAATAAAAATTACACTAAGAAAAACGGCCGCCAACTCAGAAGGAGCAAAGTTTAAATTAATTCTTCTGAAATTTATTTTAAGGTTAGGTATCCAAATACATTTCGTTGAAATAAAATTACTTGAGAACAAGGTGGATGCAACTAATTACCAACAGTAATTATTAAGAATCTGGAAAAGTGTTTCAAGAAAATTTACCAATCATAAACAGAAAGACAACCACCACTGATATGTAAGAAATAATAGTGTCTTGAGCTAGAGAGTACTTTATGAGCTTTTACGACCATCTAAGAATGTCTTAAGATGCTGATACGATGTTGAAATAATATCTTTGACACAAAACATTAGGTGCATGATGACAAGGAAATTAGCAATATGAAATGTCTTTATATAACTGAACATTATGAGCTACTGAGAATATTAAGCCTATATTCATAAAATTTGAGCAATGTTAAACTTGTGTTTTATATGACTAATTTCCTTGGACACTTTCAAGAAAACTGGTTAGAATAAAGTTCTTGTCTTGAAAGTTGCTGTGTCGTCGAAAAGTGTGACGGCAAATAAATTCATACCACTTCTTCACGTATCAGACCAAGCAGATTTACAAGGTCACCAAGATCCCTGTGGAAGCCATTGTTAGCCGGCCGGAGTATCCGAGCGGTTCTAGGCGCTACAATCTGGACCCGCGCATATAACATCTGACAGGGTGTAATTTATTTTATATTGACATATGGTTTGAGTTGTGTTTAGTGCCACTACTGGCTATAGGCATAGTATGGGAATGTAAAAAAGTTTTTGTGTTCTTAAATAAATTTTAAAAAGTCCTTTCGTGTTAGCGTATACGGAAGTAATATATTACGATTGCTAGTCGTAATTACACCCTGTCAGATGTTATATTCTGAGTATATTATTCTTAAATTACATGTGAACGCATGGAGCACATGACCATGCAGCGCCCCCTACCGAGGGCGCTTCGCTGCTAGTTGACTTGTTTAGGGTCAGTATATGCTCTGCTTCAAGACTGCTTGTGTCGCAGTCATATGTTATTCGACACTTTCTTTGAGTTGTCAAGGCTGTACACCTGATTGGTTAGGAAGGAGTTGAAGTTTGTGATATGTAACTCATATGACCAGACCTCATTTCTGTAACGTTGAGACGTTTGGGTGTGCTGTTCACTTATATTTTGTACTTTTTTGTAACAGATGTCTGAAGATGGGTGTAATCCCGAAACGCGTAACATGTTCTAATAAAAGAGTCAATTGAACATCTCATGACTTTATTGGGATTGTACAGCATTGGTTGCCAATTATTAAGTGTCTATATGTTACATAAAAGTGTTACGTTGCACCTTCGTACTTTTGGCGATTCCGTTAGTGTAAAGTAGGAATCCTCTAATCGAAAAGAAGTAGAGAGAAAGAAGAATAAAGATAAGTAGAGAAAGTGGACAGCGGTGGACCGTGTGTACGAGAAGGCGTCGACGTGGAGCTGTACCGCTGTTTGAGGCAGTGACAGACGCTGACAAAAGGCTGGCGAAGTGGATGGCCGACAGGCGCGGTCTCAGCGGAAAAGTGGAGCCACAGCTCAGACCGGAGTCACGGCCTTGAATCCTTGTAAACAACTCACTCACCAGCCGCGAAGAGTGGGAGCGGGGTGCAGCGTAGTGAATGCACATCCTACGGCGATCGGCATCACGCCTGTACCTCACCTACATCTACCCGATTACTCTGAAATTCACAATGAAGTGCCTGGCAGACGGTTCATCGAACCACTTACAAGATATTTTTCCAGCGTTCGAACCCTGAACAGCACGCGGCAAAAAGAAACACTTAAATCTTTCCGTGCAAGCTCAGGTCTCTCTTATTTTATTAGGATGATCATTACTCCCTATAAAAGTGGGAATCAAAAAAATATTTTCTCATTCAAAGGAGAAGGTTGGTGAGTGAAATTTCGTGAAAAGATGTTGTCGCATTGAAAACGCCTTTGTTTTAATGACTGCCAACCCAACTGGTGTATAATATCCGAGGCACATTCGCTCCTAATTCGTGATAGTACAAAACGAGCTGTTCTTCTTTGAAAGATTTCAATCTCCTACGTCAGTCCTGTTTGATAAGGATCCCATAATCCACAGCAATGCTCTAGCAGCGGACAGACAAACGTAGTGTGCGCAGTTTCTTTAGCAGATCTGCTGCATCTTCCAAGCGCACTGCCAATAAAACGCTTTCTTAAGTTTACCTTCCTCGCAACATTGCCTATGTGGTTGTTACAATTTAAGTTACAGGTAACTGCAGTTCATAGGTATTTCGTTGAATTTATAGCCTTTAGATTTGTTCGATTTATCATGTAACCTAAATTTAGGGGATTCGTTTTAGTACTCATGTCGATGACCTCACACATTTCGTTATATAGATCCAATAACCACTTTTTGCACCACACAGATAGCTTGTCTCAATCATTTTTGATTCGGTTTTGGTCTTATGATGACTTAATGAGACGGTTAGTGCCAACGTCACCTGCAAACAGTCTAAGAGAGCATCTCAGGCGGTCTCCCGAATCGTTTATATAAATTAGGAAGACCAGAGGGCTTATAACACTTCCTTGGGGAATGGTTGATGTCACTTTTGTTTTACTCGATGACTTTCCGTCAGTTAGTACAAACTGTGACCTATCTGCCAGGAAATCAAGAATCCGGTCGCACAAGTGAGATGGCACTCCGCAGCCATGCAATTTGATTAGGAGTCGCTTAATTAACTTCAGAGATATGAAATTAGTTTGATATTTAAAAGACCATCATAAGTATCATGTTACTGGATATTTTAGTGAGTTATGGCAAAAGAAACTAACATTACTCAAGATCGCCCTTTCGAGATTGTTAAAAAGATGTGTTAGCGATTGTATAACTTTTCAGATTTATTAGATGGTGTGTATATACCATGTACTATGTTTACCAGTTACGAGGGTAAGTCAAATGAGTACCTTAAATTTGTAATAACAAATCGAAATTTCGCGCCGTTATCCTGTAAGTTGGCCGGCCGAAGTGGCCGTGCGGTTAAAGGCGCTGCAGTCTGGAACCGCAAGACCGCTACGGTCGCAGGTTCGAATCCTGCCTCGGGCATGGATGTTTGTGATGTGCTTAGGTTAGTTAGGTTTAACTAGTTCTAAGTTCTAGGGGACTAATGATCTCAGCAGTTGAGTCCCATAGTGCTCAGAGCCATT
The DNA here is from genome assembly GCF_023898315.1 of Schistocerca nitens. Taxonomy (NCBI): domain Eukaryota; kingdom Metazoa; phylum Arthropoda; class Insecta; order Orthoptera; family Acrididae; genus Schistocerca; species Schistocerca nitens. The sequence goes on from NC_064614.1 coordinate 514,975,868, forward strand.
TGAACCTGTAAGTCGGTAAGCGTGCTACAAACAGCGAGCAGAATGGCCTGTAGGTGGCAGCATAGTGCAGATGCACACATACCGTCGCAGTATCAATGTAAAGATGCCTGCCCCACTTGCGACTTGGACCACGGAAGAACAGCGTTCTGTTATTCGGTTTCTGCGTAGTGAATGTGTGAAACCTATTGAAATTCATCGACGAATGAAGGTTCGCTATGGTGATGCAAGTCTACGAATGAAGTAAGAAGTTCGAAAATGGTGTGACTTCAGTGGAAGATGCTCCTCGTCCAGGTCAGGCACAACGAGTTCTGACTCCACAGAACATCGCAGCAGTTGAAGCCATAGTGAAGGAAAACCACCGAGTGACACTCAATGGCACAGCAGCATCCGTTATGATGAAGAGGTATGCCACGCGGTGCATGAGTGGTTGCGCGGACTACAAAAAGAATTTTTTTCTAAAGGAATTTATGCACTTTGTAAGCGCTGGAGGACTTGCATTGAGCGTGGGTGAGTTTATGTTGAAAAGTGATACAGCTTTGTATCACTTCTGCACAATAAATAATATTTTAAAAACTACACTCCTGGAAATTGAAATAAGAACACCGTGAATTCATTGTCCCAGGAAGGGGAAACTTTATTGACACATTCCTGGGGTCAGATACATCACATGATCACACTGACAGAACCACAGGCACATAGACACAGGCAACAGAGCATGCACAATGTCGGCACTAGTACAGTGTATATCCACCTTTCGCAGCAATGCAGGCTGCTATTCTCCCATGGAGACGATCGTAGAGATGCTGGATGTAGTCCTGTGGAACGGCTTGCCATGCCATTTCCACCTGGCGCCTCAGTTGGACCAGCGTTCGTGCTGGACGTGCAGACCGCGTGAGACGACGCTTCATCTAGTCCCAAGCATGCTCAATGGGGGACAGATCCGGAGATCTTGCTGGCCAGGGTAGTTGACTTACACCTTCTAGAGCACGTTGGGTGGCACGGGATACATGCGGACGTGCATTGTCCTGTTGGAACAGCAAGTTCCCTTGCCGGTCTAGGAATGGTAGAACGATGGGTTCGATGACGGTTTGGATGTACCGTGCACTATTCAGTGTGCCCTCGACGATCACCAGTGGTGTACGGCCAGTGTAGGAGATCGCTCCCCACACCATGATGCCGGGTGTTGGCCCTGTGTGCCTCGGTCGTATGCAGTCCTGATTGTGGCGCTCACCTGCACGGCGCCAAACACGCATACGACCATCATTGGCACCAAGGCAGAAGCGACTCTCATCGCTGAAGACGACACGTCTCCATTCGTCCCTCCATTCACGCCTGTCGCGACACCACTGGAGGCGGGCTGCACGATGCTGGGGCGTGAGCGGAAGACGGCCTAACGGTGTGCGGGACCGTAGCACAGCTTCATGGAGACGGTTGCGAATGGTCCTCGCCGATACCCCAGGAGCAACAGTGTCCCTAATTTGCTGGGAAGTGGCGGTGCGGTCCCCTACGGCACTGCGTAGGATCCTACGGTCTTGGCGTGCATCCGTGCGTCGCTGCGGTCCGGTCCCAGGTCGACGGGCACGTGCACCTTCCGCCGACCACTGGCGACAACATCGATGTACTGTGGAGACCTCACGCCCCACGTGTTGAGCAATTCGGCGGTACGTCCACCCGGCCTCCCGCATGCCCACTATACGCCCTCGCTCAAAGTCCGTCAACTGCACATACGGTTCACGTCCACGCTGTCGCGGCATGCTACCAGTGTTAAAGACTGCGATGGAGCTCCGTATGCCACGGCAAACTGGCTGACACTGACGGCGGCGGTGCACAAATGCTGCGCAGCTAGCGCCATTCGACGGCCAACACCGTGGTTCCTGGTGTGTCCGCTGTGCCGTGCGTGTGATCATTGCTTGTACAGCCCTCTCGCAGTGTCCGGAGCAAGTATGGTGGGTCTGACACACCGGTGTCAATGTGTTCTTTTTTCCATTTCCAGGAGTGTATTTAAAGTTTTCATTTGACCCACCCTCGTAATACTGCTGCCAAATAGTTTCTTAAGGCAACGAGTCATGTTACATCTCGATTGTCTGCTAATGGGCACTTGTGGTAGCTCTCTAGTGCCGAGAAACTTAAAGAAGACAAATAGCATAAAATACGAGAAAATTATCCTATTAAATTTCACTGTGTTTCCAAGTAAAGCGTCTCACTTTCTTCTCCAAATATTCACTCTAGTCTACGAAATCAGTAGTATAACTGGTCGCTTACATGAATGTCGTTGAGAGATGGGGAGCGTTGTTTTGGTTGGACAGAACTGCGTAGCCGCTCGCGAGTTCGATCGACGGGCAAAGGAGTTTGTTGAAGGTGAAGGTGACTGTAGTAAGATTTCAGAAGAACTGTTTAGTGTTATATCAAGCTGGAGCAGAGACGGTGGCATGCTCACTCCGGTGTGCGCAGACAGGCCGCGACTCACGCAGTATTGGTGCCCAGCGTGGCGGAGGTGGTTCCTGGCGGCGCGCTGACGGTGCACAGCCGGCCAGCTGAAGCAGGCAGGAGAACCGGGGGCGACTTGGCGAAGACCAGTCGTGCTCACACGATTTCATGGTGGTCTCAAACCTCAGATCCCGGGGAACGTGGTCGGCGTCTGCCTGGCAGAGTCACTCTGACAACGGAACCTCCCCATCGCACCCCCCTCAGATTTAGTTATATGTTGGCACAGTGGATAGGCCTTGAAAAACTGAACACAGATCAATTGAGAAAACAGGAAGAAGTTGTGTGGAACTGTGAAAAAATAAGCAAAATATACAAACTGAGTAGTTCAAGAGAAGATAGGCAACATTAATGACAATGGGAACGTAGGAGCGCCGTGGTCTCGTGGTAACGTGAGCAGCTGCGGAACGAAAGGTCCTTGGTTCAAATCTTCCATCCAGTGAAAAGTTTAATTTTTTATTTTCAGTTTATGTGACAAACTCTTATGTTTTCATCACTTTTTTGGGAGTGATTATCACATCCACAAGAAAACCTAAATCGGGCAAGGTAGAAGAATCTTTTTACCCATTCGCCAAGTGTACAAGTTAGGTGGGTCGACAACATATTCCTGGCATGTGACGCACATGCCGCCACCAGTGTCGTATAGAATATATCAGATGTGTTTTCCTGTGGAGGAATCGGTTGACCTATGACATTGCGATCAAATGTTTTCTGTTCCCATTGGAGAGGCACGTCCTTACGTCTACTAATGGCACGGTTTTGTGATGCGGTCGGAACGGACAGATAATAACTATGCAAAAATAAAGAAAGTAAAATTTTCAGTCAAGGGAAGACTTGAACCAAGGACCTCTCATTCAGCAGCTGCTCACGCTACCACGGGACCACGGCACTCCTACGCTCACTTTGTCCAATATGTTGCTCATGTGGCCCATGGACTACTCAGATTGTATATTTTGCTTATTTTTTCACAGTTCCACACAACTTCTTCCTGTTTTCTCAGTTGATCTGTGTTCAGTTTATCAAGGCCTATCCACTGTGCCAACTTATAACTAAATCTGAGGGGGGTGCGATGGGGAGGTTCCCTTGTTAGGTCCACTGAGCTCTGTCGCAGAACTCTTCGCTGCTGGTAGGTCTTCGAGACTGCCTATTTGTAGTGTCCTTGCGCCGAGTTGTTTTGCTGCTTGGCAGTGAAGGCATGGATAAGAAATGCTGCTGCATTTGTGCCTAGTTACAGGGGTCTTCAGACACTTTGATTTATGCCGAAGTGGGGGAATAGCAAGCCGAGTGCGTTGTCAGGCACGTGCCTTAAAGGACGGTGATGTGTCTCGACATCCCTCTGCATCGCGACAGAAACACTCACCATAGAAGCATATCAGAAGTGCTTTCCTTTGCAGCACAGAAAGCAAAATCTGGCACTGTGGTAACGGTAACGAGAATTTTTATTAAAAGCCGAGCAGAAGCTGGTCATTGTGGCAGGCGAGCAGCTGTTAGATCACTGATTCGATTTCGGTCACAATGGGTATAACACTGGACACCCTTTAGGAGAATTGGCGACGGAGACATGTGCTTCTGGCCCTATAACGAACTTCAATTCACTGTTCTCCGATTTTAGGATATACGTACTAAAACTGAGAACAGTGGGCAGATAATTGGCACATTTCAATCTGTAAGGGCCATTACTATGCTGTGATCTAACCAGCAAGCAGAAACTTTCCCTGGTTTCGAAATTTTTGGGAGCTGAAAACTATGCTGATATGAATGCATTAACTTCGTCCCATTCATATAGTAACCTCACCGGCCGAAAAATTAGTTATCCCATTGCGCATGCACAAATGAATCGTTAAGTCTTTGCAGATGGCGCAGCGATCGAGTCACTTGCTCAAGCGCCGGCCGGTGTGGCCAAGAGGTTCTAGGCGCTTCAGTCCGGAACTGCACGACCGCTACGGTCGCTGGTTCGAATCCTGCCTCGGGGATGGATGTGTGTGATGTCCTTAGGTTAGTTAGGTTTAAGTAGTTCTAAGTTCTAGGGGACTGATAACCTCAGATGTTAAGTCCCATAGTGCTCAGAGCCATTTGAACCATTTTTTTTAACTTGCTCAACCATACGCGGTCAGTGAGACATTTATGTTTCAAGCAAATATTGTACGTTAACATGGGTAAATGCTAGGACTTGACAAAATTGGAAAGACGAGCAGTCATGTTTGGCCGGGCCCATGGCCATACGATGTGTTCAGTGGATTTGTTGGTGTTTCGCGATGCACAGTTCAATGCGTCTAGAAGCAGCCGTGTAACAGAAGTGGCAACGAAACACATCGTCAGAATTGTGGTCAGAAAAAGGTCCCGACTGAGTGGGACCGGACACACGTTTCACGCCTTGTGAATGAAACTCGCTCCCAAACCTCATAGGAATTTCTGCAGACAGTGAATGGAAGCCCATCGAACGTGATAGTGTGAGATATTTGTGACGGGAACTGTCTGCAATGAACACTTGGTGTCGATCACCTCACAATAGGCCATTGCTCACACAGACACGGAAAGACAGCAAAATTCGTCCGACTGGAAGAGTACGTGGCTGGTTATCTGAACGCTTGCCCACCCTATTACATCTCGACTGGCCTGCAAAGTCACTTGATTCGAATCCCATAGAAAATCTGTGGGATATGTTGGAAAACCAGGTAAAACGCCGACATCAGAAACTGCACAACCTTATGGACTCACTTCCTAACGGAATCCAGGCGGTTATCAAGCCCAGAGGCGGAATTACACGGTATTAAATGATGCTTGTAATAATTTCTCTAGGGCTTTTTGAGTCGTCAGTTTTCTGACTGGTTTGATGCGGCCTGCCATGAATGGTACTTGCCTTGTAAATACATTTTTCTTTCCAACATCTGTGATTGCCTTTTTTAGAGATGTCCATTTCTCATCAGTTGAACTGCCTACTGACCTATTCATTATCGCAGTATCTACAGCCTTAGGGAACTTCAGGCGTGTCTCTTCATTTCCTAGTACTTCTGTATCCCACTTCTTTGCGCATTCATTGTACCTGACCAGTTTCTGAAGTTTCAGCCTACTTCTCATCATTACCAAATTGTGATCTCAGCCTATAACTGCTTTACAATCCAGTATTTTATTTCGGAATCTGCCCGACCATGTTGTAATCTGACAGAAATCTTCTTCTACAGTATCTTCTCACCTTTCCCAAGAATACCTACTCCTCCTGTGGTTCTTAAACAGAGTACTGGGTGTGCCTGTAAGTACCATTGAGAGTTTTGGAATAGTCTTGTTATACAACAATTTATGTGAACGTGTGTATTCTACCGTCGGACAACAGAAGTCCTGAATCATTTAGTTTCCTGCGAGTAAGAAATAACTGATTGAATTTTTGACTCCAAGGTGTCAGCTGAAGGAGCGTCGCGAAACGGAATTCATAGATGGAAATATCGAACTGGTAAGTACAAGTGGACGAATGACGATTGAATGTGTATTACACAATAAGAATTTCAAAGGAATGAGTATGATGCGTTTTGTAACAGGAAACACAAATATTTATAAAAAGTCGGTGAAGCAAATGTTAAGGCTAAGCAAAAAACTGGGTTATAAACAGCGGCATGAGACTAACATTAGTTCACAGTCTGGTTTAGTAAAAGCAGCGGAACACACAACAACGAAATTCGCAGCATCTGAAGACGGTGTGGCGGAACGCCACATATATATGCGTTTTGTGCAACGAACATAAACATTTGGAACAAAAAGAAATTATTTCTAGAGAACTAAAGATAATGATATCGAATCTTCTCTATTTTATCTGTGTTGGTCAATGAAAAAGACCAAAGATACTGTGTCATGTTACACTCTTGTCTCCGATTCTTGCATGGATGATAGGCACCATTGTACGCTGGATATAACTGTGTGTAAGTTCTGTAAAACCATTCAGAATATAAATAATATTTCCATGTAATAACGTTTACTTTTTCAACAGCTCGTACCTATCATATGAGTGAACCAGTATTTTGGGTAAATTTGTTGTTTCAGCGTGTGCTACGGAGGGGACCACCATTTCTCTTGCAGCATAGGTCAGCCATTACGACGGCAATACAATGATTCTTATTAAATCATTTATTAAATGTAAATGTAAATGCAGGAGAGTTCTCTGTTTTTCTCATTCAATATACCAAAGTCAGCAGAATTAAATTAAAGCTTCAATCATTAATATTTTTGTTGCATTGAGTCCGGTAAATTTTCAATTGGCCGCTTAGCGGCAGATAACGAGAATCTCCTTAGCTTTGCCTTGATAACGAAAAATAATTAAAATAATTGATTACCTTTCATGAAAACAGAAATATCTCAGGTATTAATGGTCATTTTAAAATTGGAACAAAATTAAACCAGTCGCCATCAGGTCTCCTGTGAACTAATTTTTATTACAACATTTCGTATAATATACGCAGATTTTTATGAATAATAGCAGCCACTTACGCAAACTTAACCGTAGAAGGCGGTGAGTCGCGCACTGTGTTTCGAAGATTGTCACGTAAGCACCGCGGAAAATCCAAGTCTACGTAAATGCTTGTGGTGGTATTGAGTTTGCCTAACAGTCTCAGGCTAGCCAAATTCAGAATCCAATGCCAATTATGAACATTTCTCTTTCAATCAAGTACCTCAATTGAAACAGGAAATTACAATTTCACGTAATATATACACACTACAGCGGCTGGATCGGTTGTCGAAATATTGTGCAGAAAATGAAAAAAAAATCTCGGTAGGAAACCCACAATCTCACTATTAATGAGTGGAACCAAGAAAACCTGAGAGATCACAAGAAGAAACTACCCCAAAAAAGAGCCCTTACCAGTGAGAAAATGCAGCCATTTGTGGAATGATTGCTGAATTTTCAAATTATTCGCCGTATTGGTATCCTATGGATACATTATATTCGCACACGTAAATAAATACGTAGCTGGAATAAGTTTTCAACCCAATGAAAAGTTTATGACAGTCATAAACCGACATCTTGCTGACCTTTAAGACTCCTACTTCACAGATGGAAAATGCTGAATTTAAACTCCATTAATAACATTCGTTGGCCTATATGGGTACTACGTAGAAAAATAACGACATTTTAAAATGACAAGCACTGTCTTCGATTGCCACGCAAAGGATTTTTTACTTTATTTTCGTACGTCATACATTCACGATCGCGAATGTTTTTGACGCAGTTCCACGTCCGATATATTCTTCACTATCAATCTTTCGGGTATTGCTCTTTGTCAATATTTATGTCGACATCTTATTTAACGCACTGCGTGTTTAAGACTGCCGAAGAATGTCCTATACCCATATATATCAGCAGCGTTTCTTGTGTAATCAGGTTGGTCGATGTTACACCAAATTAACTCAGCGAAAAACTTCCAAATGAAGTGGAAACGTGAAAGCAATTGCTAAGGTGAAATAATCAAATCAAATTGAATATCAGAATGTGATTGCACAACAGTGAACCAGAATGATCGGTCTTTTGAATTTTTCTTCATCTCATGACGTTTCGGTGCATACAGACCATGATGCTACGACCATGATATGTATGTAGTACAGATGGGTAAAAGACGTTCGTACAGTCGACGAACGAGTATTGTACCACACGTTGGGACGACTGTCATCTCTCGTCACGAGCATAACGGACAGGAAACTTTACCAACAACGTAGGGTCAATGGCAGAATGCAGGAACGGGTTTGGGCCTGTCTGGATCGATGGTTCGATACCTGCTGCCACGGTTCTATGCCACCTGGTATGGGAATCTGCTGCTGCTTGGTTATTCGTCACGCTTCGCGCAGTCCTACATCGATCGTCTCATACATGTCAGCTGTTGCCGTGCTGATCTAAAGATGCTACTGGCACAGGAGACAAATGCAAGGAGTGAGTGTTGACTCTCAAGTACTGAGGACGGCCAAAACAGAATCCGCTAGCACGATAGTTTTCAGTGCCCCGGGTACCAAACGACTCCTCCCGGAAACCAACCATACGGGAAAGACTGACCACATGAACGAAGTAATCTGCATGCCTTAGAAGACCGGTACAACTGCGTTCCTGAAATTCTCTTTCAGCTGAAATGTCATCAATCTATCGCATATGAAGCATGCCTGGTCAGCACGTTGTTTGTTATGTTCATCTTACAACCTCTGTTCATGATTTTGACATCTTTACAGCGTGTGTCGCAATTCCCATTGGAGAGTCTTTGATTCAGTGCTATAAGATTTACTCGTGGGCTTCATATAACATTGAAGTCTGAGAGATCATGTACAGTTGTCCAGTAATGTTGCTGATCTATGAATTAAGATTTATTTGAAATCAACCTTTCTTTATTATGTTACAACTTTCCGACTTCGAACCTCGCGGAAAGACGAAATACTCATGTGTGAATCTTAACAACCAAAAGCGCTGTGATAGATGATTAATAATAGTTCAAAATATCTAACCTTTTGTAGCAGTTCCTTGCCATTCGTATTTTAATATAATAAATAACTTGACTGTCTTGCGATCTGCGCAAAGAGAGACCTGAATAATATGCGTCTGCGTTCTCACTGGACGAAAAGAACCAAAATAAAGCCGAATATGAAGCAAGGCACAGCGACCGAATACCATAACGAGAGATTTTGGAGGTTACCTGTAATGCTTGTAGCTGGTTTGTCCGTAGAATAAAGTACTTCACTTCAACTTTACCTGGTTACATTTAATCAGCTGAGGATAAAATACGAAAAGTACTTTAAGAAGTTCTAGAACGTTGCAAACATCGTGACTGATCCGGCCCTCGGTAGGTGAGTGTTCAGCGCGACGGACTGTCAATCCTAAGACTCCTGTTTCGATTCCCGACTGGTTCTAACATTTTCTCCGCTCAGGAACTGGGTGTTGTGTTGTCCTAATCATCATTATTTCATTCTCATCGACGCGCAAGTCGCCGAAGTGCCGTCAAATAGAAGGACCTGCACCCGGTGAACGGTCTAGCCGACGGGAGGCTCTAGTCACACGACATTTACATTCATTTTTTTTTAAATCATGAATTATATTAAGAGGCACAAAACGGAATACTAAACGCAAACCGCACATCATCTCGCAAGAAAGAACATTATTGTCAGCACACACACAACAGTCCGAAACACGCGTACATTGACTGTGTTGTGAACAAAAGAAGAAAATGGAAACGTTATGTAAGAGAGGCTGCTCTCCAGGTAGCTGACTGCGTGGGGCGCGTACAAGGAACTTTTAGGTTACACCATTCTCAAATCCACTCACCCCGAAGTATTTGGATAAGATCCAAAAAAAGGTATTCACGTCCCTCCAACTCCCTTCCTTTTATTCTCTCACACACCCTAGTGATTAACGTCCATAGTTTTAAGCATTCCTAAAAAAAAGAGTATCGGAAGCTGGTTAAAATGATAAATAGACAGCCGTTAGATTTCTGTTTGGAAGGACAGACTAATGAGAAATGATAATGGTTAATTCACTGAAATAGAGAACTAATTCCAACCCAGAGAGATAGAAACTGAAGCTGCATAAGACAATGTTTTGGCATGAGTCAGTAACAGGACTGGTCATAAACGTATAATTAATTAGATCATCCCATCTACCACCAGGCTCACAGGCAGACGTAACGTTAGACCTTGGGAAAAAAAGAGAAGAAAACGCTGCATCCAGCGAGTACGTGTGTTTTTTGTCGTGCTGTCGTCGCTGGAGGAGACTTCAATCATCCAGCAATCAGTTTGGATAAGTGTTGGGTGTGACAAGACGTCCTGGCAAATGATGTTAAATTCTTTCACAGAAAACTATATAAGACAGATATTTGCGAAGCTCACATACAACGGAAATGTGTTAGACTTAACAGCTTTGACCTCTTTGAGGACGTAATATTAGTAAGGATGAGGCAGTGTAGCAACAATGATTACAAAAGTACGAATCGCAACAGGAACAAGTAGAAAAATTTACACGTCCAATAAACTAGATAAAGAGGCTTTAGTGTCATATCTCTTGGAGGAACTCTAAACATTGAGCCCTGCGCAGGAGCGTGTAGAGGTACTATAGCTTAAACTTAGAAGAATAGTGCACCAAGTACATAGCAGAACAGTTCACGATGGGAAGGACCCACCATGCTATGAAGCGGTTTTGAAATTCCGTTTTCTGATTGACGCCGAGATCTGTTGGAAATCTCAGAAGCAGCAAATGGAGTGCCTTTTAAAGAGTATGTCTATCGATAAACAAGGGAATGGATTTAAAGGTAATCGGAATTACCTTGCGTGTTCGTGTCACGGTGCATTTACGTCTCCTCATTTCTGTCGAGTGCAGCTGAAAGGAGTCTCAACGTATTTGATGAAAGGCCTAGAGTGAAGCTATCTGGGACAGCTGGGAGTGTGGTGCTCGTAACAGCGTGCATTCGCGGCCCGGCGGTCGGTGACCCTCGGAGGCCACGAACTCCCGAGGGGAGGGGCAGCGACCAGCGACCAGCGGCCGATGTCATCACAGGTGGTGGCCTCGACAGCTCCAGGCCGGCCCATTAGACACCACTCCAATTTACCCCTCACATGCGTCTCGTTTGTCTCTTTAACGATGGGCCAAGGTTGCAGTCATGAGAAACGCACAAAACCTATCTACGTTCAATAACCGAGATATCATATGGAGGCCTTATTACCACGTCACGATAGTAGTTGTGACTACAACGAAGTAAAAAACGCACCATGTTCTTTAAGCCGTGCTCCACCCTGACTTTATTATGTATAACCACCACAAAGCTTATTTACCTTGCATTGCTACTACGTTCGTTCTTATCACCTTTGCTGTGATGGGTCTCTTAGACCCAAGTTGTTTTTCTCTCAAATTTTTTAATGATTGGGAATACAAAAAGGTTTGACATTGATTAGTGTCTTTTTTCCAATGAATTTTGGTTTGCTTTACTGCTTGGTTGATGGTCTTTCAGAAATGACAGGGCCACTGCGTCAGTTGTAAACAAGTTATCCATAGTTATGTTTCTTGATGGTTTGAGAATATGATTACACAACCTTTCCTCAATGTCAACTGTACGGTTACTCAGTTTATAAGGTTTCAGTTAGGTTGTTCTCCTCAATAAACTTCCAAATTTGAGGTGAAGCTGTTCTTGCACCAAGTAGACTGAACACTTTCATTCCATATTTGACAGGTTTGGAAGGAATGTACATTCGAAAACTACACCTTCTCGAAATTTTTTAAGCATTTCAGCTACGGTCACATATTCTCCATGAGAATAGTACGGCATGCAGTTTTTTGTGAACAAATCAAAGATATTTCGTATAGCAGCCAATTTATGCTGTATTCCTCTGTCGGCACTAGTTGACTTATTGTCAAATCTTAGACATTATATCAGAAATCTGAACTTCTGTAGAGTCATCGAAGAACAGAATATTTCTAATCTTGTTCCATCTCTGTCCCACAGTTGTTCTACATCCACCCGAAGCAGCCTTGTGTATATTCCACTCAAATGCATCAGACCAATAAAGACTTCAGTTTCAACTCTGTCTGTCTCATGAATAAAAGACTGAGAAGAACAATATCTAGAACTAGCGGACATAGTACATAGGTCAGTACATGTCACTGCTTCATCCACTATTTCATCAGTGAAAAACAACCGCCATATTTCTATTTCTGTCTCTTTATCCTTCGCAATTCCCCTCACTCCTAAAATATGTAATAAAATATTATGTGATCTAGTCCTGATACTAGGATTAGGAATGTCTTTCATCCATTTAGCACGCTTATCCTTACAAAAAAAAAGTTTGTTAATATTTTCTGATTTGTATCACTCTCATCCCCAATTTCTTCATTTTCTGTATCGTGCTCGCTATATATTCTGGAGTCTGAGTCCATACCTTCTTCACCTCATTCTTCACTAGCCATTTCATTTAGCATTGTATAGCTACACAGATCTTTCCTCTTATCCATTTTACTCCTCTTCTGAAATAAAAAGGGTGATTCAGAGTACTGAATGTCTGCTAAAATCGTATTTGTGTTACAAGAAAATATACAAGTGCTACTGTGGGTCCTGCAGACCCAAACATTACGTACCTGCTAGCCGGCGGTTCTGGCAGACCGAGACACGTCAAATTCACTCCTAGACAATGTACTTCAACCGAAATTCAACAATCAGCTTTCACAACAGTGAACGATAAAAGCTGCACGAAATACGGGAAGGGTATAGTGTTCTAAACTTCCCAAAAAACTAATCACCAACATATCCCTTGGGTCTGGAAGACCCGACCGTAGCAATGAAAGGTTAATAAAGGAAATAAATTTCCAGTATGAAAACGCCATCGTTGCTAATATTTTCTAAATAAAACTGTCTAGATCATCGGCTACTGCCTTCATCAGATATGAAAATAGTAAGTTTGCTAAGTGTATTATAATAAATGAAGAAACATCGTCTGGATCACAACTTTTTATTAACGACTACACGTTTCTGTCTGGCCTGCAAATCATATTCAGGTCCGGCGTACCGAGATGCAGTTTGTCAAGTCTGGTATCAATGACGTGTCATACAATTGTTGAAAAACTGCATTTTGCGTGCCAGGCCACAAGATGATATGGAGGGCAAACAGAAACACACTGTCGTTAATAAAGATGTTATGGTTCAGAGGATGTTTCTTTGTTTATTATAATAACGGAAATTATATGTGAGACGCAAACAGAAACAGTTAAAACACTGATATCATTGAATGGAATGATAAAGAAATTATACAGAAACTTCTGAACCAGCATTTTGGATATCTACCGGAGGCCATATGACAGAAATTGAACTTTGTGATTCATCAATATGTCTGAAAGTGTACTTTTCTTTTTGAAGACTCATATTTTCACCAAACCACTGATACGTTGAATGAACTGCTAGCTGGAAGGAATTTGAAGGAAGTTCAAAGCATACGTCATTATAGATGGAATAGAAACAAAATTACGGGTACTGCAGAATATACTTTACAGTCTAATGTTGCTCACATGAGAAGCAACATCGAAAGAAGCTTTCACAAAAAAAACTGCAGATTCACTATAAAGAATTGCGAAACTGAATGCACACACCGAAATCGTCTTGCACAAGTGGATGCATGCAGACTTCTAGGTTACTTAGCAGGTCACAGTATCAGTAACGGATTTAACAAAGCATATTCAGGCGTTTCATAGTTCACCACTTGAAACATTTTAGAGTTCTTTAGAAAATATAGAACAAATTTTAAATCAACAGATTTGACTGCGCTAAAGGGTAAAGTGTGAAAACTTATTATTTGCTAATATAGTTGCAGTGGGACCGATGGCCTTTGTAGTCTGGTCCCTTCAATCCCTACAAGCCAACCAACCCTAATTGCAGTGATTTATGTCATTTTCTTGAAGATTCTTCCCAGGAATGTTTCAGTGAAGAATGATTTATCAGAATAATGCTGAAAATTATTTGATCCTGTTCCTTTAGCTACGCGGTAATCGCAGTTTATAAATTTTTTTGAGCGGGAACTAAAATTTCTTAACAGATAAATGTAAAGTACATTTATAAGCATTCTATTTTAATAGAGCTATAGTTAACATAAATCACTAGCATAATTACTCGACACTTCAACAGGTTCAATATCAGAAATGAATAACTTGTTCATAAAACAATGCAAGTAACAGGGTGATATTTTTGAATTGATATTATAATAGCATACACTATAATTTAAAAAAAGTTGTTTGCTTTTATCGAAGACAAGAAGGAACTATTTGAGGAAAACATTGAAAAAGTTCTGTATTACAACGACTACAGCCGTTTAGGCACGTTGGAACGAATTGTTATCTACGTCGCCCCATTCCTATAAGCAGGTAATTAGGAAGTAATTAAGATCGTGACATGACATGAATAAAAGACACACATATATCAAACTCTATTGTATATCATCATACTATTCCATGGAGTTTTTGTCGGGTGGAAGATGTGTAAATGACACTGCACTGTGTAGAAGACCTATCTCCCACGCTGTTTCCTCAAACATAGAAATTTATATTACTTCAGCTATATCTCCTGGTTACAAAACTGTGCACGAGAATTACCCGGAGCCAAGAGTACAGTATTGGTATAAGTCATTATCAGGAAGAATCACATGTATATAGAGGTTATCAGAAAGAATTTCATTCAGAGACATTGCTACAGGAGGATAAAAATGTCATGGTTTTGTTAAAATAAAACTACATTCAACTGAGGTATGTTGTTAAAATGAATGGTGTGACGCTCTAAAGATACCTCCAATGTTGCACAGTGTCTACTTATGAATCGCGTCTTCAAGTAGACCGTGCACAGACAACTCTTACAGGCGGAAAACTTAAGAAAGAACCGTACCCATTATTTTTTTCACCTACAGCAGTCCACTTCAAATAATGGACGAGTAGTGGCGTACTTCATGCCCAGATAACTGTCTTTCTTACCTTTTTGGTGGAGAACCAGTCGATTCATTATGGGTCAAACAAAAAGATGTTGTGAATCCTTAACCTAAACACCTGAAGTAAATGCAATTCTTGTGTCGTAACCAAAAGCGGGATCTTACGATTGCGGTTGCAGAAAATAAAATCCGTGTCGCCTCTGATTGGCAAGCAATTTTTGCACACTAGCAGTAGAGTACCTGAAAAGCAGCAAGCTTTAAGGAATTACAGCGCCCCTTCACCCCCCCCCCACTCCATTTCTCATGTGAGCCATCAATTGCATCTACCATCCATCCAACACTAGACGCTTTACTCCTAGCCAAGACGGCTACCAGGAACAGGCACTGTACGCTTGTATTACTGCTGTGAAAATCAACAGGATCTAAATTGCAGCAAAAACTTTCGTTATACAGGTTATGCAGCGGGAGCTATCACTTTAGTTTAGGGAGGGGGAGGAGAGGAGGAGGAGGAGGAGATTCGTGTTCAAAGTCAACATCGAGGTCATTAGAAACGGAAGAGCACAACCTCGGATTAGGGAAGGATGGAGAAGGAAAGCGGCAGTCGCCTTTCGAAGGAACCATCCCGGCATTTGTCTTAAGCGATTTACGGAAATCACGGAAAACCTAAATCAGGACGGTCGGACGCTGATTTGGACCATCGTTCTCCGGAATGCGAGTCCATTGTACTCATCACCGCTCGGTTTTAGTTTAGAGTTTCATGGGTTGACGTCATCTGACATTGTCCTTCATTCTCCATCCAACGGATGAGGACGTTAAGCTAGGCGGTCGCCTTGCTGCTTTTTACGAGGAGTGAGCTACTTGCCAGCACCGGTTTTCACCCTTACCTCTTCACTCTCCTTGTCGTTAACAACTCTGACATCTACGTTCTGGAGGTATCAGAGTCAGCCGTATAGAAAAATTCAGTTAGACATTTGAGATAGCTAACGTGTAAGTCCCCAAGGCGCCGTCAAGTCAAATTAGTGACTTGCAACAGTTAATAAACTATTAGACTGGTAGACTACTCGTCGGATGAAATAAGACTAATCGTCGGATGAAATAATACGGTTGTCTTTTATCCGACTCGGACGGTATAGTTTTGACCCAACGGAGTTCTAAATATACATTCAGTTTGGTTTTACATGTAGTGAATACGATTCAAAACTAAGTGTCTAGATTTACTGTTTAATACGCAACTTTTTTGGTCTGTTCGATACGTACAACTATTGCTGACAGAATGAAATAATGTAAAAGATCGACAGTCCGTCAATCAGAACACGATTTAAGTGATATGATGATTCCACTGTGCCCGTGTACTGTCTCTCTCTGTTGTGCTAGTACAGCTGATGAACTCTCTCCTAAGAGTCGGCTATAAGCACAGCACTGTTGTTGTTTTGCTTCTGCATCCCATGGAAGTTAATCAGTGTCGTGCTCCGGTGTCCGACCAATCATAGTCACTATTGTGTTGAAACGTGATGTAGCGTCAAGCAGTATGGTGAATTGTTTCAGACAGTTCATGCTAGTCGGTCATTGTCATGAATTAGTCGTAATGGTTATTGATTTGATGGACGTTAATGTCATCAAGGCAGTATCAACGGAGCACACATGGCAGCTTGGTCACACGAACGCTAAATGACAGCAAATATTTGAAGACATATTTGCATTATGTGTGGGATTCAGTGTACTGCTCCAGCAAGCCACAAAATTTCTGTTCTCCTTTCCACATGTAGTCCCGTGTTCTATGGTTATAAACAAACGACTGAAACAGCTGCGTAAGCTACTGAATGGCGTGAACGTCTGAACTGCTAATTCACTTGTACACTATCAGCGTAACTCTGTTCGAGACATAAATACCCACGTTTCAGACGAGTAATTCATTGAAACATAAAACGCTGCGACATGCGAACCACTTGCAATTAGAGGCTTATTAGCCCCCAGCAATAGAGCTTTATGGCAGCGCATCACGCAGCGCCGGCACCCGACTACATGTTATGCAAACAGGCCGGCTTGTGGGACACCCACGTTACACGAATACAAAATTGCACTCTTTCATATCACTTACAAACAGTCTAATTTTTCTAGGCACCTTAATACTTTCTGTGTAGCAATGAATACGAGTTAGCCATATGTGTATATCATGACGTTCTGTAAGATACTTCAGAAAAAAATAATAAATTCCCTAACAGGCGTGTTGTTGTACAACTTCGAATAAAAAAGGCATCATAAGAAAACGCTTCATTTTAACTAGATATTGAATTATAAGCTGCTTCAATACGTGTGAACTGTATCGCTACACGTTGACTGACGACTAACAATTTATTCACGTCAAATTTTACGTGTCCTAATTGCTATAATAAGAGCTGCTAACAAAGTACCGTATGCCATTTCAACGTATGCTGAATATGGAGAGACGCATTCGAGTTTGCTGTTGGTGCATAATACTATAAACAACTTTAGCGAGTATAGAATAAAAATTTAATAATTTCTATTTCATTAATGGAGTTTCCAATAAATTTCGCTACTGATGCAGCAAGAGAGCTGTATTATGAGCATTCTTCTCACGGTACCAGTAACATTCTCAACCAACCCATTGTCTAACAATGTATTTCTATAAATATTTTCTGTAATATAGCGGAACTGTACACTATACTCTTAACGGCTTGATTCGCTGGGAAAGTAGCAACGCCAACAGTAGCAAAACCAATAGCAGCAAGGAAGAAAGACACTATCCAGACTTAAAAATGGCTGGAACCACAAACATGCACAGAAATAGAGAAAAACCTAACTACTAAACGAAAGATAATGGAGAAAGTACTTCTGTGGTCAGGTTATTTGAATTAGTAGCATTTAAAGTTGATTCCTTTAGCTACTGAAAACTTCACAGTAATAAGAAAGAGTCTTATACAAACAGTTTTATAGAATCTGGAATTTGTCAATTTTATGACGCGTAACACTAATTAAATAAAATGTTGTACTATGTGTTGGCTCACCGGGTACTAGTCTCTTCCTTCCCTGTCTGACGAATGTGTCTCACTTCTCGGCGACGGACTACTGCATACCCACGAACTGCTTACCTCTCGATATCTGTTTACTCTGCTTGCTGGACAGGGCTTTAAAATGAACTTGGAGGTGGATAACCAGATCGGATAGGCGGAAGCGAGTAAGTAGTACCGCTTGTAACCATTCAAAATTGCAATGGACGTTCAGTTAACAGATACAGTAACTCATTTGGACTGTCTCCCGTAGATACAGAAAACAGTACCTGTTGGACGAGGTGTTGAAGTCAACCACGCATGGTTTTCCACTGTGTTCCGTAGCATGACGTAATTTTAAGATCTGCGTAGCTAGCGCGTAAAACTATTCTTGAAATAAAGTAAATTAATAAACCTATGTCCATCAACCCAAGCGTAATACTGAATGGTTCAAACGGTTCAAATGGCTCTGAGCACTATGACACTTAACTTCTTAGGTCATCAGTCCCGTAGAACTTAGAACTACTTAAACCTAACTAACCTAATGACTATACCACGGATTTTAGGTAGAAACCTATTTTGTTCCTGAGTTCCTATTTGCACAAAAATTTGTTCTTATGCATTTCATGACTATTTACACTCAATAGCGTTAATTCTATAGGACCTAAAAAAGCCTATTTCGACGTTAGTGCCTATTTTTGCCTATTTCGGCTTTAATATCCTAAAAAATGCCTATTTCATCATATAAGACAGTGGCTCCAAGTTTTTCCACACTATACGACAGATGGAAAAAAATATATTCTGCCCAGCGTGCAGCAAGGTGGCTACTTGATATGCGCTCATGCTTCGTATTTGCCTAACACTTCGGTCTTTTCTTATTTTTTTTATATCGCTATCCCTGTTAATACCAAATACTCTTTATAGGTGTTTTAATATTCATATGTAAAAAATAGATCACGGATCTTTAGGTTAAAACGTATTTTTTTTCATAAGCTCCAATTTGCTTATAAGTTGGTACTTATGCGTTTCATGACTAAACTGAATACCGTTAGTTCTATAGGACCTAAAATTGCGTATTTCGACGTTGACGCCTAATTTTGCCTATTTCGGCATCAAAATCCTAAAAAGTACCTATTTCGTTAATCTGACAGAGTTCTTGTGTTTTCAAAGATTAGAAAAAGGAAGTAAACTTAAGGCTTTACGTCTCGTCGAAGGCGAAGGTCGTTAGAGATTGTTTACAATTCCTTTGCTTGCCTTACTACCAAAAGCACTCGGCACGGTTGAATGGTCATCCATCCACTTACGCGCCGAGCGCGACAGTGCTTAACTGGGAACCGGTCGAAGATTTGAGTTACACATTAGAATCGAACGTGGGAGTACTAAATGTTATATTTGAAAATATTCTGGCCAGCTGTGTATTTTCGCAAAGAAACGGTTTCATAGGCCTTAAGCTGAGCACGGATTAAAACATCACAGTGTTAATCGTAGACGCCCTCTATAGCTAAATTACTGCCCTTCGCGCATTTTCTCGCTGCTGTCTACAGGCAGTCCTATCAAACTACTCTGTTTCGTGAAAGGTATTATATGTGAATTTTCCGGTTCGAAAAATAATTTGCCAGTAGTGAGATGTTTTCATCTGAAGCACCGGTAGATTCCATTCGCTTGTTCAGAAGGGGCGGCCATCTGTCAGGTGCCGTATGTCCAGCAACGAGTACGGTACTTCCCCTACCGCTCCCATGCACCGCAGTAGAGTGTTACTGCAAAATAAATTCTAGTTTCTGTGTGAGAATACTACGCCATGCCGAAAACAGCTAGTTCAAAGTCTACTCATATAAGGCAGTGGCTGCAAGATTTTCCGCATTATACGAGGGCTATTCCGAAAGTAAGGTCCGATAGGTCGCGAAATGGAAACCACGGTAAAAATCAAAAATGTTTTATTTGCAACAGTTAGATACACCTTGCAGCTACTTATCTCCATAGTCGCCGACCCGACTTAGACGTGTATCGTAGCGTTGTACCAACTTTCCCATACCCTCGCTATAGAAGGCAGCCGCCAGTGCTCTCCGCCAATTCTCTACGCTGGCCTACGGCTCGTTGTCTTGTGCCGAAATGTTGTCTTCATAACCAGCGGTTCATGTGACCAGAGCTGAAACTCAGAGGGAGACAATTACGGGCTGTATTGTGGGTACTCTCACATTTCCATTTGAAAACGATGCAGGAGCATCTTCATTGCCCCTGCAGAATGCGGCTGAGAATTGTCTTGAAGACGAAACAGCACGACAGTTATGTAATGTTAGCTGCATAGCTTCAGGGGAAATTTCTCACCAGGCCCCCGTACTTGGCGGCAGACACTATTTTCTAGACATCTTTACGCACTCACTGCGAGCTCAGAAATGAGAAGAGCGACGTGATGCTAACTGGGGTTATACTAGAGACACTACCCAACACATCTGTGCAAAGCTTTATCGGATTTTCATAGTCGTTTCCATTTCGTGACCGATCGGACCTTACTTTCGGAATAGCCCTCGTACAACAGATGGGAAAATTATTTTCTGCCAAGCATGCAACAAGGAGGTTAGTTGATGTTTTTCTTAGACTTCTTATTTTCCTGTCACTTAGGATTCTTTTTTATCGCTATCCTTTAGTAATACGAAATACTCTTTGTATGCGATTCTGAACTGCATTTCCCTTTTCTCTCGTATTAGGTTTCGAGTGTTAAGAAATCTCACTTAACCTCAGCATGCAGATGGAATCGCACATAAAGCTAATGTTGAACGAAAGTCAAAATTTAAGCAAACTCTTTTAACCAATAAATCTTGGTGAATCCTCCGAAAAAAAAAACAAGTTCTGCAGTGATTTGTGTCATGCACTTGTGGCAGCAAACATCCCCTTTCGGAAACTAGAAAACCCTATTTTCAGAGGTTTTCTTGAGAAGTACTGCCATCAGTCTATTCCTGCAGAGTCAACTTTACGTAAGAATTATGTGGATTCAGCTTACAATGCTGCATTGCACATAATCCGAGAAGATGTTGGATAATTTTGTATATGGATTTCTGTGGATGAAACTACTGACAGTCTTGACCGTTACATTGCAAACCTGATTATTGGCAAGCTAGATCCAGATGCTCCATCCAGGGCTCATTTGATTTACTCAAAACAGCTTGCAAAAACTAACCAACAGCCGGCCGGAGTGGCCGTGCGGTTCTAGGCGCTACAGTCTGGAACCGCGAGACCGCTACGGTCGCAGGTTCGAATCCTGACTCGGGCGTGGATGTGTGTGAAGTCCTTAGATTACTTAGGTTTAAGTAGTTCTAAGTTCTAGGGGACTGATGACCTCAGAAGTTAAGTCCCATAGTGCTCAGAGCCATTTGAGCCAACTAACCAACAAAAAATAGCACAGTTTGTGAACAATGGGCTTAAGGTGCTATACCCAAACGGAGTGGATGAAAATAAGGTGCTTCTGGCCGTCACTGATGCTGCTGCATATATGATAGCAGCGTTTCAACTATTAAAAGTATTCTACCCATTGATTCTGCACGTAACTTGTGTATTGGTTGGGATCAACCGCATAGCAGAGCAAGTAAGGCTACAATTTCCTAAAGTAAATAAAGTAATATCTATGGTGACGAAAATTTTTGTTAAGGCACCATCAAGAATATAGGCATTTAAAGAACAGCTTCCAGATGTCACATTGCCTCCAGAGCCTGTTTTCACCCGCTGGGGCATGTGGCTGACAGCAGCAGAAAACTATAGTACGCATCTCTCAGCTGTGGGTGAAAATATACCGGAGGATGCTGCATCCGTAACTGCAGCAATGGAGTTACTCAAAGATTCTTCTTTAAAACGGGACTTATCTTACATTAGGGCCCACTACACATTTATGGCAAGAATAATTTCACAATTAGAAGGCTCAGGGAGACCTATCTACGACAATATTTGCTTGAAGAAGTAGGGGAAAAGTACGGGCAAAAATGCAAATGGTTTTGCAGAAGAATACTGGCTTGAAGGAGTTGTGTCCAGCTACCGACATACTTCGTGGAAAATCCAGCATTCCTGACTGCAGCGTTCCTGTCCAACATGTGCCGAAAATGAAGTACGCCCCTGTCACATCTGTTGGTGTAGAACGTTCTTTTTCAGCGTATAAATTGATTCTGACTGACAAGCGCCACAGTTTTTCACTAGATCACCTAGAAAAGATTTTGGTTATTTATTGTGAAGCCAACTATGGTCAGAATATGTGAAATTACGAATGTATTAATTGAACCATTGCCACATCTTTTTTACGGAGATCTTTATCTTGCAGGAACTCAAAAATATTTGGAGTTATGTTCAACATTAATATTGCAGATTGCTGTGGTCTGTAACTGTGTAAATATTCATTCTCCTTGTTTTAATGACTAATAAGATGTTCATACTGTCAACACTGTGTATTTTTATTTATTTTTATTTTCTCTGCATCATTTTTATTAGAGCCAATTTTAGGTTTTATATAGCCTAAATGAACTACTGAAGGAGCCAATTTTAGGTGCCTAAAACACACATTTTTACGACCTAAAAATCCGTGGTCTACTAACGACATCACACACATCCATGCCCGAGGCAGGATTCGAACCTGCGAGCGTAGCGGTCGCGCGGTTCCAGACTGTAGCGCCTAGAACCGCTCGGCCATCCCGGCTGGCGTAATACTGAATGAGCAGAAACAGTTCCCTTACTCACGACTTATAACTGCAGTTACTATTCATAATCCCATCCAGGCTATGTTGTAAATTACCCCTCTTACTCACATGCCCCAATTTCCTTAGTTTCAGTTACTGTAATATCGCTTGTAGTTTTAAAAAAAATTATTTTGTATAATCACAGCTGCTTCACTCACCTGCTTAATATCACTATTATATCTTATCTGTTTTTAGTTTAGGACCTATTACAGACAAGATGATTTTGTTCAGCTACATCTTTGGAATAAGTTAACAAAGCTTACTGTTCAGTTCATTTTCTTCTATGAACAATTGTTGTAATTTGTTTACAGTTCATTAATTAATGTGTCGCATATTTTATGTTAGTTAGATAATCCTATATCGCATTTACACTAAAATAATCCCTCTTGTTTTATTCCTAAATCTAACATTAACATTTTTCATTTCTGGAAGTGGAGACCCTTTAGATGCACTAGTTTAAAATTTTTGATGCAGCTAAATTTCATTGCACCACAATCTTAACTTAGTACCTGATGATGGCGTAACAGCAGAAAACTGATTTGTGGAATAAATAATAAATATTGCAGGATATCGCGTCAGTGTTGTGTGTGTTTTCATTCATAATATATATATATATATATATATATATATATATATATATATATATATATATATATATATATATAACAATTTACTTTAAACAATGAAATGTGCCTCCGTCTTATATCCACCATTCAGCGGGCTGTCTGAAGAACATGCTTACGTGGGCATCCTAAGCAGGACAAGCACCGCTTGGTTTATGCGCCACAACATTACGTAACACTTCTCTATCGAAAATAAACAAAAAAAATTACTGAATAAACACAATCGTTTCTCAATGGATACCTCTTCTAATGTTGTTGTTGTTGTTGTGGTCTTCAGTCCTGAGACTGGTTTGATGCAGCTCTCCACGCTACTCTATCCCGTGCAAGCTTCTTCATCTCCCAGTACCTACTGCAGCCTAGATCCCTCTGAATCTGCTTAGTTTATTCATCCCTTGGTCTCCCTCTACGATTTTTACCCTCCACGCTGCCCTCCAATACTAAATTGGTGATCCCTTGATGCCTCAGAACATGTCCTACCAACTGATCCCTTCCTCTACTCAAGTTGTGCCACAAACTCCTCTTCTCCCCAATCCTATTCAGTACCTCCTCATTAGTTATGTGATCTACCCAGCTAATCTTCAGCATTCTTCTGTAGCACCACATTTCGAAAGCTTCTATTCTCATCTTGTCCAAACTATTTATTCTCCATGTTTCACTTCCATACATGGCTACACTCCATACAAATACTTTCAGAAACGACTTCCTGACACTTAAATCTATACTCGATGTTAACAAATTTCTCTTCTTCAGAAATGCTTTCCTTGCCATTGCCAGTCTACATTTTATATCCTCTCTAATTCGACCATCATCAGTTATTTTGCTCCCCAAATAGCAAAACTCCTTTACTACTTTAAGTGTCTCATTTCCAATTCCCTCAGCGTCAACCGCCTTAATTCGACTACAATCCATTATCCTCGTTTTGCTTTTGTTGATGTTCATCTTATATCCTCCTTTCAAGACACTGTCCATTCCGTTCAACTGCTCTTCCAAGTCCTTTGCTGTCTCTGACAGAATTACAATATCATCGGCGAACCTCAAAATTTTTATTTCTTCTCCATGGATTTTAATACCTACTCCGAATTTTTCTTTTGTTTCTTTTACTGCTTGCTCAATATACAGATTGAACAACATCGGGGAGAGGCTACAACCCTGTCTCACGCCCTTCCCAACCACTGCTTCCCTTTCATGCCCCTCGACTCTTATAACTGCCATCTGGTTTCTGTACAAATTGTAAATAGCCTTTCGCTCCCTGTATTTTACCCCTGCCACCTTTAGAATTTGAAAGAGAGTATTCCAGTTAACGTTGTCAAAAGCTTTCTCTAAGTCTACAAATGCTAGAAACGTAGGTTTGCCTTTTCTTAATCTTTCTTCTAAGATAAGTCGTAAGGTTAGTATTGCCTCACGTGTTCCAACATTTCTACGGAATCCAAACTGATCTTCCCCGAGGTCCGCTTCTACCAGTTTTTCCATTCGTCTGTAAAGAATTAGCGTTAGTATTTTGCAGCTGTGACTTATTAAACAGATAGTTCGGTAATTTTCACATCTGTCAACACCTGATTTCTTTGGGATTGGAATTATTATATTCTTCTTGAAGTCTGTGGGTATTTCGCCTGTCTCATACATCTTGCTCACCAGATGGTAGAGTTTTGTCATGACTGGTTCTCCCAAGGCCATCAGTAGTTCTAATGGAATGTTGTCCACTCCTGGGGCCTTGTTTCGATTCAGGTCTTTCAGTGCTCTGTCAAACTCTTCACGCAGTATCTTATCTCCCGTTTCATCTTCATCTACATCCTCTTCCATTTCCATAATATTGTCCTCAAGTACATCGCCCTTGTATAAACCCTCTATATACTCCTTCCACCTTTCTGCCTTCCCTTCTTTGCTTAGAACTGGGTTGCCATCTATGCTCTTGATATTCATGCAAGTGATTCTTCTTTCTCCAAAGGTTTCTTTAATTTTCCTGTAGGCAGTATCTATCTTACCCCTAGTGAGACAAGCCTCTACATCCTTACATTTGTCCACTAGCCATCCCTGCTTAGCCATTTTGCACTTCCTGTCGATCTCATTTTTGAGACGTTTGTATTCCTTTTTGTCTGCTTCATTTACTGCATTTTTATATTTTCTCCTTTCATCAATTAAATTCAATATTTCTTCTGCTACCCAAGGATTTCTATTAGCCCTCGTCTTTTTACCTACTTGATCCTCTGCTGCCTTCACTACTTCATCCCTCAGAGCTACCCATTCTTCTTCTACTGTATTTCTTTCCCCCATTCCTGTCAATTGTTCCCTTATGCTCTTCCTGAAACTCTCTACAACCTCTGATTTTTTCAGTTTATCCAGGTCCCATCTCCTTAAATTCCCACCTTTTTGCAGTTTCTTCAGTTTCAATCTGCAGTTCATAACCAATAGATTGTGGTCAGAATCCACATCTGCCCCTGGAAATGTCTTACAATTTAAAACCTGGTTCCTAAATCTCTGTCTTCGTATAATCTATCTGATACCTTTTAGTATCTCCAGGCTTCTTCCAGATATACAACCTTCTTTTATGATTCTTGAACCAAGTGTTAGCTATGATTAAGTTATGCTCTGTGCAAAATTCTACAAGGCGGCTTCCTCTTTCATTTCTTCCCCCCAATCCATATTCACCTACTATGTTTCCTTCTCTCCCTTTTCCTACTGTCGAATTCCAGTCACCCATGACTATTAAATTTTCGTCTCCCTTCACTACCTGAATAATTTCTTTTATCTCGTCATACATTTCACCAATTTCTTCATCATCTGCAGAGCTAGTTGTCATATAAACTTGTACTACTGTAGTAGGCGTGGGCTTCGTGTCTATCTTGGCCACAATAATGCGTTCACTATGCTGTTTGTAGTAGCTAACCCGCACTCCCATTTTTTTATTCATTATTAAAGCTACTCCTGTATTACCCCTAATTGATTTTGTATTTATAACCCTGTAATCACCTGACCAAAAGTCTTGTTCCTCCTGCCACCGAGCTTCGCTAATTCCCACTATATCTAACTTTAACCTATCCATTTCCCTTTTTAAATTTTCTAACCTACCTGCCCGATTAAGGGATCTGACATTCCACGCTCCGATCCGTAGAACGCCAGTTTTCTTTCTCCTGATAACGACGTCCTCTTGAGTAGTCCCCGCCCGGAGATCCGAATGGGGGACTATTTTACCTCCGGAATATTTTACCCAAGAGGATGCCATCATCATTTAATCATACAGTAAAGCTGCATGCCCTCGGGAAAATTTACGGCTGTAGTTTCCCCTCTCTTTCAGCCGTTCGCAGTACCAGCACAGCAAGGCCGTTTTGGTTAATGTTACAAGGCCAGATCAGTCAATCATCCAGACTGTTGCCCCTGCAACTACTGAAAAGGCTGCTGCCCCTCTTCAGGAACCACATGTTTGTCTGGCCTCTCAACAGATACCCCTCCGTTGTGGTTGCACCTACGGTACGGCCATCTGTATCGCTGAGGCACGCAAGCCTCCACACCAACGGCAAGGTCCATGGTTCATGGGGCTGATTCTCCAATTATGATGACAAATATTGGGAAATATTCACTGTGCCCTCTTTAGGCTTCCCGGGCACTATATTTTGTTGCGCCATGCATTAAGCGCATGTCAGCAGGTTTCAGTAACGCTTACCACTCCAATTTTGACAGCCAGCTATGAACTGAAAACAGTTATAAACTCGGCCGTAAGCACATCTTAGATGATTCTCTACTGATTGCGATTTTCACTCTGCAGCGGAGTGTGCGCTGTTATGAAACTTCCTGGCAGATTAAAACTGTGTGAGGCTTGAACTCGAGATCTTTGGCAGGCAAGTGCTCTACCAACTGAGCTATTAAAGCACGATTCACAACCCGCCCTCACAGCTTCAATTCTCCGCAATATCATTTCTTCCAGGATTGCTAGCTGTGCAAGGTTTACAGAAGAGCTTCTGTGAAGTTTGGAAGGTAGGAGACGGGGTACTAGCAGAAGTGAAGCTGTGAGGGAGGGTCGTGAGTCGTGCTTGGATAGCTCAGTTTGTAGAGCACTTTCCCGCAAAAGGCAAAGGTCCCGAGTTCAAGTCTCGGTCCGGCACACAGTTTTAATCTTCCAGGAAGTTTGTTTCTCTACTGTCTTGCAAGGTAGTTCCATGAACAGCGCTGCGACAGGCAGGTTAGAAACATGTGCCTCCCACGCATTTCTTGGTCAAGACCTCATGCGCATGTTACTGTCATTTCCGGACTTTATTTCTTTACCTTGAAATGCTAAGCTTTTGGTTCTCCACGATAGTATAAATTTGGGCATGAAGATCTGGAACGCCCTTGTGCTGTAATTATATTGTTACTAATTTGTGCGTGTTTGTTTTTATCAAAATTTATGATTGTACCATAAATTATAATAAGACATATCAAGTAGTTAATTGACGTCGTTGTGATGAAATGTTTGATTCAATATACAGGAAACATAATGACTTCATTTTTTATTCATTCACGTTTTCTTACCTAATAGCAGAATATTTCTACTTTTGTTCACAGCGTTCTGTTAAATAAAGTACCGGTATAGTTCGAAACGTGACATAGTTCTCCGAATGATAATACAGACAATCTTACTCGTCTCTGATACACAGAAATATTATTCCATCATCAATAAAATAAAGTGCGGGAAGACAAATATGTGTGGCGATCCGTGGCGTTCGTTACAGGTAAAACTAATCCAAGACTATTCACTATTGTGATGAAGAGAATCAGCCACATTTGTTGAAACAGTGACGAGCGATTAATTGAGTGGTTGATAACTAAGCTTTCCTTTATGGGACTGCAACAGCTGTCACAATTGCATGACATACTGGTGACAGAAAGTGAATTAGGAAAATCATTAAAAATTTCAGTCTCAATGGCCGAGCAAGAACTTTACCCATTTCACCTGGAATGGAAACCTAATGTTTTCTTATCACAAATTTCAGCCTCAGGTCGCAAAAGTGGTATTATCTCTCGCGTTACCAAGGGGGGGAGGGGGGGGGGAGGATACACTTCATGTCCACATTTTGAAAATACTGTAAACGAGATACTGTAAACTAGTAAATTACTTTATATATTGGCGGGAAAAAAATCGCAGCACCAAGAATGACTTGTGCGAGATAAACCAAAGTTGGTAGACGTGTTTCTACATCCGATAGATGAGGTCTAGTGAAATTTCACGCCAGTACCTTAATAGTGGCGCCACTATGACGATTCAAAATAGGTTTACTTTAATTACACGCTGTAATCGTCGTGAGTGTTAGTTACCTTCGAAATTGGACGAAGAGAATCCTTGTTAGTCAAAAATGCCCTTATCAACAGCTCGGCGAGTTTGAACGAAGTCGTGTAATGGGGCTACGAAAAGCTGGATGTTCCTTCCCTGATATTGCAGAAAGACTGGGCAGGAATATATCCACAGTGCATCATTGCTAGCTGCGGTGGTCACGGAAGGTACGGTTGCAATAAAACTGCGCTGCGAACGGTCAAGTGGCACAGCGGGGAGGAAAGATCGTCGTTTTTGGCGTGTGGCTGTGGTGCGTCGTATTGTCTCTGCAGCAACAATTCGAGTAGCAGTTGGCACCACAGTGAAACAACGAACTATTACAAATCGCCCTGTAGTGTCCGTTCCACGGAAACCAAACCACCGCCATAGGGGACATCAACAGTATCAAGCGACAGCTTATTGGAATGCGGATTGGAGGTCTGTTGTGTTTTCTGATGAAAGCTGGTTCTGCTTCAGTGCCAGTGATGGCCGTGTATTGGTTAGAAGGAGGCCAGTTGAAGGCCTGCAACCAATCTGTCTGCGTGCTAGACACACTGGACCTCCACCTGTAGCAACAGTCCGGGGTAAGATTTCATATGATAGCAGGAGTACTACTGATTTCATCCCAGGTACCCTGACTACAAAATTATACGCCAGTCTGGCGATTCGATTTCTTGTACTGTCATTCGTGACCAGCATTCCAGGGAGTGTTTTCCAACAGGATAACGGCCGCATACATACCACTGTTGTAATCCAACGTGCTCTACAGAGCATCGATATGTTGGCATGGCCTGCTCGATCATCACATCTGTCTTCAATTGAGCACATATGGGACATCGTCGGACGACGACTCCAGCGTCATCCCTAAACACCATTAACCGTCCTTGTATTGACTGACCAAGTGGAGCAGGCGTGGCGCTCCATCCCAGAAACTGGTATCCGACACCTGCACGACACAACGCATGTACATTTGCATGCTAGAATTCAACATTCTAGCGGCTATACCGGTTCCTGATGGACGACCATTTCACATTTGCAATGATTTTCTCGCGCTTACATTAACCTGTGAGCTTGTAACGTTAACCTCTTAAATATTTTACCTAGACAAATATATTCTCAAAATTTCAATACTGTACATTGATTACATCATGGTGTCGCCATTTGTTTCCGGTCAGTGTATTTTAAAATTCTGAAAAAAATATTTACTATTTTTAATGACTTCTTCTACCTTATTCCATAAACGTTTCAAATTTTCAATTAAACTTAATGCAAAAATTTAAGTGTTATTAAAACATGTCACTTTCAGCAGTGAATGTGATATTCAATACTTTCAGGTTTAGTACCTTACTTACACATCAGTATCTCTTTAAAATATATTTTGTGAGGAAAAGTTAACAACAGTTAACTAAATTTGTGTTTTTTATTTTGTCAGGAAGGGTATGAAGTACCTCCTTGCGAATACACATTTTTGAAAATGAGTTGATGCTGGTAATACTGTAATATTTTCATGTTATGGCCCCTACTAACACTCCATTACCTCTTTAAAAATATATTGTTGGTATAA
The DNA here is from genome assembly GCF_023898315.1 of Schistocerca nitens. Lineage (NCBI taxonomy): Eukaryota > Metazoa > Arthropoda > Insecta > Orthoptera > Acrididae > Schistocerca > Schistocerca nitens. Next base: position 515,005,951 of record NC_064614.1, read on the forward strand.
ATCAACAATTGACGAATTTTGTTTATTTTTTATTTTTTTAGAGCGCATATAAAATACCTTCACCTATCCCTCTTGTCAATGAGCGTCTTGGAAAATGCCTTGGTATTCCTAGCGTAATGATACAGCTCGTGAGATCTAAAATGTGTAATAAAAATATTTTGCTAGGTGGTCACTTTGTTCCCATAAGACAGTACGCCTATTCTTCGTTATGCTTTCATAAGTTCTCCTCTGTGCTTCGTAGAAAGGAAATAAATAAGTTTTCCTGTCGTTTGGATACGAGATCATACACCTGTGGTATCGAGAAATATCTTATTCACTCGCGCAAAGCAGCAACCGCTTCGTGTCGTGTGTTTGTAGTCAAGAAAGTTCGATGCCTCAGAGCGTCCGTGTCACGTGTGGGCCACGTGATGGTGTCTCCCCTGAGGAAGGCACGACCTCTTACGCCACCCCATGGGACATCGACCTAACTGCGCAGCGGTCGCCCCATCATGCAATGCGTGGTGCGCAACCACATCGGTAAATCACGGCCAGGGAGGGGTTGGAGGGGAAGGAACGTCCTGCTGTCATTCGCGATTCTTAACTACGTTTCTCGTCTCATGAGACAGCTCGTTTTAAAACGTGGACGCTTTACGATTCATATTACTCGTTTCCTGCTATCCATACGTTTCGAATGCGGCCAGTACATAAACCAGCCTCCTAATTAAAATCTGTAATTCACTATTTATTATTACTCAGTTTCTCATTTCACAAATATCATGAAGAATCTCTGCAGGATCTGAAAGAAACATAAAACAATTGTTCTTTCGATTACTCTGATGTAGTATCTTCACATATCTTTGAACGGGGACGTTTTCCATTATTTTCACAATTTTATGAATGGTGGCGACAAACATTTAGAGCATTAACTATCTCTTGCAGAGGAGATGAAGAAGCCTTACGGTACTGTTCAGTATTCACTTTAACAGTTTGCCCAGTTCTTCAACTGCAACATCAAACAGATCACTTCATGTTTACTAAAAGGGTTTTTGGAGTGTCACGTTTTTCAGTAGAAGAAAAATCAATACGTAAAACAACAAACTTTATTTTTACTGATATCTGAGCTCATTCTTTCTGATGTGTTTGACTACTATTTTAGCCTTAGGTTTTTTCGTTTAGTTTGATTTATCTATTTTCATTTGAAGTTGACAAATAATCGTTTCCGTTTTTTATTCTACGTGGATCACACGAGAAATAATGCTTTCTTACCATATGAACCGTTTACTTCTCAACAAGCAAGTACCACTGTTCTGTGTGCCGAAGTGCAGTGTCAAGTGGCAGGTTTTTCATAGACAACTCCTCCTCAGAAAATACTTTACCAGGGAAGTGCAACGCAGAGTTCTAATAAATGTTCTGAAATATTTTTCATTAATGTTGCAGCACGTTTGACAAACTCAGCACTAAACCTTGGCTAATGTACCATATGACTGGTTTTCGTTTATCTTTGTTATAAACATTTTTCGTGTTGACTGTACGAATCTCTTGACAGTCGTTTTGTGGGTTTGTGTGAAGCAGCACAGTACATGGTGATCCATTGATCGTGACCGGGCTAAATATCTCACGAAATAAGCGTCAAACGAAAAAACTACAAAGAACGAAACTTGTCTACCTTGAAGGGGGAAACCAGATGGCGCTATGGTTGGCCCGCTAGATGGCGCTGCCATAGGTCAAAAGGATATCAACTGCGTTTTTTTAAAAAAATAGGAAACCCCCTTTTTTATTACATATCCGTGAAGTACGTAAAGAAATATAAATGTTTTAGTTGGACCACTTTTTTCGCTTTGTGATAGATGGCGCTGTAATAGTCACAAACATATGCCTCACAATTTTAGACGAACAGTTAGTAACAGGTAGGTTATTTAAATTAAAATACAGAACGTAGGTAGGTTTGAACATTTTATTTCGGTTGTTCCAATGTGATACATGTACCTTTGTGAACTTATCATTTCTGAGAACGCATGCTGTTACAGCGTGATTACCTGTAAATACCATATTAATGCAATAAATGCTCAAAATGATGTACGTCAAACTCAATGAATTTGGCAATACATGTAATGACATTCCAATCAACAGCGAGTAGTTCGCCTTCCGTAATGTTCGCAATGCGCTGACGTATGTTGTCAGACGTTGTCGGTGCATCACGATAGCAAATATCCTTCAAATCTTTAACATAATGCAGCGCGTCAGCAACCGTATATGTATAGAAAATAAACAATTTTTTCAGCCTTCAGTTGCAAGGTAATTTTTACTCGTTTACCTAGGTTTCGATTCCAGTAATGGAATCTTCTTCAGAACAAAAAATTAAATCATTTTGAGAGCCAAACGCTGGCCATGTCACAGATTGAAATTTAAAACAATGAAGACGCATAATCATAAGATTATGTCTGTCAAAATTAAAACCATTAAGGCGAATGTAGACGAAGCTACGCCGGCCAGAAATAACTGGCCAGAAATAACTGGCCGGCGTAGCTTCGTCTCCGTTCGCCTTAATGGTTTTAATTTTGACAGACATAATCTTATGATTATGCGTCTTTATTGTTTTAATTTTTAATCTGTGACATGGCCAGTGTTTGGCTCTCAAAATAATTTAATTTTTTGTTCTGAAGAAGATTCCATTACTGGAATCGAAACCTAGGTAAACGAGTAAAAATTACCTTGTAACTGAAGGCTGAAAAAATTGTTTATTTTCTATAAATATCCTTCAACTTTCCCCACAGAAAGAAATCCGGGGACGGTCAGATCCGGTGAACGTGCGGGCCATGGCATGGTGCTTCGACGACCCATCCACCTGTCATGAAATATACTATTCAATACCGCTTCAACCGCACGCGAGCTATGTGCCGGACATCCATCATGTTGGAAGTGAATCGCTTTTCTGTCATGCAGTGAAACATCTTGAAATAACATCGGTAGACCATTACGTAGGAAATCAGCATACATTGCACCATTTAGACTGCCATCTATAAAATGGGGGCCAATTATCCTCCCTCCCATAATGCCGCATCATACATTAAACCGCCAAGGTCACTGATGTTCCACTTGTCGCAGCCATCGTGGATTTTCCGTTGCCCAATAGCGCATATTATGCCGGTTTACGTTACCGCTATTGGTGTATGACGCTTCGTCGCTAAATAGAACGCGTGCAAAAAATTTGTCATCGTCCGGTAATTTCTCTTGTGCTCAGTGGCAGAACTGTACACGACGTTCAAAGTCGTCGCCATGCAATTCCTGGTGCATAGAAATATGGTACGGGTGCAATCGATGTTGATGTAGCATTCTCAATACCGACGTTTTTGAGATTCCCGATTCTCGCGCAGTTTGTCTGCTACTGATGTACGGATTAGCCGCGACAGCAGCTAAAACACCTACTTGGATGATGTCGTACAGGATACCGAGCAGCATAAATAGCACACGCCAGTTGGACATTATGATCACAATAGCTATACATCAACACGATATTGACCTTTCCCGCAATTGGTAAACGGTCCATTTTAACACGGGTAATGTATCACGAAGCAAATACCGTCCGCACTGGCGGAATGTTACGTGATACAACGTACTTATACGTTTGTGACTATTACAGCGCCATCTGTCACAAAGCGAAAAAAGTGGTCCAACTAAAACATTCATATTTCTTTACGTACTACACGAATATGTAGTAAAAAATGAGCGCCATCTAAAGGGCCAACCATAGCGCCATCTGGTTTCCCCCATCAAGGTAGACTAGTTTCGTTCTTTGTAGTTTTTTCGTTTGATGCTTATTTCGTGAGATATTTGGCCCGGTCACTATCAATGGACTACCCTGTATATATGTGTTACGTCTGCGGAAGTAGAACGAAGAATTAAAATACATACATATCAACAAATGGCTTTTCTGCAGCATTGTGTCTCATACGCCAAAGAAGTAAACAAACATTGAAGCAAAGCATAGCTCGATGCTCTCGAAGCTACAGATAAAGAAGTTAAAATTCCTAGAACGTTCTTTTCTTATGCAGTCGAAACTTTCGAGTACGTGATTGAGTAGGAAAATCTGGGTTAGTTTCAGACAACTATCAGCTGTGATGACTGGGTGTTGTGTGATGTCCATAGGTTAGTTAGGTTTAAGTAGTTCTAGGTTCTAGAGGATTGATGACCATAGATGTTAAGTCCCATAGTGCTCAGAGCCATTTGAACCATTTGAACTATCAGCTGTGTAATGGAATAACGATGACGAATATTTGTGTCGGCCTGGGACTCGAACCCGGATTTCCCACATTACGGGAGCGATCGCCGACACTGCTTTTTTCCCCTTCATTTTGTTCGTCAGTGTTCGCATCGTTTGGTCTGGCAGATGTCAAAGGGCAGCCAGATGTCGAAGGGCAGCCAGGTGTCTGACGAACAGGCTGAGCTACCGTGCCGGCATGCAAGCACATCTGAAGGAACTTCTCATGGTACTTCTTTACAACACAGGCAGTGCAGCACTATATTTATCCGCCGGTATCGGGCTGCGACTTTCAAATAAAATATTAAAAACTTGCTTCCTGGCTGACAAGCGAATGAGAGAATCAAGTTTTTCCGTAATTTAAGCTCTCACTTTCTTCTAACAACAACCAAAACCAACTGCTTTACCTTTGGGTTTTCCAAAGCAACTTGTTGCGCATTTTATCTACACCTACATCTTATCTACATCTACATCTAAATTTCATGCAAAATGTCAGTGTCTGTCGTTTACAGAACGTCATAGTTCGTAGAAAATTTGTTGTAACGCGCTACGAAGAAATAAATAACAGAATGTGTCTATCTACAGCTCCGAAGGAAGTGGAATGTACGGTTTTATGGAAATTACTGAAAGTCTGAATGTTGCTCCGGGACAAGTAGGTGAACTCTTCGTCTTCGTAGGCAAGGTTCTTCCATCTAAGCTATCCATGTACGTCTCCCGACAAATCCAGAAACAACAATCCCTCGCCCTTTCCAGACTCTGCACTACATCTCCTTCATGGCATATGAACTACTCCGCTTGGGACAAAGGGTATTGCGCAAAAATTGATACTGCAAATTTAAAATAATATGGCTAATTGGATGGATATTTTAGTAGTTCAAAGGTAATAAATAAGTAACACGTTACGCAACAAAAATTTAAACAATTTTTTGACTTCTGTGTTCTGCAGGAAAAATTAATCATACGTTCCCTCTTGTCGATGGTTGAAATTAAACATGTATTTTTTCTGTAGAATACGTAAGAAAAAAGAAGCTTAAACAATAAGTTATATTGTATAAAATGTAAGATTTTTAGTATCGTCGTGCTGCAGATATATCCATGCAGTTCGCCACATCATTTCTCGCTTGTAGCGTCATCTGTCCTCTGTATGTTGAAATAACAGGGTAAATAACATGTGAGAAATACTTCATTGCTGTGCCATGTTTAAAATAAACCAACAAAATTAATAAGTATACTACAACTTTTTAAAAAAATTAACATATGTTATTCCGTATATATTCCACCATAGTTTTTTGAATTATACCTGAGAGCACACTACAACGCCACACATACAGTGTGTTTCAGCTGCCCCTACCACTGTCGTTTTAAGCATGCCGCAATGTTATATAGGTCTTCAAATACCACAGGCGATTTTTTCATGTACTATTGCTTGCTAAAAGCAAACTATCAACCATACAGAAAAAATGAAAAGGACCTTTCTTGTGGGAAATTTAATGAGGTTAAATTTTGTACCGGACACGTTTTCGCTAGATGTCATAGTTTTACTGTTATTCAAGAAAACGTATGAAAGTGACCTTCCAACGTACCTCCACCCCCACGCTCTTTGCTCACCAGTCAGGATTTCTAGTATGTTGTTCGTGGCACTCCATCCTACCACTGTATCGAAGTTTGTGACTGCCCGAATTACTTCCCCCATTCGATCCTTTTTGGTTTCCATTGACTGACCTTAATATGTCACTGGATTAGTTGAGCACTTATACATTGTACAACTAGTGTTTGTCTAAATTTTACCCAACATTTTTGTAAATTTTAAGACCATAAAATAAATCATTGTATTCGGCAGGCCTCATAACACGAAACTACTGTGACTGTAAGGGCTAAGTCTGGATCGAATTAGTTTTAGTGTCACGTTTACAAAACTCGTTTTTCCTTCATTAAACTCATAGGAACGTTTAAATTAATAATGTTAACGAACTAGCCGACTATGCAGGTGGCGTAATCGCCCAATGAACAGAGACCGAAAATAGTAGAATATCGGGAACAGTTTGTGTAGTTGGAAATTTTTGTACAGTGGTAGGAAGGAGTGGCACGAAGAACATACTAGAAATCTTGACTGGGATGATAGTGGGGGTGGAGGTGCGTCTGAAGGTCACTTATATACTCCAGCGAAAACGTGTACCAGTACAGAATTTAACTACTTTAAGTTTGGTACAAAACAGTTTTCTGCAGGATTAACAGTTTGTGCGTAGCGAGCTAGAGACTATGAAAACCTCGCACCTGATTTTTGAAGGCCAATTATAACACTGTATGTGTTTATGTCGTCTTGACATCGCAACGAAGATCTACACATAACATCGAAGGCTCTGATGGTGAAGCTGCGAGTTTGAAACGTACTTTGGCACAAGAAAAACGCCATTGAGAAGGCAATAAATGCATTTTATTATCAATAGTGCTATTTATTCATTGTAACGATTTTCCCAAGAATGGACACAATGGCTACTTTGAAATTGATTCTTTGGTCGGTATGCAAGGGGGCAGGCAAAATTTTAACTATTTCCTTGAGGAAATTGATTTACGTATTGATATTTTTGTTTGTTTGGGTCTTGGGTTTCAGTGTGTAGCCAGACAGCAGACATGTACCTGAAAAAATACCAATTATGTAACTCTGTTTCCTGAAAGTAATAATTAAAATTGTGACTGCCCCTCGTAATGTTATGTTATTGCATTCCAATTTATTTGGCTCGCAATTTATTAAATTATTTAAACAGTATGCATTCTAACAATAGCAAGTGTATATTTACTTCGAGTACATATTGAAGAGAAATCCACACAACGCCAGTTGATCGACGATAAATTCCCTGTATTCATTCACCGAATAAATAGCAGTTACAACAAAATATTTAAATACAGAAATTTCCAATTGTTGAACAGGACATGTTAATCCTGCTGTAATGATGGAAGGTGCTTCAAGTGGAAATGCAGGAAGCACAGCGCAGTCTTGAACGTAAGACGTATTGCAGGCGTGCCTTCAGTTGTATGGATTCCTCTTCAATACCAACTTCTACTCTTTACTCTCTGCGTAGCTTACACTGCGTTTCTCTACGGCCTGCATAATAATTCAGAAGAATCTATGACTGCTTAAACACTCGCCACCTTAACATTCACGTGTTCTTCGTTGCTGCAGGCACTGTTGGCGCCACACTACAATCCCCCAGACGCAAGAAAAGACACTTAACAACAAAAACTGTGCCAGAGAGTACAACTGTCAAAGATACTGTGCCCTTGTTGTTGTTGTTGTCTTCAGTACTGAGACTGGTTTGATGCAGCTCTCCATGCTACTCTATCCTGTGCAAACTTCTTCATCTCCCCGTACTTACTGCAACCTACAGCCTTCTGAATCTGCTTAGTGTATTCATCTCTTGGTCTCCGTCTACGATTTTTACCCTCCACGCTGCCCTCCAACGCTAAATTTGTGATCCCTTGATGCCTCAGAAGATGTCCTACCAACCGTTCCCTTCTTCTTGTCAAGTTGTGCCACAAACTCCTCTTCTCCCCAATTCTATTCAATACCTCCTCATTAGTTATGTGATCTACCCATCCATCCTTCAGCATTCTTCTGTAGCACCACGTTTTGAAAGATTCTATTCTTTTCTTGTCCAAACTATTTATCATCCATGTTTCACTTCCATACAAGGCTACACTCCATACAAATACTTTCAGAAACGACTCCCTGACTTTTAAATTTATACTCGATGTTAACAAATTTCTCTTCTTCAGAAACACACTTCCTTGCCATTGCCAGTCTACATTTTATATCCTCTCTACTTCGACCATCGTCAGTTATTTTGCTCCCCAAATAGCAAAACTCCTTTACTACTTTAAGTGTCTCATTTCCTGCTGAGAGCAGCTGCTGCCTAAAAGAAAAATAAATTATGAAATACAAACATCAAGAAACGTTTTGCATCTCCTCTTCATTTCGAAATTAGTTGCATACGAAACCAAATTTGGCTCTGAAGCGGGCGTATATATTCGTTTGCAATGTATCCAGATCATCAGATCTTAAAAACAAACATTTGTATAACGACAGACTCATCTATTTCTCATGGGGTTGTTCACAGCGTCAATACGTGATGGAACGTTCCTTAGGTCGGATGCTGCCTTGAATCCGTCGTGGCATTCCGCTGATGATCATCAAGCCAGTCCCGGTCGAAACTTTCTCACTCTTCAATGACGATTCTGCATAAGTTGCACAGATTCCATGGTCTATGTCGTCATGCCGAAACAAGTCGTTTCAATCGATCCCACACATGTTCGATTGGGTTCATGTCTGCGGAACAGGCAGACAAGACCACAGTGGTGAAACCAGCTTGCTGCATGAACCTGTGCAGGAGAACAGCACGATGAGCACGCTAGTTATTATCCTTCAAGATTAAACTGCCACCAAAGTGTTGGTGATTCGGTCGCAGAATCTCGCCCCTGTACCGTAGAACAGTGAGATTCCCTTCAACAGCCGTGAAAGGCCTACAGTAGACTCTTGTAATGCCAACCCAGATCATAGCTCTACCACCACCTTGTTACACGTGCGAGACACATAAGTTGATGAGTTCAATATTACCGGGTTATCTCCAAAAAAGGTGACTGCGCTTATTACAAACATATCCGAATTTCGTCAGTAAACGACACCCAACGTCAATTATGTGGTGTCCATTCGGCGTGATTTCTTCCCCAGTTCTAACGGAGTCCGTGATGTAACGGTGTACGACGTGATGTTCACTGCGGTCGTTGGAAAAGGAGATCCGCATCCTGCAATCGTCTCCTAAGAGTTTGATGCGATACATAACAGCCTGCTGCCCCTTTGAACGCCAAATTCAGTTCTGGAGTATTCAGACCGCGGTTCTTTTGCTTCAGAGTGGTAGATATCGACGATACCGTGCACCTGACTATCGTGGACGGCCTGGTCGGTGTAAGTCCTCAACGCTACCTGTAAACTGGAGCCGATTCCATATCTGCACCACATCACTTTGACTATGGTGGACACGTCGAGCAACTTCACTGGCTGACAAGCCTTCTGCACACAACATGATGGCGCAGGACCGATCACTGGTCGCGTTTGTTCTTCGCGGCATGATGGATGTTCACTCTGATGTACCACAGACACCTCTAAGGCGTCCTTACTAACGCTTTATTTTCAGCTGAAATGCTACAACCCATTCGAGCACGGCGTTCCGTCCGCTCATGATAACTGTGTTTGTGTTGATAGGCAACCTCGGGACTGACCTTCTGGTTAGCACAGAAACAGTCACTATAGCAACACACTTGCTCGACACAACGGAGTCATGCAACACTTTTATTGATATGTGTAGTTCCTTTGTTTCAGTTTGATACATGATCAATACCATCCCGGTTTTCCACGGAAGAATAATATTATTGAATGCCGAGAAATTGCACAACTAAATAGAAAACCAGTTTATTTCATCTTAAGTGGTGAACTGAATCAAATTGTCAGTGAATGTGCCAGTTATGTTATGGTCTTCTCGTTTAAGATTACTCCGAAAGTGCGGAATCTTTGTAAATTACAGCACCTTTAAACTTACAACAAACTGCACTGCGCAAAAAGATTAAAAGGTCACTTTTTTGTAACCCCGTCACTTTCCCACATTTAGACGCAGAAGTTTTTTTGCCTGCTTCATGTTTAATGTTCCACCTCCTGATTTCTTAAAGTGGGTCTTGGATTGGCCACTTAGCTGCTACGTCCAGTTGAGGGGTGTGAGTGGGACTCCAGCACCAACGTCAGCACATATCACACGGAGCTGGCTCTTATTTTCCTTTCCTTTTTCATTTTGTTTTTCACCAGAGATTTTTAAACAACTGGTAGTATTTGAAAATGTAAGTATAAATAATGTTTTGATATTTAAGAAGAATTAAAAGTAGGCGATAGCATAGCTGATAGGCGAGTTAATACGGCCACCGTTGCGAATGGAGGTGAACACCTTGGAATTGTTGGTCGTGCCACTGACCACTAGTCACAATTCTTGAAGTTAGTTAATAGAAAAAGTGACACTGTATAGTGGCGGTGTGGTTGACGCTGTAGCTGTGTATTGGTTACCCAATTATAAGTAACTTGATCGTCTGTTACGAGTGTTATGCTGGGTTTATTTATATGCTTACAGTACATTTTTGCGACAGTGTGCATATACTCTTTTATACTACTTTAACTTACACTAACGACCTGACCCGGCTTCGCACCGGTAACACTACGTATCTGCGAGCAGACAAATTGACTGACGTAGCATATTTTGTTTGCAGATCATGTTTAAAATGCAGAAAACAACGTTACGTAAGTGAATACATCACTTTCAACAAATTACGCGATGTAACCAGCGCACGGCAGGAAACTTGAGTAGAGGCATGAATGTTGTGTGACCCGTAAGTAGCTTGTTATGGGAATAAGTGCAGATATCGTGATCAGCTGTTCTCCAATATGAAATAGTCAGTATAGACTGACCGCTTTGCGTCCATGCGTCCAAAATTCAATACGTGGCCTGCTACCCAGGGAAAATAAGCATTAAAGGCTTGCTCTTGTCACATGTACTTCACATGTACCCAGCTTAAAAAATACTACACCTAGGAGCTATAATTATTAGTTTGCAAATGAAGTAAATTCTCATGTAATGTTGTTCAGTATACAGCCCTCAGTCACCAATAAAAATATCTGAACTTACAAATCTGACAACCTGCATAGTTGGCGTTTGGAGTGACATTTCATGGAAATGATGGGAGCATATCGTGATGTAAGTAATATGTTTACAATCAATGTAAACACTGTATGAGAGACATGGTTGTCCAGATCTAGGTTTAATTAAAAAAAAGCAGAAAGCAGGAAGATGAGTCATCTTCTACGCAGCTGAAAGAACGTACTCTGTCTAAATGAAATGAAGTTGTTGAAGTGGTTTTTGGGAAAATGTTTTGATTGTAGCATAAAAAATAAAACACGATATATTTTGGGTTCACATGTGTTTTCGCTGCGCAGTTGTTCTCAAACGATTTCAGGGAAACTATTGGTTAAAACTACTTGATTATTTCAAATTATAAGTCTCACTTTACATTATAAACTGGTTACCTTTCCGTTATTGTTCATATTTTTTAGAATACTTCAAAGCTGAGTAATACGATACCCAATTTCCGAAGAATTTGGAGTGAATTAAGTGTGCGAATTCCGACTGCTAATGTGAGAGAAAAAAAGTGACACTCCGAAATTCTTGTCATATTTCGAAATGCGTCCCTCAACCATGTGTAGAAGTATTTCGAAATCTTGTGTATTCATCTGCAAGAAATATCTGAATCCCATTCAAGAAGATCGTGTCCATGTATTAATGATCTTTAAAAGGCCTAAACCTCTGTTTAGCTAATGGAGATTCGTATACCAGCCTTCTGTGTGATTTGAAAGCTTAGAAAGAAACGATACATTCTGCTCCAACACACAGAGAACCGTGTTCACATCTTTGTTGACTCCAGGAAAAGACAATGATGGAAGCTGAGTCACCTGCTGCGCTGCTGTAAAAGTTTCTTTATACTAACGAAGCAAAGCTGCATACCATGCAGGATTCTAAGGTTTCTTCGTTGTGCTGTTGTTGTGAAACGACTCCAATCAATTTGATGTGACTTACGCGACTTGCTTGTCCCTAGCCAGTTGTCAACTAGAAAATGGGAGATACAGTGTAGCGTGGAATCCGAAAGACGTTTCTTTTCTGGCGAATCTACACATCATTGTCAGATGAGAGATGGAGAGGGCAAAAATTGACGCAGCTGGGTTTCGAGCCTATAATCTTCCGTTTCTTAGGTATAGGTTTTTCCGCTTTTTTTATATTTTTTCCGTTACACTATCTCACCAGACGCGAATTCTGCTACGCTTTCTGCTCTCTCAAGCCACTGCTGCTCTATCGAGTTATGGTGGTTGTTTGCTAGGTGTTAATGGTTTTGCTTTCACGATTTAACTTTAATTAGTCAAAATTCAGACAAACTGTACGAAATATTTTTAAATAAGAAACAATTATCTTCCTCGTGAATCAGTGTGGCTATTAGTCAAACGAGAATCAAAGTCCGTACAGCAGTTTCTGAGAATAGCCTGCACAAGGAGACTGACACGAGGAACGAGGAAGCGACTTCAATTTATATATATATATCCGTCACCTTCTCCGCCCCTATCTCTGTCCATCACCTTTCTGCCGTTTCCTGTACATCTCTTATCCCCGCTCTCTGCATCAGTCTCCTCCGCACTCATCTCTCTCTCCATATCCCTTTCTTTAAATCCATTCCCTCCCCCCTTCTCTGCCCACCTTCTCCTCCCCCCCCCCTTCTCTCTCTTTTCTCTAACCTTAATAAAGTTATTGCAAACGGAACCCTGATCGGGAACAGAAGCTAAAATGAAAGGCTAAAAAGGTTTGATTCATTAGTACATGAGGTATTCAGATAATGTAACATGATTATCACCGAGATCATCCTGAGCTGCTAATTGTGTGGTGGCGTTACTGGCAAATTCAAAAATTCAGTTTGGATAGTTAACGACTTGAGCTGGATTATGAATGCAATTGACCAGCAATTTGACTTTGAATTTTTATGTTGAAAGTGTTTACGTCATTATTTTTGGTTGCCAAAATGGCTCGTTCGCTCAAACAAACATGACTTTTCAAACAAATGTCGGGCTTGCAGCCGGTCTGTTTGAACAGTCAATTCGCCAGGAAAATTTTACAATTCACAAAGATGACTTTTGTAATTTACAGCAGTATTGGGGAACACTTTCGTCACCAATTATTCGTTCGATTTTGCAAATTTCACGAAAATTAGGTGGAAACGAAATGAGGCTAGTGGAAGAGTCAACCGAAGTTTTTCCATTACTAGTGTCTAATGATTGCTTTGAAAACACTTCCGCCAGTTCGTCATTTTGTAACGCATCTCGAATGTTCGTCGTTAACTTGAGAGCTTTTACGCATCTCCACAAATTCGATGACTTCAAGTAGGCAGTTATTTCATCAGCAGCTATAGGTCTTGGGATGACCGGCAGCGTTTGGCGAAAATCGCAGGCTACAGTATCATCGTACCTCCAAAGAAGTCCAGGTTATTGCACAAGTCTCTCAACGTTCGACCGAGTGCCGCCAATGGCCGTTTGTGTACTATCGTACACTCATCCCTAATGATTATTTTACAGTTTGTAGTACGTTCGCCATACATGAATTTTTGGCAAAACTGCACATCGGTTCATCTATCATTTTCAAATTCAGTGGCAGATTGAGAACAGAATGAGCTGTTCGTCCTCTTCCTAACAATGTGGCAGCGATCCGAGACGAAGCTACGGTCAGCGCTATTTGACTTTGTGCGTGAATCGAAGGTAAAAACTATGAAATTAGTAACGTTTTGCCAGTTCCACCAAGTGCATAGAAGAAGAATATTCCTCCACATCCGTCGTTGACTGTTGTCATCAATGTGTCGTCGTTGCTGATTCAAAAGTAGGATCTGTGTTCGTACTGACTGTCATCAATGTGTCGTCGTTGCTGATTAAAAAGTAGGACCTGTGTTCGTACTGACTCGAAGCATCTGACTCTTATTGCCGTTCTCGTTCAGTTTTTCAACTTAATGCATCGTGCAATGGTGCGATACGGCGCTGGAATTCCTAATTCGTGCAACATCTTGCCAGACATCATCAGGCACAAATCCTCTATAGAAATCAACGCCTCGTTGCGGATCTCCGCGTAAAATTCAAATTCGGGATTCACTACTGTTGTGCGCACTCGCTGTAGAATATCTTCAGTCATATTGCCTTTGGATTTGTTCCACAATTGAAGTGGGTTCGATGGAAAACAAGTTGAAATGATTATGGGAAATAGTGATCGTATTAGATGCACAGGTAGACGAAACAACAACATCAGCGAGTATGTGATCCCAATAAATGTCATCCTCGAGCAAATGTAAACACGGACAGACTTCTCGAGATGTTGGGCACAACTGACATTGCCAGTTCATAAAAATTCAAATGAAGTCGGTCCACGAACATCAACCAATAACAAACGCAGGTAAAAACATTCATCATTACTCGGATAAACTGTGTAAACGTGCCCCAGTGCACGGTTGAATACACACTCATGTACCTAGGAACATCCTTCCCATGTTTCCTACGTGGGAATTTTTTCGATGATGCGTTGCATGTGAAATATTTCGGCATCGCCGATTAAAGCAATGTTCTTGAAAATGGATCACTTACGCATATGACAGCAGAACTGTCAATCCGAAGGTCACATTTCTTTCGTTGAGACTTTCGTACAAAAATACCATGCAAATTTCCTACTTTTCCGGTGGTTTTTCCAAAACTTTTCTTTCATACAAAACTTGTCCTGACAATTACGAACACAGCAAAAAAATGTCAGCCAATTCTATCGAGGCATTCTCAGGAGATGATCTTTCATAAATGTGCCAACTGATTTCTATTTATATAGACATAGAAATACAGATTTACCGTGCAGTACAGTGATAAATCGCGTGCACTAACTTAGACGGTGGTATAGTTACATCAATGATCCAAAGTTATATCTTTGTAGGTCTTCTTCTTCTTCTTCCTCTTCTTCGTCTCTTCCTCTTATTCTGCATCTTCCCTATGCAGTCCACCTAGAGGTCACATATGGGCTTGACGTCTGTGTGCTCATTTTCGTATACACTATTCATAATCAGCTTCCGGGGCATTGTCTGTTAGGATGTTCAGTTGGGTCCGTTGATCCTTCGTTTCTAATCATTGTGTATATGAGGTGGAATGCAAAATTTTCTGGACTGGTGCTGCCATCTGGAAAGTAGGAGTAATAGATCTTTGCACGGTTAGATGGCGATAGCGGCACATCTGCTGAGTCAGTGTGCGGAGAGGCATTCAGCTGGGAGGACATGTTGCGCGTCATCAGTGATTTCCGTAATACTCTGTGTTTGGCGTGTGGCGATTTTACGATGGATCCGCGAACAGAACAGTATCAAATTATGTGCGAATCTCGGGAAAAGTGCTACGAAGACCCTTGCAATGATTCAACAAGTGTTTGGGGGGCAGAGCCGTACGCGTGTGTTTGAGGGGCATGCTCGGATCAGGGCCGGCCGTAATGACGTCGAAGATGATGCTCACACTCGAATGCCCGTTAGCCGCTCAACGCCAGACATTGTTGCCAAACTTCAACAGTTGGTTCTTGCGGATCGACGTCGAACCATTCAAGACCTTGCAGATGAAGTGGGCATAGTTATGGGACATGTCAAGGAATGTTGACTGATGAATCGGGCATGCATCCTGTCGATGTAAAATTTGTGCCAAGGATCTTGACTGCCGATCAGAAGGCACAGCAGTTGAAGTGTGTACGGAACTTCGTCACACCACATCTGATGATCCAACCTTCTTGTCACGGGTTATCAACGGCGACGAGTGCTGGATTTACGGTTATGACCCAGAGACAAAGCAACAATCGTCCTGATGGAAGAGCCCAGGCTCTCCAAGTCCCAAAAAAGGTGAAGAGCAAAGTGAAGAGCATGATCATCGTTTTCTTTGATACCAAGGGAATTGTGCACAAAGAGTTCGTCCAACCCAACCAAACAGTGAGTTCCGTGTACTACTGTGAAGTTTTGCGACGGCTCCGTGAAAACGTGTGGCGACGACGGCCCAAACATTGGCGCCAAGGGAACTGGCTGCTGCATCACGACAACGCGCACTGTCACACTTCCTTGCTCACCAGGACGTTTTTGGCAAAAAACAATAAGTCGGTTGTCCCCCACCCACCGTACTCGCCAGATTTGGCAGCTTGCGACTTCGCTCCATTCCCAAAACTGAAACTGAAGTTGAAAGGCTGTCGGTTCGACAGTCTAGAGAGGATTCAAGAAGCATTGCTGGCGGTGATAAACACCCTCAAAGAACAGGACTTCCAGAAAACTTTTGACCAGTGGCAGAAGCGCTGGGACGGGTGTGTACGTGCGGGTGGGAACTACTTCGAGGGTGGTGGTGACCATTAGTCCAAAGGTAAGGTTTTCAACAGATGGCAGCACCAGTCCTGAAAATTTTGGGTAGCACCTCGTATTTGTGGTTCTGTGGTATTGTAGTCTTGTTGTAATATATGTCTGATGATTCTGTACTATCCAGTGAAAAAGGCAGCGTGCTCTGGGGTGTCTACTTCCTCACATATACAGACTCAGACTCACACAGTTTGTGTGAGATAAGATCTGTTTTCAGTTAAGAACTGTACCATATGTAGGCAAGGTTGGATATCTTTAATTCTTAAATGGTGCTTTATGTTGTGATGGTAGAAGCACCCTTTAGCTAAATGGTGTTACACTGCTACTCTAGTGCCTTCTTGTGGGCATGCGGAATTTGAAGGGTTTAGGGGTTTCCTGCCAGGAGGCACCTAGGAGTTGGTCAAGGGTGGTGGACCGAGCGCACGATAAAGGTGCACATGTGGCACCTAAGATGTTGCCTAAATGTGTGGTATTAAAATGACCCTTTGCCGTTTTATTCCTTTATGCGCTGTTGTCGCACCCATTATATTCGTCGAATGATTCACCCTACATACCAGAGTGAACTTTGTGGGCTACACGATGTCCTTAGAGGAGGCGTAAACCGTGCGAGGCGCATCGGCAATGGCAAAGCTTGTCAAGAACGTTGTTCTGTTGCACATCACATTGCAGATTGTCGTTTTAGACCGCGAAAACTGTGTAAATGAACATCCCAAGGGAAGACGTGATTTCATTAACGCCCTTTCTGTCACGCCTTGAGACCTTTTCGTGTCGATTCTGAGCAACGGTGTGTCCTAAATGTTGTCCTCGGCCTCCTATTAGAAAACCGTGTGATTTCAAAGCTGGACGTTTCGGTTCTGATTTAGGGAAGGCTGTGACGACCTTCTCTTCGTGTGACACGTCCATGATGGCTCTTGGCAGAACTTTGGTGAAATTTGATGTAAATGTGACATCATTAACCTGCCTTAGACCTCACATGAACTTCGCAATTTTTTAGCATGTGTCGACATCCTGCTGTTTGAAGAGCCGCCGAGCACAATTTTGACGTCGCAGGGCACCAAGCTTTTGCGTCATTACAGAGGAAGGCTTGAGCCAAATTTTAGACTTTTTCATCGAAATGGGGGAAATGATGGGATTTGAAGAAAGTGACATTTAATTATTTTGCGAAGTGTAATAATATGGTATTGAGGATCTGCTTTCATCACAGTGTCGAAATATTATGCTTGATCTACGTATTCTCACACCAGAGTCATAAAGCTACAGTAATAGAAAAAGAAGAATACATCTACACCTACATATCTACTCTGCAAACCACTGTGAAGTGCGGGGGAGAGGTTACTTCCCATTGTACCAGTTATTAGCGCTTTCCCCATTTCCATTTACTCCGATCGAGGTAACGCCTTGAAAGGGCATGGCCGATTTCCTTCCACATCCTTCCTTAATCCGAGCTTGAGATCCGTGTCTAATTATCTCGTTGTTGACGGTACGTTAAACATTAATCTACCTTCATTCCTTTCCTTCCGTTCTACTGACGTACAGACTTCCGGAAGAATAGCTTATTAAACGCCCCTGTGCGCGCTATAATTAGTCTAATCTTGTCATCGTGATCTCTATAGGAGCGATACGTGCGGCTTTGTGAGATAGTGCTAGAGCCATGATCTGAAGTTGGTTGTAGAAACTTTCTAAGTAGGTTTTCACAGGATAGTTTACGTCTATCTTCAGCCTCCTGCCAATACAGTTCATTCAGAGTCTCCCATGGATAAAACAAACCTGTAGCCATTCGTGCTGCTCTTCTCTGTGCACGTTCAATATCCACTGTTAATCTCATTTTTAATGATTCCCACACACATGAGCAGTATTATGGGCTGTGCCGCAAGAGTATTCTGTACGCAACTTCCTTCTT